>NC_059103.1:11870824-12470824 GCF_020740685.1 Jaculus jaculus | reverse complement strand
CTCCCTCAGGCAGGCCCACCCCAGCGAGACGGTCCACAGAGCCCGAGTTCACCACAACCAGCCACTCTGGAGAACCCGGATGGAACAAAACTCCGTCGGAGAGCGGACATAGGCCCTTGCTCTCATCTAAGCTCTCAGCAGGGCAGGTGACATAGTGGGAAGGGACTCTGCAGAGCCCTGACCCCCAGCCCACACATCAGCTAGTCCTGGCATGGTCCAGTCACACATCATCACACCCTTCTGCAGGGTCCCAAAGAGGGAAGGCTCGAATGATCTCATCGGTTTCCGTGTGCGTGTTCACACGTGTGTGGGCGCACAGGCGTGTGCTTGAGTAGGAAGGCCAGAGGACAACCTAGGACGTTGCTCCTCAGGCACACTGTCCACCACTTTATTGAGAGAGGCACTGTCACTGGCCCAGCTAGAGCTCACAAAGTAGGCTAGACTGGCTGGCCAGTGAGCCCCAGGAACCCACCTGCCTCTTCGATGTTGGGATTGCAAGTGCATACCATGTGTAACTTTAAAAATATGCATTTTGGGGGCTGGAGAGATGGCTTAGCGGTTAAGCGCTTGCCTGTGAAGCCTAAGGACCCCGGTTCGAGGCTCGGTTCCCCAGGTCCCACGTTAGCCAGATGCACAAGGAGGCGCACGCGTCTGGAGTTCGTTTGCAGTGGCTGGAAGCCCTGGCGCACCCATTCCCTCTCTATCTGTCTCTTTCTCTCCCTCTCTCTCTGTCACTTTCAAATAAATAAATGAACAACAAAAAATTTTTTAAATATAAACTCTAGGGACCGAAGGCTGGTCCTCATGCTTGTAAGGCAAACACTTCACTGACTGAGATTATCTCCCCAGCCCTGTTCCAAGGAAACAGGGAAGTAACAGAGGACACCTGATTCCTCCACATGCATGTGTGAAGCAGGACGCACACACACAAGTGAGAAAGAATCAACGAAAAGAGAAAAACAAAGACAGAGGAGACATGGAGACTAAAGATCCCTTTGGCTCAGACAAGCACACCTTGATTTTTAAGCAAATCTACCTTTTCTCTCTGGAAAATATCAATTGGTGTGGAGAACACATTAGGAGATTATTATTCCCTTCACAAAAGCACCTGACACCACATTGCTTTAAATAGCAGCTTCATTAGTACATTTAAAATTGGGTTCAGTTTATAGAAGTGTGATTTAAACAAAACCACATCTGTTACATAAAGCTCAGGAAAACAGCATTCCTCCCAAGTGACCTTTAACTGGAGAGCCCGTCAGTACAGATGACCACCTGCTTTCTTCCAGAAGATACTCAGCTTCGATCTCTTGTCTCCTACTTCCACAACTCACCCTGATTGGGATTAATTAGGGGCCATATCAAATCTTTTATCTCCCTCCAAACTTTGAGCAATGATTCTGGATTTTTTTTCATACTCAATACACATTTCTTTTATGCACTCAATACACATTTTGTGTATGTGTGGTGCACATGTGCATGTGGATGCTTGTATGTGTGTGGGTTCAAGTGCACGTGTGGAAGCCAGAGGTCAATTCTGGGTGTCTTCCTCAATTGCTGTAATAATCTTTTCTTTTCTTTCTTTCTGTTTTATTGAGGTAGGGTCTCAATCTAGCCCAGGCTGACCTGGAATTCACTATGTAGTCTCAGGGTGGCCTTGAACTCACAGTGATCTTCCTACCTCTGCCTCCCGAGTGCTGGGATAAAAGGCGTGCGCCACCACGCCCAGCTCTATCTTTTCTTTTTAATCTAATTAATTAATTTATTTGAGAGACAGAAAGAGGCAGAGAGAGAGAGAGAACGGGCGTGCCAGGGCCTCTAGCCACTGTAAACGAACTCCAGGTGCGTCCGCCCCTTTGTGCATCTGGCTGTTGTGGGTCCTGAAATTTACCATGTAGTCTCAGGGTAGTCTTGAACTCACAGCGATCCCCCTACCTCTGCCTCCAGAGTGCTAGGATTAAAGGCATGTGTAGAATTTGCTTTTGCTGATTCCCACCCCACCCTCTAGCCCCCTTCTCCTTTGCCCCCAGCTCCCCTTCCCCCTGCATTTTCCCTCCTTGTGTTTATATCATATACTACAGGGTTCTTGTGTATGAACTCTGTAGATGACAATGTCGTTTCACAAAAGTCAAAAGGATGGACAATAATGTATAGCTATTACAGCTACACTGAAACTAACTTCACTGAATTGATGGGGGAAACTGAGGCCCAAGTGGTTCAGTCACTTGCCCAGCTGGTCACAATGTGTGTGGTGGTCGGTCGTCACCGTCAACTTGATGGCTCTGGAACCACCTAGGAGACACATCTCTGGGGATATCTATGGCAGTGTTTCCAGAGAGGTTTCATTCTGCGTGGGTGGCACCACCCCATGGGCGAGGGTCCCAGGGAGAAGGAAAAGGAGAAGCGAGCTGAGCACCAGCACTCATCGTCCTCCGTTTCCTGACTGTGGTGTGACATGAGCCTCACACTTCTGCCGCCAGCACTCATCGTCCTCTGCTTCCTGACTGTGGTGTGACGTCAGCCTCACACTTCTGCCGCCAGGCTTTCCCTGCCGTGATGGGCCTGTCCTTTGTCAAACCATGAGTGAGAATAAACCTCTTCGTCCTTAAGTTCCTTCTGTCACACATCCTGTCACAGCAGGGAGAAAAGCCTAGCTAGCTAGATGGCCAAGTTAGTAAGCACCAGATTGGAATCTGAACCCCAGATCTTGGGGACTGGGGAGGAGGTGCTTGCTGGCAAAGACTGCTGGCCTAGGTTCAATTCCCCAGTTCCCATGTCAAGCCAGATGCACAAGGGATACATACAGGTGGAGTTTCTTTGCAGTGCAAGAGGCCCTGCTATGTCCATGTGTGTTCTCTCTCTCTCTCTCTCCCCCATCACAAATAAAAATTAAAAAGACCCTAAGGCCAGGCAGAGAGGCCCACACCTTTAATCCCAGCACTCGGGAGGAAGAGGTAGGAGGATCCTGTGAGCTAAAAGGTCAGCCTGAGCTAGAGTGAGACCCTCCCTCGAAAAAACAAACAAAGCAAAAAGATCTGAAGACATGAAACCAGTTTTCAAGGTAGATAAATTAGCTATATTCTTTGTAGCCTGAGAAGGATAATTCAGGGACGAAAACACACTGGTTGATGCTAAGACCTCAGGTTCAGGGATCAACATACTTTTTTTAAAAAAAAAATTTTATTTATTTATTTGAGAGCGACAGACACAGAGAAAAAGACAGATAGAAGAAGAGAGAGAGAATGGGCGTGCCAGGGCTTCCAGCCTCTGCAAACGAACTCCAGACGCGTGTGACCCCTTGTGTATCTGGCTAACGTGGGACCTGGAGAATTGAATTTGGGTCCTTAGGCTTCGCAGGCACACGCCTTAACCGCTAAGCCATCTCTCCAGCCCTCAACATACTTTTAAACAGACAACAGGAGCACAGGTCTTATGGATATATTAGGTCAGAAGAAATGGAGGCAGGAGGCTCGGGAGATCAAGGTAATCCTTGACTATATAGAAAGTTCAAGACCAGCCTAGGCTGTGTGAGACTTTGTCTCAAAAACAAACCAAAAGAAAAACTCCAACAGAAACAAAACAAGGGCTGGGGAGAGGGCTCAGAGGGTAAAGTGCTTGCTGTACAAGCATGAGGATCTGAGCATGTAACCCCAGAAGCCATGTAAATGCTGGGTGTAGGTGTGCACCTGTAATCCAGGCTCTGAAGAGATGGAGACAGGAGGATCCCTGGGATGTCCTAGCTAGCTAGCCAAACTGAATAGCTGAGCTCTGGAGTCAGTGAGAGACCCTGTCTCAAAAAAAATAGGGGAGCTGACAGAAAGCTGGAAGAAGCCATTCTGCATGCAGTTCAATGGGAGAAAGAGATATCACCAATGAAGATACTCAACAGTGGACACTGCAAGCCTTATATGCCTTATATTTGGCCAGCCAAGCCAAATGAGCCAACGGGTGCAATAGTGGCACATCTGTTATGGGGGAAACCAACTGCCCTCTACTTGGACTGGAGGCCCACTCCATGGAAGGGAATACAACCCTGAAAACTTAAAACAGGGGTAGTCATGAGCCCAAGGGGTATAACGTCTGCTACTGTCTGGCTAAATGTATATACTATGCTTATCAAACTGCCCAGTAAGCACTTCTCTTAATGTTCACACCCTTATATTAATGTTACTCTCACTTTTGATAGAGAATCTTCTCTTTTCAGATGGCAGTGACCTTGGGATGACCCAGAAGGTATTATGGTGATGGAAAGAAATGACTGCAGTGCTCAGTACTGTAATATCTCGATCACACCTTCCAAGGCTCAGGGTCTAATGTGGAAGAGGTGGCGGAAAGAATGTAAGAGCCAAAGGAAGGGCAGGACTCCATACAACATGCTCCCTCCGGCCACAAAATGGCCTGGATATCCATGGCCTCACAGTGCCTGATACTACGACACAAGACCATCATAAGAGGAGGAAAAGATCATGACATCAAAAGTTAAAGAGAGACTGATTGAGATGGGGAGGGGACATAATGGAGAATGAAGTTTCAAAGGGGTAAGTGGGAGAAGGGAGGGTATTACCATGGGGTATTTTTTTTTTTAATTTTTTTGTTCATTTTTTATTTACTTATTTGAGAGCGACAGACACATAGAGAAAGACAGATAGAGGGAGAGAGAGAGAATGGGCGCGCCAGGGCTTCCAGCCTCTGCAAACGAACTCCAGACGCGTGCGCCCCCTTGTGCATCTGGCTAACGTGGGACCCGGGGAACCGAGCCTCGAACTGGGGTCCTTAGGCTTCATAGGTGAGGGCTTAACCGCTAAGCCATCTCTCCAGCCCACCATGGGGTATTTTTTATAATCATGGAAGTTGTTAATAAAAAAAAAATAAATTTAAAAAAATAGGGGAGCTGGACGTGGTGGCACACGCCTTTAATCCCAGCACTTGGGAGGCAGAGGTAGGAGGATCATCGTGAGTTCGAGGCCACCCTGAATTCCAGGTCAGCCTGGACTAGAGTGAGACCCTACCTCAAAAAAAAACAAAAAACAAAAAAAAAAAAAAACAGAAATAAATAAATAAGATGAAATAAAAAATAAAGTGGGCAGCAGTTGAGGAAGACACCTGATGTCACACTCTGGCCTCAAACACACATGCACATATGTATGTCCTCATTCATAGAAACACACAAACACATGCATGCACACCATACACACAAAAATAAACTAGATATGCAAGCAGTACCTGTGCCTTGACTGCCCTCAGGAGACCATGGAACGTCCTGGCAACAAGGCAGAGAGAGGCGTGACAGATCTTCCTTGCTCCAACCCAAGAAGTGAGCGTAAGCTGGCGAGACGTGCTAGCCATTTCTCAGGCCAGGGCGGGTGGCAGACACTTCTAAGGTGGATTAATCCTGAGCGGTGGGACTGTGAGGCGACTTCCTCAGACAGCACCGCCACCAAGAACTCTCTCACTCTCTGTCTCCAGGACCAAAGGGGAGCCCTTCCCTCGGGGAGGCAGGAGGAGGCAGCAGTGAGGAGGGTGGCAGGTGCCCACAGGACCTCTGTGGGGTAAGCCCTGCCTGGGCCCTGCAGGCCTCACAGCTGCCATCTTGATGCGCCATGCCTATCATCTTTCTTTTTTGCTGCTCTGTGCATGTGTATATGTTAATGTGTTCGCGTGGAGGCCAGAGGACGGCCTCAGGAACAGTGCCCACCTCTCTTTTTTTTGTTGTTGTTGTTTGCTTTTTCAAGGTAGGTTTTCAGGCTGACCTGGAATCCCCTACGTAGTCTCAGGGTGGCCTTGAACTCACGGTGATCCTCCTACCCCTGCCTCCCGAGTGCTGGGATTAAAGGCATGCGCCACCATGCCGGGCCTTGGAGAAAGATTTTTAAACAGCAGAACAAAAGCCTTTGGCCCCTTGGTTTCCCACCAGGAATAGATGGTAAGACCCTATTGCTGAAGACGACACATACTTGGGCTGCAAGGCCACTGAGAAATCCTGCTGGAACTGAGCTGAAACCTCTTCCATGTAGACCAGCTGACAGAAAGCTGGAAGAAGCCATTCTGCATGCAGTTCAATGGGAGAAAGAGAAAACACCAATGAAGATACTCAACAGTGGACACTGCAAGTCTTAAATTTTGCCAGCCAGGCCACATGAGCCAAAAGGTGCAATAGTGGCACATCTGTCATGGTGGAAACAAACTGCCCTCTAATTGGACTGGAGGCCCGCTCTATGGGAGGGAATACATCCCTGATACTTAAAACAGGGGTAGTTATGAGCCTTAGGGGTGTAACGTCTGCTACTGTCTGGCTAAATGTATATACTATGCTTACCAAACTGCCCAGTAAGCACTTCTCTTAATGTTCATGTCCATATATTAATGTTACTCTCACTTTTGGTAAAGAGCCTTCTCTTTTCAGATGGCAGTGACCTTGGAAGGACTCAGAAGGTATCATGGTGCTAGAAAGAAGTGACAGGAGTGCTCAGGACTGTAATATCTCTATCACTCCTTCCAAGGCTCAGGGTCCATTGCGGAAGAGGTGGCAGAAAGAATGTAAGAGCCAAAGGAAGGGTAGGACTCCTTACAACGTACTCCTCCGGACACAAAATGGTCTGGATATCCATGACCTCACAGTGCCTGACACTACCTACACAAGACCATCATAAGAGGAGGAAAAGACAATAACATAAAAATAAAAGAGAGACTGATTGAGAGGAGGAGGGGATATGATGGAGAATGGAGTTTCAAAGGGGAAAGTGGGGGGAGGGAGGGCATTACCATGGGATATTGTTTACAATCATGGAAGTTGTTCATTAAAAAAAAAAAAAAAACCCTTTGGCCCCTCTGATATTCTGTTTTGTAATCAATGACCCTGGTTCAAGTCCTCAGTACCCATGTAAAGCCAGATGCACAAAGCGGTGCGTGAGTCTGGAGTTGACTTACAGTGTTGGGAGACCCTTGCACGCCCATACTCACTCTCTGTCCATCTCAAATAAATAAGTACTACTTTCAGTGGCTGGTTCTAGTGTGTCCACCCCCATGTGCTGACAGACACTGACACACAAAGCAGCTTCCATAAGGATCGACACCAAACTGGCAGCAGTCGTGTTAGATGACTGCTTCATCTTTTAAAAATACTTTTATGGGCTGAAGAGATGGCTTAGCGGTTAAGCGCTTGCCTGTGAAGCCTAAGGACCCCGGTTCGAGGCTCGGTTCCCCAGGTTCCACGTTAGCCAGATGCACAAGGGGGCGCACGCGTCTGGAGTTCGTTTGCAGAGGCTGGAAGCCCTGGCGCGCCCATTCTCTCTCTCTCCCTCTATCTGTCTTTCTCTCTGTGTCTGTCGCTCTCAAATAAATAAATAAATAATGAAAAAAAAATAAATAAATAAAAATAAAAATACTTTTATTTATTTATTTATTAGAGAGAACTGGTGTGCCGGGGACTCAGCCACTGCAAATGAACTCCACATGCATGCGCCACCATGTGTATCTGGCTTACGTGGACTCTGGGGAATTGAACCCAGGTTCTTAGGCTTCACAGCAAGTGCCTTAGTGGCTAAAGCCATCCTTCCAGTCTTCTTATACCTTTTCACAAGTTCACTATCTCCTGTGGATAACCCATCTCCCTGCTGCTGCCAATGACCACAGCCATGGGACATTAAAATTTGTACCCACAGCGTGGGAGTCCCAGCCCCGCTACACTGCAACGTCAGAAAGCAAGGCGCTTATGACCATTTCTCCTCAGTAGCTGAGAAACCAGTAAGGGCAGAAGATTCCCCACATGGCGGGGCGTGGTGGCGCATGCCTTTCATCCCAGCACTTGGGAGGCAAGAGGTAAGAGAATGGCTGTGATTAGGAAGGCAGCCTGAGATTACACAGTGAATTCCAGGTCAGCCTGAGCTAGAGCGAGGCCCTATTTTGAAAAAGAAACAAAAATAAAAATAAAAAAGAAAGTGGCGTGGTACAATTGTCTGGTGTCATTTGCAGTGGCAAGAACCTTGACCACACACATACAAATAAATAAGTTAAAAGGCAAGATAGGCATGAATATAAAAATACTTAAGCACGGGCTGGAGAGATGGCTTAGTGGTTAAGGTGCTTGCCTGCAAAGCCAAAGACCTAGGTTCGACGCCCCAGGACCCGTGTAAGCGAGCTGTGCAAGGGGGCGCATGCATCTGGAGTTCATTTGCAGTGGCTGGAGGCCCTGGTGCGCCCATTCTCCCCCCCCCTTTCTTTCTTTCTCTTCCTGCCTATTTCTGTATCTCTCTGTGTCAAATAAATAAAAAATATTTTAAAAAATACTTAAGCAGGACATGGTGGTGCATGCCTTTAATCCTAGCACTCGGGAGGCAGAGATAGGAGGATCTCAGTGATTTCGAGGCCACCCTGAGACTACATAGTGAATTCCAGCCTGGGCTACAGCAAGACCCTACCTCAGGAAAAAAAAGGGGGGGGGGAGGAGACGGGGGTGGTAGCACCTGCCTTTAATCCCAGCACTCAGGAGGCCAAGGTAGGAGGATTGCTGTGAGTTCAAGGCCAGCCTGAGACTATTACATAGTGCCTTCCAGGTCACCCTGGTCTAGGGTAAGACCCAAGTGAGACCTAGAAAAACCAGAAGAGAGAGAGCAAGCTAACATTCAAGGTGAGTCAGCCTATGGGATTTGACGTCCCTGAGCCTCGGTTTCTCCATCTTTCACACAAAGTAGGTATTACTCTTTTCTGACGCTGCAACATTGACCAAAGTGCCCTGTCACCCTCATTCTAGTCAATGTTCCTGGGCACAGCTGAGAGGGTCTCCTATCTTTCTGGCACATGATATCCACCCAGAGCCATGACCAACGATTTGCCCTCTTAACACTTGGCTCCCTCAGTGGGCATCTGTGGAATAAGAGGCAGAGGCTACATCCGGGGAGCTGGCTCGGCTGGCAAAATGTTTACCTTATAAGCATGAGGACCTGTGTTGGATCCCTAGTACCCAGGTAAGATGCCAGCTGTGGTGGCACATACATGTAATCCCAGCATAGGGAAGGCAAAGATAGGAGAACTCCCTGAGGCTCACGGATCAGCCAGTCTAGCCTAACTGGTACACTCCAGGCCAGTGACAGATGTGCGGAGGCCAAAGGCCGAGGTTGGATATCTTCCTCACTCTCCACAAAGTAGGCCAGTGAGGAAAGTTCCTTCCGCCCTCTCTCCTTTCCCTACCTCTCTCCTTCCTTCCTTCTTCCTTTCCTTCCTCCTTTCCCTCCTTCTTTCTTTCGCTTGCACGCGCTCTCTCTCCTTCCTTCCTTATTTCTTCCTTCCTTCCTTTCTTTCTCTCCTCCTTTCCTATTTTATGTTGTCTGATTGTTTTTCGTTTTTCAAGGTCGGGTCTCACTCTAGCTCAGGCTGACCCAGAATTCATTAGGTAGTCTCAGGGTGGCCTCGAACTCATGGCAATCCTCCTACCTCTGCCTCCCGAGTGCTAAAGGCGTGCGCCACCACGCCGCCTCTCTGTCACTCTTGCCACTGTGTGTGCCAGACTAGTTGGTCCAGGAGCTTCTGGGTTCTCCTGGCTTCGCCTCCCACTGCTGGGGGTGCACTGGGATCATGAGTGTGCACCACTTTGCATCAGGTTATATGTGGGTGCTGGGGAATCAAACCCAGATCACCAGGCTTTGCAGGTAAGTGCCTTAACCACTGGGCCATCTCTCCAGCCCAGCACTTGCTTTCTTATCTGAAAAACATAGTTAATTATATCTGCCCTGGCCTCCTCTACAGGTTGAGGTGAGATGAGGCATGCATACACTGTTGTGCACACTGTGAAAATACAAACAGTACTATACGCTTCATATTGTTCCAGAAGGGCGGGTACTGTTGCCTATGTGCCCCAAATGATGGCGGTGCATTCTCTCTGTGTGTAGAAAAGGCAGACTCCATCAGCAACCTCTAACAGGGATCTGTACCTCGTCCCTGAGTGCAGGCTTTAACTGGCTTAGTTTAACTGGCTTTTCCTGTGGGCAGATATCTGATGTCATCAAAAATTCATCAGTGGCAGCAGCTGGTGAATCCACTGACTACTCATTGTACCCTCATTCAGAAAGATAATGAGACCCGGGAGAGCCGGGTCCCAAGAGCCATCAGCTGAAATACACAGCTTAGGCACAGCCCTTCAGGCCCGTCAAGAGAGTCGCCCTGGGTCAGATAAGGCTTCAGACACAGTTTCACAATAACCACCGTGTCAGAGGCCTTTCTACTACAAGTTACAGCTAGGCATGGTGGTCCATGTTTATAATCCCAGCACTGGGGTTTTGGAGGCTGAGGAAGAAGGGTCACAGGTTAGAAGTCAGCCAGGACCGACATGCTGAGACCTTGTTTAAAAAAAAGGGAAGGGAGGGCTGGAGAGATGGCTTAGCGGTTAAGTGCTTGCCTGTGCAGCCTAAGGACCCCAGTTCGAGGCTCGATTCCCCAGGATCCATGTTAGCCAGATGCACATGGGGGCGCATGCGCCTGGAGTTCATTTGCAGTGGCTGGAAGCCCTGGCATGCCCATTCTCTCTCTGCCTCTTTGTCTGTTGCTCTCAAATAAACAAATAAAAATTAAAAATATATTTTTTTAAAAAAAAGGGGGGGTGACAAATGGCTTAATCTACGTAGAATTCCCCAGTGAGGGGCTGAGGCTCAGTGGTAGACCTGCTGCCTGGGATCCCCCAGTAAGGGGCTGGGGTATGTGTTCCCTAGTATGTGTGAGACCCTGGGTTCCATGCATCCCTAGTACTACAAAAATAAATTTAAAAAAATTATCTCCAACTTTTACTAGGATCCTCTATAGCATGTTAGAGAAGAAGCTGAGAGCTGAAGTAAGAAATGGAGGGATGGCTTAGCAGTTAAGGCGCTTGCCTGTGAAGCTGAAGGACTCAGGTTCGATGCCCCAGGACCCACGTAAGCCAGATGCATAAGATGGCGCATGCATCTGGAGTTCGTCCACAGTGGCTGGAGGTCCTGGCGTACCCGTTCTCTCCCCCCACCTTTTTTTTCCTTCTCAAATAAATAAATAAAAGCCACCTCTAAGTTCAGCGAGAAACTCTGTCTCAAGGAAACAAAGTGGAAGAGCTGCAGAGGAAGACACCGCCATCTACTCTGGCACAGGGCATGCATGACATAAGAACCCGGGCCTCCTGCGGGACGGGAAAGGGAGCAGGCGGTCGGCGCCTGGGCTGGGAAAGGTTCTCTTGGAGAAACAGTCCCCCGTCTGTGTGGCTCACAAAGAGCGGAGGACAATGGCTTCTGGGCTGGGCGCTGCGCTGCTCAATGATTAATGAGAATCAAATATCACTTTTGTTTGGGCTCCAAGCTAAAAGAGGAATGCAGCCATAAATGTACCTCTCCTGTGTTCAAAATCCCCCAGAGCTTCCCCAATCCCTTCAGACCAGGGTCTGAGCACCTTGGCTGGCATTCAAGGCCTTTCTGGGTTGGGTAGAGCCAACCATCTGGCTATTTCCTGATCTCAAATCTCTGCCCCGGCCAAAATGTGCCCAGCCTCGCCCAATGCTGCCCACTCCCCTCTTCCTGTGATTCTGCCAGTGGGGTGATGCCTTTCACTGTTTTAGCAGTGCCAACTCCACCTAGCCTGGTCTATGCATGCCATTTAAACTGCAGTAGAGCCCCTTCTCAGACCTCCAGGGCCCTTGAAACTGTGCCTTCTGATTGAGGACCACCAGGACAGCTGACTGCAGCTTAAATCCCATAGGCCTTTCACTCAGAGTCCCCCCAGGGGGCAGGGTTGGGAAGATTGCTCAGAGGATAAAGAAAGCACTTCCTACACAAGCTACCCGAGTTTTGCCACACCCCCCGCCCCCCCCAGAATCCACCTAAAGCCAGGTGTGCAGCAGGAGCATCTGTAATTCCAGTGCATCTAGAGAGGGGAGGTGGAGTCAGGAGAACCCCATGGGCTGGCCAGCCTGGCAAATGCAGCTGTGAACACCCAGAAAGACCCAGGGTAGGAGCTAGGAAGACAGCTCAGTGAATAAAGCATTCACCACTCAAGCCTGAATACCTGAGTTCGAACCCCGACACCCCACGTAAAAAAAAAAAAAAAAGGCTGGAAACTGTCTATAATCCCAGCGTGCCAATGGCAAGATGGAAGGAAGGTGGTGACGAGAGAAGGTCCTGGAGGCTCATGGTGAGGGCAGCAGTGAATGATAGCAAAGTGAGATTCAGAAAGAGAAACCCTGCCATGAAACAAGTAGAAAAAGCAAAGAATGATTGACTCAAAAAAGGTGTTCTCTGACCGCTGCACATGTGCCTGGCGCTCACTCACACACAAACATGGGTATATGCACACACACGCACACACGGAATAACTTTTTTTTCTTTTTCAGAAAAGCAGGGCTGGAGAGATGACTCAGTGGTTAAAGGCGCTTGCTTGCAAAGCCTGACACCCTGGGTTCAATTCCCCAATACCCACATAAAGCCAGATTCAGTGGTGCCTGCATCTTGAGTTCGCTTTAGTGGCTGGAGGCCCTGACATGCTCTCTCTCTCTTTCCCTCTCTCTCTTTCTGCAAATAAAGTCAAAATATTTACAAAGGAGCAGGGCGTGGCGGGACACGCATTTAATCCCAACACTGGGGAGGCAGAGGTAGGAGGATTGCCATGAGTTCAAGGCTACCCGGAGACTACATAGTGAATTCCAGGTCATCCTGGGCCAGAGTGAGACCCTACCTTGAAAAACAACAACACCACCAAAACAAACAGTATATGGCAAAGACCAATAGTCAAGGTTGTCTTCCAACCTCCAGACATGTCATAGCAAACCTGTGCCTGCATTCACACATACACATACACACAGGAGCCCCAGGGAACATGAGGCCTTGGGATATATATGTATATAGCGTGTGTGGGTGTGCATGCACACATGTGCACGTGCGTGTGTGGACAGGGTCTCCTGGATCGAAATGAACGGAACTGCGCACAGAACCCAGAGCTCACTGATTTGGCTAGTCTGGCTAGCCAGCCTGCTCCTGCCTCTGCCTCCCGAGCGCTGGGATTCCAGGCGGGCACCACCACGCCCGGCATTTAGTGGACACCAGGGGATCTGAACTCAGATCTGAACTCCCACTTGCCGCGCTTTCCCTCTGAGCCACCTCCCGGGCCCTCCGAGTTGTTTCGTGTGCCATTCACCCAGTCCTGGGTGCAGAACTGGAGTAAATACACCGTGGGCTCATGAGACATGGGAGGAGGCAGACTTTCTGGAGGCAGAAAAGTCCCTAAAACCTACAACTTGGTTCTGGAAGAGAAAGTGGCAGGGAGCAGGGGGAGGGAGGGAGGTCTGGCAGGTCGGTCTTTAGCGTCGCAGGGGCCATCCAATGGCGCAGCGATGGGACGCTCAGTCATAACCCAGACAGAGGACCCTCTAGTCTTGCTGTGGCACTGGAAGGTGAGGGCTCTTTGCATGTGTGTGCCTGCTTCAATACATGTGTGTGGAGGCCAGAGGCTGACACTGAATGTCCACCTCTATCACTCTCCAGCATTTTTTTTTTTTTTTTTTGAGGTAGGGTCTCACTCTGGTCCAGGCTGACCTAGAATTCACTGTGTAGTCTCAGGGTGGCCTCGAACTCACAGCAACCCTCCTACCTCTGCCTCCTGAGTGCTGGGACTAAAGGTGTGCGCCATGAGACTCCACCTTTTCTTTCTTTCTTTCTTTCTTTCTTTTTTAATGTTTTTCGAGGAAGGGTTTCACTCTAGCTCAGGTTGACCTGGAATTCCCCATGTAGTCTCAGGCTGGCCTTGAACTCACAGCGATCCTCCTACCTCTGCCTCCCGAGTGCTAGGATTAAAGTCGTGGGCCACTACACCTGGCTCCACCTTATTTCTTAAGACGGCCTCTCTCACTGAATCCAGACCTCATCAATTTGGATAGACAAGCGATTCCTGGGGACCCTCCTACCTCTATTTCCCCAGTGGTGGGGATTATGCACCACTATGTCCAGCTTTTACGTGGGTGCTGGGGACCCACACTTAGATCCCACTGAGCCATCTCTTCAGCCCCAGGAAAGGGTTTTTTGAAGCAGAATTCTAACAGCTGTCCACAGAACACATGTCTCTAGACACTGTCTGGGTACGGACATGATTATGTCCCCATACAAAGACAGGAAACCTGAAGGGCCCCCTCACCCAGGTACTGAGTCAGCCACTTGGAAATGGGTCTCTTGCCAGAAGAGAACTCTCACCTGTCACTTGCCCAAGTCCCTAATCAAGACCGAGTGTCAAAGGCTAGACAGAGACCAGAATGGACCTGCCTTCTCTATGGCCATGGCTGGCCGGGCAAAGGGCACCCTCTGGGGAAAACTAGCCCCAAACCTTTTCTAAGCTACAAGTAGACCCAATACCGAGGTCCCCATTGACACACACAGGTATACTCCTTTCTTCAGCTGCCATGGGACCCCCCCACACACAAGCACAGACCCATCAAGTGGAAGGACGCCTCCCTGGTCTGACACATCAGCTCTTAAAGAGTTGCAAGGCTAGCTGGGAGGGATGGGGTACCCTAACCCACCCTTGGGTCTCAGAGGAAAATCCAAGTGTCCAAGCCTGTGCACCTTCCCTGAGAAGCCATCTCAAATCACAGCAGCCCATCCAAGAAGACCTGTCTCAGTGCTCAGCTGCTCTTGGGTCAACTAGCAACAATTTCTTTCGCCCTCGGCAGCGTTTGGGTGGGTGGGGAGCGGGGCTGCTCTAGGGGAGGCCACCGACCCCTCCATTCTTAAAGGCACTGAGCTATCAGATGCGCAAAAGGGGGTTACTGCCACCCCCTCACACCCATCCCCCCCCTCACTTAACTGGCTTACAAGTGGCCAGTCTAGAACACGGTCCCTCTAGGCCCTTCACTTAGCCAAAGCCCCAGGATGGTTGGCTGCTCTCCTCCTAGGGACACCTGTACATCCCAGTGCACAACAAACCTTCCAGCAAATCTCAAGCGGTGTGGGGACAAGGGAGGCTCTGAAAAGGGACCGCAGAAGCCCCCCTTCCTGCAAGGGTGGCCCCCTCCTTCCACCCTGCAGGTTGCTCCGTTCAGGAGGCTTGGGAACAGCCTAGTGTGTGCATGTGGGGGGCTGGGGGGGGGGGAGGAGGGAGACACAGCCCAGGACGGCCAGCGACGCGGCGGGAAAGCGGGAGTCAAGCCCATGGCGGTGGGGCACCCCGTCCCCGGAGCGGGGCCGACAGGCGGGATCAACAGCCCAGAAACTTTGAATGGATCACGCCGCAGACTCGGTGGGGAGGAGGAGGACGGGGGGAGGGAGGGGCGCGCGGGGCCGGTGGGGGCGGGGAGCCCGGGGGTGGGGGGGGCGGTGTCTCACTTACCATCTTGTTCACATCCATGACCGAGGTTGCGGGGCGTCCCTCCCCGCACCCCCCCCCCGCCTCCACCTCTCTGGAGATCCCGGGGTCCCCTGGCCCTGAGCGATGGTTGCTGCTGCTGCTGCGGTGGCAGCGTGGTCACTGCAGCCCCGGGGGTGCCATGCTGCTGCGGGCGAGGGCGGCCGGCGGCACCTCCGCGGCTGGACCGCGGACGGCGGGGAGGGGGCGGGGCGGGGGCCGGGGAGGGGGAGGGGGCCGGAGGGCGCGCGCGCCCGGCTGCGGGGGAGGAGGAGGAGGAGGTGGGGGAGGAAGGCGCGGTCCCGCGGGTGCAGCCGCGAGCGCACAGGCGGAGAGAGGGCTCCCCCACCCGGGGAACCCCGAGATCCGCTGGGAAAGGTGGGGGGGGCGGGCCTGGCTATGGATTCTCGGACTCGTGATCACCCCACCACCACCACCACCCTACACCCCCCACACCACCCCTCGGGAGCTCCGGCTAGAGTGAGGGTTGAATGACAAAATGTTTAGTTTCTGCTGGAGCCTGGGAGGCTGAGTTGGGATCTGCCCGCCAGGAAGTGTGTTTGTGTGCGTGTATGTGTGTGTGTGTTGGTGGGGGGACCCGGGGGCACTCAGGAAATGCGTGGGGGAGGCGACCGAAGGGGTGGGAAGAGGTGGATGGGATGGGAGGGGAGGGGAGGGCGAGCGCGCATTCCAGAAGGGGCAGGGGGTCCGGCTAGGCCCCTCCCCACTGGGCTTTCTTCTGGACAAAGAGGGAATTCAGTCCCTGGATGGCCTCCTGGGGCTAATCCCCAGCGCCCTCCCAAATGAGGCTGGGGTCTGCAAACAGATGGGCAAGTGGAAGTGGCACCAGGTTTCCCCCCAACACACACACTCCGCAGCCCCGGTCTCACGTGCCCACCCTTCCCGCAAGTGAGCCCCTTCCTGGAGGCTGGCTGGCTTTTAAGTGGTGTGGAGCACCTCATCTCTCCAGCCAGAGGCCCCCACCTCCCAGCTGGCGTACAGAAGCCAGAAGCTAGCTCTCCCCACTCTGCCAGACAGCTCTGCTCCCTGAAAACGCACCTCCGGAGTGAGGTGTTCCAGAAACGAGGCCTACCATCTGCCCCTGCCCTTAGGAAAAAAATCGGGGCGGCACGGCACAGAGCATATTGAAGACAGCAGGCGTCTGAAGGTTCACTTAGACCATCTACAATCCACAGGGAGGAAACTGAGGTCCTGCGGATAGTGGATTGCCCCAGGTCACATGCCTAAAGAGAGGCAGTGTGGCTCAAGTCCCCAAAAAACTTCCAATGATGCTTTACAGGTGAGGTATATAACTTTTTTTTGTTTCCTTTTTTAAAAAATTATTAATTTTATTTATTTATTTGAGAGAAAGAGAGGGTGCGCCAGGCCTTTAGCCAATGCAACGAACAAACTCCAGATGCATGAGCCACCTTCTGCATCTGACTTCATGTAGTTACTGGGGAGTTGAACCAGGGTCCTTAGGCTTTGCAGGCAAGCACCTTAATGGCTGAACCATCTCTCCAGCCCATTGTGTTTTGTTTGTTTTATGAGAGACAGAGAGAGAGAGAGAGAATATGGGTGTGCCAGGGACTCCAGCCACTGCAAATGAACTCCAGACGCATGCACTAATTTGTGCATCTGGCTTAAATGGGTTCTGGGGAGTAGAACCTGGGTCCTTAAGCTTTGCAGGCAAGTACCTTAACCACTAAGCCATCTTTCCAGCACGATTTGTTGTTTTTTTTTTTTAATTTTTGGTTTCTTAGAGGTACAGTATTCACTTTAGTCTGGGCTGACCTGGAATTCACTATGTAGTCTCAGAGTGGCCTTGAACTCATGTTGATCCTCCTACCTCTGCCTCCCAAGTGCTGGGATTAAAGGCGTGTGCCACCACACCCGGCCTGGTTTTGGTTTTTTGAGGCAGGGTCTCACTCTAGGCTCACCTGGAGCTTACTCTGTAGTGTAGGCTGGCCTCAAACTCATGACAATTGTTCCTCTGCTTCCCAAGTGTGGGGATTATAGGTGTGAGCCACCACACCAGGTTTGAGGCATACAGTTTTTATGATCTTTGTTGTTTGAGACAGGGTCTCATGTAGCCCAGGGTAGCCTGGAACTCACACCAAGGATGACTAATGATTCTTTCAAATGAGGAAGTGACAGGCCTCTTCCTTCCTGCCCCTTTCTGTACATAATGGATGGAGCCTGTCGGACTAACTAGCCATTCCCCTAACAATATGAGTTTTCTTTCTTCTTTCTTCCCCCCCCTCCCCCCAGGTAGGGTCTCACTTTAGCCCAGGCTGACCTGGAATTCACTATGTAGTCTCACTCATGGAGACCCTCCTAACTCTGCCTCCCAAGTGCTGGGATTAAAGGCGTGCACCACCATGCCTGGCTCAGGCTGAGTTTTCTTAAAAATATTTTATTTAGGGCTGGAGAGATGGCTTAGTGATTAACGCTCTTCCCTGCAAAAGCCCACGCTCCACTCTCTGGATTCCACATAAGCAGGAAGCACACAGGTGAAGCAAGCACAAGGTCGCAAGTGCCCACAAGGTGGCGGAAGCATCTGGAGTTCGATTGCAGTAGCTGAAACCCTGGCTCGACAATTCTATCTCTAAATAATAGTAATAATAATAATTTTAAAATACATTTCAGGGGCTGAAGAGATGGCTTAGTGGTTAAGTGCTTGCCTGTGAAGCCTAAGGACACCGGTTCGAGGATTGATTCCCCAGGACCCACATAAGCCAGATGCACAAGGAGGCGCACATGTCTAGAGGTTGTTTGCAGTGGCTTGGAGGCCCTCGTGCACCCATTCTCTCTATCTGCCTCTTTCTCTGTCTCTCTCAAATAAATAAAAATGAACAAAATCTTATATATATATATTTTTTATATATATATATATATATATATTTTAAAGCCGGGTGTGGTGACATATGTCTTTAATCCCAGCATTTGGGAGGCAGAGATAGGAAGATTGCCATGAGTTTGAGGCCACACCTGAGACTACATAGTGAATTCTAGGTCAACCCAAACTAGAGTGAGACCCTACCTCAGAAAACAAAACAAAACTATACACACACACACACACACACACACACACATTTTAGAGCCAGGCGTGCTGGCGCACACCTTTAATCCCAGCACTTGGGAGGCTGAGGTAGGAGGATCGCTGTGAGTTCTAGGCCAGCCTGAGACTAATTCCAGGTCAGCCTGGGCAGGAGCAAGACCTCTCTTCGACAAACAACAACAACAACAAAAAAATCAAAACAAAACAAAATTTGCGAATCCTTAATCTTGGACTCCAAGATTTTTTTTCTTTCCTTTATTGGGGTAAGGGAGGGGGGGCTTTTAAAAACATTTAATTTATTTTATATATATATATATGTTATAACAGGTTCTACTCTTTTATCCCCTCGCCCCTGCTTCCTGAGAGGCTTCCCACCCACTCTGTGGCTCTTTCAATCTTTCTGCCCCCTCTTCCACACTGCTCCCTGAGCCATGGCAGGCCTGTGGGCAATTTGATTTAGTGTTGAGTTCTCTGTAGCCACAGTATTTCAGTTTTGATTGATGGGGGTGGGGAGGGGCTTTTTGAGATAGGAGTCTTAGTCGGTATACCTGGAACTCACTAGGCAGCCCAGGCTGGCGTCAAAATTGGGACAGTCATCTGGCCAAAGCCTCTAGTGTGCTCAGATTACAGGCTCATGTCACTGTCACCATGCTCAGCTACCCAGAACCTTTGGCACCTTCCCAGATGAAGCCCACTTGCTCATCTTTATAATGAAGACAGTGAACCTAAGGACTCGAGTTCAATCCCCCCAGTTCTCACATAAAGGCAGGTGCACAAAGTGGCACGTGCATTTGCAGCGGCTAGAGGACCTGGCGTCCACATTCTCTGTCTTTGTCTCTCTGCTTGCAAATAAATAAATAGAAATACAAAATGAGGATAGTGACACCTACCACCTAAGTGGGTCATGAGAGTCTCCCAAGCCCTACCTATAGGGAGCTAAACAATGACCCCCAAAGAGACTCATCAGGTCCCAACCTCTCGCACCTATGAACACCACCTTCCATGGTGAAGACTCGACAGGTATGTTAAGGACTGTGAGATAATACAAAATGGCAGTCACACGTGGCCTTACAACAAGAAAGGTTGAGAACTGGGCGTGGTGGCGCACGCCTTTAATCCCAACACTCAGGCAGAGGTAGGAGGATCTCCGTGATGAGTTTGAGGCCATCCTGAGACTCCATAGTGAATTTCAGGTCAGTCGGAGCTAGAGTGAGACCCTACCTGGAAAGAAAAGAAAGAAAGAGAGAGAGAGAAAAAAAAAGAGGTTGACAACACGCACATCCAGAGGAGAAAGTGCAGCTCATGGTGAGGTCACAAGCCACAGGATGCCTGCAGCCACCAAAAGCAGCCCTAGATTTTCTCGGAGGCTCTGAAGGAAGCTACCGGGGATGGCATGGGGTGGCCTTGCTCTTGTGGCATCCAGCTTTTAAATCTATTTCAAATGTGACAGTGACAAGCCCCATTTACTCCCCAGAGGCTGGCCCTGGCCCTGCATGAAGAGGCCTGCTGGACTCTAGCTCCATCAACACTTTTGTTTCATTTATTTATTTTTTATTTATTTGAGAGAGAGAGAGAGAGAGAGAGAAGTAGAGAGAATGGGCACACCAGGGCCTCTTCCAGCCACTGTAAATGAACTCCAGACACATGTGCCACCTTGTGCATCTGGCTTACATGGGGAATTGAACCTGGGGTCCTTAGGTGTCACAGGCAAGTGCCTTAACCACTAAGCCATCACTCCAGTCCAACACCTTTCTTTGATAGAGGAACTTTCTAGCTTCTAGCCTCTAGAATGGGGAGAGAAGAGAACTGTGTTGTTTTAACCAGTGGGTCTCCGGCTAACTTTGCTTTAACAGCCACTGGAAATGAACACACGGCTCGTGTCCCAGCCCCACATGGACGCCTGCCTTGGGCTATGCTGTTTCTCTAGTTATCTGGCTGAGTGACCTGTGAGGGAGCCCTGCTCCATTTACAATAGCAGCCCCCCCCCCCCGCAAAGAAGCACAAACACGTGCATGCCACAGGTATGGACCCATGTGATCACCCCTATGAGCCTGGGTTGCCCTGCTCTGGTGGGGGCTTTGGAATAAGTGCTACAGACACAGCCAGCTGTGAATGGGGAGCCCAGTAGACCTTGGGCTGCTGCTGTGTCCTTTTATTGGCTGAGAGGGCTCAGACTGAGAAGCATCCATGTGCTCAAACCCACAGGTCAGTTACTTCCCTGTTCTCTTGTATTGTCTAGTCCTAACTGGTAGGTCTATCTCCGTTTAGATTCCTAAACCAGGAACTTCCAAGCTGGCCTTAATTCTTCCTTTGACAACCTCTCATTCCCATGCCACCTAGTCAGATTCCATGCTGTGGTGGTTTGATTCAGGTGACCCCCATAAACTTAGGTGTTCTGGATGTTAGGTTCCGAGCTGATTGAGATTTGGGAATTAACACCTTCTGGAGGTGGTGTATTGTTGGGAGCGGGCTTTGGGTGTCATAGCCAGTTTCCCCATGCTAGTGTTTGGCACACTCTCCTGTTCCTGTTGTCCACCTGATGTTGGCCAGGGAATGAGGTCCACCCTATGCTCATACCATCGTTTTCCCCTGCCATGGTGGAGCTTCCCCTCGAGTCTGTAAGCCAAAGTAAACCTCTTTTTCTCACAAGCTGCTCTTGGTTGGGTGATTTCTACCAGCAATGTGAACCTGACTGCAACAGTAAAGTGGTACCAAGGAGTGGGATTGCTGCTAGACACCTGACTGTGTGGCTTTGGCCTTTTGGAGCTGATTTTCAAGAGGAATGTGGAAGGATTTGAAACCTAAAAGACGCCTTGCAGTGTTGTAAGTACAGCTTGATGGACCATTATGGTCAGAGTTGAAAGACCTGAGCAGTAAGAACTATGGACTGTGAGGTTAGGCTTATGAGGGTGAGAAAGAGCTTTGCCTGAACTAGGCTAGCAGTTTGTGTGAGGCTTGCTGTTATGCCCATCTCCTGAGAAGTTGTGCAGGGTTGCTTTGCATAGAAATGAACTGGTGTGAGCAAAGGAATATGGCACAGAGAGAAAGGATGAATTGCTGCCTGTTCAACTACAATTGAGAGATTACAACCTTTGAGATTGGACCACCTGACCTGCACTAGGGTAACTGGAAGAATGTAGACTGAGCCACACTCCTAGCCCCTCACTGGGGGGATTTTAGGCAGGAGCTCTACCACTGAGCCACGCCCCCAGCCCCTCACTGGGGGATTCCAGGCAGGAGCTCTACCACTGAGCCACGCCCCCAGCCCCTCACTGGGGGATTCTAGGCAGGAGCTCTACCACTGAGCCATGCCCCCAGCCCCTCACTGGGGGATTCTAGGCAGGAGCTCTACCACTGAGCCACACCCCCAGCCCCTCACTGGGGGATTCTAGGCAGGAGCTCTTCCACTGAGCCACGCCCCAGCTCCTCACTGGGGGATTCTAGGAGCTCTACCACTGAGCCACACCCCCAGCCCCTCACTGGGGATTCTAGGCAGGAGCTCTGCCACTGAGCCACTGCCTAGAATCCCCTAGTGGGGGCCGGGGGCGTGGCTCAGGGATAGAGCTCCTGCCTAGAATCCCCAGTGAGGAATTATGGTCCTGGCTCACTATTTGAACATTTGCCTGGTGTCCCTCAGTGAGGGGTTGGGAGCGGTCTCTCAAGGGTAAAGCACTGGCCTAGCATACACCCTGGGTTCCTTCCTCATGCACAGGTTAAAAAAAAAAACTGCAGAAAGTATCTGAGACTCCCATTCTTTGAAGTAATCTACACAGTAAGGAACTGCAAATGCACTGGTGAAGGGTGACACCTACTGGTGACCAGTTTCTGCAGCCCAGCCTTAAGACATACCACACAGATGGCCCTGGATGACTGGACAGGGCAGGGCCTTGTCACAGAGTTGATGGCCTGGGGTGATAAGGAGGGCAGGACCTTTCTACAGAGTATTGTGCTTTAAAGGCAGAAGGTTCCATAAATTCCCATTATGAGGTTATTTATTAATAACCAAACAATACTGCTTGCAAAAAGGCCTTAGAAACCTTAGCAACACATTTTTCCATAATCTGATTCAACTGTTCCAAAAATCAGACCACACAGAAAGTATACTAATATGACTACATAGATATCTTGCAGACAAAGAGTTCTATTTAAAAAATAATAATAATAAATAAAAGTTCTGCTGGGCATAGTTGTGCACTCCTTTGATCCCAGAACTTGGGAGGCAGAGGTACGAGGATCGCCATGAGTTTGAGGCCATCCTGAGACTACATAGTGAATTCAGGTCAGCCTAGGCTGGAGTGAGACCCTACCTCAAAAAACCAAACAAACAAAAAAATTTTAAAAAAAGTGCACTGAAATCCAAGGATAAGGAGGAGGAGTAGAGTAGTCTGAAGGTTCCTTGATGGTATTTATTTGTTTTGGTTTGGTTTTTCGAGGTAGGGGCTTACTCCGGCCCAGGCTGAACTGGCATTCACTGTGTGGTCTCAGGGTGGCCTGGAACTCACAGTGATCCTGGTACCTCTGCCTCCCGAGTGCTGCTATTAAAGGCATGCGCTGCCACACCCGGCTTGGTTTATTTTATTTTATTTATATTTATTTATTTTTTTTTTTTTGAGACAGGAGCTCATGTAATCCAGACTGGCCTCAAACTTGATAAATAACTAAAGATGACCGTGAACATCTGGTCTTCCTGCTTCTAACCTCAACGGCTGGAATTACAAGTGTGCACCCCCATGCCCAGGTTCACACAGTGCCAAGAACGGCACTTGGGGCTTTGTGCATACTAGATGAGCACTTTTCAGCTGAGCTACCTCCATAGCCTGCCTTTTCTCCCTTCATTCAGTCTAGGACCCTAGGACCCCCAGCCCACAGGAGCACACCAACATTCAGCCTGGGTCCTCCCTCTTCAATTAGTCCTTTCTGGAACCACCCTCATGCCAGAGGCGTCTCCTGGTGATTCTAAATCCCATCACGTTGACAATGAAGATTAACCATTGACCTTACATAGAGAGCAGTCATTGGAACAAGTTCCTTGACTTTTCTATTTTAAGCTTCCATTCCCTTATCAATATTACATTAATGCTGATGGAGTTAGTATGCGCTAATAGGGCTGTACTAAAAATCAAGTAAGGGTCTTGAGAGATTGCCCAGTGGTTAAACGCACTTGCTTGCAGAGCTTGTTGGCCCAGGTTCAATTCCTCAGTACCCACGTAAAGCCGGATGTACAACGGGGCACATGCAGTGGCAAGAGGCCCTGGCGCGCCCGTTCTTTCTCTGTCTCACTCTCTGTTTCTCTTTGCTCACAAATTTAAAAAAAAAAAAAAAATTTGCTAGGTGTGGTAGTGCACGCCTTTAATCCCAGCACTCGGGAGGCAGAGGTAGTAGGATCACCGTGAGTTCGAGGCCACCCTGAGACTACATAGTAAGTTCCAGGTCAGCCTGGGCTAGAGCGAGACCCTACCTTGAAAAAAAAAAAAAAAAGTGAAATGGAACAAATCTCTTTGGACAATTGGTGGCACATGGGACTCGCAGTAGGATTTCTTATGCTGGGAAACACAAAGCTGTCCCCCCCCACACACACCCGTGGTCCTACAAAGGCAGCATGTCAGAGCTGTGGTCAGAGTCCTGAGGTGACCCATAGCAGGTGTGGGCCTGCAGGAACCCTAGGTTGCCCTGGTGACCAATCCCAAGCATGCCCCCTGGTGTAGGGAAACACTACACGTGCTGTGTTTTTACAGTGACGCAAATATGAGTGCAGATTGTAGTCCCCGCAGCGGGCATCTGGCACGGTGCCACCCAAGCCCTGAGAAAGGCTGTTCAATAAAGACCTAGTTTCAGGGCTGGGACTTTACCTCAGTGGCTACAGTGCTTGCCTAGCATGCACCAAACTGTAGCTTCCATCCCCGGTACCACATCAACCAGGCATGGTGCCACACGCCTGTGATTCCAGCACTTGGCCAGGTGGAAGCAAGAGGGTCAAAAATTCAAGGTCACCCTTAGCTATACAGTGACCTTGAGGCCAGCCTAGGCTACATGGGACCCTGTTTCAAAGATCAACAACAACTGGACTGGAGAGGTGGCTCCCCGGTTAAAGGCACGTGCTTACAAAGCCTGACAGCCCTGGTTTGACTCCCATGTAAAACCAGAGATACAAAGTGGCTCATGTATCTGGAATTCCTGTGCAGTAGCAAGAGGCCCTGACATGCCCATTCTTTCTTGCGCTTTCTCTCTCTCTTTCTCTCACTGTCTCTTTCTGCTTACAAATGAATGAAAAACTTAAAAAAAAAAAAAGGGCTGAGCCGGGCGTGGTAGCACATGCTTTTAATCCCAGCATTCAGAAGGCAGAGGTAGGAGGATCATTGTGAGTTCAAGGTCATCCTGAGACTACATAGTGAATTCCAGGTCAGCCTGGGCTAGAGGGAGACCCTACCTCGAAAAAAAACAAAACAAACAAACAAAAGCAAGGACTGGAGAGATGGCTTAGCAGTTAAGGCACTTCCAGCAAAGCCAAAGGACCCAGGTTCAATTCCAAGTACCCACATAAGCCATATGTGCGGGGTGGCACATGTATCTGGAATTTTTTTTGCAGTCACTAGCAGCCCTGGCTTGTCCATTCTCTCTCTCTCTCTCCCTATCTGCACATGCATGTGTGTGTGTGTGTGCATGCACGCATGAAATAAATAAATAAAAGAGTCAAGCATGGTGGTGCAAGCTTTTAATCCCAGCACTCGGGAGGTGGAAGAGTAGGAAGATCAACATGAGTTCAAGGCCACCTTGAGACTACATAGTGAATTCCAGGTCAGCGTGGGCTAGAGTAAGACCCTACCTCGAAAAAAAAAAAAAAAAAAAAGCAAAATAAATGACCTAGCTGCAGGCATGTGAACACAAGAACCACGGTGCTAAGGCTGTACAATCCGGACAGAGTGTTTTGTCAAACACAGTGTCCCCGGGAGCTAGGCCCACAAGGTCTCACTCACAGCCGGAACACTAACGCACAGCAAAGGTGGTGACTTGCCCAAGTTCCCGGAAGCAGTGACCAAGATTTCCATGCACCTGCCTGAGTGTTTCAGCGGTCCGATCCACACACGTCCACCAAACAACCCCACAGGGGTCAACTCACAGCAGCAAGGGGCTCTGATCACTCTCAGCTGACTGACTGTGGGCCTTCTGGGAACAAGGCCCCCAGCAGAGACAAGTCTGCGCTAGGGCACTCCCTGGGCACCAGCTGGGGACGTCACGGCTGTCCATGGGGAATGTTGAAGGGCCACCATTAATGCGCAATGAGCAGAGGCCAGGAGCACCACTTAGTGGCTGGGAAGAGAACCCTGCAATTATCAGCGCCGAGGTCGGTGTGCAGAACTCCGGGAGACTGGAAGTGTGTCCTCTTGATCTAGCAAAAGGCTGGTAGGAGCCAGGCGTGATGGCGCATGTCTTTGATCCCAGCACTCGGGAGGCAGAGGTAGGAGGATTTGTGAGTTCAAGGCCACCCTGAGATGACATAGTGAATTCCAGGTCAGCCTGAGCTAGGGTGAGACCCTACCTCGGGGGAAAAAAAAAAAGGTTGGTAGGGTCCTACGAGGAAAGGCTGGGAGTAACAAACACTCCTCTTGTGCAGGCACTGACTAAAATGGGCACAAGCCTGGGGGGCAAAGGGGAGACACGTAGCCATGGCGTCATCCTGCCAACTCTGAAATGTGGAATTCTGCCTTCATTCTGCCTTCACTCTTGCCTCCCAGGGGCCGCCCACGCATCCAGAATTAGAAGGAAGGATACACATAGGGGCAAATATATATATTGTTATTGACAACTTCTACACTTACAGACAACAAACCATGGTACTCCCCTCCCCTCCCCCACTTTCCCCTTCTATTGTTTTTTGAGCCAGGGTCTCACCCTAGACCAGGCTGACCTAGTTCTCCCTCCCTGGCCTCAAACTCACATTGATCTTCCTACCTCAGCCTTGCAAGTGTTGGGATTAAAGGCATGAGCCACTATGCCCAGCCTTAATTATAATTTTTTTTTTTTAATGAAAGTACAGAAAAGCTGGGGCCTGGGGAGGTGGCTCAGTGGGTAAAAAGTACTTGCTGTCCAAGCATGAGGACCTGAGTTCAGATCCCCAGGATACATGTAAAAAGTCACACTTGCCTGCAACGCCTGACGACCCGGGTCCAATTCCCCAGGACCCATGTGAAGCCAGATGCGCAAATTGGTGCATGCATCTGGAGTTTGTTTGCAGCACAGGATGTCCTGGCGCACTCATTCTCTCTGTCTCTCTTCTATCTCTCTCTGCTAGCAAAGAAAAATATTTTTAAATAAAAGCCAGACCTGGGCTGGAGAGATGGTTTAGCATTTAAGGTGCTTGTCCATGAAGCCTAAGGACACAAGTTTGATTCTCCAGGACCCACATAAATCAGATACACATGGTGGTGCATGCATCTGGAGTTCGTTTGCAGTGGCTGGATGGCACTGGAGGCAGGGCAGCCTGGACTAGAGTAAGACCCTGAATCAAAAAAGATAAAGAAGCCAGGTGTGGTGCACACCATTAATCCCAGAATTTGGGAGGCAGAGGCAAGAGGATCACTGTGAGTTCAAAGCAACCCTGAGACTACATAGTGAATTCCAGGTCAGCCTGGGCTAGAGTGAGACCCTACCTCGAAAAACCAAAAATAAAAAGTTTTCTGACTGAACACACATGTTGTTGCATGTACGTGTCCATGCACATATGTGCCTGCACATAAACACATACACCTCACGTGCGTGCACATACACACACAAAGATAATAACAAGGAAAGTACTTTGCCCACACTTAGAGTCCCCAGAGTGTAGTGTGAATGATCATGACCACAGAGTCAACACTCGAGGTTCTTTACTAGGCACCTGCTGCGCACAGCCGCGCCTTTCTCTGGACTTGGAAAGTCAGCAGTCAAAGCCAGGCTGTGCTTTTACTAACCCTGCGCCTGCGCATGTGAATCCCTTAGGACACTGGTCCTAGCTGTGGCGTAACCCTTCTCTGGACAGGAGCTCTACCACTGAGCCACGCCCCAGCCCCTCACTGAGGGATTCTAGGCAGGAGCTCTACCACTGAGCCACACCCCCAGCCCCTCACTGGGGGATTCTAGGCAGGAGCTCTACCACTGAGCCACACCCCAGCCCCTCACTGGGGGATTCTAGGCAGGAGCTCTACCACTGAGCCACGCCCCCAGCCCCTCACTGGGGATTCTAGGCAGGAGCTCTACCACTGAGCCACGCCCCCAGCCCCTCACTGGGGATTCTAGGCAGGAGCTCTACCACTGAGTCACACCCCCAGCCCCTCACTGGGGGATTCTAGGCAGGAGCTCTACCACTGAGTCACACCCCCAGCCCCTCACTGGGGATTCTAGGCAGGAGCTCTACCACTGAGCCACGCCCCAGCCCCTCACTGGGGGATTCTAGGCAGGGGCTCTACCACTGAGCCACAATCCAAGCCCCTCACTGGGGGATTCTAGGCAGGAGCTCTACCACTGAGCCACCTCCCAACCCCTCACTGGGGGATTCTAGGCAGGGGCTCTACCACTGAGCCACACCCCAGCCCCTCACTGGGGGATTCTAGGCAGGAGCTCTACCACTGAGCCACAACCCCAGCCCCTCACTGGGGGATTCTAGGCAGGAGCTCTACCACTGAGCCACACCCCAGCCCCTCACTGGGGGATTCTAGGCAGGAGCTCTACCACTGAGCCACGCCCCAGCCCCTCACTGGGGGATTCTAGGCAGGAGCTCTACCACTGAGCCACACCCCAGCCCCTCACTGGGGGATTCTAGGCAGGTGCTCTACCACTGAGCCACGCCCCCAGCCCCTCACTGGGGGATTCTAGGCAGGAGCTCTACCACTGAGCCACACCCCAGCCCCTCACTGGGGGATTCTAGGCAGGAGCTCTACCACTGAGCCACACCCCCAGCCCCTCACTGGGGGATTCTAGACAGGAGCTCTACCACTGAGCCACAATCCAAGCCCCTCACTGGGGGATTCTAGGCAGGAGCTCTACCACTGAGCCACACCCCCAGCCCCTCACTGGGGGATTCTAGACAGGAGCTCTACCACTGAGCCACAATCCAAGCCCCTCACTGGGGGATTCTAGGCAGGAGCTCTACCACTGAGCCACCTCCCAACCCCTCACTGGGGGATTCTAGGCAGGGGCTCTACCACTGAGCCACACCCCAGCCCCTCACTGGGGGATTCTAGGCAGGAGCTCTACCACTGAGCCACAACCCCAGCCCCTCACTGGGGGATTCTAGGCAGGAGCTCTACCACTGAGCCACACCCCAGCCCCTCACTGGGGGATTCTAGGCAGGAGCTCTACCACTGAGCCACACCCCCAGCCCCTCACTGGGGGATTCTAGGCAGGAGCTCTACCACTGAGCCACACCCCAGCCCCTCACTGGGGGATTCTAGGCAGGTGCTCTACCACTGAGCCACGCCCCCAGCCCCTCACTGGGGGATTCTAGGCAGGAGCTCTACCACTGAGCCACACCCCAGCCCCTCACTGGGGGATTCTAGGCAGGAGCTCTACCACTGAGCCACAACCCCAGCCCCTCACTGGGGGATTCTAGACAGGAGCTCTACCACTGAGCCACGCCCCAGCCCCTCACTGGGGGATTCTAGGCAGGAGCTCTACCACTGAGCCACACCCTCACCTCTGGTAGTCAAGACAGGAACAACTAAATAACCAGAGCTAGGTGTCAGGAACCCCCACCCAGGTCTTGACTGAAGCCAATGAATACAGGAGATGAGGAAGTGTGACATTTCCTCTCCTAGTCTCTCCTCCTGTGGGAATTTCCAAGCTTCCACCTGGAATTTTCCATCCCTTAGCCAAAGGCTCAGTGTCAGCTGTGACCTCTGAGCCCAGTTCCCCTGTACTACACTAGATGAACCCGGGGACCACGGGCCTTCACGGCACATTTGACATGACAAGGCAGAGAGAGGCTCCAAATGGCTGAGCTATTTGAAAACGCCCTCCCTGCTCCCAGAGATGTCCAGCAACACACTCCCCGCCTAGAAGGCACACTGGCCTGGTCTTAGCATGCTATTTTTCACTGCCAGGTTCTGAGCAGCAAAGATTGGGATTTTTAAAAATCCTCCCATGTACGTTTGGGTAAACGGGCAGAGATGATGGGCCTGTCAGGAGACAGCTGGGAGCCGCTCAACCAAGGCCCTTAAGTCAGCAGCCGGCAGGAAGTCTAGCCTCAGAGCCTCAGACAACAGGGCTCCTGGCTTCGGCCTGCCCACTCCTAAAATTGCAGGCAGCAATTTCTGCACCTCAGGGACCCAGGCCAGGGGCAGCCAGCCTCATCCACAGAGATTTTTCCACTGTTCCCTCCCTAAGCACAGTCCAGAGCTCGCTCTCTCTCTGAGTGTGTGTCCTGGTACCTTTCTCTCTCTCTCTCTCTCTCTCTCTCTCTTTTATTATTATTATTATTATTTTGGATGGGGAGGGTTTAAAGGTAGGGTTTTGTTCTCGTCCAGGCTGACCTGGAATTAGTCTCAGGGTGGCCTCAAATTCACAGCGATCCTCCTACCTCTGCCTCCCAAGTGCTGGGATTAAAGGTGTGTGCCACCACATCCAGTTTGGGCATCTCTTTTTATTTTTTTATTTTATTTTTGCATGTGTAGGTCATGCATATGCATGTTCATATGTATGTGGACACATGTGTATATGTAGGGACACGTGTGTGTGGAGGCCAGAGGTTAATGTTGGGTGTCTACCTCAGTCACTCTCCACTACACCCCCGCCCCCAGGGAAGGTCTCACTTTAGCCCAGGCTAACCAGGAACTCATGATGTAGCTTCAGGCTAGTATCAAACTCACTGAGATCCTTCTACCTCTGCCTTCCCAGTGCTGGGACTAAGGATGTGTGCCACCATGCCAGGCCTATGCTCTACCTTTAGCTTTTTTGGGGGACTGGGTCTCTCCCTGAACCCAGAGGTCACTGTTTTAGTGACAGTAAGTAGTCAGCAAGTCCCAGAGATCCTCCTGTGTCTCTTACAGTCTCAGTGTTGGGATTATAGGTGTGTGCCACATGCCCTGCTTTAAAAAATATATATGCGAGGGGCATCCATGCCACACATGCACCCCTTTGCATCTGGCTTTATGTGGAGGAATTGAACATAGGTCAACAGACTTTGCAAACAAGCATGTTTAACCACTGAGCAATCTTGACAGCCACCCTGCCCTGCTTTTAAAACAAACTCTTTTTTTTTTTTTTTTTTTTCCCCGAGGTAGGTGCTTGCTCTAGCCTAGGCTGACCTGGTATTCATTATGTAGTCTCAGGCTGGCCTTGAACTCACAACGATCCTCCTACCTCTGCTTCCTGAGTGACGGGATTAAAGGTGTGCACCACCACGCCCATGAAAGAGTTTTTTTAAATTTTTTTGTTTATTTTTATTTATCTGAGAGCGACAGAGAAAGAAGCACATAGAGAGAGAGAATGGGCGCGCAGGGCCTCCAGCCACTGCAAATGAACTCCAGACACATGCGCCCCCTTGTGCATCTGGCTAACGTGGGTCCTTAGGCTTCACAGGCATGCGCTTAACCGCTAAGCCATCTCTCCAGCCCATAGTTGTTTTTTTTTTTTTTTAATTTTTATTTATTTTGGAGACAGAGAGAGAGAGAACAGGCACACCAGGGCCTCCAGCCACTGCAAACGAACTCCAGACGCACGCGCCACCTTGTGTATCTGGCATACGTGTGTCCTAGGGAATTGAACCTGGGTCCTTTGGCTTTGCAGGCAAGTGCCTTAACTGCTAAGCCATCTCTGCAGCCCAACCAACACTGCGGAGGTTTGATTCAGGTGTTCCCCCATAAACTTAGGTGTTCTGAATGCTAGGTTCCCAGATGATGGACATTTGGAAATTAACACTTCCAGGAGGGAGTGTCTTGTTGGGGGCAGGCTTATGGGGGTTACAGCCACTTTCCTCAAGCCAGTGTCTGGTGTTGGGAGCTGTAGCTGCTCTTTGACCATGGGAACTGCAGCTGGTCTTGGATCTCCGGGCACAGCGGCCTTATCGTACGGCCTTGGTAAAGCAGACTTCAGACACAGAGGCATTGATGGCCTTGGTGGAGCAGACTTCAGAAAGCACTGTTTTGAGAAAGTTTTATTTTCTGTATATAAGCTTGTGCTTGCCTGAATAAATTTCAGACCTTGATCAGACTCTAGACTCAGTCTCCTTCTTTGTGTCTGTCTTGTCTCCCATCCAGGTTAATTTCCCCTTGGGTCCTTGTTTCTGGCACACCCTCCTGTTGCTATTGTCCACCTTAGGTTGGCCAGGGGGTGATGTCCACCTTCTGCTCATGCCATTGTTTTCCCCTGCCATCGTGGAGCATCCCCTTGAGCCTGTAAGCCAAAATAAACCTCTTTTCCCCACCAACTGCTCTTGGTTGAGGGATTTCTACCAGCAATGTGAACCTGACTGCAACAAACACGTTCTTTTTTTTTTTTGTTTTTTCTAGGTAGCATCTCACTTCAGCTCAAGCTGACCTGGAATCCTGGAATTCACTATAGGGTCTCAGGGTGGCCTCGAACTCACAGTGATCCTCCTACCTCTGCCTCCCCAGTGCTGGGATAAAAGGTGTGAGCCACCATGCCCAGCTCAACGTATTCTTTTGTTTGTTTGTTTGTTTTTTTCCTTAATCTTCGTCACCATTATTGTGGGGAGGGGAGGTAAAATTTTGACAGAGCTTGCAGGAAGAGGTCTAAGCAGAGGGAACTGGTTTCCCTGTTGAGTTTCCTCTCACCATCTATGATTCTCATCTTCCCATATGGTCTCCTACCCAGGAGAAAAGGAATCAGGACCGTGTTGGTCTACATTGCACCCTAGGAATAGCAAGCTTTTAGGGAAAATAAATAAATAACTCTTGATCCTCCTGCCTCAGCCTCATGAGTGCTAGGATTACAGGTGCGTGTCACCGTGCCCAGCGTAGGTGCTTTGGAAGCAAAACTGTGTTCTCGGGCTGGAGAGATGACTTAGCCACCAAGGCACTTGCCTTCAAAGCCTAAAAGAACCATGTTCAACTCTGTGGGTCCCCGTAAGCCAGATGCGCAAGGTGACACAATCACAAAGGTCGCACATGCGCACAAGAGGGCGCACCCATCTTGAGCTCGGCTGCAGTGGCTGTAGGCCCTGGCGTGCCAACTCTCTCCCGCTCTCTCCTTCTCTGTCCCGCGCATGTGCATGCGCACGTGCACAAACTCATACAGACTGTGTGTGGCGGCACACGCCTTTAATCCCAGCACCTGGGGGACAGAAGTAGGAGGCTCACTGTGAGTTCAAGGCCACCCAGAGACTACATAGGGAATTCCAGATCAGCCTGGGCTAGAGTGAAAACAAAACACAAAACAAACAAAAAGTGTGGACCATGAGGGGGACAGGAAGTACCAGCTCGGAGATGCCAGTGGTGGCAGAGCGCCAGCATCCCCGCTCTGGGCTGGTGGCAGCCAGGCTAATTCTATGTTATTACACAGCCTTTACAGGAAGCCAGCCTGGTCCAACAATCAAACAGCAGAAATTTACAGGCCTGGGGGGGAAAGGGAAGGAAAGGAAGGGAAAGAGAAAACAGAAGGAAAACAAAGCCTCCTCCGCCCCAAATTGATCCTGGGTTATTTTTAGCTGCGTATCCATCCCACATAGTTCTTTTTAAGAGTCACAGCACAGGCCGAGTGCAGAAGCTGCTTAGTGGAAGGCAGCTGCCCATACAGGTGGATGGCAACAGGGAGCACATGCAAGCTCTTGCCTGGACAGAAACAAGAAAGGGAGCTGGGGGAGGCGGGAGGGTCAGGGGTTCAAGGCTAGCCTTGGCTATATAGTTTGAAGCCTGGCTGAGCTACATGAAACTTTGTGACAAAACAAAACAAAAAAGTCACTGGGCGGGAGAGATGGCTTAGTGGTTAAGGCGCTTGCCTGTAAAGCCTAAGCACCCATGTTCCCCTCTCCAGGTACCTATAAGCCAGATGCACAAAGGTGAGGCAAGCACAAGGTTGCAAATGCCCACTAGGTGGCGCAAATGCCTGGAGTTTGACTGCAGTGTCTGAGGCCCTGACCCACCAATTTACTCTCTTTTGAAAAATAATTTTTTTAAATATTTTTATTTATTTATCTGAGAGACGGAGGGAGGGAGGGAGAGAGAGAATGGGTGTACCACAGCTTCCAGCCACTGCAAACGAACTCCAGATGCATGTGCCATGTTGTGCATCTGGCTTACGTGGGTAGTGGGGAATATAACCTAGGTCCTTTGGTTTTGCAGGCAAGCACCTAAACCGCTAAGACATCTCTCCAGCCCAATAAAATATTTTTAAAAAAGGAAAGTCACTGAAATCATACATATATGGCTTTTCCTAAAGTACTTAAAAGTACATTAAAAGTACACTTAAGGGCATTCTCTCTTGGGAAATCTGTCTCTCTCTCTCTCTCCCTGCTTTCCTCCCTTCCTCCCTCCTTCTCTCCCTCTGTTCTGCTTTCCCTCCCTCCACTAGTACCTGTGCTTAAATCTGTGACTGGACTGTTTATCAGTGTGTTTTTGCTTTTTTTAAAATTTCTGACAAGGTCTTATTGTGTAACAACCCAGGCTGCCCTTGAACTTATGCGATCCTCCTGTTTCAGTCTCCTGAGTGCTAGGGTTATAGGCGTCCATTACCACACTTGTCTGTTCACATATGTGTGCAGGGTGTGTGCACATATGTGCATGGAGGCCTAAGGTTGACCTTAGTGGGTTGTCCTGAGTTGCTCTCCACCTTCCTTATGGAGTCAGGGCCTCTCGTTGAACCCAAAGCTCATTGATTTGGCTACATTAGCTAGCGGGGAAGCCCTGGGGATCCCCCTGTCTCTGTCTCCCCAGCACTGGGACTACAGGTGTGCATGGCTGTGCCTGGCTGAAGATTGAACTTGGCTCTTTTTAATTTCATTTTTCATTATTTATTCTGAGAGAGAGAGAGAGAGAGAGCAGGCATGCCAGGGCCTTCAGCCACTGTGAACTAACTGTGGAAGTGTGCGCCCCCTTGTGTGCATGTGCGACACTGCACGCTTGTGTCACTGTGTGTCTGCCTTACATGGGACCTGGAGATTTGAATATGAGTCCTTAGGCTTCCCAGGCAAATGCCTTAACCTCTACACCACCTCTTCAGGTCATTTATTTATTTATTTATTTTTCCTTTCGAGGTAGGGTCTTACTCTAGCCCAGGCTGACCTGGAATTCACTATGGAGTCTCAGGGTGGCCACGAACTCACGGTGATCCTCCTACGTCTGCCTCCTATGCTGGGATTAAAGGCGAGTGCTGGGATTAAAGGCGTGAGACACCATGCCCAGATCCAGTGGGTCTTTTTTCTTGTTGCTGTTTTGCATGCATGTTTGTGTTGTATGTGTAGTGTGTGTACAGGACATGTGTGTGTGTGTGCAGAATATGTACCCTGCAAGCAAGGCCCCAGAGGAGAATGCTGGGTGTTCTCCCTACACTCATCAGCATGTTTTCTTTCTTTCTTTTTAATATTTATTTATATTTATTTGACAGAGAAAGAGGGGGAGAGACAGAATGGGTGTGCCAGGGCATCCTGCCACTGCAAATGAACTCCAGATGCATGCACTGCCTTGTACATCTGGCTTACGTGGGTACTGGAGAATTGAACCTGGGTCCTTTGGCTTCACAGGCAAGTGCTAAGCCATAACTCAGCCCATCGGCATGTTTTCTTGAGATGGAGTCTCTCACTTACTCCAGAGCTTGCCTTTTTTCATGAGCCCCAGTGATTCTCTAGTCTCTGCTTCCCATAGGACTGGGGCTGTTCACATGGTGCTGGGGAAATGAACTCGGGCTGTCTCAGGCCCACTCAGACCTCATGCTTTTGCAAGAAAAGCTCTTACCAGCCCCAAAGGCGTAAAGTTTAGATGTGTGATTGTGAGTTCATGAAACTAAGGTGCGTGCCTTTCCTGGGCTCTAACACCCCCAACAATCAGCTTCAAACAGATCCTGCAAGATGGAAACACATCTGCCCAGCTCCAGAACTGAAGATGGTACTTAGAATGTACTGGGCAGCTACGCTGGCTGTGACAATAGAAAAGGAAGAAGGACAAGGTTAGGTTTGGGCATTGGGATGTATGCATGGAGGCAGGAACAAAAATGAAACAACTGTATAAGACAATAGGAGGACTGGGCGTGGCTCAGCGGGGAACACCTGCCTAGAACCCCCCAGTGAGGGGCTGGGGGCGTGGCTCAGCGGTGAACACCTGCCTAGAACCCCCAGTGAGGGGCTGGGGGCGTGGCTCAGTGGTAGAGCTCCTGCCTAGAATCCCCCAGTGAGGGGCTGGGGGTGTGGCTCAGTGGTAGAGCTCCTGCCTAGAATCCCCCAGTGAGGGGCTGGGGGCATGGCTCAGTGGTAGAGCTCCTGCCTAGAATCCCCCAGTGAGGGGCTGGGGGCGTGGCTCAGTGGTAGAGCCCCTGCCTAGAATACCCCAGTGAGGGGCTGGGGGGCGTGGCTCAGGGGTAGAGCTCCTGCCTAGAACCCCCCAGTGAGGGGCTGGGGGCGTGGCTCAGTGGTAGAGCTCCTGCCTAGAACCCCCCAGTGAGGGGCTGGGGGCGTGGGTCAGTGGTAGAGCACCTGCCTAGAACCCCCCAGTGAGGGGCTGGGGGTGTGGCTCAGTGGTAGAGCACCTGCCTAGAACCCCCCAGTGAGGGGCTGGGGGCGTGGCTCAGTGTTAGAGCTCCTGCCTAGAATCCCCCAGTGAGGGCTGGGGGCGTGGCTCAGTGGTAGAGCACCTGCCTAGAATCCCCAGTGCGGGGCTGGGGGTGTGGCTCAGTGGTAGAGCTCCTGCCTAGAATCCCCCAGTGAGGGGCTAGGGATATGGCTTGGTGGTTGAATGCTTTTGTATCATATGCAAAGCCATCAGCTCCATTTCCAGCAATATAAAATAAAGATAAAAAATAAATAAGACTGCAAGAAAGCAAGGAAGAGGTGAAGGTCTTCAGGGACAAGTTCCGCTCTAGACAGTCATTCTCTGGGTGGAGACACTTCACCCGCTCTGAACATGACCTCAGACCCTGCTCTGAGACATTTTCTCTCCTGCATCTGTCTGTCCAGTCTTACGGATGGAACTCCCGATTGCTCCGGGGAATCCTGTCTGATGTCACAACTTTACAAATGACTTTTGCCCCCAATCCTGAAGGCGGGCAGAAGAAGGGGGTGGTGGAAAGGAGAGTGAGGGAGGGAGGAAAGATACTAGAAATGAAGAAGATCAGCTAATGGGGAAGGAGGGAGGAGGGTCACGGAGGTGGATTTCTCTTTGGAAAAGGCTGGTGGTGGAGAGGTGAAGACGCACAGGAAGCTCCTAAGGAGATGGAAAATTCCTGAGAAGGCAGCTGAGCTCTGAAAGAGGGATGGTTTGTGCACGGGTGGGGGTAGAAGGGCTGGAAGGAGCTGGTATGTACGGAGGAGAAAGGGACTGTGGCAGAGTAAAAGTCTTGGAGGAGGGAAGAGGGGCAGGCCCAAGAGATAGAATGAGTAGGTAACTTAGGAGAGGTCAGCTAGAGAAAACGAGGTAATGACATTGTGATGGTTAATCTAGGTTGTTAACTTGGCAGGATTTAAAATATTTTATTTTATTTATTTGACAGAGAAAGAGAGAGAGAGAGAAAATGGACATGGCAGAGCCTCCAGCCACTGAAAATGAACTTCAGACGCATGTGCCCCTTTGTGCATATGGCTAATGTGGGTCCTGGGATATTGAACCTGGGTCCTTTGGCTTTGCAGGTAAATGCTTTAGTTGCTAAGCCATCCTTCCAGCCCCAGCTTGGCAGGATTTAGAATCACTCTGGAAAGCTGGGCGTGGTGGTGCATGCCTTTAATCCCAGCACCTGGGAGGCAGAGGTAGGGGGATTGCCATGAGTTCGATGACACCCTGAGACTACATAGTGACCTGGAGGTCAGCCTAGACTAGAGTGAGACCCTACTTCGAAAAACCAAAATAAATAGATAAATAAAATAAATAAATAAAGTCACCATAGAAACAAATAACTTGGGCATGTCTGTAAGGGAGTTTCCAGATTAATTTGAAGTAGGAAGATCCACTCTAAATGTGGGTGTTGCCATTCCCTGGATTGGGGTCCTGGGCGGAATAAAATGGAGAAAGAAAGCAGCAAGATGAGCATCCACGGTCCTCTGCTTCCTCACTGTGGCTACAATGTGACCAGCCAGCTTCCTGTTCCTGCCACCAACCCTTCCCCACCATGACAAACTTGACAGACTCTGTCCCCTGGAACTGTGAGCCAAAAACAAACCCCTTAAACCGCCTCTTGTCAGGCATTTGGTTACAGCAACAGGTAAAGTAACTAATACAGATATCAAACAGGTAATGAAGTTGTAACAGACACCAAGGAGCTGCTTTTGTGAAAGCTCTGACCCCTCATTTGGACCCACAAGGGAAAGTAACGCCACCCGGGATGGAAGCCTGACTTCTCTGCCTTAGTATCTTTCTTCTTCTTCTTTTTGGATTTTCGAGGTAGGGTCTCACTCTCGCCCAAGCCAACATGGAATTCACTCTGTAGTCTCAGGCTGGCCTGGAACTCACAGTGACCCTCCTACCTCTGTCTCCCAAGTGCTGGGATTAAAGGCATGCATGTGAACAAAAGGCACAAAAGGGTCAAGCAATTAGCAAGGGCACAAGGCTCAGGGTATTACATTCTGGCTCTAAGGCCTAATTAACCTTCACCATTATGCCAGTCTGTATCTCACAATAACACACTAAATGAAAAAGCAGGATGTAAAACCATTTATAGAGTATGAGGACAATTCCATTAAAATGTTATAAATATACATGCGTGTATATTTAAGTATGTGCATATATATTTATAGGCTAGGTATTTTTAGACAGATACTGGAAAAGAATACACCAAAATGTTACCAGTGGTGATTTTTAAAACTGTTTTTATAGCTTTTCTAAAATTAACATTAATATGATTAACAGAGAAATATTTAAAATAGACATAGAAATGGGAAAGTATCAAAGACATTCTATAAAAATAGACTTTTGGGAAGAACATTACCTTGCCAACCTATCCTGAGAACTGGAATACAAAATATTTTGCGCAATTTGGGCTGGAGAGATGGCTTAGTGGTTAAGCACTTGCCTGTGAAGCCTAAAGACCCTGGTTCGAGGCTCGATTCCCCAGGACCCACATTAGCCAGATGCACAAGGGGGCGCATGTATCTGGAGTTCGTTTTCAGTGGTTGGAGGCCCTGGCGCGCCCATTCTCTTTCTCTCTCTCTCTGCCTCTTTCTCTATCACTGTCAAATAAATAAATAAAAATTTAAAAAAAGACTTTGCATAATTCATTGGTAATAATAGAGAATATGTGAATTACAAGACCCTGGGTTCAGGCTACTTAGGAAAGTACTCATGTCCTTAGCCTGGTGTGGTGGCGCACACCTTCAATCTCAGTACTCAGGAGGCAGAGGTAGGAGGACCGCTGTGAGTTCAAGGCCATCCTGAGACTACACAGTGTATTCCAGATGAGCCTGGGCTACAGTGAGACCTTAACTCAAAAAAAAAAAAAACAAACTTATGACTTGGGGATGGAAAGATGGCTTAGCAGTTAAGGCATTTGCCTGCGAAACCTAAGGACTCACGTTCAACTTTCCACGTCCCACGTAAGCCAGACACACAAAGGTGAGGCAAGCAAAAGGTCACACATGCACACAACTGCAGTGGCTGGAGGCCCTGGCAAGCCAATTAATTCCCTCTCTCTCTCTCTGTCTCTCTTCCTCATTAAAAAAAACAATATAGGAGCTAGGCATGGTAGCACATACTTTTAACCCCAGCACTCGGGAGGCAGAAGTAGGAGGATCAAGGCTGGAGGAATGGCTTATAGTTAAGTGCTTGCCTGTGAAGCCTAAGGACCCTAGTTCAAGGCTTGGTTCCCCAGGACCCATGTTAGCCAGATGCACAAGGGGGCGCACGGTCTGGACTTTGTTTGCAGTGGCTGGAGACTCTGGTGCACCCATTTTCTCTCTCTGCCTTTCTCTCTCTGCCTGTCGTTCTCAAATAAGTAAAAAATGAACAACAAGAAAAAAGAAGTAGGAGGATCACCGTGAGTTCAAGGCCACCCTGAGATTACACAGTGAATTCCAGGTCAGCCTGGGTTAGAGCAATACCCTACCTCAAAAACAAAACAAAATAAAGTAGCTGAAGCTAGGTGTGGTGGCACACACCTTTAATCCAAGTACTTGGGAGGCAGAGGTAGGAGGATCGCCGCCATTAAGGCCACCCTGAGACTACTTAGTGAATTCCAGGTCAGCCTGGGCTAGAGCAAGACCCTACCTCGCAAAACAAACAAACAAACAAACAAACAACAACAAAACAACAGCTGATTTGAAGCATCTGTATAGTAATTCTAACGTTTGTACTTTTGGACAGTTTTTATTGATTTCTTCTCCCCTCCCACCCAATTAAAGATTATTTTTCCTGTTCATTTCTTTATGCATTACATAATTTCCGTTGAAAGGTCAACATTGGAAATAGCATGTCAGTAACTGCTGAAATCAGGTTCTGACCTCCTTGCTGATGGTTTTAGTTGCTCTTTCCTTAATGGCTTTCCCAGTAATTATGCAAAAATCTGTATTCCAGGTCACGTGCAGCTGCGAAGTCTTTGCTTAGTTAGCTTAGTGACCAGCTAATGATTAGACAGGGAGCGCCTTAGCCTTCTAGAACCAACAAGTCTTTCTGCTGAGATGCTGTGTGCGCATGTTGGGCATACCTTCACCACTTCCGTAGTGCGGTAACTCCATTCAGAGTCTCAAGGTCAGTCAGAGGTGAGACAGCACTGCCTTCTCCAGTCTTTCCTGGTCATGAACACATCCACCACACATAGAAGCACACACGCTGTTAACAGTCAATTTCTCGTTGCTGGCCCAAAATAAAAATCAGTTTCAGGGGCTGCAGAGATGGCTTAGCGGTTAAGACATTTGCCTGCGAAGACAAAGGACCCCGGTTGGATACTCCAGGACCCACATAAGGCAGATGCACAAGGGGGCACATGCATCCGGAGTTGGAGTTCGTTTGCAGTGGCTGGAGGCCCTGGCGTGCCCATTCTTTCTCTCTCTCTCTCTCTCTCTCTCTCAAATAAGTGAATGTTTTTAAAACAATCAGTTTCAGGAAAGAAGGATTTATTTCCATTCACAGTTCCGGGTTACCATCCGTCATGGATGGGAAGACGTGGTGGCAGGAACTTGAGGCAGAGCCATTCAACATTCAGGCCACAGTAAGGAAGCAGAGAGCAATGAACACTCATGTTCAGCCAGCTCTGTCCTTCTGAGACACCCTGGGGCCCCAGCCCATGACAAGGAACCTCCCACAGTTGAGCTGGGTCTTCCCATCTCAAGGAACCTAATCCAGATAATCCCTTACTGGCAAGACCAGAGGCTAACCGAAGCTAGATAATTCTTCACAGGTGATCTTAGGTCCCATCCTGGTCATGTTGACAATATAAATCAACACACACACAACCTTTATTTGTTGTGTTTTGTTTTTTCAAGGTAAGGTTTCACTCTAGGCCAGGCTAGCCTCAAACTCATGAGGATCCTTCTATCTCAGCCTACTGAGTGCTGTGGCATACACTTTAAATGTGACAAAAAAATTTTTTTTTTCGAGGTAGGGTCTCACTCTGGTCCAGGCTGACCTGGAATTAACTCTGTAGTCTCAGGGTGGCCGTGAACTCACAGCGATCCTCCTACCTCTGCCTCCCGAGTGCTGGGATTAAAGGCGTGGGCCACCACGCCCGGCTTGACAAAAAAAATTTTTTTTTTTTTTTTTTGAGAGCGACAGACACAGAGAGAAAGACAGATAGAGGGAGAGAGAGAATGGGCGCGCCAGGGCTTCCAGCCTCTGCAAACGAACTCCAGACGCGTGCACCCCCTTGTGCATCTGGCTAACGTGGGACCTGGGGAACCGAGCCTCGAACCGGGGTCCTTAGGCTTCACTGGCAAGCGCTTAACCACTAAGCCATCTCTCTAGCCCTTTTTTTAATTTTTATTAACATTTTCCATGATTATAAAATATATCCCATGGTAATTCCCTCCCTCCCCACCCCCACACTTTCCCGTTTGAAATTCCATTCTCCATCATATTACCTCCCCATTACAATCATTGTAATTACATATATACAATATCAACCTATTAAGTATCCTCCTCCCTTCCTTTCTCCACCCTTTATGTCTCCTTTTCAACTTACTGGCCTCTGCTACTAAGTATTTTCATTCTCACGCAGAAGCCCAGTCATCTGTAGCTAGGATCCACATATGAGAGAGAACATGTGGCGCTTGGCTTTCTGGGCCTGGGTTACCTGACTTAGTATAATCCTTTCCAGGTCCATCCATTTTTCTGCAAATTTCATAACTTCATTTTTCTTTACCGCTGAGTAGAACCCCATTGTATAAATATACCACATCTTCATTATCCACTCATCTGTTGAGGGACATCTAGGCTGGTTCCATTTCCCAGCTATTATAAATTGAGCAGCAATAAACGTGGTTGAGCATGTACTTCTAAGGAAATGAGATGAGTCCTTTGGATATATGCCTAGGAGTGCTATAGCTGGGTCATATGGTAGATCAACCTCTAGCTGCTTTAGGAACCTCCACACTGTTTTCCACAATGGCTGGACCAGATTGCATTCCCACCAGCAGTGCAGAAGGGTTCCTTTTTTTTCCACATCCCCGCCAACATTTATGATCATTTGTTTTCATGATGGTGGCCAATCTGACAGGAGTGAGATGGAATCTCAATGTAGTTTTAATCTGCATTTCCCTGATGACTAGTGATGTAGAACATTTTTTTAGATGCTTATATGCCATTCGTATTTCTTCCTTTGAGAACTCTCTATTTAGCTCCATAGCCCATTTTTTGATTGGCTTGTTTGATTCCTTATTTAACTTTTTGAGTTCTTTGTATATCCTAGATATTAATCCTCTATCAGATATATAGCTGGCGAAGATTTTTTCCCATTCTGTAGGTTGCCTCTTTGCTTTTTTCACTGTGTCCTTTGCAGTGCAAAATCTTTGTAATTTCATTAGGTCCCAGTGGTTAATCTGTGGTTTTATTGCCTGAGCAATTGGGGTTGTATTCAGAAAGTCTTTGCCAAGACCAATATGTTGAAGGGTTTCCCCTACTTTTTCCTCTAGCAGTTTCAAAGTTTCCGGTCTGATGTTAAGGTCTTTAATCCATTTGGACTTAATTCTTGTGCATGGTGAGAGAGAAGAATCTATTTTCATCCTTCTGCAGATATATATCCAGTTTTCAAAACACCATTTGCTGAAGAGGCTGTCTCTTCTCCAATGAGTATTTTTGGCATTTTTATCGAATATCAGGTGGCTATAGCTACTTGGGCTTACATCTGGGTCCTCTATTCTGTTCCACTGATCTACATGTCTGTTTTTGTGCCAGTACCATGCTGTTTTTGTTACTATGGCTCTGTAGTATAGGTTAAAATCAGGTATGGTGATACCACCAGCCTCTTTTTTGTTGCTCAGTATTATTTTAGATATTCGAGGTTTTTTGTGATTCCAAATGAATTTTTGGATTGTTTTTTCTATTTCCATGAAGAAAGCCTTTGGAATTTTGATAGGGATTGCATTAAATGTGTAGATTGCTTTAGGTAAGATTGCCATTTTCACGATATTGATTCTTCCAATCCAGGAACAAGGGATGTTTCTCCACTTTCTAGTGTCTTCTGCAATTTCTCGCTTGAGGGTTTTAAAGTTCTCATTGTAGAGATTCTTTACTTCCTTGGTTAGGTTTATTCCAAGGTATTTTTTTTTTTTTTGATGCAATTGTGAATGGGAGTGATTCTCTGATTTCATCCTCTGTGTGTTTGTTGTTAGCATATATGAAGGCTACTGATTTCTGTGTATTTATTTTGTATCCTGCTACATTGCTGTAGGTTTTGATCAGCTCTAACAGCTTGCTAGTAGAGTCTTTAGGGTCCTTTATGTATAGAATCATGTCATCTGCAAATAATGATAACTTGATTTCTTCCTTTCCAATTTGTATCCCTTTTATGTGTGTCTCTTGCCTTATTGCTATGGCTAAGACTTCCAAAACTATATTAAATAGAAGTGGGGACAGTGGACACCCTTGTCTTGTTCCTGATTTTAGTGGAAAAGCTTCCAGTTTTTCCCCATTTAGTAATATGTTGGCTGTAGGCTTGTCATAAATAGCCTTTATTATATTGAGATATGTTCCTTCTATTCCCAGTCTCTGTAGGACTTTTATCATGAAGGGATGTTGGATTTTGTCAAATGCTTTCTCTGCATCTAATGAGATGATCATGTGATTTTTGTCCTTCAACCCGTTTATGTAATGTATTACATTTATAGATTTGCGTATGTTGAACCATCCCTGCATCTCTGGGATAAAGCCTACTTGGTCAGGGTGAATGATCTTTTTGATATACTCTTGTATTCTGTTTGCCAATATTTTGTTGAGAATTTTTGCATCTATGTTCATGAGGGAGATTGGTCTGTAATTTTCTTTTTTTGTTCTATCTTTGCCTGGTTTTGGTATCAGGGTGATGCTGGCCTCATAGAAGGAGTTTGGTAGAATTCCTTCTTTTTCTATTTCCTGGAAAAGCTTAAGAAGCAATGGTGTTAGCTCTTCCTTAAAAGTCTGGTAAAATTCAGCAGTTAATCCATCCGGGCCTGGGCTTTTTTTAGTTGGGAGATTATTGATAACTGCTCGGATCTCCATGTTTGTTATAGGTCTATTTAAGTGATTAATCTCATTTTGATTTAATTTAGGTAGGTCATATAGATCAAGGAAATCATCCATTTCTTTCAGATTTTCATACTTTGTGGAGTATATGCTTTTATAGTATGTCCCTATGATTTTTTGAATTTCTCTGGAATCTGTTGTGATGTTACCTTGTTCATCTCTGATTTTATTAATTTGTGTCTCTTCTCTCTTTCTTTTGGTCAGATTTGCTAAGGGTTTATCGATCTTGTTTATCCTTTCAAAGAACCAACTCTTTGTTTCATTAATTCTTTGGATTGTTCCTTTTGTTTCTATTTCATTAATTTCTGCCCTAATCTTTATTATTTCTTCCCGTCTACTAATTTTTGGTTTGCCTTGTTCTTCTTTTTCCAAGGCTTTAAGGCGAAGCATTAGGTCGTTTACTTGCGACCTTTCTAATTTCTTAATATAGGCACTTAAGGCTATAAATTTACCTCTTAGAACTGCCTTCATTGTGTCCCAGAGATTTTGGTATGTTGTGTTCTCATTATCATTTGACTCTATAAATTTTTTGATTTCCTTTTTGATTTCTTCATTGACCCACTCATCACTTAGTAGTGTATTGTTTAGTTTCCATGATTTTGTGTATGCTATATAGCCTTTCTTGCTACTGATTTGTAGTTTAATTCCATTGTGGTCAGATAGAATGCAAGGAATTATTTCAATTTTCCTGAATTTGTTAAGATTTGCTTTGTGTCCTAATATATGGTCTATTTTAGAGAATGTTTCCATGTGCTGCTGAAAAGAATGTATATTCTGCAGCCTTTGGATGAAATGTCCTGTATATATCTGTTAGGTCCATTCCTTCTATGACCTCATTTAGTCCAGATGCCTCTCTGTTTATTCTTTCCCTGGATGACCTGTCAATTGATGAGAGTGGGGTGTTAAAGTCACCCACCACCACTGTGTTTGGTGTTATCTGTGACCTTAGTTCTAATAGTGTTTTGACGAATTTGGGAGCCCCCATGTTAGGTGCATATATGTTTAGGATTGTAATGTCCTCCTGTTGGAGTGTGCCCTTAATCAATATAAAGTGACCTTCCTTATCTTTCTTGACTAACGTCGGACTAAAGTCTACCCTGTCTGATATTAGGATAGCAACCCCTGCTTGTTTTCTAGGCCCATTTGCTTGAAACACCGTCTTCCAACCTTTCACCCTAAGATAATGTCTATCCTTTGTAGAAAGGTGAGTTTCTTGGAGACAACAAATTGTAGGATCCTGCTTTTTAACCCAGTCTGCAAATCTATGTCTTTTCGTTGGGGCATTGAGACCGTTGATATTAAGAGATATTATTGAAAGGTGTGTATTTATGTTTGCCATTTTTGTGTGTGTGTGTGTGTTACTGGTTCTACCTGTGCTCTCTTCTGTTAACTGGTATTTGAGTATAGCTTGTTTTTTCTAGGTTCCTTATATGTGTGCTTTTCCTTTTGTTCAGCATGGAGGATTCTATCAAGTATTTTCTGTAGAGCTGGTTTTGTCTTCAAATACTCCTTTAACCTGCTTTTGTCATGGAATGTCTTTATTTCTCCATCTATTTGAATGGATAACTTTGCAGGATAAAGTAACCTTGGTTGACAGTTGTTATCTTTCAGAACTTGGAATATATCACTCCAAGCCCTTCTGGCTTTAAAAGTTTGTGTTGAATAATCTGCTGTAATCCTGATGGGCTTGCTTTTGTAGGTAACTTGAATTTTCTCTCTAACTGCTTTCAATATTTTTTCTTTGGTGTGTGTGTTTGGAAGTTTGATTACAATATGGCAAGGAGAGGTTCTTTCTGGGTTTTGTCTGGCTGGGGTTCTAAAGGCTTCCTGTATCTGTATTGGCACCTCTTTCCCAATTTGGGGGAAATTTTCCTCTATGATTTTGTTGAAGATGCCTACTATGCCTCTGGAGTGGAGTTCTTCTCCTTCTACTATGCCCTGAATTCTTATATTGGATCTTTTCATAGTGTCCCAAATATCTTGAAATTCCCACTCATACTTTTCTATAAGTTTGTCTTTCTCTTTGTTGGACTGCATTAGGTCTGCCACCTGATCTTCTAGCTTAGATATTCTGTCCTCTCCCTCATCCATCCTACTGGTGAGATTTTCTAAAGAGTTTTTTATTTCATTAACTGTGTTCTTCATTGCTAGTAATTCTGACTGGTTTTTCTTTATTATTTCTATTTCCCTATTTATGTCTTGTATTGCCTTCTTTATTTCATTAAATTGGTGTCCTGCCTCTTCTTTGATTCCTTTGATTTCCTCTTTGATTTCTTCTTTGATTGTTTTCATGTGTTCTTTGACCTCTTTGAACATATTTATAATTATTCTTTTGAACTCTTTCTCAGGCATTTCCTCTAACTCTTTCTCACTGGAGGACATTTCTGATGCATTAATACTTTTAGGTGGATTTATATCATCTTGCTTTTTAGTGTTTCTTGTGTTATAATGTATATATTTTTGCATCTTGGATTAAGTTAATGCTTGGATTTTCTAGCTAGCTGTGTATTCTTAGCTGTATCAATTGATTTGATGTAATATATTTTCAGGGTAGGACCTTAAGGTATTAGGTGTGGCTCTTAAGACTCTCAGAGTATCTACAAAGATGTTCTTAGGGGTTGAGTTTCCCTGCTATAGGAGTATTCAAGCAGGCTGAGTGGAATAAAATACAGGTAGATTCTAAAATTTAACTAAAGACTGTACACATTCAATCAAAAACAGCCCCGAGTATGTATGCAAGAGTAGTTATTATAATGACCAGATCCTCTATCAACAAAGAGGTTTAGATTTCTGGTCTGTTGAGGGATCCAAGTCAGCTTGTGACTAAGTGAGACCCTTCCCTGGTGCAATCCCAGTTACCTTGGGTGATTTTGGTCTCAGTCAAGTTGCTGCCTGGGTCGTCGGGCTGCTGTTCTGATTTCTGGAGCTGGGCACTTGCTTTTCCTACGGGGCAAACCGAGCCGCTGCTGCTGCCACCGTAGCTGCCACCGCCGGAGCCACCACCGCTGCTGAAGCTGCCGCTGCTGTGTCCACCGCCGCTGCTCCCCCCGAAGCCACTGCTGCGGGATGTGCCGCTGCTGCCGCTCCTGGGTCCGCTGCTGCTGGGGCCGCTGGTACCGGTGCTGGAGCTGCTGATGTTGCTCCCGAACTCTGCTCCTGCTTGGGTCCCGCCGTCAGCCCAAGTTGGCGTGGCCGGGTCCCGGGCCGCTGCTGTGTTCGCTGGAGCTGGGTTCAGGCGGTGGGGGAGGGGAGGGAGCCGCGGCTGCTCTGGTTGTCTCGCTGCTCCACGCGTTCTTCTACCTCGCGGTCTTCTCCTCCGCTGCTCGCTGCCGCTCTCCCCTCACGTGTCCCGAGTTGCGGAGAGCGCGGTGTGAGGGGAAAATCCCGCACCTGGCTTTTCCTGTGGCTCGAGCCGAGAGTCTGGCGGTTTTCTGCTGCGCCGCGGCCACGGCGGTTGGCCGAGCTGCCAGAGCCGCTGTTCCCGCCTGTGCAGGCTCTGGATGCTCTATAACTCTTCTACTTCTCCGCTGCTGCCTCAATTTCCTATACACCTCACTTTTTAGTAAAAGTGTGTATTTTGCTGAGTTTTTTTGGTCTTTTTCCCCCCTAGGCTGCTTTGGCGTGGTACCTACGCCGCCATCTTAACCGGAAGTCCCCAACAAAAAAAATTTTTATTGACAACTTCCATAAATATGGGCACTAACCCATGATCATTCCCTCCCCCCCCACTTCCCCCTTGAAATTCCACTCTCCAACATACCCCCTCCCTCTCTCAGTCAGTCTCTCTTTTATATTAATGTCATGATCTTTTCCTCCTATTATGATGGTTGTGTAGATAGTATCAGGCACTGTGAGGTCATGGATATCCAGGCCATTTTGTGTCTGGAGGTGCACGTTGTAAGGAGTCCTACCCTTCCTTTGGCTCTTACTTTCTTTCCGCCACCTCTTCCGCAATGGACCCTGAGGAGCCTTGGAAGGTGTGATAGAGATATTGCAGTGCTGAGCACACCTCTGAATGTGACTTTTTTTTCCAAACTTTAAAATGTTTTATCACCTTTTTAAAAAATTATTTTTATTTATATATTTGAGAGAGAGAAAGTAGCAGATACACAGAGCGAGAACGGTTGAGCCAGGACCTTTAGATACTGCAAACAAACTCCAGATGTGTGCGCCCCCTTGTCCATCTGGCTTGGGGGTGTGGGTGTGGGTCCTGGGGAACTGAACCTGGGTTCTTTGGCTTTGCAGACAAGAACCTTAGCCACTAAGCTATCTCTCCAGCTCAGCTTTAAATTTCTTTATTTCTTTCTTATTTCATTTATTTATCTTGTATTTTTGATGTAGGGTCTTTCTCTAGCCCAGGCTGACATGGAATTCACCATGTAGTCTCAAACTCACAGTGATCCTCCTACCTCTGCGTCCCAAGTGCTGGGATTAAAGGCATGCACCACCACAGCCGGCTCCAGCTTTAAATTTAAAATATATATTTTATTTACTTATTTATTTGCAAGCAGAGAGAAAGAGAAAAGACAGAGATAATGGGCATGTCAGGGCCTCCAGCCACTGCAAATGAACTCTAGATGCATGCACTACCTTGTACATCTACATGGGTACTAGGGAATCAAACCTGGGTCCTTCGGCTTTGCAAGCAAGCACCTCAACCACTGAGACATCTCCCAAGCTCCTTAACTTTTTAAAATTTTATTTATTTGAGAGAGAGAGAGAAAGAAAGAGGGAGAGAATGGGTGCGCCAGGGCCTCCAGCCATTGCAAATGAACTCCAGACACATGCGCCACTTTGTGTATCTGGCTTATGTGGATACTGGGTGTAGCAGACAGCCTCACATTGCTGGCATGAACCTCCAGACCAGACAAAGCTTATGGGAGGAAGAATGGATTTATCTGAAGCTTACAGACCCAGGGGAAGTTCCATAATGGCAGAAGAAGCTGGCCTGCTTTCACAGATCCAAAAAGCAAGCAAGCTCACTTCAGGAACTCCAGGCAAAGCCCAGGCACCTCACGTATCTTTAGATTGGAATTCCAAATCCACCCTCATACTTTAGGGCTGGACCCTAGAATGCACCCACAATGGCATCTCCTTCAGGCAAGGAAGCTGGAAATCCAAGAAGCTTTAAAAAAACTGAATCTTTTCAAACTATCACACTGAGGAATCAAACTTGGGTCCTTAGGCTTTGCAGGCAAGTGCCTTACCCACTAAGTCATCTATATCTCATTCCTTTATTATTTATTTATTTATTTGGAAAGAGAGAGAACAAGAGAGAATGGGCACACCAGGGCCTTTCAGCTGCTGCAAATGAACTCCAGACATATGCGCCCCCTTGTGGCACAAATGCGACATGGTGCATTTGTGTCACTGTGCATCAGGCTGCGTGGGACCTGGAGCTTTGAACATGAGTTCTTAGGCTTCTCAGGCAAGTAAGTTAAATGCTAAGCCATCTCTCCAGCCCTTATTTTTATTTTTTGAAACTGTGTCTCGTTGACCCCAGGCTGGTCTTGAACTCTTCAAGATTGACTTTAAACTGATTCTCCTACTTCCATCTCTAACTACTACGATACCAGCATGTGCCACCCAGCTTGGTTTTAATTAGTGCTAAGGTTTGAACACAGGGCTTCTTCATGCAGGCTAGACAAACATCCTACCAACAGAGCTATATCCCCAGCCCACACTCTGGCGTACTTACAGTGTCTTGAACAAGCTTATTCTTGTCTTGGAGCCTTCGTGTGTATTGTTTCCTAGGCCTGAAACTGTCCTGTAATCTCTGCTTAGCTGGTCCTATCACCTCATTATGGTCTCTGCTTAAATGGTAGCTCTTCAAAGAGGTTTTCCAACTACCCTTTCACATAACTCTCCACCCCTCATTCATTCCCATCATTATTTTTTTTTTTTTGGAGGCAGGGTCTAGCCCAGGCCAACCTGGAATTCACTATGTAGTCTCAAGTTGACCTCGAACTCATGGCTATCCTCCTACCTGTCTCCTGAGTGCTGAAGTTGAAGGAGTGCACCACCACACCTGGTCCCCATCACTTATTCTTCATTCTCTGCTCTTCTTTCTTTCTTTCTTGGATTTATTTATTTGAGAGAGAGAGAGAGAGAGAGAGAGAGGAAGAGGCAGATAAAGTGAGAGAGAATGGGCATACCAGGGCCTCTAGCCACTGCAAACGAACTCAAGACACAAGTGCCACATTGTGCTTACATGAGTATTGGGGAATTGAACCTAGATCCTTTGACTTTGCAAGCAAGTGCCTTAACCACTAAGCCATCTCTCCTGCCCCCTCTGCTTTTCTTACAATCCAGGATGTGTCATGTAGGTATTTGTTTCTTGTCTAATGTTCCAGATAGAACCTATGTTCTATGAGAATACACTCTAGCCAGGCGTGGTGGTACACACGGGTACGCCCAGGACTCAGGAGGAACAAGCAAGAGGACTGCACATTTATGATCAGGTGGAGTGAGAGAGTGAGAACAGGTGTCAGCAAAACAAAACAAAAGCTGAGTGTGAGCCGGGCATGCTGGCGCACGACTTTAATCCCAGCAATCGGGAGGCAGAGGTAGGAGGATCACCGTGAGTTCGAGGCCACCCTGAGACTACACAGTGAATTCCAGGTCAGCCTGGACTAGAGTGAGACCCTACCTCGAAAACCCTAGGTTCCATCCCTAGCACTGCATAAGCCAGCATGACAGTGCATGCCTGCAGCCCCAGCTCTTGGGTGGTGGAGGCAGGAGGATCACCTCACACCAACTGTTGTTACCTGTACAAGACTTGCACAATATTGGGCCCATCAGCATTCTGTCGTGGATGATGGAGAAGGGCATGAGGCCCCTCTGGTGGTTTGATTTAGGTGTCCCCCATAAACACAGGTGTTCTGAATGCAGGTTCCCAGCTGATGGCAACTGGAAATGAAAGCCTCCTGGAGTCAGTGTATTGTTGGGGACAGGTGTTACAGCCAGTGTCCCCTTGCTAGTGTTTGGCAGGCTATTGCTATTGTCCACCTTATGTGGGCCAGGGGGTGATGTCCATCCTCTGATCATGCCATCGTTTTCCCCTGCCTTGTGGAGCTTCCCCTCAAGTCTATAAGCCAAAATAAACCCCTTTTTCCCCCAAAGTTGCTCTTGGTTGGGTGATTTTTGCCAGCAATGCGCACCTGACTGCAATAGCCCCCGTCCCTCCCTGAGGGGCTACTGGCAGTAATGGTGGCTGGGGGAGAGGGAGCCACCAGTAGGCTGCAGTGCCTTGGTAAGAAACCCCCAACCCATGTTCATGCAGGTAGCCCTAATTAAACTCAGTGGAGCACATACATACACACACAGACACACAGAGAGAGAGAGAGAGGGAGGGAGGGAGGGAGGGAGGGAGGGAGGGAGGGAGGGAGGGAGGGAGAGGGAGAGAGGTAATAAAGAGGGACTAGTGGAAAGAAGAAGGGGTGCAGTGGAAGGGGATGGGGAGAGGGGACAAGAGAATAGGAAGGGAGTTCTATCAAAATACATTGTGGGCACGCCTTTAATCCCAGCACTTGGGAGGCAGAGGTAGGCGGATCGCTGTGAGTTTGAGGCCACCCTGAGACTACATAGTGAATTCCAGGTCAGCTTGGGCAAGAGTGAGACCCTACCTCGAAAAAAACAAAAGAAAAAAAAAAAACACACACACACATTGTGGGGCTGGAGAGATGGCTTAGCGGTTATGCACTTGCCTGTGAAGCCTAAGGACCCCGGTTCGAGGCTCGATTCCCCAGGACCCACATAAGCCAGATGCACAAGGGGGCGCACATGTCTGGAGTTCGTTTGCAGTGGCTGGAGGCCCTGGTTTGACCATTCTCTCTCTCTGCCTCTTTCTCTCTCTTTGTCACTTTCAAATAAATAATTTAAAATACACAAACAAATTTTAAAAATACATTGTGTACATGTATGAAAACTGCCCATAAAAATCTTAAGAAAAAAAAATAAAAAAGAAGCTGGGTGTGGTGGCATACACCTTTAATCGGGTGGCTGTGGTAGGAGGATCTCCATGAGTTCAAGACCAAGCCTGGGACTAAACAGTGAGTTCCAGGTTGGCCTGGGGCTAAAGTGAGACCCTTCCAAAAACAAAACACAAAGCAGCAGCAGCAGCTCAAGATCATCTTCAGTGGTCGGGGAAGGCGGCTCCATGGCTCAGTGGGTTAAAGCACTTGTACAAGTATGACCCGAGTCCAGAACCCACATGAACCCGGATGCAGTAACCAGAACAAAGCTAGCCTCACTGTGTGCTGGGCCACGGTGGGACATTCAAGGGCTTTGGGAATGAGGCTCAAGACTAAATGACCTTCACAGTACATTTGAATGTTAACATCTTCTTCATTTAGTTAGTCATTTGAGAGAGAGGGAGAAAAAAAAATGAATTGGCACAGCAGGGTCTGTAGCCATTACAAATGAACTCCAGACACATGTGCCACCTTGTGCATTTGGCTTTACATGGGTACTGGGGAATCAGATCTCGATCCTTTGGTTTTGCCAGCGAGTGCCTTAACCACTAAGCCATCCATCCAGCCCAGGAAGATGGTTTTGAGCACCTTGTCCACACTTGGAAGGAAGGGTGGCCTACCATAGTCACTCCTTGGATTTCTAGGAGGGATGCCCATGGGACCAGGGCATATGTGTATCCTGTATGTGCTCCTCCAGAAAGCAACATAGGCAGGAGAGCCAGCTCAAAAACAGACCCCAGGGGCTTCTCCTCTCCCTGCATGAAGGAGAGACGACTAACTGGAGCCTCTGGAAGTCCTCCCTGCAGAGGTGAGAGGTCAAGGGTGTCTGTGAGCTCTGTTTTTAAAGACAGGGTCTCATAATGTAATCCAGGCTTGTTCCAAAACTCAAACTCACTATGTAGTCCAGGTTAGCCGCAGACTTCTGATCCTCCCATCTCAGTGTGGGGGACCGCAGGCGTGGACCACTGTGCGGAGCTGTGACCGTGATCCTGAACGTGGTTACAGGCGTGGACCACTGTGCAGAGCTGTGACCTTGACCTTGCACATGTTTACAGGCGTGGACCACCGTGTGGAGCTGTGACTGAGGTCCTGAATATGGTTACTGGCATGGCCCACCGTGCGGAGCTGTGACCTTGATCTTGAACATGATTACAGGTGTGGACCACCGTGTGGAGCTGTGACCAAGGTCCTGAATATGGTTACAGGCGTGGCCCACTGTGTGGAGCTGTGACCGAAATCCTAAATATAGTTACAGGCGTGGCCCACCGTGCAGAGCTGTGACCGAGATCCTGAATGTGATCACAGGCGTGGACCACCGTGTGGAGCTGTGACCGAGGTCCTGAAAATGGTCACTGGCGTGGCCCACTGTGCGGAGCTGTGACCTTGATCTTGAACATGATTACAGGCATGGACCACCGTGCGGAGCTGTGACCGAGGTCCTGAATATGGTTACAGGCGTGGCCCACCGTGCGGAGCTGTGACCGAGGTCCTGAATATGGTTACAGGCATGGCCCACCATGCAGAGCTGTGACCGTGATCCTGAATGTGATCACAGGCGTGGACCACCATGTGGAGCTGTGACCGAGATCCTGAATATAGTTACAGGCGTGGCCCACCATGCAGAGCTGTGACCGTGATCCTGAATGTGATCACAGGCGTGGACCTCCATGCGGAGCTGTGACCGTGATCCTAAATGTGATCACAGGCGTGGACCACCGTGCGGAGCTGTGACCATGATCCTGAATGTGATCACAGGCGTGGACCTCCATGCAGAGCTGTGACCGTGATCCTAAATGTGATCACAGGCGTGATCCTAAATGTGATCTTGAATGCAGCGTTTAGTCTTCCCTGGCATGTTGTAACATTTACTCAAATGTGTGCATCCAAACCGACACAAGCTGCTTCCTCATGTTGTCAAGCTATAGACAAGCGGAATGTAAATGGAAGAGGTACCATTGCTGCTGCATGCGCTCTTGCCTTCCCTTGCATCCTAGGAGGACGCTGAACTCCCACTTGCAGTAACTCGCTCTTTCTTTCTCTGCTTTTTTTATTTATTTGTCTATGTGCGAGAGAGAAGCAGAGGGAGGGAGAAACGAGAGGCAGACAGTGACCGGGAGAAGAGCGCACTAGCAGCTCAGCACCTCCGCAGGCTCCCAGGTGAGCGCCTTAACCACTAAGCCATCTCTCCAGCTTTTGTTGTTTATATGATTTTTTTTTTTTTGGAAGATTGGGTGGTCCTCTAGCCCAGCCCAGGCTGACCTGGAATTCACCATGTAGTCTCAGGGTGGCCTCGAACTCACAGCCATCCTCCTACCTCTGCCCCCTAAGTGCTGGGACCATAGCCATGTGCCACCACGCTCAGCTGCTGCTTTTTTTTTTTTTGTACACAGGTTTTCATGGACTCCAAATTTACTATATGTATGTCAGGATGATTGATCTTCAACCTTTTCTTCTTCTTTTTTTTTTTCGAGGTAGGGTCTCACTCTGGCCCAGGCTGACCTGGAATTCACTATGGAGTCTCAGGGTGGCCTCGAACTCACAGCGATCGGCCTACCACTGCATCCCGAGTGCTGGAATTAAAGGCGTGCGCCACCACGCCCGGCTCAATCTTTTCTTTTCTCCTCTGAGATAGGAGCCCAGGATTGCCTCAAACCCATTATGTAGCCAATGATAACCCTGAACTCCTAACACCCCCCCACACACGCCGTCTCTACCTCCAGAATGCTGAGATTGCAGGCATATGCCACCACACCAGGTTTATGTGGCTCTGGGATGGAACCTAGGGCCCTGTGCATGCTAGGCAAGCTCTCTACCAACTGAGCTACATCCACAGCTTGCCATCCAGAAGACAGAGAGAGAGAGAGAAAGAGCACACCAGGGCCTGCAGCCACTGCAAACGAACTCCAGATGCATGCACTTCCTTGCGCATCTGGCTTACGTGGATCCTGGGGAATTGAACCGGGGTCCTTTTGCTTCTCAGGCAAACGTCTTAACTGCTAAGCCATCTCTCCAGCCCCATCTGCCTTTTTGAGACAGGGTCTTTCACTGGCCTAGAACTCACCAAGCAGAGCTGAGCAGGCAGCATCCGGGAACTTCCTATGTCTGCCTCCTCAGTGCTGAGTTAACAGGCAGGCGCACACCACCGCACCTGGCTTTTTCCACATGGGTTGTGGGGACCTGCACTCAAGATCTTCATGCTTGCAAGGCAAGCACTTTACCAAGGGAGCCATTTTCCCCGGCCCACATGGGATGTTTCCCTCCCAAAGGTTTCTCTCTTTGACCTTTGCAGGCTTATCTTCCTCAACCAGCACAAAGAATCCTTCCTGCAACCTCTAGGTTCCCTATACACTTCCATAAGGATGCACTAGGACATTGTTCATTTAAAAAATTTTTTAAATATTTTATTCTTATTTATTTATAAAAAAAAAATAAATGGGTGCGCAAGGGCTTCCAGCCACTGCAAATTAACTCCAGATACATGCACCACCTTGTGCATCTGGCTTATGTGGGTCCTGGGGAATCGAACCAAGGTCCTTTGGCTTTGCAGGCAAGCACCTTGAGAGCCAGAGAAAACACCAGGGCCTCTAGTCACTGCAAACAAATTCCAGATTCATGTGCCACTTTGTGCATCTGGCTTTATGTGGGTACCGGAGAATAGAACCCAGGTTGTTAGGCTTTGCAGGCAAGTGCTTTAACCACTGAGCCATCTCTCCAGCCCAGGAAACTGTTCTTGAATATTTCTCTTGCCAGTTTCTGGACCCACCAGGGCACCTGCCCACACTGCAAGTGCCCCAGTGGCATGCTAAGATCCAGGAGGGGTACATGCCTCTGTGGAGCCCCCCCCCCCCAAGCAGGGCCATGATGGGAAATGAAGGCTCTGCTTGTATCACATGACCAGGAAACCTCAGCCACCCCCATCCCCGACCCTGGGGCCTCTCAGAGCATGTTCAGTCCTTACGAGCCCGCTGCACTGTCTTTAGGGGTAGACGTGGATGGGCCATGGCTTGAGCCCCTTCAGAGTAAGTGGCTGGATCACAGCCAGGGGCAGCCAAGATGACAGGAAGCCACACTGAGGAGAGATCTGCTTGCAGATGCCTCTCCGGATGAGGGGACCTGGGACACAAAGTCCCACCTGTCAGGTCTTCCATGCAAAACTAGCCCCCCGCTGTCTCAGGCTGGGCTCCCTGCCTGCTGCCAACAGCTGCCTTCCTCGGAGCCTCTGATCCCCCCCCACCCCCCCGGACAGCTGCACCCAACCGGCAAGTGGGTTATAAGTGTTGATCAAGGCATTCCCCAACTCTGGCTAAGCGCAAGCTCTGACCACAGGAGCCTTGTGGGATTGGCAGCAGAGTGCCCTTGTGGCACCTGGGTGTCCCTGACTTGGAGGACAAGCTGGCCTGGGGGCTTTCTTCTCGGGTGTGTGCCGGTGGAAGTCAGAGGACAACCCTGGGTGTTAACCCTCACCTTCTGCAGGCTAGCTGGGCCCCAAGTTTCTGGGGATTCTCTTGTCTCCGCCTCTTAGCCTTCTGTAGAAAGGCTCGGACCAGAGATACTCACCATTGTGCCCAGCTTTCTGTGGGTTCTGGGCATCCAAATTCATTCAAATTGTTATATTTGTGCCAAAAGTACTTTTTTTTGCCCACTGAGCCATCTCTTCAGCCCTCCAGGCCATAAGTTTTTATTTATTTACTTATTTGAGAAAGAGAGAGTGAAAATGGGCACACCAGGGCATTTGGCTGCTGCAAACAAACTACAGAAACATGTGCCACCTTGTGCATCTGGCTTACGTGGGTCCTAGGGAATCAAACCTAGGTCCTTTGGTTTCACAGGCGAGTGCCTTATCCACTAAGCCATCTCTCCAGCACCCCCCTTTTTTGAGGTAAGGTCTCACTCTAGCCCAGGCTTACCTGGAATTCACTATGTAGTCTCAGGCTGGCCTTGAACTCATGGCAATCCTCCTACCTCAGCCTGGGATCAAAAGCATGTGCCACCATGCCCGGCTTCACCCCTTTTTTTAATTAATTTTTTTCTTTATTCATTTGAGAGAGAGGGAGAGAGAGGCCTCACGAGTGCTGAGATTAAAGGCATGCACCACCACACCAGGCCTTCTTGAATATCTTGATAAGTAACCTGTGTTGAAACTGTGAGTAAACACATTACCCACTGGGCCCAGAGCCCTGGCTGGGAAGCCATGATGGCATTTCCATTCTGCTCATTTATTATTTTGTTTTGCTTGCAGTCAAGCAGTCCTTTGTTATTTTATTTACACAATGGTCTTTGTGAGGCTCACTCTTTCCCCAAACACTCCACTGTGTAAGGCAGCCTTTGTTTCGGACAGGCAACCCCTCGGGGCCCCCTGCCCCCTTTTCCTGACCTCTTTTCTCCTCTTCTCTTATTGGTGTGGACCCACCAGGAAAAAGGATTCATGGATATATATAGATATATAGATATATATACACATATATATTTGCATCCCAGATTCTGTAAAATTACCTTTTATGTTCGTCAAAAAAATAAAATAAAATAAAAAAGAGGCCCGCTCTAGACATGCCTGGTACTGCAAACCTAATCAAAAGCCTAAGGCAGGGGAGGTCATGAGCCTTAGGGGTATAAAGCCTGCTCTTGTCTGCATAAATGCATATATTATGCTCACCAAACTGCTCTGTAAGCACTACACTTAATGTTCATATTCATATATTAATGCTGCTCTCACTTTTGGTTAGAAAAGCTTCTCTTTTCAGATGGCAGTGACCACTGGGATGACCCAAAAGGCAACATAGTGCTGAGGAGAAGTGACAGAGGAGTGTCCAACACTGAAACATCTCTATCACATCCTCCAAGGCTCAGAATCCACTTCGGAAGAGTTGACAGAAAGAAGGTAAGAACCGGGCTGGAGAGATGGCTTAGCGGTTAAGCACTTGCCTGTGAAGCCTAAGGACCCCGGTTTGAGGCTCGGTTCCCCAGGTCCCACGTTAGCCAGATGCACAAGGGGGCGCACGCGTCTGGAGCTCGTTTGCAGAGGCTGGAAGCCCTGGTGCGCCCATTCTCTCTCCCTCTATCTGTCTTTCTCTCTGTGTCTGTCACTCTCAGATAAATAAATAAAAAATTAAAAAAAAAAAAAAAGAAGGTAAGAGCCAAAGGAAGGGTACCACTCCTTACAATGCAACTGTCCAGACAGAAGTTTGTCTCGATCTCCATGACCTCACAGTGCCTAGCAATACCTTCACAAGACCCTCATAATAGGAGGAAAAGAAAATGACATCAAAATAAAAGAGAATCTAACAGAGGGAGGGAGGAGATATGATGGAGAGTGGAGTTGTGAAGAGGAAGGTGAAGGAGGTGAGGAAATTATCATGGTTTATTGTCAGTACAGAAGTTGTCAATAAAAAATTATGGGCTGGAGGGCTGGAGAGATGGCTTGGCTGTTAAGCGCTTGCCTGTGAAGCCTAAGGACCCCGGTTCGAGGCTCGATTCCCCAGGACCCACGTTAGCCAGATGCACAAGGGGGCGCACGCATCTGGAGGTCATTTGCAGTGGCTGGAGGCCCTGGCATGCCCATATTCTCATTCTCTCTCTCTCTGCCTCTTTATCTGTCTGTCACTTTCAAATAAATAAACAAACATAAAAAAGTTGTATTTAAAAAAAAAATTATGGGCTGGAGACATGGCTTAGCGGTTAAGCACTTGCCTGTGAAGCCTAAGGATCCTGGTTGAAGGCTCAATTCCCCAGGACCCACGTTAGCCAGATGCACAAAGGGGTGCACGCATCTGGAGTTTGTTTACAGTGGCTGGAAGCCCTGGTGTGCCCATTATCTCTATGTCACTCTCAAATAAATAAATAAAAATGAACAAAAAATTATACATTAAGGCTGGGCGTGATTGTGCACACCTTTAATCTCAGCACTCGGGAGGCAGAGGTAGGAGGATTGCTGTGAGTTTGAGGCCACCCTGAGACTCCATAGTGAATTCCAGGTCAGCCTGGACCAGAGTGAGACCCTACCTTGAAAAGAAAAACAAACAAACAAATAAAAATGCAAGGACAGACAGAATGGACATGCCAGGGCCTCCTGCCACTACACACAAAATCCACACTGCATGCGTCACTTAGTGCATCTGGCTTTACGTGGCTACCGGCGACATCAAACACAGGCTGTCACGGCTTTGCAGGCAAGTGTCTTAAATGGCTGAGCCATGGCTCCAGCCCCTGTGTTTCTATTTTAGTTACTGTTTTAGCTGGGTGTGGGACAATTGACTGAGAAGGGGCTGGGGGAGATGGTTCGTTGGTAAAAATGCTTCACCGCCAGCTTGAGGACCAGAATTCACCTCTGCAGGACCCAGGTGAATGCAATGCGGGCAGGACACGGCACAAGCCTCTAATCCCGCTGCTGGGAGAAGGGGCGAGCAGACGGGATTCCTAGGGCAAGATGGTTAGCTGCACTATCTGAATCGTGAGCTCCGGGCTCAAGTGAGAGACTCTGCGCCGATAAATAAGGTGGAGGACAATCCAGGAAGAAGCTCGGAATCAACCTCTGCCTTCCACACGCATGCACACACCCGTGTTGACACAAAAGACACTTACTTCAAAGAGAAATAGGAAGTCGTTTATTCTGGAGCCAAATATGAGTGACCATGGCCCGGGAACACGGATTTAGGTTAATCCTAAATTCCATGTTCCAAACATGTTAACAATTTCATGAAGGTTTTGTAGTTACAGAACCAAAGAAAGTCATATCAAGGCCGCTTTTCAAAGACACTGGCTGACCATCAGACAGCCGTGCTAAGGCAGGGCAAGTGGATCTCCACCAGAGACCTCAGAAGCCATCTGATTACATTCTTAGCCCTTGGGTTGGCGGAAGCTGGGGGTCTGTTCTTGGATTCCAAAAATGATTACACCTGATCAGCTGACAGTCACCAGGATGTTAGTTTAGACACAGAGGCGGGCAGTAAGTGGCTATTGAGGGGCTAAAGGCAGCCCAAGGTAGTTAGGCTCTGGTCTTGTGACACGCTGTCTCTCTGTGCTCACTGGAGCTTCATTATTTATCAGTCCCTCCAGTTCACACATACATGGGCATGTGCACAGACGTGCCCTACACATAGGAATACTCATGTGCATATGCACACCACACAAGTATCCACACTAAACACAACTGCAAGAAAAGCAGACTGAGCATCATTTTCTGCTTGTTTTCTCAAAGCATGATGTTTAGGTGCTCTGGTTCAAATCGTCTCCCTCAATTTTTTTTTTTTTTTTTCTGAGGCAGGGTCTCACTCTAGCCCAGGCTGACCTGGAATTCACTATGTAGTCTCAGCATGGCCTGGAACTCATGGCGATCCTCCTAACTCTGCCTCTTAAGTGCTGGGATTAAAGGCGTGCACCACCACACCCAGCTCGCTCATTCTCTGTGTTTCTAAAAAAAGAAGAAAAAAGTCCTTCCAGGTGTGGTAGAGCACGCCTTTAATCCCAGCACTAAGGAGGCAGAGATGGGAGAGTCACTATTGAGTTCAAGGCCACCCTGAGACTTACACACTGATTCCAGGTCAACTGGGCTAGAGTGAGACCCTACCTGGTAAAACCAAAAAAAGAAAAAGAGAGAAAAAAAAAAAAATTGGCACACTAAGGCATCCAGCCATCGCAATTGAACTCCAGACGCATGCGCCACCTTGTGCTCATGCGCGGCCTTGCATCACCTTGTGCATCTGGCTTACGAGGGATCTGGAGAGTCAAATGTGGGTCCTTAGGCTTCACAGGCAAGCTCCTGAACCGCTAAGCCATCACTCCAGCCCTCTTTTTGTTGTTGTTGTTTTTGTTTTGGTTGCTGTTTGTTCATTAGGAAACAGGGTATCATGCAGCCCATACTGGCCTCCACCTCTCTATGTAGCTAAGCACAATCCTGAACTCATGACCTTCCTGACTCAACTGCTCAAGTGCCAAGAATACAAGTGTGTGCCACTGTGCCCAGCTCTCAATTTCATGTATTAGAAATGTAGTCCTCAAATTCAAATGTCAAGGGTGTTTAGAAATGAGTCCTATAGAACCTGACTATTTCTCAGGGGCTCTGTCTTCCAGAACAGGCTCACCCACTTGTGGATTCATGGATAACTTCGTTGTTTTCCTCATCACTGTGACAGAAGCGCCTTAAGGGAGGAAGGGTTTACTCTGGCTCACGGTTCTAGGGGGTGCCAGTGCATCGCCAAGGGGGAGGCATCCGGTCACAGCAAGGCAAGCCGGAAGAAGAGAACCCAGTCAGATCCCATGTGCTTAGCAGGCCCAGCAGATGACTCCGGAGACAAGGCACTTGCCGTGTACGTGTGAGGTTCTGAGTTTGGGTCCCCAGCTGGACCCTGTAAGGAAGGTGCCTGTAGTCGCAGCTCATCCACCAGCAAGAAGGAAAGTGTAGACCGAGGATGGCCTAGAATCTCACAGGCCAGCAAGCCTGGCAAACACAGTGGGGAGCAATGAGAGATCCTGCCTGAAACGCGATGGAAGACACAGAAGAACATCTGAGGTTCTCCACTGACCTGTTCGTGGATGTGTACGCACGCACGCACACATGCACACACAGTGATTTGACACCCAAACAGTGCTCACCAGAAGACAACATGCTACTGCCAGGCTCTTAGAATTCCCAGTCTCCAAGTAGGCTTTATCCCAGAAATGCAGGGATGGTTCAATATATGCAAATCTATAAATGTAATACATTATATAAATGGGTTGAAGGACAAAAATCACATGATCATCTCATTAGATGCAGAGAAAGTGTTCGACAAAATCCAACATCCCTTCATGATAAAAGTCCTGCAGAGACTGGGAATAGAAGGAACATATCTCAATATAATAAAGGCTATTTATGACAAGCCTATAGCCAACATATTACTAAGTGGGGAAAAACTGGAAGCTTTTCCACTAAAATCAGGAACAAGACAAGGGTGTCCACTGTCCCCACATTTATTTAATATAGTTCTGGAAGTCTTAGCCATAGTAATAAGGCAAGAGACACACATAAAAGGGATACAAATTGGAAAGGAAGAGATCAAGTTATCATTATTTGCAGATGACATGATTCTATATATAAAGGACCCTAAAGACTCTACTAGCAAACTGTTAGAGCTGATCAAAACCTACAGCCATGTAGCAGGATATAAAATAAATACACAGAAATCAGTAGCCTTCATATATGCTAACAACAAACACAGAGAGGATGAAATCGGAGAATCACTCCCATTCACAATTGCATCAAAAAAAATAAAGTACCTTGGAATAAACCTAACCAAAGAAGTAAAGAATCTCTACAATGAGAACTTTAAAACACGCAAGTGAGAAATTGCAGAAGACACTAGAAAGTGGAGAAACATCCCTTGTTCCTGGATTGGAAGAATCAATATTGTGAAAATGGCAATCTTACCAAAAGCAATCTACACATTTAATGCAATCCCCATCAAAATTCCAAAGGCATTCTTCATGGAAATAGAAAAAAACAATCCAAAAATTCATTTGGAATCACAAAAAAACCTCGAATATCTAAAATAATACTGAGCAACAAAAATAAGGCTGGTGGTATCACCATACCTGATTTTAACCTATACTACAGAGCCATAGTAACAAAAACAACGTGGTACTGGCACAAGAGCAGACATGTAGATCAGTGGAACACAATAGAGGACCCAGATATAAGTCCAGATAGCTATAGCCACCTGATATTCGATAAAAATGCCAAAAATAATCATTGGAGAAAAGACAGCCTCCTCAGCAAATGGTGCTGGGAAAACTGGATATGTATCTGTGGAAGGATGAAAATAGATTCTTCCCTTTCTCAATGCACAAGAATTAAGTCCAAATGGATTAAAGACCTTAACATCAGACCTGAAATTCTGAAACTGCTAGAGGAAAAAGTAGGGGAAACCCTTCAACATATTGGTCTTGGCAAAGACTTTTTGAATACAACCCAAATTGCTCAGGCAATAAAACCACAGATTAATCACTGGGACCTCATGAAATTGCAAAGATTTTGCACCGCAAAGGACACAGTGAAAAAAGCAAAGAGGCAACCTACAGAATGGGAAAAAATCTTCGCCAGCTATATATCTGATAGAGGATTAATATCTAGGATATACAAAGAACTCAGAAAGTTAAATAATAAGGAATCAACCAAGCCAATCAAAAAATGGGCTATGGAGCTAAATAGAGAGTTCTCAAAGGAAGAAATATGAATGGCATATAAGCATCTAAAAAAATGTTCTACATCACTAGTCATCAGGGAAATGCAGATTAAAACTACATTGAGATTCCATCTCACTCCTGTCAGATTGGTTACCATCATGAAAACAAATGATCATAAATGTTGGCGGGGATGTGGAAAAAGAGGAACCCTTCTACACTGCTGGTGGGAATGCAATCTGGTCCAGCCATTGTGGAAATCAGTGCGGAGGTTCCTAAAACAGCTAAGGATTGATATACCATATGACCCAGCTATAGCACTCCTAGGCATATATCCTAAGGACTCATCTCATTTCCTTAGAAATACGTGCTCAACCATGTTTATTGCTGCTCAATTTATAATAGCTAGGAAATGGAACCAGCCTAGATGTCCCTCAACTGATGAGCGGATAATGAAGATGTGGCACATTTATACAATGGGGTTCTACTCAGCGGTAAAGAAAAATGAAGTCATGAAATTTTCAGAAAAATGGATGGATCTGGAAAGGATTATAGTAAGTGAGGTAACCCAGGCCCAGAAAGCCAAGCACCACATGTTCTCTCTCATATGTGGATCCTAGCTACAGATGATTGGGCTTCTGCGTGAGAAGGAAAAACCTCAGTAGCAGAGGCCAGTAAGTTAAAAAGGAGATATAAAGGGAAAAGAAAGGAAGGGAGGAGGGTACTTAATAGGTTGATATTGCATATATGTAAGTAGAATGATTGTAATGGGGAGGGGATATGATGGAGAATGGAATTTCAAAGGGGAAAGTGTGTGGGGGAGGGTATTACCATGGGATATTTTTTATAATCATGGAAAATGTTAATAAAAATTGAGAATAAAAAAGAATTCCCAGTCTCTAGAACCATAAGCCAAAAATAAACTGTAGTCTATACATAATTTTGCTACAGCTACCGAAGGTATGGAGTAGGGCTGCAGAGATGGCTTGGTGGTTAAGGCACTTGCCCACAAAGCTTAAAGACCTAAGACTACATAGTGAATTCCATGTTAGCCTGATCTAGAGTGACACCCTACCTTGAAAAAATAAAAAAATTTAAAAAAGAAACAAAGAAAAAAGGTGGCGCATGCCTTGATCCCAGCACTCGGGAGGCAGAGCTAGGAGGATCACTGTGAGTTCAAGTCCACCCTGAGACTACATAGTGAATTCCAGGTCAGCCTGAACTAAAGTGAAACCCTACCTCAAAAAATCCAAAAGAAAATAAAATTAAAAAGGAAAAAAAATGACAAAGTATACCTAGCATTTAGCATTTCTCTTAAAAAGTTCAGAACCAGGGCTGCAGAAATGGCTTAGTGCTTAAGGCGCTTGCCTGCGAAGCCTAAGGACCCAGGTTCAATTCCCCAGTACCCACGTAAGCCAGATGCACAAAATGGCACATGTATCTGGAATTTGTTTGCAGTAGCTGGAGGCCCTGGTGTGCCCATTCTCTCCTCTCTCTCTCCTTTCTCTCTCTAATAAATAAATAAATATGGTTTTTTTTGTTTTTTGAAGTAATCACATCGGCAATACAATATTTTTTTTAAAGCTCAGCAGGGCGTGGTGGTGCACATCTTTAATGCCAGCGCTTAGGAGACAGAGGTAGGAGGATCATTGGGAGTTCAAGGCCACCCTGAGACTGCATAGTAAATTCCAGGTTAGCCTGAGCTACAGTGAGACCCTACCTCAAAAAAACCACACACACAAAAAAAAAACTTAGTAGCAGAGGCCAGTAACTTAAAAAGGAGATATAAAGGGAAGAGAAAGGAAGGGAGGAGGGTACTTAATAGGTTGATATTGTATATATGTAAGTACAATGATTGAGATGGGGAGGTAATATGATGGAGAATGGAATTTCAAAGGGGAATGTGTGCGGGGGGAGGTATTATTACCATGGGATATTTTTTATAATTATGGAAAATGTTAATAAAAATTGTGAAAATAAAAAAAAAAGTTCAGAACCAGCTGGGTGTGGTGGTGCACGCCTTTAATCCCAGCACTCAGGAGAGGTAGGAGGATCGCAGTGAGTTCAAGGCCACCTAGAATATAGTGAACTCGAGGTCAGCCTGGACTAGGGAGTGAGACTCTATGTCTAAAAAAAAATTCAGAACCATACAATTATTTTCTTTCCTTTCTTCCTTTTTTTTTTTTTTTTTTTCTTTCCCGAGATAGGGTCTCACTCTAGCCCAGGCTGACTTGGAATTCACTAGGTAGTGTCAGGGTGGCCGCGAACTCACGGCGATCCTCCTACTACCTCTGCTTCTCGAGTGCTGGGATTAAAGGCGTGCGCCACCATGCCTGGCTCCTTATTTCTTAATGTTTTTTGAGACAGGGTTTTGCTAAAGTAGCCTCAGACTCACAGTTTCTGCCTTAACCTTCTGAGTGCTGTGCTGGGATTGCAAGCCAAGTGCCACGAGGCCTGTGTAGAACCATCCAATTTTTGCTCCTGTACCCCAATATGTGTTTTCTCCCTAGAACCCCGTTACTAACCCTACCTACTGCTTAAACATTTTACGGTAGCTCACCGTAGTACGTCCTTGGCCATTAGTCGTACCGGACATTTGTGGCTAGCAACTGTGTTTCCTGGGAGAATTTTCTTGTGCAACTTTATTTCCTTTCTTTACCTTTCTTTGTTCCCCAGACTCAATTTTTTTATTTTGAGCCCTCTGAATTGATGTGTTTTTTTCTTTTTTTTTCTTACGTGGTAGGGTTTCACCCTAGTCCAGGCTGACCTGGAATTCACTATGTAGTCTCAGGGTGGCCTCGAACTCACGGCGATCCTCCTACCTCTGCCTCCAGAGCACTGGGATTAAAGGCGTGCGCCACCACGCTCGGCTTTTCCTAACACTTGGAGGCAGGGAAGAATTTCCGAGTTCTTTCCTTGGCGCTCTGTTTTTGCTTTAACTTCCACTAACCCCTTGTCCTCTGGGGATGCTATTTCCACGTTTCCTGAGCTTTCTTCTGGACTTGTTTGTTTCATACGGATCGCTTTTTCCAGACGGCTTTCGGCTCTGTCATTCACAGATTCTTGACTTTCTTTCGATGTCGGCTCAACCTTGGTGAAATGTTTATCATAGCAGTCACGTGCTCAAGTTAACTAGAAATGCTGCAAGCCTGGTGGAGTTCATTCCCTGGCAAATTGTATTTTACGGGGAGTGGGTCAGGAGTCAGGAGACAATTCCCAAATACCCGTTGCGTAAGGTTTTCTCTGATACCTTGGGTTTCTCCAGAAACTTCTACTGACCTGAACCTCCTGGGAGGTGGATGGCAGATGGCTTGCATTTGGCTCATCTGATGGAGGGAAGGTTCCAGACCTGCCATTAATCCCCTTGCTCTGGGCACCTGCTCCATCCTACTGCTAGTAACTGACTAAGCAAGGCAGGTACCTTCATGGGTAGACTCCAGGGTTAACGCACCTTCAAAGTATCCTTTATTTTGGGCTGGAGAGATGGCTTGGCGGTTAAGCGCTTGCCTGTGAAGCCTAAGTACCCCGCTTTGACGCTCAATCCCCCAGTACCCACATAAACCAGATGCACAAGGTGGTGCATGCATCTGAAGTTTGTTTGCAGTGGCTGAAGGCCCTGGCGTGTCCATTCTCTGTCTGCCTCTTTCTGTCTGTCGCTCTCAAATAAATAATAAAAAATTAAATTGAATTTAAAAAAAAAAAACATGCTTCCTTTGTTCAGGGAGAACACTGCTTGGGAAATGACACCCCTTTCTCCTTGCCTGCTGCAGGTAATCAATCTTTCTCCATCTTCTATGTTTTGGCTCTGTTTCTTTTGAGCTTTGTGCTAAGATGCAAACCAATTGTATTTACTTATACTACCCTCGACTAACATGGACTTTTGGGGTTAAAAACTGTAGTGGTGGTGGGCTGGAGAGATGGCTTAGCGGTTAAGTGCTTGCCTGTGAAGCCTAAGGACCCCAGTTCGAGGCTCGGTTCCCCAGGTCCCACGTTAGCCAGATGCACAAGGGGGCGCACGCGTCTGGAGTTCGTTTGCAGAGGCTGGAAGCCCTGGCGCGCCCATTCTCTCTCTCCCTCTATCTGTCTTTCTCTCTGTGTCTGTCGCTCTCAAATAAATTTAAAAAAAAAATTAAAAAATAAAATAAAATAAACTGTAGTGGTGGGGCTGGAGAGATGGGTCGGTGCTTAAAGGCATTTGTTTGCTAAGCCTGAAGCCCTGGTTCGCTTCCCTAGTACCCACCTAAAGCCAGATGCACAAAATGACGCATGTGCCTGGAGTCTGTTTGCAGTGGCAGGAGACAGTAACGTGCCTGATCTCAGTCTCTCCGTCTCTCTCAAATAAATAATTAAGTATTTTTAAATGTTTCATTTTTATTTATTTATTTGAGAGAGAGAGAGAGAATGAACACACCAGGGCCTCCAGCCACTGCAAACAAACTGCAGAAGCATGCGCCTCCTTGTGCATCTGGCTTACGTGGGTCTTGGGGAATCAAACCAAGGTCCTTTGGCTTTCCAGTTAAGCACCTTAACTGCTAAGCCATCTCTCCATCCCCTAAATAAATACAGCTCAGGCCCACGGCTACAAAACACCTAACTTAGAATTCAAGAGAGACAGGGAGGGCTGGAGAGATGGCTTAGCAGTTAAGGCGCATGCCTGCAAAGCCTAAAGACCTGACTTGGGTTCAATTCTCCAGGTCCCATGTGAGCCAGTTTGCTTTAGGCAGTCTCACTGTGTAGCTCAAATTGGCCTTGTAGTCACTATGTAGCCCAGGCTAGCCTAAGAACTTTTGCTCCCCATTTGTTGTGAACAAATACCTGACTGGAAGCAACCTAAGGAAGGAAGGAGTTTTTTTCTAGCTCACAGGTTTTTGTATTTTTTTTTTTTTTTTGAGGTAGGGTCTCACTCTAGCCCAGGCTGACCTGGAATTCACTGTGTAGTCTCAGGGTGGCCTCGAACTCTCAGTGATCCTCCTACCTCTGCCTCCCGAGTGCCAGGATTAAATACCCCATGCTTGGCCAGGGGCTTGTTTTGTAACTCAAGCTGACCTTGAATTTGACCTGACCTTTTCTTTTTTAAATATTTTATATATTTATTACAGAGACAGAGAGAGGGAGAGGGAGAAAGAGAATGGGTGCATCAGGGCCTCTAGACACTGCAAACAAACTCCAGATGCGTGTGCCACCTTGTGTATCTGGCTAACGTGGGTCCTGGGGAATCAAATTGGGTCCTTAGGCGTTGCAGGCAAGTGCCTTAACTGACCTTTTCTTTTTTTTTTCTTGTTGTCCAGCCTGCCTTTGAGTTCCTGAGCCTCTTGTCTCAGCCTCATGGGTGTGCTGGGCTCATAGGCATGTGCTAACATGTCAGGCTCTGCTTTCTGGCACATTCTCAAGATGACTGGTGATACAGAGAAAAGTTAGTACCAGTGGGCAGGTTGCTTGCCTGCCATACAAGCAGCCCTGGGTTCTATGCCCAGCACACATAAACTGGGCACAGTACTGCATGCTGTAATCCCAGCAGTAAGGAGGTGGAGGTGGGAGAATCACTTTAAGGTCATGCTTAATCACACAGCAAGTTCAAAGCCAGCCTGGTCTATATGAGACCCTGTCAAAAAAAGAAAGACTGGGAGAGGCTGGGTGTGGAGACAGAGGTAGGAGGATCATCACCCTGAGACCACACAGTAAATTCCAGGACAGCCTGGGCTAGAGTGAGACCCTACCTGGGTGGGGAGGAGACGGAGGAGGAGGAGGAGTGGGGGGAAAGAGAAGGAGAGAGGGAAGGGTGAAAAAGAAAGGAAGGAAGGGGGGGAGGAAGAAAAGCAAAGGAAAGGAAGGAAGAAGGAGGGAAAAGGAAAAACAAAAAGAATACTCTACTGATGTCTACGTATCTCTCTCATAGCACTTTTTCCCTTACACTAACCTTCCTTATTAAGTCTTGGATTTTCCCCCATGTTTCTCCTGGAGTTTCACTGGATACAGCAGGGTCTGGACTCCTTCAGTAACTCAGCATGTTCAGATCAGGGTTGAAAACAGGAGGGTAAGGTCTGTGGTGAGGGACAGAGGGAATTCTCCATATAAAGACATTTAAGTTCCATTAAAAAAAAAAAAAAAATCGCATGGGCCAAACAAAACAAGCCCGCGAAAGAATCCAGCCCTGGGGACGCCAGCCTGTGACTTCTGTGGTGGCATGGTCTCTCTTTCCTCCAGGGTCCCTTCTCTTCCCCTCAAATCCGTAGCCATCCTCCAGGGCCTTCTTCCAGCCCCACCTGCCTCTGATGGAGGCATCTCTGGCCTCCACCCAGTCACAGTTAGAATGACCAGACTACACGCCACTGGCTGGGCAGCCCTGAGGTCTCTCGGGGGTAACTGGAGACCATCCAGCCTCCCTGGGTTCTTTTTGGCGTCCCTTGCTACTGTGGCTGGAGAGTGCACAGCAGTGGCCGCTCAGCCCGTCAGCTCTCCCTGGGGTCTGGAAGCAACTTGAACTCAGCAATCAAGTCTGATTCATAGCTGACTCCTGGCGCCTGGCTCTGCGGGCCTCAGGAAACCAGATCTGGCTGCGTGATGAGTGTTGTGAAAGGCACGCTGACATTCCACGAGTCCCATTCATCTCAAACCCACGCTGACCTCAGTAGAGCAGCGAAGGAGTCCCCACCCTCAAAGGACAGGCAAAGCGTCCAAGAAAGGGCAGTCTGACTTTACAATGGCCATTATGAACCCTCAAAAAGGATCTGTTGGTTTATTGACAAGGAGATTACCTTCCGGTCACTCAGAACATAGCCACCACACAGAGAACAGCACACTAGCAAGAGGAGACACTGGGATATGGGGGCCCTGGTAAAGAGAACCCCTGTGAGCCCCTCACTGAGGCTATGAATGCTCTTCCCCTTCATTGGGGGCTTCTAGGCAGGACTGAGCCACACCCCAGCCCCTCACTATGGGATTCCAGGCAGGAGCTCTACCACTGAGCCACACCCCAGCCCCTCACTGGGGGGTTCTAGGCAGGCACTCTACCACTGAGCCACACCCCAGCCCCTCACTGGGGGAGTTCTAGGCAGGAGCTCTACCACTGAGCCACACCCACAGTCACTCACTAGGAGATTCTTTTTATTTTTATTATTTATTTATTTGAGAGTGACAGATACAAAGAGAGTGAATATGGGCACTCTAGGGCCTCCTGCCACTGTTAATGAACTCCAGACACATGTGCCACTTTGTGCATCTGGCTTTATGTGGGTACTGAGGAATTGAACCTGGGCTGTCAGGCTTTGCAGGCAAACACCTTTATCTGCTGAGCCATCTGTTCAACTTTCACTGGGGGATTCTATCTAAGTTCTCTAACACCGAGCTATATTCTCAGCTCTCTTTATTTCGAGACAGAGTCTCTGAGTTGTCCAGGTCTGCACTTACTCTGTAGCCCAGACAGGCCTTGAATTTGCAACCCTGCTGCTTCTGAGTAGCTACTTTGACAAGCCTGTGGTACCAAGCCAGATGTAATGGTCTATATTCATGGTCAACTTGACAGAACCTAGAATCACGAGGGAGGGTTATGTAGGTTAGGTTAGCCTCTGTGCAACCTATGAGGGATTCTCTTGATTAGGTTACTAATTGAAGCAGGAAGACCCACCTCAGCTGTGGGTGGTACCATTCCAAGTACTGGAGTCCCGGACAGTATAAAAAAAGGAGAGAGCTCAGCTGGAGAGATGGCTTAACAGTTAGGGCACTTGCCTGTGAAGCCTAAGGACTCAGGTTCGATATCCCAGAACCTACATAAGCTGGATGCATATGGTAGCACATCTGTCTGAAATTCGTTTGCAGTGGCTAGCCCTAGCAAGCCCATTCTCATTCATTCATTCTCTCCCTCCCTCCCTCCCGCCCTCCTTCCCCACCCTCTCTCTCAATAAATAAGTAAAAATTAGGGATGGAGAGGTGGTTTAGTGGTTAAGCGCTTGCCTGTGAAGCCTAAGGACCCCAGTTCGAGGCTCCATTCCCCAGGACCCACGTTAGCCAGAGGCACAAGGGGGCGCACGCGTCTGGAGTTCGTTTGCAGTGGCTGGAGGCCCTGGCGCGCCCATTCTCTCTATCTGCCTCTTTCTCTGTCACTTTCTTTAAAAAAAATTTTTTTTTCCTCTGTCACTTTCAAATAATAAAAATATTTTTTTTTAAAAAGTGAAAATTAGATTTACAAAAGGAGAGAGCTGGCTGAGCATTGGCATTCATCCGTCCCTGCTTCCTCCCTGTGGGCTGAACGTGTGGGCAGCTGTCTTAGTAGGCTCCTGCTACCACGCCTTTCACCCTTTCACGCCACGGTGAGCTGTAACTTGGAACTGTAAACTGAAATAAACTGTTCTTTCCTTAATCTGATTTTTTTTGTCGTTGTTGGTGGTGGTATTTTCAAGGCAGGGTCTCACTCTAGCCCAGGCTGACCTGGAACTCACTCTGTGGTCCCAGTCTGACCTCAGATTCACAGCGATCCTTCTACCTCTGCCTCCCGAGTGCTGAGATTAAAGGCGTGCGCCACCACACCAAGTTTCCTTAAACTGGCTCTGGTCAGGTATTTTGTCCCAGCAATGAGACACTGACCAATATACCTGCCATCACCCAACAACCTCACATAGCCCACCTTACATATGTGTGTGCTTTCCCGATACGTGGTCGTTTGTCTTCCTATCAGACTTACCCTCTGGGAAAACACCCTGCTAGGGATGGTCCAGTGTTGCCTAAAGACTCCTTATGCTGAGGAATCCTATACAGCTAACACCCACTGGGGCCAGGGCACTCTCCACAGAAGACTAACACGTCAGCAGTGTTTTGGGGCTCTGGTTCTGGTGTCCTGTCAATCAACTGTCTCCACATTTTAAGTTGGAACACCACACAAGTGATTCTTTGGCAACCGTACTGCACAGGCTTTTCAATTCCAACATTAATCGTTCATGCTTGGAGCCAGGCAGGATGGTGCACGCGTATCATCCCAGCACTTGGGAGGCTGAGGCAAGGAGAAACTCTGAGAGTTTGAGGTCAGCCTGAGTTCCAAGCTGGCCTGGATGGCAGAGTGAGACCCTGACCCAAAAAGAAAATTAAAGAGCTAGAGAGATGGTTTAGCGGTTAAGGTGCTTGCCAGTGAAGCCTAAGGACCCATGTTCCACTCTGCAGATCCCACATAAGCCAGACGCACAAAGGTGAGGCAAGCCCAAGGTTGCACAAGCCCACTAGGTGGCAAAAGCATCTGGAGTTCAATTTCAGTGGCTGAGACCCTGGTGTGCCAATTCTCTCTCTTTAAAATAAAAAAAAATCAAAATAAACCCTTTCATATTTGTTTACTATGTAATAAATGCCAATCAAATCTTGGTTACCAGGCTGGAGAGATGGCTCAGTAGTTACAGGTACTGGATTCACTTTCCCAGTACTCATGTAAAGCCAAATGCACAAAGTGGTGCATGTGTCTGGAGTGTATTTGCAGTGGCAGGAGGCCCTGGAGCATCCATACTCTCTCTCTCTCTCTATTATAAATCAAATAAATCAATCCAAATCCTAGTTACCCCATAGGGGAACAAAAATGATAAAATGAGGGCTGGAGACATGGCTTAGCACTTAAGTAAGGCTTTTGCCAGCAAAGCCAAAGAACCCAGGTTCAGTTCCTCAGTTCCCATGTAAAGCCAGATGCACAAAATGGCACATGTATCTGGGATTCGTTTGCAGTGGCTAGGGGCCCTAGCATACCCATTCTCTTTCCATCCGCCTCTGCCTCCCTCAAATAAATAAATAAAAATTCCGGGCATGGTGGCACATGCCTTTAATCCTAGCACTTGGGAGTCAGAGGTAGAAGGATCGCTGTGAGTCTGAGGCCATCCTGAGACTACGTAGTGAATTCCAGGTCAGCCTGGACTAGAGTGAAACCGCACCTGGAAAAACCAAAATAAATAAACAAACAAACAAAACTTAAAAAATGATGAAATGTTTAAGCTTCAACTGCACAAAGAGCAAGATTTTCCATACACAAGAGCTTAGTGGAGAGAGTTACTTGGTTTTTTTTTTCCCTTACAAAAGAGATATAAATTCTGTCCCAAAAGAAATTCAAAAGTCCCAACATAGTCCTATTTACAGTCCAGAGGGGACACTTGAGATACAGAGCATCATTCCAAAGGGTTTTAGACTCTCAGTGGCCCAAGATAGAGGCCCAGAGAGAGACAGCAGGTGAGAGGCGGCTGCCCCCCAGGAGGGCGCCGGGCAGGGCGCCTTAGATGAGCGCCTTAGATGAGCGGAATCTCAGTGCCGGCCTCGTCCTGAGGCCTGAGCTGTTTCTTTCATGATTTATGCGTCTGCGCCTGGTCTTTCCACCCAGAAGGACTCCAGGCCTGTGTCTTGTCACCTGCTGCTTGTCACCCGGTACTTGAGAGAGACAGGGAGGGAGACAGAGACGGGGGGGGGGGGGGGGGGGGGAAGGAATGCTGGTGTGGACGGCTTGCTCAGAGTGCACGCTCCTCTGGGGCTGATGGGTCCTGGAGTTGGGGAACAGGGTGCCTTCAGGGTTACCTACCAAGGCCAGCTCTGAGAGTGGCAGGACAGGTACGCCTGCCGTCCTCCAAGACAGGAGGTGGTGTATTGTTGTTTTAGGGATCTTGTTTGGTTTTTGTCATGGAGACAGGGTATCCCTGTGTCATCCAAGCCTAAGCTGGCCTCAAAATTGTCATCCTCCTGCCTCAGCCGCTTGAGTGATGGGATGACAGGCCTGTGCCACCACATCTGGAATCTGGCTCTCGTGTGGTGTTTTTGTTGTTGTTCATTATTTGTTTATTTTATTTGAGAGGAGAGAAAGAGGCAGATAGAGAGAAAGAAAAAATGGGAGCGCCAGGGCCTCCAGCCACTACAAATGAACTCCAGACACGTGCGCCCCCTTGTGCATCTGGCTAACGTGGGTCCTGGGGAATTGAGCCTCCAACCAGGGTCCTTAGGCTTCACAGGCAAGCATTTAACTGCTAAGCCGTCTCTCCAGCCCTCGGTGGTATTTTTAATTCTTCCTTTGGAAAAAAAAAAAATGAAAAGGAGTGAGAGGGCTGGAGAGACGGCTTAGCGGTTAAGACGTTTGCCTGCAAAGCCAAAGGACCTCGGTTCAATTCTCCAGGACCCGTAAGCCAGATGCACAACGTGGTACATGTGTCTTGAGTTCGTCTGCAGTGGTTGGCATGCCCATTCTCCCTCTCAAATAAATAAATAAATTTTTTTTTTTTTTTAAAAAGGAGTAAGCTGGGCGTGGTGGTGCACGCCTTTAATCCCAGTACTCGGGAGGCAGAGGTAGGAGGATTGCTGTGAGTTCAAGGCCACCCTGAGACTCCATAGTGAATTCCAGGTCAGCCTGAGCTAGAGTGAGACCCTACCTCGAAAAACCAAAAAAAAAAGTGAGAAGCCAGGTATGGTGGCACACACCTTTAACCCTAACACTCAGGAGGCAGAGGTAGGAGGATTGCCATGACTTCAAGGCCACCTTGAGACTACAGAATGAATTCCAGGTCAGTATGGGCTACAGTGAGACCCTACCTCGAAAAACCAAAAAAAAATAAATAAATAAAATAAAATAAAGAGGGAGAGAGAATGGGCACACCAGGGCATCTAATCACTGCAATCAAATTCCAGACACGTGCACCCCCTTGTGCACGTGTGCAACCTTGTGTGCTTGCGTCACCTCATGTCTGGCTTACGTGGGACCTAGAGAGTTAAACATGAGTCCCTAGGCTTCACAGGCAAGTGCCTAAACTGCTAAGCCATCTCTCCAACCCTCAGGTGATTGGGTTTTTTTGTTTGTTTGTTTATTTTTGGTTTTTCAAGGTAGGGTTTCACTCTAGCCCAGGCTGACCTGGAATTCACTATGTAGTCTCAGGGTGGCCTGAACTCACAGTAATTCTCCTACCTCTGCTTCCCCAGTGCTGAGATTAAAGGCATGCACTATCATGCCTAGCTTTCAGGTGGGTTTTTTTTTTTCAAATTTTTATTAACAACTTTCATGATTATAAAAAGTACCCCATGGTAATACCCTCCCTACCCCCACTTTCCCCTTTGAAACTCCATTCTCCATCATATCCCCTCCCCAATTCAATCAGTCTCTCTTTTATTTTGATGTCATGATCCTGTCCTTCTCTTATGATGGTCTTTTTTTAAAAAATTTTTTGTTTATTTTTATTTATTTATTTGACAGTGACAGCGAGAGAGAGAGAGAGAGAGAGAGAATGGGTGGGACAGGGCTTCCAGCCACTGCAAACGAACTCCAGACGCATGCGCCCCCTTGTGCATCTGGCTAACGTGGGTCCTGGGGAACCGAGCCTCGAACCAGGGTCCTTAGGCTTCATAGGCAAGCGCTTAACCGCTAAGCCATCTCTCCAGCCCTCTTATGATGGTCTTGTGTAGGTAGTGTCAGGCACTGTGAGGTCATGGATATCCAGGCCATTTTGTGTCTGGAGGGAGCACGTTGTAAGGAGTCCTACCCTTCCTTTGGCTCTTACATTCTTTCCGCCATCAGGTGGTATTTTTAAACAGAAACTAGAAGGAATTTTTGAGACATGACTGCCTGGCAACAGAAATCTAACCTTCAAGGTCCAGATTGGTGACAGGGCTGTGGTGACCCGCTGACACTTCTAGATCGAGCCATCCACAGCCTGGCTGGCTGCTCCCCCCCCCCGGGAAGCCTGGTGGGACTAGGTGCTTTTTCAAGGGCTGGGGGTAGTTATTTTTTCCCCTTCTCTTCTGTTCAGACATAACATCACCAGCATAGCTCTTTAAATATCTGTGCTCAGAGGCTATATTTAGAGACTTTTTGGCCCTTAAAATGAGCCTGATTTCCTGTAGCACCAAGTTCTCAGCAACAGGAGTAGAGGCCAGGGGGACTCCAGGGCCCTGGCAGGCGCTCGGGTGCCTGAGATGAGACGTACAAGCACTGTGAGAACGGGGGCGGGTGGCTCCTAGTGGATGGGCCACCGCATCCAAGATGGAGGGAGCAGTGGCACCTCCAAAGTCACGGCGGAGACAGCTGGCTGCAGGGCAGCCATGTGGGCCAATATGCCCATGTGCTGCGTAGCCATGCCCCTCTAAGAGGGCAGGAGGGCTAGCCACTTACGCATCCGTTCACCCATTCCTGAAATCACCCGTTTGCCGATCTTTAGTTACTCATCCACAAACTCGTCACTCGTTTGCTTGCTCATTCATTCACTCCCTCACATTCAGTCACGCACGCGCTCATTCATGCAGTCCCTCCCTCACTTAATCTCAGCCCTGCAGTTACCATTACTTATTCCTCTCACTCATCTAGTCATTTATTCACTCACTCACTCACTCACTCACTCACCCATTTATTCATTCATTTGTTCAATCCCTCATTCAGAGGCTCACTGAATTGTTCATCTCAAGCGCTCGTTCACTGATTGGCTCTCACTCATTTACTCATTCGTTCATTCAATCACACAACTCATTGGCTTGTTCAGTCACTCATTTGCTCAAGCGCTCGTTTATTCTTACTCTATCAGCCATCTCCTGATTCGTTCCCGTTCATTCACGCAATCACTCAAGTACTCAGTCATCCTTCCCTTGCTCATTCAGTCATTCACTGACACATTCACTCATTCACCCAGGCTCATTCATCCATTTCCGTCTCATTCATTTACTTACTCAATTACAGTTACTCAGTCACACCCATTCTTTCCGTCTACTGCTCAGCTATTCGTCTCAATCACTCATTTACTGATTAATTCTCACCCACTCATTTACGTATTCACTCATACATTCCTTCACTCACTAATTTCCTCACCCACTTGTTCATTCACTCATTCTTCATTCATCAGTCACTCACCAGTCACCCAATCACTCACCCATTAATCCAGTCACTCCTTCAGTCATTTCCTTATTCACTAATTCTGGGGGGTGTGTGTGTTTAATTTTTTACTTATTTGAGAGAGACAGAGGCAGAGAGAATGAGCACACCAGGGCCTTTTTTATTTTTATTTTTTTGAGGTATGGTTTCACTCTAAGAGCCCAGGCTAACCTAAAATTCACTATGTAGTTTAAGGCTTGCCTTGAACTCATGGTGATCCTCCTACCTCTGCCTCTTAAATACTGGGATTAAATAAAGGCATGCACCACCATACCAGGCCTTATTCACTATTTTTTGGTTGTTTTGGTTTGGTTTTTGTTTTCTGAGGTAGGGTCTCACTCTAGCCCAGGCTGACCTGGAATTCACTATGTCATCTCAGGGTGGCCTCGAACTCACAGCGATCCTCCTACCTCTGCCTCCCGAGTGCTGGGATTAAAGGCGTGCGCCACCACACCGGGCTCTTCTTCACTAATTCTGATCACTAACTTATTCATTCACTCAGCATATCTCCTCAGTGGTCCTATATGCAAAACCTGAGGCCTAAAGGAGTTTTAGGGCATAGAGCAGATGACACACACAGCCGTGTGAGATTATTCCTGGAAAGGGCCCTTGGGGAGGCTTGCAGGGGGTGCCCTGGGGAGCCTGGGGTGGAAGGTATTCCTGTTGCAGGTAGGAGGGAAGGCTTCGGTAGCACAAGGGAGCAGGGGCCAACAGCCCGCCAGCATGGGCCACGGCTGTGGACCCTCTTATTCACCATTCAATGGGCCCAGCCGTGAAGAAAGCTTTCCACATGATAGTGAGGGGCTTCTCTGGGATTGTACAAGATGGTAAGTAACCCCAAGCGTGGGGGTGCATGCCTGCAATGCCAGTACTCAGGAGGCTGGGGTAGGGGAACCACTGTGAGTTACAGGCCAGCCTAGGCTACATAACAAGACCCTGCCTGAAAAGAAGGGAAGGAGAAGCTGAGGGAGATGGCTCAGTGGATAAAACGCTCACTGCTTTAAACCTGAGCACTTGAGTTTGATCCCCAAATCCATGTAAAAAGGCAGAAGTCTTGATGTGCTTTTATCACTGGTAGTTTGAATAGATGTCCCCCAATAGTTTCAGGAATTGTTTTTTTAAATTTATTTATTTATTTATTTATTTATTTATTTATTTATTTATTTATGAGAGAGAGAGAGGGAAGAGAATGGGCATGCTGGGGCTTCCAGCCACTGCAAAGGAACTCCAGATGCATGCGCCACCTGTGCATCTGGCTTGCCTGAGTACTGGGGGGATCAAACCTGGGTCCTTAGGCTTCACAGGCAAGTGCCTTAACCACTAAGCTATCTCTCCAGTCCTAGAGTTTTATTCAAGCTTGTGACTTGGTCTCACTGTGGGTGGATCCTGGGGTCTAGCCTTAAGGTGTTACAAGGCGGGGGGGGGGGGCAGATCTGAATTCCAGCCTAAGGTATGCAGAGCTTATGAGCTCCGCCTGGGGTTTCCCGAGTGTGCTTGCTTATGGGGGTTCGTGGTTGCTTTTCTCTCTGTGTGGATCTGTGTAAGAGGGGCCAGCTTCTTCTGCCATTATGGAACTTCCCCTGGATCTGTAAGCTTCAAATAAATCCTGCTCCTCCCATAAACTGCACCTGCTTTGGAGGCTCATCCCAGTCATGGGAGGCTGACAACAATAACTTTGGTAAGCTGAGGGTGAGACAGAAGGTGGAGACAGGACAGTTTTTAGGACGTTCAAGAGCACAGAACAATGGTAGAGTAAGATCCAGAGAGGGAAAATCCCTGCCTCAAATGCGGACTGATTAGAGCAGCTGACCTCTGACCTCCACACTGTGGCACGCACCATCCCCCTAACTATCACACACGTGCGTGCATATACACACGAAAAAAAGAAAGAAAGGAAAAAGGGCCGGGCGTGGTGGCGCACGCCTTAAATCCCAGCACTCTGGAGGCAGAGGGAGGAAGATCGCTGGGAGATCGAGGCCACCCTGAGACTCTATAGTGAATTCCAGGTCAGCCTGGACTAGAGTGAGACCTGACCTTGAAAAAAAAAAAAGAAGAAGAAGGAAGGGGAAGGAAGGAAAGGACAGGAAGGGTAAGGGGAAAGGGGAAGAGGGAAAGCAGAAGCAAACTGCCTGGGCTACGCAGTGAGTTCCAGGCCAACCTGGGCTACAGTGTGCGTGACTGCTGAAGACTGGAGGAGGAAGGATGGGAAGGGAGAGTGGGAGAAGAAACAGAGAAGAGAAGCCGCCGGCCCTGGGGGGTGCCCCTGAGCGTGTGACCTCTGCTGTCCCAGCGACGGAGGACTCCGTGCGGACAGTGGGTACACGCTGGCGGACATCATCGCTAAGCAACGTGCCATTCGATTTCTTCTTTGTAACATTTTAATTTAGGATAATTTTAGATCTTCAGAAGTGTTGCAAAAATAGAACAGAGTTCCCACACACCCTTTGCCCAGCTTCCCCTCCTATATTAGCCAACGTCTTATGTAACCACTGAAAAGTCAGCCAGACTACCAAACTCACTTGATACACTACTATTGACTCTACTACAGACTGAGTTTGCTTTCGATGTTTCAGATCCAACCTGGGACCCGCCTGGCATTGACTGTCACGTGTCCTTGAGTGTCCTCATCGGTTTTTCGAGGTAGGGTCTCACTCTGCCTAGGACTGACCTGGAATTCACTATGTAGTCTCAGGGTGGCCTTGAACACATGATGATCCTCCTACCTCTGCCTCCCAAGTGCTGGGATTAAAGGTGTGCACCACTACGCCCGGCCCATCAACTCTAAAAAAAAAATTTATTTTGAATTATTTATTTGACAGAGAAAGAGGGGGAGAGAATGGGTGCACCAGAGCCTCCAGCCACTGCAAACGAATTCCAAATGCGTGCACCCCCTTGTGCATCTAACTAACGTGGGTCCTGGGGAATCAAACCTGAGTCCTTTGGCTTTGCATGCAAACACCTTACCCGCTAAGGTATCCCTCCAGCCCTGTCCTCATCAACTCTTGAGAGTTCAATTCATCATGACCTTGACTGAGCATTATTAGAAAGTCAACTTAGATGGTCAAGTCTCTAATTGTTCCTAACAATTAAATTAATTAATTAATATTTAAATAATTAAATAAAGCAAGCCAATGGAAAGTAAAGGGAACAGATAAGGTCTATTGAGTGCCTGCTGTTTGCCTAATACAGCGTTTCATCTTTTAAAAAGTATTTTTATGTATTTGCAAGGAAAGAGAGAAAGATTTAGAAAATGGGTACACCAGGGCATCTTGCTCCTGCAAAGGAACTTCAGATAAATGCACCACTTTGTGCATCTGACTTTACGTGGGTACTGGGGAGTTAAACCTGGGTTGCTCAGCTTTGCAGACAAGTGCCTTAACCACTGAGCCATCTCTCTAGCCCAGTGCTTCATCTTAAAATTTTTTTTAAATTTTTATTTATTTGAGAGAGAGTGTGTACTCGAGAGAGAAACAGACAGAGAATGGGCATGTGAGGACCTCCACCTGCTGCAAATGAACTCCAGATGCATGCACTGCTTTGTGCATCTGGCTTACGTGGGTCTTGTTGAATCCTTTGGCTTGGCAGGCAAGCACCTTAACCACTAAGCCATCTCTCCAGCCCAGTGTTTCATCTTTTATACAGAAGGTATCACATTTAAATCCTTCCAGCACCATAATGTACTAGGCCTTCCAGGGGTACAACGCCTTTCTTTATTTTTTATCTCTTGGGACCAGGTGTATTTGAGAATTTACAGCCTGGGTAACACCCTCAAGTAGAGCCCAGCGATATATTTTCAACACAGGGCATACTAAGGTGGGAATATTACAAGGTCCTGAAAAGTACCTGCCTGATCCCAAAGTTTGAAAAGCAATGTTGGCTTTCAAGAAGATTAGAGTATCTTTAGCCAGATATGAGTCAGGGATACAGCAGAAAATGTCTGGAAATACCTCTTCAAAAACTCTTTTAGGGCTAGAGAATGGCTTAGCAGTTAAGGCGCTTGCCTTCAAAGCCAAAGGACCCAGGTTTGACTCCCCAGGACCCACGTAAGCCAGATGCACAAAGGATGCACGCACACACATCTGGAGTTCATTTGCAGTGGCTGGAGGCCCTGGCATGCCCATTCTCTCTCTCTGCCTCTTTCTCTGTCTGTTGCTCTCAAATAAATAAATAAATTTTTTTTAAAACTCTCTTTTAAGAGCCGGGCGTGGTGGCGCACACCTTTAATCCCAGCACTCAGGAGGCAGAGGTAGGAGGATTGCCATGAGTTCGAGGCCACCCTGAGACTCCATAGTGAATTCCAGGTTAGCCTGGGCCAGAGTGAGACCCTACCTCGAAGAAAAAAAAAAACAAAACTCTCTTTTAAAAAATATAGGGCTAGAATTTGAACCTTGGTTTAATGCCCCAGGACCCACGTAAGCCAGATGCACCCATTCTCTCTCTCTTTCTCTTAAATAAATAAATAAATAAATAAATATGTACGTATGTATATACATACTTATAGCTAGGTGTGGTGGCACACACCTTTAATCTCAGCGCTTGGGAGGCAGAGGTAGGAGTATCACTGTGAGTTCGAAGCCACCCTGAGACTACAAAGTGAATTCCAGGTCAGCTTGGGCTAGAGCAAGACCCTACCTTGAAAAAAAAATCACAAAAACGGAAAACATATACTTATTTATTAGCAGAGAGAGAGGGAGGGATAGAGACAGAGAGAGAAAGTATGGGCACTGCAGCCAGAGCCTCTTGCTACTAAAAACAAACTCCAGGTGCATGGCCTTATGTGGGTACTGAGGAATCAAACCCTGGCAGGCAGGCTTTGAAAGTAAATATCTTTAATAGCTGAGTCATTTCCGCAGCCCTCAAAGCTCTCTTATTATTTGTTTTTTAATGTTCCATTCCCTGAAACAAAAGACATCCTGGTACTCAGAATAAATGAAAATGAATAAATTTTCAACATCCGCAGACTCCGAGCTCCTGTCGCTGTGTGGCAAAAAAAGAGATGACGACCCCATGGGGCTGGGAGATGGAGGTGGCTCCGTGGGGAAAGGGCCTGCTGTGTAAGAGCGAGGACCTGAGTTCAAATCCCAGGAGGTCAATAATCCTAGCGCTCCTATGGCAAAATGGGGAGACAGACAGGAGAATCCCCAGAAGCGCTCAGGGCAGCTAGCCTGGCAACCGCAAAAGTGAACAAGAGACCCTGCCTACAAGTTAGAAGGTGAGAACTGATACCCAAGGTTGTCCTCTGACCTCCACATGTGTGCCAGGCCCACGCACACCCACACAGCCCATACACAGAGAGGGGAAAACTTTAAAAAGGAGAGAGAAGGGGCTGGAGAGATGGCTTAGCGGTTAAATGCTTGCCTGAGAAGCCTAAGGACCCCAGTTCGAGGCTCGATTCCCCAGGACCCATGTTAGCCAGATGCACGTGTCTGGAGTTTGCAGTGGCTGGAGGCCCTGGTGTACCCATTCATTCTCTCTCTCTCTCTCTCTGCCTCTTTCTCTCTGTGTCACTCTCAAATGAATAAATAAATAAATAAATAAATTTTTTTAAAAAAAAAAAAAGGAGAGAAGCTGGGCATGGTGGCGCACACCTTTAATCCCAGCACTCGGGAGGGAGGCAGAGGCAGGAGGATCGCTGTGAGTTCAAGGCCACCCTGAGACTACACAGTGAATTCCAGGTCAGCCTGAGCTAGAGTGAGACCTAACCTCAAAAAACAAAAAAATAGGGCTGGAGAGATGGCTTAGCGGTTAAGCGCTTGCCTGTGAAGCCTAAGGACCGCGGTTCGAGGCTCGGTTCCCCAGGTCCCACGTTAGCCAGATGCACAAGGGGGCGCACGCGTCTGGAGTTTGTTTGCAGAGGCTGGAAGCCCTGGCGCGCCCATTCTCTCTCTCTCCCTCTATTTGTCTTTCTCTCTGTGTCTGTCGCTCTCAAATAAATAAATCAAAAAAAAAATTAATAAAAAAAAATAAAAAATAAAAATAAAAAAAGAGACAGACAGAGAGAGAGAGAGAAGCCAGTGTAATAGCACACATCTTTAATCCCAGCACTTGGGAGGCTGAGGTAGGAGAATGGCCATGAGTTCGAGGCCAGCTTGGGACTACATATTGAATTCCAAGTCAGTTCTGGCTACAGCAAGTCCCTAACTCAAACAGAAAAATCATAGTACTCGGGAGGCAGAGGTAGGAGGATCGCCATGAGTTTGAGGCCACCCCGAGACTCCATAGTGAATCCCAGGTCAACCTGAGCTACAGTGAGACACTACCTCAAAACACACACACACACACACACACACACACACACACACAGAGGGAGAGAGAGAGGGAGTAATAGCCACTCCCTTTGGCAACAGTCATCCTGGGATTCCCACTATCTTCCTAGGTATACCAAGATCTTTATGACACTGTGACCGAACACCTGGCAGAAGCAACAGAAGGGAGAAAAGGGTTTTAAATTGGCTCACAGTTTCTGAGAGCTCATCCCCTCATGGGGGATAGGACATGGTGGCACAGAAACCAGAAGGAAGGCCCGAACCAGGGGCAGGAATAACCTTCCAAGGCCCACCCCTGGTAAGATACTGCGGCCAGGCAGGTCCCACTTCCTAAAAGCTCCACAACCTCCGAAAATAACACCACCTGCTGGGGATGGAGCCTCCCTTCCATCCGTGAGCCTGCTGGGACATTTCTGATTCAATCCGTGACGCATTTTATTTGCCAAACGCTGGGATGACAGGTGTGCATCACCACACCCGGTTTCTGTGACTCTGGTCATCAAACCCAGGGCTTTGCGCACGCTAGACAAACACTCTACCCACTGAGCCACTTCCCCAGCCTACCTTTTTTTTTTTTGAGAAAAGATCTTACTATTAGCCCAGGTTAGCTTCAAAACTGCAATACTTCTGCTTCAGCCTCCCAAGTGCTGGGACAGCAGGCGTGAACCATCACACCAGACTAATTATTTATTCATGTGAGAGAAAGAAGTAGAGAGATTGAGAGAGAGAATGGGCACGCGAGGGCCTCCAGCCACTGCAAATGAACTCCAAACGCATGCGTCCCCTTGTGCATCTGGTTAACGTGGGTCCTGAGAAACTGAACCTGGATCCTTAGCCACTAAGCCTTCTTCTCCAGCCCCCGACTAAGGCTTTCCAATGTTCAGTCTAATGCTCTGGAAGTGTCCGCCTGCTCTGCACCTAAGCCCAGAAATACCAGAACATTCCAGATACTCCCCTCTCAATGAGCCTGAGAAGGAATAGGGGAATGATGGACCAGGCCTCGGGGACCCCACTCATGGGCCCCACATCTGATCCCTGCCTATAAGCCAGTTCTTTTCCTGAAGAGATACCTCCCCAGGCCTATCATTGCATGTGGATTTCCCACCCTCCTCTGTTTGTTGTTGTTGTTTGTTTGTTTGTTTTTCTTTTTGAGGTAGGGTCTCTCACTGTAGCCCAGGCAAACCTGGAACTCGCTCTGTAGTCCCATGCTGGCCTCAAACTCATGGCGATCCTCCTACCTCAGCCTCCTATGTGCTGTTATTAAAGGCGTGCGCCACTACCCATCTTTTTTAATAGCACAGCCCTTCATCTAAAAAAAAAATTAAATGTCAAGTAAATGATCTGAGATTAGCCAAGTTGGAGTTGTACCAAAGAACTCGATGGCCCAGCAGGAAAAAGAAAAATGTTCTGAATGGCCTTTTGAATTTGTCTTTTCAGGAGAAAACTTCTGTGAACAGCTGCCAAGCATGGAATCCAGTGTTTGATCTATGGCCATGACAAGCACACATCAAACAGCAAGAGTCCCTTGGAGCCCAGAAAGGTAGCCAGGCCTGGGCGTCACTGAGCACCTTGCCTTGGACTGCGGCTTACCTGTTAGCTTCTATTTGTTTTCTTTGTGTTTGTGTGTGTGTGTGTGTGTGTGCACATGCGTGCATGCAGGTACGTGTGTACACATTTTTTTTTTTTTTGGTTTTTCGAGGTAGGGTCTCACTCTGGTCCAGGCTGACCTGGAATTAACTCTGTCATCTCAGGGTGGCCTTGAACTCACGGTGATCCTCCTACCTCTGCCTCCCGAGTGCTGGGATTAAAGGCGTGCGCCACCACGCCCGGCTCGTGTGTACACATTTATGTGTATATGATATATATATATGCTGTGGTGGTTTGATTCAGGTGTCCCCCTTAAACTTAGGTGTTCTGAATGCTAGGTTCCCAGCTGATGGATATTTGGGAATTAATGCCTCCTGGAGGGAGTATATTGTTGGGGGCGGGCTTATGGGTATTAAAGCCAATTTCCCCTTGCCAGTGTTTGGCACACCCTCCTGTTACTGTGGTCCACCTTCTGTTGGCCAGGGGGTGATGTCCACCCTCTGCTCATGCCATCGTTTTCCCCTGCCATCGTGGAGCTTCCCCTCGAGCCTGTAAGCCAAAATAAATCTCTTTTTCCCAGAAGCTGCTCTTGGTTGGGTGATTTCTAACAGCAATGTGAACCGGACTGCAACATATGCTAATAAACATATATAAATGGAACTGGTGATAGAACCAAGGGCCACATGCTAGACAGCCCTCTACCATGGAGTTATAACCCCATCCCTTACCATCACTGTGACTCAGAGGTAGTGCCTAACACCTAAACATCAGCATTACCAGGGAGATAAAAACCCCAGGAAAAAGGGATAAAGGCTGAACACTGGCCTAGAATCCCCCAGTGAGGGGCTGGGGGTGTGGCTCAGTGGTAGAGCTCCTGCCTAGACTCCCCCAGTGAGGGGCTGGGGTGTGGCTCAGTGGCAGAGCTCCTGCCTGGAATCCCCCAGTGAGGGGCTGGGGTGTGGCTCAGTTGTAGAGCTCCTGCCTGGAATCCCCCAGTGAGAGGGTGGGGGCGTGGCTCACTGGTAGAGCTGACTAGAACATTGAAGGCTCTGGGTTCCATCCTCAGCACCACAAAATAAATAAATAGCCTCAGTGAAGACAAACCCAAGGAAAACCAAAATATAAGGTGTCTACTTTCCTTCGGACATAGCTGAGCATATAGGCAACCAGTCACACAGAGCCACCACCACACCTAAGAAATGTCCACTGTAGACTGGTCTGGGACTGTGCCACTAGCCAGAGACTCAAAACACTCCTGTGACAAGGTCAGTGTGTGGACATGTTGTCTACTGACGACCCTATACTCTCAAAGCTCTGGGTGGATCACGGGGCCCCCACATTTTACAATCTGCACCCTGACGCTGGAACGGCAGCCAAGCCTAAGAGCTCCCACAGCACAAGTCTCTCAGATGAGTCTTAGTTTTTATTTAGTTGAGACAGAGAGAGAGTGAAGGAAGAGGCAGACTGAGAGAGAATGGGCACGCCAGGGTCTCTAGCCGCTGCAAACAAATTCCAGACACATGTGCTACCTTGTGCATCTGGCTTACACAGGTCCTGGGTAATTGAACCTGGGTCCTTTGGCTTTGCAGGCAAGCGCCTTAACCACTAAGCCACCTCTCCAGCCCCAGTCTTAGATTATCTTTAAACTTGCGTCTCTCTCTGAATTTATGCTTATATATAAGTGTGGTATTGTGTGTGTGTGTGTTTGTGTGTGTGCGTATATGTGTGTGTTGGCCAGAGTTTGATGTCACTCTCCATCTTATTTATTCAAACAGCCTCTCACTGAACCTGGAGCTCACCAATTCGGCTAGACCAGCTGGCCAGGCAGCCCCCAGGGGTCCTCCTGTCTCTGCACCCCAGGACGGGCATTGTACTGCCACACCTGGCTTCTGTGTAGACACTGGGGCTCTGAACTCAGGTCCCCACGCTTACTAAATTTAATCATTTGAATTTCTTTCTTGGTGTTTTATCCAGTATTTTATTTATTTGAGTCTTTACAGAAGATAAAACACTTCTTACATCTATGATCTCATGTTCCTCGCTTAAGAACATGGAATAAAATCTCTAATCTCCTATACTGAAATTCGTGTAAATGATAAGAGGAGAGACCCATGCCAAGCCATCGAGCCATTTCTCCAGCCCTAAATGTGCTTCTTTGGAGCCTGATGGACACACTACTCTCTGGCAGCCTTTTGAAAAACTACCAAACACTTGATTATTCTGAAATTTAGAGATGCCCAGAGCCATCTGCTTGGCACTAGGGCAGCATGCTAAGTGATGAAGGAGAAATTTAGAGCCCTTGTTCACAAAGGAAGGCAGGCAAACAGGAGATGCAAATGAACGGCAGTGTGGATGTGTGGGTCAATGACAGGGGCTCCGCTTCCTGGCTGCAAGCTTGTGATTTGGAAATCCACGTGCCCTGTTGCCCTGTTCCGGGCACCTCAGGAACACTTAGGATGGATGACAGACTGAGGCAGACCTCAGCGGAGGAGCAGACTGATGAGAGGCAAAGTCCCAGACCTGTCTCCACCTCCCCGGGGACAGGCTGTCTTTTTTATTTTCTTTTTTTTTTTAATATTTATTTGTATTTATTTATTTATTAGAGAGAGAGAGAGAGGGCGAAAGAGAGCACAAGAGACAATGGGCACGCCGGGGCCGCCGGCCACAGCAAACGAACCCCGGCTGCACATGCCACCATGTGCGTCTGGCTCATGTAGGACCTGGAGAATCGAACCTGGGTCCTTAGACTTGGCAGGCAAGTGACTTAACCACTGAGCCATCCCTCCAGCCCAGTCTTTTTTTATTTTCTTTCACCTTTTGCATGTTGAAATATATGTCACTATGGCTGGGTATGGTGCATGCCTGTAATTCCAGCACTGGAGAGTCAGGGAGGAGGATTGTGAGTTCAAGGCCAGCCTAGGCTACAAAGCAAAACCCTGTTACAAAACCAAACCAAACCAAACAAAAACCCTGAAAGTAAAAAAATATATAAATTTAGATTATATTTTTTGAGATAAGGTTTCATTATCTTGCCCATGTTGGTTTGTAACTTCTGGACTCAAACTATCTTCCTGACTCAGCCTTCCTAATGCTAGGATTACAGGTATGCACACCATGCCCAGCAATTCTCTTCTCCCCTCTCCTCTCCTTCCCTTCCCTTCTCTCTATTCTCCTCTCCTTTCCTTCCTCCTCCCCTCCTCCCTTGTCCCCCTCTCCCTCTCTCGGTTGGTTTCTTGCTATGTTGTCCAGTTGACCTTGAACTCATGGGCTTAAGTGATCTTCCTGCCTCTATCTCCTGAGTGGATGGGTCCACAGGTACACACAACCATGCCTGGCTGAATTCATAACCTTGGATGGTGATCTGTGTTGCAACTTCCTTCTGGAAGAAATTTTCAATATCCAATAAAATCACCTGGAAAATACTGAGAAAAATAAACTCTCTGTACCTTTTCTAAGTTACCAACCGCAGACAGGTTTCCATTTCAAAAGGACATATATATGGTAAGTTTTTAATTTTTAAAAATATTGTATTTAAGCCGGGTGTGGCGGCGCACACATTTAATCCCAGCACTCGGGAGGCAGAGGAAGGAGGATCACCATGAGTTCAAGGCCACCCGGAGACTAAATAGTGAATTCCAGGCCAGCCTAAGCTAGAGTGAGACCCTACCTCAAACCTCCCCCCCCGCCAAAATTTTTCTTTTAGGGTTTTTATTTTTATTATTTATTTATCTTTTTAAATTTTTATTAGCATTTTCCATGATGAAAAAAAATTTTTTTTAATTTAAGTGGTACGTCTGTCATGGTGAAAACCAACTGCCCTCTAATTGGACTGGAGGCCTGCTCCATGGGAGGGAATACATCCCTGATACTGAAAACTTCATGAGCCCTGGGGGTGTAACGTCTGCTGCTGTCTGGCTACATGTATATAACATGCTTATCAAACTGTCCAGTAAGCACTTCTCTTAATGTTCATAACCATATATTAATGCTACTCTCACTTTTGGTAGAGAACCTTCTCTTTTCAGATGGCAGTGACCTTGGGATGACAAAGAAAGCATCATGGCGCTGGAAAGAAGTGACAGGAGTGCTCAGCACTGCAATATCTCTATCATACCTTCCAAGGCTCAGGGTCTATTGTGGAAGAGGTGGCAGAAAGAATGTAAGAGCCAAAGGAAGGGTAGGACTCCTTACAACGTGCTCCTCCAGACACAAAATGGCCTGGATATCCATGACCTCACAGTGCCTGACACTACCTACACAAGACCATCATAAGAGGAGGAAAAGATGATGACATCAAAATAAAAGAGAGACTGATTGAGAGGGGGAAGGAATATGATAGAGAATGGAGATTCAAAGGGGAAAATGGGGGGAGGGAGGACATTACCATGGGATATTGTTTACAGTCATGGAAGTTGTTAATAAAAAAATATACATATATATTTATATATAAATATTATATATTTATATGTGTAAATATACATATATATGTATATAAGTATACATACATACATATATATATATATATATATATATATATATATATATGTTTATATATATGTATGTATATTTTGTTTAGCCAGGCGTGGTGGCACATGCCTTTAATCCCAGCACTTGGGAGGCAGAGATAGAAGGATCACCATGAATGAGTTCAAAGCCACCCTGAGACTACGTAGTGAATTCCAGGTCAGCCTGGGTTGGAGTGAAACCCTACCTTGAAAAACCAAAAAAATAAAAAATAAAAAAAATGTATGTGCATGTGTGTATATATATGCAAGGGGGGAAGAGAGGGAGAGAGGAAAAAGTGTGAGACAGAGAGAATGGGCGTGCCAGGGTCTCTAGCCACTGTAAAAGAACTCCAGATGCATGCACCACTTTGTCATCTGGCTCTAAGTGGGTACTGGGGAATCGAATTTGGGTCGTTAGGCATTGCAGGCAAGTGCCTTAATTGCTAGCTCCTCTCTCAAGCCCTAATACAAATTTTCTGTAGTAAGTATATAAATGTATATGTGGATGTCTATGGTGAGCACTGTGGCACACATGCGTAATCCCAGCACTCCGGAAGGCAGAGGCAGGAGAGGAGAATAAGGATGTAATCGCCACCTTTACGTTAGCCACACTGTGGGTTCAAAGCCAGCTAGGGTTACCTAATGAGACTGTCTCGACAAAACAAAACATCTGGGATCAGACTTGCCACATTCAAACCTCAGTCGTGTCCCTTTCCTACTCCTATGCGGGCGGTTTAACCTCTCTGAGTCTCAGAATCTGTATGGGCAGGTAAAATGGCTTAGTGGTTAAGGCGTTTGCCTGTGAAGCCTAAGGACCCCGGTTCAATTCCCCAGGACCCACGTAGGCCAGATGCATAAGGGGGCGCAAGCACCTGGAGTTCGTTTGCAGTGGCTCAAGGCCCTGGTGCGCCCATTCTCTCTTTCTTTCTCTCAAATAAGTAAATAAAATATTTTTTGTTTACTTTATTTATTTGAGAGTGACAGAAAGATGCAGGCAGAGAGAGAGAATGGGCGCACCAGGGCCTCCAACCACTGCAAACGAACTCCAGACGCGTGCGCCCCCATGTGCATCTGGCTAACGTGGGTCCTGGAGAATCGAGCCTTGAACTGGGGTCCTTGGGCTTCACAGGCAAGCGCTTAACGACTAAGCCATCTCTCCAGCCCTAAATAAAATATTTTTTAAAATTGACCATAATCACTCATGTACTGCATGGTGGTTGTGGCCTGAAAGAGGAATGTTAAGGCATTTGCCCGCAAAACCATATGCACTAGGTGGCACATACATTTGGAGTTCGTTTGCAGTGGCTGGAGGCCCTGGCGTGTCCATTCTCCATCTGCCCTCCCACCCTCTCTCCCTTGCTCTCTTAGATAAACAAGTAAATAAAATTATTTTGGACTTTTTTGTTTTGTTTTGCTTTGTTTTGTTTTGAGGTAGGGTCTCACTCTAGCTCAGAATGACCTGGAATTCACTCTGTAGTGTCAGGGTGGCCTCGAACTCACGGTGATGCTCTTACCTCAGTCTCCTGAGGGCTGGGATTAATGGTGTGCACCACCACACCCAGCCTAATAAAAATATTTTTAAAAATTAAAAAAAAGAAAGAACTGGTTCTCTATTTTGCCATCTGAGCCCCAGGCACCACAAATCCCAGTCTCTCTCTGCTGGCTCGCAAGTGTCAGGCTGAGCTGTCCGGGACTAGGAACAGGGTTCCTCCCTGGCCTGCCCCGGCAGGAAAACAGGAAGCAGCCTCCACCCTGCGGCCGGGAGGTGGGACTGCCAAGCTGCCTTGACTGGGTGGGCAACTCTCCAAAACCATCAGAGCTTCTGGAAGCAGCAGCAGCAGACTGGCCTCGGCCCACCGCACCGAGTTGCGCCCTGCTACACCCACATCTTCTCCACGAAGCGTCCCTAGGGCGGAATACGCAAACCGATGAATGCACAATGCGGTCCTCTTGGTGCCTTGAAATTGGGCCAGGGAAGGAATCCCTTAAGTGCTTAACTGGAGAAGGGAATCTGCTCTCCTGGTCCCATCCCTTCCTCAGGTGCCGCACCAGCCTTGGAGAAAGCGTGTGTCCCTGATCCCTGGTCTCCATCTCCCATATGGGGCTCTGGGAAACTCCACTCAACAGAGTGGCTGAGACCTTAGCAGAAATGCAGGTGTGACACTGAGCTCATCCGACACCTGTCATCTCAGGAGGTTTGGGAGTTCAAAGCTAGTCTTGGTAACATAGGGAATTTGGGGCCAGCCTGGATTACATGAGATACCACCTCAAAAAAGAAGAAAGGTAGGCCGGGTGTGGTGGCGCACACCTTTAATCCCAGCACTCGGGAGGCTGAGGTAGGAGGATCGCTGTGAGTTCGAGGCCACCCTGAGACTACAGAGTGAATTCCAGGTCAGCCTGGGCTAGAGCGAGACCCTACCTCAGAAAACCAAAAATGAAGAAGAAAGGGACAACTGTTGGTCTTTTTCCACTGTCTGTAAGTCTGTTTACAAGAAATTTTCAAGTTAAGACATTTGAGAGCTGGAAGGACTTTCTGTAGTCATTTCCAGCTTCTCATTTTGAAATGAGAAAGTTCAGTAGCACAATCAAACGCTCCCACTCTCTGGAAAGTACACTCAGATCACAAGTTAAGAATGCTTAGGGATTACTACAACCATAGATTAGGGGAAGAGCCCCTGCCTAGAATCCCCCAGTGGGGAGCTGGGGGCGTGGCTCAGCAGCAGAGCTCCTGCCTAGCATCCCCCAGTGAGGGGCTGGGGGCGTGGCTCAGTGGTAGAGCTCCTGCCTAGAATCCCCCAGTGAGGGGCTGGGGGCGTGGCTCAGTGGTAGAGCTCCTGCCTAGAAGAGCTCCTGCCTAGAATCCCCCAGTGAGGGGCTGGGGCATGGCTCAGTGATAGAGCTCCTGCCTAGAATCCCCAGTGAGGGGCTGGCTCAGTGGTAGAACCCCTGCCTAGAATCCCCCAGTGAGGGGCTGGGGTGGCTCAGTGGTAGAGCTCCTGCCTAGAATCCCCCAGTGAGGGGCTGGGGTGTGGCTCAGTGGTAGAGCTCCTGCCTAGAATCCCCCAGTGAGGGGCTGGGGTGTGGCTCAGTGGTAGAGCTCCTGCCTAGAATCCCCCAGTGAGGGGCTGGGGGCGTGGCTCAGTGGTAGAGCCCCTGCCTAGAATCCCCCAGTGAGGGGCTGGGGGCGTGGCTCAGTGATAGAGCTCCTGCCTAGAATCCCCAGTGAGGGGCTGGCTCAGTGGTAGAACCCCTGCCTAGAATCCCCCAGTGAGGGGCTGGGGTGGCTCAGTGGTAGAGCTCCTGCCTAGAATCCCCCAGTGAGGGGCTGGGGGCGTGGCTCAGTGGTAGAGCTCCGGCCTAGAATCCCCCAGTGAGGGGATGGGGTGTTGCTCAGTGGTAGAGCTCCTGCCTAGAATCCCCCAGTGAGGGGCTGGGGTGTGGTTCAGTGGTAGAGCTCCTGCCTAGAATCCCCCAGTGAGGGGCTGGGGTGTGGTTCAGTGGTAGAGCTCCTGCCTAGAATCCCCCAGTGGGGGGCAAAGGGAGTGGGTGTCTCTTTGGACACACTGTCTTGTCCTAGGCCCTGCTCTGCCTCCTGGTTGCTGTGAGGTGAGCAGCTTTGCTCCTCCCATCCCCTTCCACTGTAATGAGCTGCCTTACACCAGAAACAACAGCCAAGTGAAACCTGGAAATCATGAGCCAATATAACTCCTTCCTCTCTTGAAGTTGTTAAGGTCAGGCACTCTGGCACTGGGAGGGAAAGTAAATAACACGTATCACATGGGGTGGAATTTTCTGCTTGTACCGTCGTGCCCTCACGCATAGCTTCTGCCGTGCTGTGGACTCTGGTTTTCAGATGAGGCATACTCAGCCTGTGCTATGTGCTAGCTTGCTATCTTTTTATTTTTATCTTTTTAAGGGTAAGGAAAAGGAGGGGCTGAATAGATGACTTAGCTATTAAGTCGCTTGCCTGCAAAGCCCAAGGGTTCAGGTTTGATTCCCCAGTACCCATGAAAGCCAAGTGCACAAAGTGGTACATGTGTCTGGAGTTTGTTTGCAGAGGCCACAGGCCCTGGTGTGCCCATTCCCAATCTCTCTCTCTCTCTCTCTCAAATAAATAATCTTTTTTTTAAAGGCAAAGGAGCTTTATTGAGAAAAGGGTGGAAAAGCCCAAAAATGTTGATTCTCCTGACTGCCACAGCCTCTCGAGTAGCCAGGACTGCGGGTATACACTACAATGCCAAGTGTGAGGGTTACTTGCTTGCCTAAGGATCCAGGTTGGATTCCCCAGGACCCACATAAATCAGATGCACAAGGTGGCGCATGCATCTAGAGTTCATTCGCAGTAGCTAGAGGCCCTGATGCACCCATTCTCTCTCTCTCTCAAATAAATAAAAATATTTTTAAAATGAAAAACAAATTTAAAAGGTGTTAGGACATGGGCTGGAGAGATGGCTTAGCGGTTAAGCACTTGCCTGTGAAGCCTAAGGACCCCGGTTCGAGGCTCGGTTCCCCAGGTCCCACGTTAGCCAGATGCACAAGGGGGCGCACGCGTCTGGAGTTCGTTTGCAGAGGCTGGAAGCCCTGGCGCGCCCATTCTCTCTCTCTCCCTCTATCTGTCTTCCTCTCTGTGTCTGTCGCTCTCAAATAAATAAATAAATAAAATTAAGAAAAAAAAAGGTGTTAGGACAGAGTCAAGAGAACAGAGCTGTGTGGGCAGGGGAGAGATTGTTGAAGGCAGAGACAAAAGGACCCATAGGCTAGGAAGCTGGCAGGGGTTCTGAGAAGCTGGCATGACAGTGGTGAGAACAGTGGGACAGCTAAGGAAATGGAAGTAGGTAAAAGAGAAGTGGCATGAGTTTGGCACCTTGCATCAGAGGAAGGGAGTAGGTGGGTGCCAGGCACGAATGAAAGGGAAGCAAGCAAGAGTGGGAAGCCAGGCTCTAGGACTGCTTGTCTGGGGTTCGAGTCCCAGCTCTGTTACTTAACTGACAGGAGCTACTTATTGCCCCCCTTAGGACTCACTGACTTTTTTCATGTGCGCGCGTGTGTGTGTGTGTGTGCGCGCACGCGCGTGCATGCAGTATGCAGGCACATGGGTATGCACGTTCGTATGTGTGTGGGGGGATGCATGCTCACACATGTGTGTGCTTGTGGAGACCAGTGGCTGACGTACGGGGTCTTCCTAGATCACTCTCACTTTATTTACTGAACTTGAACCCAGAGCTCGCTGATTGGCTAGCTAGCCAGCATGCCCAGGAGATCCTGTCTCCACCTCCCAGGCACTGAGGTTGCAGGCGGGCTGCCGCGCCCCTCTGACACGTAGGTAGAATCTGAACTCAGGCCCTCATATTTGCATGGCAAGTGCCCTATCCACTGAGCCATCTCCTCAGCCCTCCTTTTCTTTGTTTTCTTTCCTTAAAAAAAAAATATTTTATTTTTATTTACTTATTTGAGAGAAAGATGCAGACACAGAGACAGAGTATGCGCTCCAGGGCCTCCAGCCACCGCAAATGAACTCCAGCAGACACATGTGCCACATTGTGCATCTGGCTTACATAGGGCCTGGGAAATCAAACCTGGGTCCTTGGGCTTCACAGGCAAGTACCTTGACCCGCTAAGCCATTTCCCCAGCCCTGTTTTCTTTCTTTCTTTCTTTTAATTTTTTTGGTTTTTCGAGGTAGGGTCTCACTCTAGCTAAGGCTGATCTGGAATTCACTATCTACTCTCAGGGTGGCCTCAAACTCACAGTGATCCTCCTACCTCAGCCTCCCGAGTGCTGGGATTAAAGGCACACGCCACCACGCCCAGGCATCTTCCTTTCTCTTTAATATTTAATCAATCTATTTATTTGACAAAGAAAGAGGAAGACAGAGAGAGAGAGAATGGGCATGTGAAGGCCTCCAGCCACTGCAAACAAACTCCAGACACATGTGCCCCCCCTTGTGGATCTGGCTAACATGGGTCCTGGAGAATCGAACCTGAGTCCTTTGGCTTTGCAGGCAAATGCCTTAATTGCTAAGCCATCTCTCCAGCCCTTTTGGGTTTTTTTTTGAGGTACAGTCTCACTCTAGCTCAGACTGACCTTCATTATGTAGTCTCAGGTTGGCCTTGAATTCACAGTGATCCTTCTACCTCTGACTCCCAAGTGCTGGGATTAAAGGCGTGTGCCACCATGCCCGGCTCCTGTTTTCTCTTTCTTAAAACAGGATCTCAAGTGTCCAGACTTGCTTCAATGTGGCCAAGAACTCCTGATCCTCTTCCTGCCCCTACCCCCCCCAAGTGCTAAGGACAGCATGTGTGCACCATTATACTTTGCTCACTGCAACTTCCTTAGCTGCAGAAGAGGAATTATAAATTGAGCATCTCTCACCCAAAATGCAAAATCTGAGCTGCTCTGAAATACAAAACTTTTCCAGTGTCGGAAGGATGGAAAATTCCACACCTGACCTCCTGTGGGGGGTCACAATCAAAATGCAGAGGCACTAAAAATACTGCATAAAAAATTACCTACTCCCTTGCTTATCATGGTGGCATACATCTATAATCCCAGAACCTGGGAGTCTGAGGCAGGAGGATTTCAGGGCCTGGGTACGTAGTGAGACTCTGTCTCAACAAAAGAAAACAAGGCTGGAGAGATTGCTCAGTGATTAAGGTACTTGCCTTCAAAGTCTAAGGAGCCAGGTTCAATTCCCCAGGACCCACGTAAGCCAGATACCCAAGATGGTGCATGCATCTGCAATTCATTTGCAGTGGCTAGGGGCCTTGGTGTGTTTATTATCTCTGTATATCTGCCTCTTTCTTTCTTAAATAGAGGCCTGAAGAGGTTGGCTTATCTGAATATAGTAAGTTATCACCAGCATTATTATCAGTGAGAATTAAAATGGAAAAGGACAAGGCCACTGATCTAAAGAAAGCTCATAGCTTTCTTTTTTCTTTTTTAATTTTTATATATTTGAGAGAGAGAGAGAGAGAGAAAGATGGGGAGAGAGACAGAGAGAATGAGCATCCAAGGGCCTCCAGCCACTGCAAACAAACTCCAGATGCATGTACCACTTTGTGCATCCGGCTTATGTGGGTCCTGAGGAATCGAACCTGGGACCTTTGGCTTTGTAGGCAAGTGTCTTAACCGCTAAGCCACCTCTCCAGCTCATGAAAGTTCTTTCTTTTCCTTTCTTTTCTTTCATTTGTGTGTATGTACATGTACGTGTGTAGGCACATGTGTGCCACAGCGTGCATGTGGAGGTCAGAAGAGAAGCTCGGGATATTGGTCCTTGCCTCCCATCCTGTTTGAGACGGGGTCTTTCTTGTTTTGCTACTGGGAAGTCCAGACTAGCTGGCCTGCAAGCTTCTGGGTTTTCCTGACTCTGCCTCCCACTGTCACAGGCAGACATACTGGGATCATAGACATGTAAGGTACTTGCATCTGGCTTTATGTGGGTTGGGGGATGGGGGCGGGATCAAAAATCTGGTAGTCAGGCTTACATAGCAAACGCTTTTAATCACTGAGCCATCCCCCAGCCCTCTTTCCTTCCTCTTCCCCTTCCCTCCTTCCCTCCTCCTTTCCTTCCCACATAGTGCTGGGGATCAAACCCAGGGCCCTGAGCATACTAGGCAAGTGCCCACACCCCTGGCCCCTCTTTGAAGGATTCTCAACAAATTCTCTACCAATGAGCCACAACCCTAACCCCTCACTGGAGATTCTAGGCAAGTGTTCTGCCTCCATCCCTTTTTCCTGGGTTTTATCTTCTGGGTAATGCTGGTGTTTTGGATCCTCTGACCACATAGCAACCTCTCTTTGGCCAGGCCTCTTCTGGAGCTGGTCTCTACTTTACTCATCTCTGTGTTCCAGCCACAGTATGTGCTCCCCAAATGGATGTTAAAAAAAAAAAAGAGTGAAAACTACTTTCTCACTAAATAAATACAGTCAGGGCTCATCTGTGGTCCTAGCACTCAGGAGACTGAGGCAGAGGATCACATATTCAAGGAAAGAATACAGTGAAATCCTTTCTTAATAAAAATACAATTGGAAGCCTGCCGTGGTGGCGCACACCTTTAACCCCAGCACTCGGGAGGCAGAGGTAGGAGGATCACCATGAATTTAGGCCACCCAGACACTATATAGTGAATTCCAGGTCAGCCTGAGCTACAGTGAAACGCTACCTCGAAAAGCAAACAAAAAAAATACACTTGGCTAGGCATGGTGGTACACACCTTTAATCCCAGCACTTGGGAGGCAGAGGTAGGAGGATCACAGTGAATTTGTGGCCAGCCTGGAGCTACCAAGTGAGTTCCAGATCACCCTGGGCTAGAGTGAGACCCTTTCTTGAAAACAACAGAAACTACACTCAGGGTAATTTTGCTTGTCTGTGATTAGTAACTCTTCTAGCTCCTTCCAGAAACATCCTAGTGGTGGTTTGATTCAGGTGTCCCCCATAAACAGGTGTTCTGAATGCTAGGTTCCCAGCTGATGGATATTTGGGAATTAATGCCTCCTGGAGGCAGTGTAGTGTCAGGGGCAGGTTTACGGGTGTTATAGCCAGTTTCCCCATGCCAGTGCTTGGCACTCTCTCCTGTTGCTATTGTCCATCTGATGTTGCCCAGGAAGTGATGTTCACCCTGTGCTCATGCCATCATCTTCCCCTGCCATTATGGAGCTCCCCCTCCAGTCTATAAGCCAAAGTAACCCCCCGACACACACACACAAGCTGCTCTTGATCAGGTGTTTTCTGCCAGCAATGCGAACCCGACTGCAACAACCCTCTCGGCCTACAACAGGGCAGTGACCATTTGGATGGCTCTGACTCTTGGAGCCTGAAGTCCTGGCTTTGAACCTCCATCCTTTCACTCACCAGAGGGATGACCCAAGGCAAGGTGACAAGCCACAAAGGGTGAGATCATTCACTGTAAACTGTAAAGTACTCCCCACATTATGTACCATTACAGCAGCTGCTCTGGGTTTTTTTGTATTTTTTTTTCTTACGAAAGAGTGTGTGTGTGTGTGTGTGTGTAAGAGAAAATCAGTGTGCCAAGGCCTCCATCCACTGCACGCATGTCCCACTCGTGCGCATGTACAACCTTGTGCACGTGTGTCACTGTGCGTCTGGCTTACGCGGGATCTGGACAGTTGAGCCTGGGTCCTTAGGCTTTGCAGGCAAGCACTTTAACCACTAAGCAATCTCTCCAGCCCAGCTTTTCTTTTCTGTTCTTTTTTTTGAAACAGGGCTTTATGTATTCCAGGATGGCCTCAAACTTACTACATAGCCAAGGATGAGTTTGAACTACTGAGTCTCTTGTCCTGGGACCACAGCCATGAACTATCATGCCCAGTGCTGGGGACACTAGAGCCTGGTGCATGCTAGACAAGCATTCTATCAGTTGAGCCACATTACCAGCTACAGCTAAGATCCTGTACATAATTAAAAAAAAAAAAAAGGGGGGGGGAAGGGGGAGTAGAGAGGAAAGAAGGTGGAAAGAAAGGAAAGAGTTACTAGACATTTAACAGTTGGTAGAGTGCCTGCCTAGTATGCAAAAGGCCCTGGCTTCCATCCCCAGCATTGCATAAACCAGGTGTGATGCCTGCCTGCAATCCCAGCCCTGAGGAAGTGAAAACAGGAGAATAGAGTTCAAGGTTAGCTGGACGTGGTGGCGCACACCTTTAATCCCAGCACTCAGGAGGCAGAGGTAGGAGGATCGCCATGAGTTCGAGGCCACCCTGACACTACACAGTGAATTCCAGGTCAGCCTGGGCTAGAGTGATGCCCTACCTCGAAAAACCAAAAAGTAAAGTAAAATAAATAAACAATAAAAATACATAAATAAAATTATAATAAATAAATGACATAATATTGCACCATTAGGGGAAAATGTCCTATCTCCTGGGGTCCGGGGCTGATGTACCTTCGGAAGATAAAATTAACTAGCAATTTTCTTGCAGGAGAGGGGCATGATTCGAGACACTATGTAGATCAGGCTGAGCTTGAACTCAGGACTCTCCTGCTCTGGGCTCCTGCGTGTGATGAGCTAGGCCACACGTCTATCCTCCACCATAGTCACACACCACCAACATCAAGCACGTGAGAACACAGGGGAGCCCAGGGCACAGGGTCGGACTGGCACTCGGAACACCCACTCTTCACTGAGGGCCACACACGGAGCAAATGCTGACAATACGGGTGACTGGAACGGGCCTGTTCTGCCTCCGTCCCCTCTTCCATTAGTCTCAGCCAATTAATCTGCAACACTAGGATTTTGCTTTAGGCAGTTTCTTTAGGCCATTCCCCATAGCTGGAATGATCCATCCCTTCCTCTTCCCGGGACTGATGCTAAGTCATGCAGAAGGGCAGGGTGCCCTTGTCCTACGAGGTCACTTTTCTACTCCCTAGAAGCAGCCCTGTCTCTCTTCACAAGGGTTCATCACAGCCTGCAGCAGTGAGTAACATTTTATTTCTTATGTCTTACCTCCCCGGTCAGATCGTAACAATAACTAACCCGGGGGAAGTGGCCCAGGCCTGTTGTCCCAAGCACTTGGGAGGCTGAAGCAGGACCATCGGGAGTTTGAAGCCAGCCTGGGCAGCATACTGAGTTCCAGGCCAGACAGAGCTTAAGAGAAAGACCGTTTCAAAAAAACAAATAGGGGTGCCGGGCATGGAGGCGCACACCTTTAGTCCCAGCAGAAGTAGGAGGATCACTGTGAGTTCGAGGCCACCCTGAGACGACATAAGTGAATTCCAGGTCAGCCTGGGCTAGAACGACACCCTACCAACACACACACACACACACACACACAAATAGGGGCTAGAAAGATGGCTTAGTGGTTAAGGCACTTGCCTACAAAGCCTAACAACCCGCATTAGATTCCCCAGTACCCATGTAAAGCCAGACACACAACATCATCTGAAGTTCATCCTCCGTGGCTGGAGGCCCTGGCATGTGCTCTCAAATAAAGTATAATAAATAAATAAATAAATAAATAAAAACAGGGCTAAAGAGATGGCTTAGCAGTTAAGGCACTTGCCTGCAAAGCCAAAGGACTCAGGCTTGATTCCCCAGACCCATATTAGCCAGATGCTCAAGGTAGAGTTTGTTTGCAGTGGCTGGAGGCCCTGGTATACCCATTCTCTCTCGCTCTTTCTCTCTCTCCCTTCCTCTTTTCTCTCTCTCTCAAACGAACAGGCCAGGAGGGGTGGTGCATGCCTTTAATCCCAGCACTTGGGAGGCAGAGGTATGAGGATCACCATGACTTTGAGGCCACCATAAAACTACGCAGTGACCCTACCTGGGGAAAAAACAGGGCTGGGGACATAGTTCAGCCAGTAAGCTTGTTCTTACAAGCACGAGGACCTAAGTTGGATCTCCAGTATCCATTTAAATTGCCAGATGTAGTGTGAGCCTGTAACCCCAGTGCTAGAGAGACAAAGGCAGGAAGGTCTCTGGGGCCTGATGGCAGCCAGTCTAGCTTCACTGGTGACTTTCAGACCAGCAAGAGACCTGGCATCAAAGGAAATGGATGGTGCCTTAAGGAATGACACCTGAGGCTATTCTCTGACCTTCACATGCATGGACATACATGACCATCTATACCCACATGAACATGCATACACATACAAGCACATGTGCACATTAAAAAAAAAAAAATCACTGAAACGGGGCTAGCTAGGGAGATGGCTCAGTGGGTAAGAGCACATGCTATGCAAGCGTGAGGACCCAAGGGAGCCGGAGTTTGACCCCCAGCACCTAAGTGAAAAGCTGGCCATGGCCATGCAAGCCTGTAACCCCCATCCTGTGGAGAATGGAGACAGAAAAATCGCTGAGGGGCTGGAAAGATGGCTTAGTGGGTTAAGGCACTTGCCTGCAAAGACTAAGGATCCAGGTTCAGTTCCCCAGGACCCATGTAAGCCAGATCCACAAGGTAGCACGTGTCTGGAGTTCGCTTGCAGTGCTGGGATTAAAGGCATGCACCACCACACCCAGCTCAAAGTAAGTTTTATCTTTATTTTGTTTTATTTTTAAAAAACCACTTTATTTTTATTTATTTGAGAGCAACAGACAGAGAGAGAAAGAAAGAGAGAGAATGGGCGCGCCAGGGCCTCCAGCCACTGCAAAAGAACTCCAGACACGTGCGGCCCCTTGTGAATCTGGCTAACGTGGGTCCTGGGGAATCGAGCCTCAAACCGGGATCCTTAGGCTTCACAGGCAAGTGCTTAACCACTAAGCCATCTATCTCTCCAGCCCGGTTTTATCTTTATCTTACAATAAAGAAATGGAGACTTAAGAGGTTTGGCCTGGCTGGGCTTGAGTGACACATGGATTTAATTCCATCACTTGGGAGGCAGAGATAGGAGGATCACTGTGAGTTTGAGGCCAAAGGTTACCTTGCTTCACACATTACCCATGTCTGGCTGCAAAACTGAATTTTTTTTTTTTTTTTTTTCCCGGATATACCTGAGACTCAACATCAGCTCTAGGTAGTGCTTAAAGTTTGGGACCACATCCATCTGTGTTCCCCAGTAAGTCATTTAAGCCCTGTAGGCCTCAATTTCTACTGGGTAACACATAGCTGAAACCCACCACAGCAGTTCTTGGCAAGATTAAAGAAGACAGCCAACACAGCACTGTGTTTAGATCGGTGGCAAACACAATAGTTAGCTACAATTATTATTATACCTTTGTCACTGATTCTCTTGGTCTCACAAAATGCAGACTGGATCAGAAAAGTTTGTTTGTTTTAACATGTTTTCGAGGAAGGGTCTCACTCTAGCCCAGGCTGACCTGGATTTCACTATGTGGTCTCAGGGCTGGGGTTAGCATTTGGGAGGTGGAGGTAGGAGGATCTGTGCAAGTTTCTGGCCTGGTTTACATAACAAGTTCCAGGCCAGACAGTGCTACATAGAGAGTCCCTGTTGCAAAAAGAATTTCAATAACCAGGGGAAAAAAAAAAAAAAAAAAAAAACACCTTTCTGGCCAAGTGTGGTGATGCACGCCTTTAATCCCAGTACTTGGGAGGCAGAGGTTAGGAGGATCACTGTGAGTTCAAGGCCAGTCTGAGACTATATAACGAACGCCAGATCAGCCTGGGCTAGAGCAAGACCCTACCTCAAAAAAAAAAAACAAACAAAAACAAAGATAGCCAGATATGGTGGTTCATGACTTTAATCCCAGCACTTGGGAAGCTGAGATAAGAGGATCGCTGCAAGTATGGGAATAGTTTAGGCTATGTGGTGAGTTCTAGACCAACCTGGGCTACAGAGGCTACAAAGTGAGACATGGTCTCAAAAAAAGATAAAAAATAAAAAGCCAGAAATGGTGGTGGGTATCTGTAATCCCAATACTCTGTGAGAAATGGTGACAACAGGAGGATTTTCTGGAAGCTCAAGGAACAGCAGCAGAGGGAGATCCAGGGACAGACTCGAATGAAGCACAAAAGTGAGGACCTAACGGAAATTGCCCTCCGCCCTCCACGTGACGCCGTGGCACACATGTGCCTGCACTGCCACACACACTCTCATACACATATGAGGTCACATCTCACTCTCACACACACACGTCACATCATACACTCACACACACACACACCAGGTCACATCTGGCCAATTTCACAAAATGTAGAATATCAGAAAACACTGAAGCCAGCCGTGGTGGCGCACGCCTTTAATCCTAGCATTCGGGAGGCAGAGGTAGGAGGATCGCTGTGAGTTCGAGGCCACCCTGACACTACACAGAGAATGCCAGGTCAACCTGGGCTAGAGCGAGACCCTACCTCGAGAAAAACAAAAAGAAAAAGAAAACCCTGACATAATACTTCCTTCATTGGACGTTCCCTAGACAACTATAAGAAATACCAGTCATGGCTGGAAACTTTCACAATCCTAAATTTCTATCATGTCAACAGCTCAAACTCTTATTTATCTGAGAGTCACCAAGGAATGTATTGCTATAAAATGACTATTACTTTTCCTCTTTCGATTACAGTGAAGAGAGAGAGAGAGACAGAGAATGAGTTTGAACAGTCTTTCATAGAGCAAGGAACCTCACATGACCAAGCAAAGTAGAAACACCCAAGACCAAAATCAAATTCTCTTTTAAAAAAATATTATTTATTTTAGGAGACAGAGAGAGAGAAAGGGCACACCAGGGCCTCTTGCCACTGCATATGAAATCCAGACACATGTGCCACTTTTGTGTGTCTGGCTTTACATGGGGAAATCAAACTCCTGACCAGCAGGCATAGCAAGAAAGCACCTTTAGCCGGGCGTGGTGGCGCACGCCTTTAATCCCAGCACTCGGGAGACAGAGGTAGGAGGATCACCATGAGTTCGAGGCCACCCTGAGACTACATAGTGAATTCCAGGTCAGCCTGAGCCAGAGTGAGACCCTACCTCGAAAAACCAAAAAAAAAAAAAAAAGAAAGAAAGAAAGCACCTTTAAATTCCTGAGCCATCTTCTCAGTCCTTTTCTTTCTTTCTTTTGAGGGTTCAGCAAGGCCCCAAGCCCAGCTGGACCCTAGGAGACAAGTGAATGGTTCTGCTGGGGTGTAAGCATCCCACTTCCATCAGCTCCAGACACACTTGGGTGTGGGGGTTAAGTGGATCAGAAACTAGAGGGAGATGAAGTATTTAAGGTAAAGAAAAAAAAAAAAGATTTCTTCTTTGCAAGATTCCGTTTATAGAACACACAGGTCCCCTATCTTTTCCATTAGCACAACACAACAGCGGACCTACTGGCCTTTGGCAGTGGAAGCCCAACTGGATGGTCAAAGTAAACTGAGAGCTAAGGCAAAGAAATCTATGTGACACTTTCAGCACTGGGATGCCAAGGGTTGACACTCTGAAATAGGATTTCCACGCAATGAACTGACGGCTATATCACACACATCAGCTTGACTCGGTCCAGTGAATCAACGCACGAAGCATCACAGTTCGAGGTAGGAGTGGATTGTGGCTTTTTGTTGATAACGCGGAGGAATGTTGGCCACCAGACAAATAGGGCGGTGTTCCTATCAGCTGTCAGGTACATCTTGGGGGCCGGGGGTGGGGGTGGGGGAGGGGGGGTCCGGAGAGGGATAAAGCGAAAACTCCAAGTCGGGATTCTGGGTACCACTGGACAGTTAATCCTGACAAGCAGTTGGCTGTCAGGCTAAGTGCCCCACACTTGCCCCTGACTTCCGCACGCCCCCCCCCCAACACGCACCCCTTGTCCAGCTCCCCTGGGTCAGTTTCCAAGCTTGGCCGCACGTCGCATTTCCTACATTCCTTCCCACCGCTCAGACCCCTTTGGCCCTGGCTTCAGAGGCCGACAGCTGGGGCTGGGGAGAGCCAAGTTGGAGGCACTGGTGAAGGGGGTTGGGGGGGTTGCAGAGGAGTCGCGGTTGAAGTCAATGGGAGCAAGAAGTGATGAGCGGCCCACGAGAGTTCCCACCCATCCCATCCCCAGATCGGCGTCCCCACACTTGCTAATCCCAGCGGACCCCAAGCGCGTCCCCTTGCCTGGGGGGGGGGTGGTCACCCCTTCCATCAACTCCCCTTTCGGAGCATCCCCTTCTCGCCTCCCTTTATCCAGTGCTTGACCGGGTGCAGTCCTCTGGACAGCACGGATCTGCAGCTCCTCAAAGCGCGCCCAGCTCCCCCAGGCCACCAAGGATGTTAGCCCGGGTCCCCAGGCTCCCCGGGATCGCTGAGGTCTGCACCCCAGATGCTCCTGATAGCAGTTCCCACGCCCGTTCACCTTCCCAGGCCTGCAAGACCCTTACTCCCTTCAAAACCTTTTCTGGACACAACGTCGTCTTCTCAAGGTGCCCCAGGGATGCCCCAGGGATCCCCCCACACCACGCACACACACTCACCCCAGTCCTCACCTGAGTCCGCTCGAAGCTCTCGCGCTCCGCCGCCTCCAGCCCCGCACCGACCCCACGCCGGCTCAACACCTTGGGCAGAGGGTTAGGCACCTGCTTCATGGAGCTGGCCATCCGATCCATGTTGCCTGGGTGAACCCGAGTCCTCAAGGGCCCTTCGGCCACCCCCCGGGATCCCCACGGTGCTACCCACCCCGCCCTACCCGCGGGGATCCGGCGCTAACGGGACGGATCTCTCCTCCCATTGGTTGAGAGCGCCGTCCATCTCCTTAGGCCCCGCCCCCCCCCGGCGGAGAGGCGTTCCCTGCACGCCTCCGCCCACTCCAAAGGCGCCCGGCAAAGCTGCGCCGGGCTGGCCCCACCCCCAGGGGCTTAGGCGCACCATCATTGGCCTAAAGGCTTGTCTGTCATCGCCCTGGGGGCGGGGATTGGCGGGTTGCCCTACCCTGCTCTCGCTCGCCCCGCCCCACGCCCGGCGCCCCGCCTCCTCGCCCCTTCCCCGCGGGCCTTGCGGGTGCGCTCGTCCTAGGCGCGGCTCCACGCGCTTCCTTGCCGCTGTCGTTGTCGCTGTCGCTGGCGGGGTTGCCCGTGCGGGACGCGGTGCGGGACGAGGGAGGCGGGCCTTCCCCGGAGGATCCTGGCCCCCCTGGGAATAGCTTGTTTACCAGTAGCTGTTGGTGTGGAATGGGAGAGCGCGGGAAGCGCCGCCCGGGCCGGCCCGCGGGAACCTGGAGCTCCGCCTGCCGCCCTGGTAGCTCTCCCTTCCCTGCGAAGTCCCCACGTGCTGGGCTGGATGTGCGGAAACCTCTTCTTCTGCTTTCTCAGCTGACCACCCATCCTCTGGGCCTCACTGATGGTAGAAACCTCTGCAGACACTTAAAAGAGAAAAACACACACACACACAAACCGGGCGTGGTGGCGCACGCCTTTAATTACAGCACGACGGCGGGGGACGGGGGGCTGGGGGCGGCGGGGGGCAGAGGTAGGATCGCCGTGAGTTCGAGGCCACCCTAAGACTACATAGTGGATTCCAGGTCAGCCTCAGCTGGAGTGAGACCTTTCCTCGAAAATAAAACAAAAAAGAAAAACCACAAACTTTTGACAGTTTCCACATATGTACATATATTTATTTTGCTTTTTTGTTTTGTTTTGATTTTCGAGGTAGGGTCTCACTCTATCTCAGGCTGACCTGGAATTCACTCTGTATTCTCAGGGTGGCCTCGAACTCACGGTGATCATCCTACCTCTGCCTCCCGAGTGCTGGGACTAAAGTGTGCGCCACCACGCCCGGCTTATTTTGCTTTTTAAATATTTATTTGAGAGAGCGAATGGTCGTCGTCAAGGCCTCCTGCCACTGTACTTTGTGCATCTGACTTTATGTGAGTGTTGTGGAATCAAACCCAGGTCCTTAGGCTTTGCATGCAAGCATCTTAACTGCTAAGCAATGTCTCCAGCCCTTACAATTTTATTTATTTTTGAGAGAGAGGCAGATAGAATGGGCCTGCTTTTAGTTCCAGCACTTGGGAGACAGAGGTAAGAGGACTATGAGTTCAAGGCCACCCTGAGACTCTTCTCCCTGGGCTAGAGCAAGACCCTATCTTGAAAATAAAAGGGGGGGGGGAGGGAGGGAATTAATATGGGATTTTTTTTTAATAATCATGGAAAATGCTAATAAAAATAAATTTAAAAAAAGAAAATAAAAATAAACAAAACACCTAATCTATGGGGGGCATACATTCAGATCACCACAGAGGGTGACGCATGGCAAGGAAGACATGGTGGCAGGAACGTGAGGCTGCTGGTCTCTGTGCATCCATAGTCAGGAAGCAGATTGATGAGAGCTAGTACTTAGTTCACTCTTCTTTCTTTTTCTTTATTTGCAAGCAGAGAGAGACAGAGAGAATGGGTATGCTAGGACCTCTAGCCACTGCAAACAAACTCCAAATACATGTGCTCCTTTGTTCATCCAGCTACATGTGGGTACTGGGGAGTCAAACCTGGATCATCAGGCTTTGCAGGCAAGCACCTTAACTGCTAAGCCGTCTCTCCAGACCCCGCTATCTCTTTCATTCAACTCAGGACCCCAGCCTGGAATAGTAGTGTGGTGTATATTTAGGTGGGTCTTCCCACTTCCATTAATCCAATCTGGAAACTCCCTTCATAGATATGCCCAGAGCTTTGTCTTCTGAGTGATTCTAGATCCTGTCAAGTTGAGAGTCAATATTGAAGGACTCAGAACCAGAGGGACGCCATGACAGGCTTCAGAGTCACCAGTAGGCCTAAGTTTCTGTTTCCCAGCAAGGTTTAAATAAGAATTTAACAGTTACTCAAAAAAGATCACAAATTGTTTATGCCATACATTTCTATAGTCACAAGACAAGTTGCTTAAGTTCCTCAAACACACATAGCCAATCACAATAAAGGTTACCTAACCTGCTTGAAATTCCCCTAGACCCCTGCCCACCAGCTCTGCCCCCCAGCATCCTAAACCTATCAGAAAAATGCAAGTGCAGTTACTACTTAAATCTACCAATCATGTAACCATTCCCCTACTTCTTTGTTCAAATCCCTATAAAAAGCCTGGCCCCCCCCCCCACCCCCTGCTGCTCAGGGCTCTTGTATGGATCCACTGTGTTGGTGTAGTCAAGAGTCCGAGCTTAAGCCCGAAATAAAGCTCCTTGCCTTTGCATGCGTCCTTGGTGGTCACTGGGGGCGCTGAGAACTGGGCATGACAAATATTAAGCACCATGGCCTCACCGTTCCTTCCAGCAGAGAGCTGGGTCTGCACAGGTACTCCAGGAGAATGATGTCAGTAAAAATTAAAAAGAGAGAGAGAGAGAAACAGACCACAGCTCCTACATTCTGCCCTCCGTGTGACCACTGCGTTCTGGGCTTGTCTTATTCTCTGGCCTCAAGTAAGGAATGATTTAGGAGTCTTTGCCCGGATTTTATGGCATCAATAAACACGGGGCCCTTTAAACAGGGATTAAAGGATTAGCAGGGCTCTTATTAGAATAAACCAGAGTAGGGATGAGGAATTTGTGGCTTGGAGGCACCCAGGAGGGAAAGAAACTAGTGACTTTCCTCTTTGTGACCCTCAGCACGTTAAAAAGGATTTCCCACTGGCCACCAACAGCTAAAGTGAACAGATAAATAAATAACTAAAATAAATGATTGATGATTGCCCAGCTCTAGATGGATCCTATACATCATTCCCTCCAGGGCTCAAGGAACATCACTGAAGATGGGAAGGAAAGAGTGTAACCGGATGCCACTACCTGCACAAGACTGCACGTGGTGGGGACATTCTGTTAGGGATGGGGAAGGGCCTTGGGAGGTCACTTCCTTCCCTGAGGTGCCAGTGACTGTTGAAGGTTCATGAAGAGGGAAGTCATTCTCTTCTGTGGCATAGCCACTGGTAAGAGATGAGGGAAAGGAGTACAGTGAGAATGAGGAGAAGGGGGTGGGATAATGTGGGTGCACATTATCAAAATGCAATACACGTGTGTAATACGTATACGTAATATATAAACATATATACACACACATATATATATATAGACATATATGTGTGTGTGTATCCAAGAGTCAAAGTGGATTTCACACTTGATACAGATAGCAAAAGGAAAGGCAAAGAAAAAGGAGGAAGGGGCTAGAGAGATGGGTCAGCACTTAGGAGACTGCCTGCAAAGCCTAATGACTCTGGTTCTATTCCGCAGTACCCGCATAGAGCAGATGCACACAGTGCCACATACCTCTGGAATTGGTTTGCAGTGGCTAGAGGTCCTGGCTCACACTTTCGCCTCTCTCTTTCCTTGCAAGTAAATTAAAATATTTTTAAAAAGAAAAAGGAAGGGAGGAAGGAAGAAAAGATAGCTCTCACTGAGCAAGCACTTTACTGCTGAGCCACACCCCCAAGCCCCTCACTGGCAGATTTTAGGCCAGAGGCAGGCACTTTGCCTTGGAGCTACATCCCCCATTCCTATAATCCCAGCTGAGGTAAGGGGGGGTCGCAAGATTGCACTAATCTGTTCTATATAATGAGACCCTGCTGCTAAAAAACAATTAAATTAATTAATTAAAAAATCTAGGCTGGCATGGTTGTGCTCATTAATCCCAGCACTCAAGAGACAGATGTCGGAGGATTGCTGTGAGTTCAGGGCCATTATGAGACTATATAGTGAATTTCAGGTCACCCTGGGCTACAGTGAGAACCTACCTCAAAAAACAAAAAACAGGGCTGGAGAGATGGCTTAGCGGTTAAGCGCTTGCCTGTGAAGCCTAAGGACCCCGGTTCGAGGCTCGGTTCCCCAGGTCCCACGTTAGCCAGATGCACAAGGGGGCGCACGCGCCTGGAGTTCGTTTGCAGAGGCTGGAAGCCCTGGCGCGCCCATTCTCTCTCTCTCCCTCTACCTGTCTTTCTCTCTGTGTCTGTCGCTCTCAAATAAATAAATAAATAAATAAATAAATAAATAAATAAATAAAAAGAGCAAGGTTCAATTCTCCAGGACTATGTAAACCAGAGGCACAGGTGGCACATGCATCTGGAGCTTGTTTTCAGTGGCTGGAAGCCCTGGCGTGCCCATTCTCTCCCTTTCTCCTCCCCTCCCCAATAAATAAAAATAAAATATTTAAAAAAAAAGTAATGTAAACATAAAATAACAGGCAAACAGAGAAATGACAAAAACCTCCAAGAAGGTTGTTTTGGTGAATGCTGGGATATTTTTATTTATTTATTTATTATTTTATTTTTGGTTTTTCACGGTAGGGCTCATTCTATATATAATATGTATTATTTATTTATTTGAGAGAGAGTAAGAGAGGAGAGAAACAGGCAGATAGAAAGAGAATGGGTGGGGTGTGGTGGGGCACACCTTTAATCTCAGCATGTGGGAGGCGGAGATAGGAGGATTGTCAAAAGTTCAAGGCCACCCTGAAATTACATAGTGAATTCCAGGTCAGCCTGGGCTAGAACGAGACCCTACCTCGAAAAACAAACTAAAAAAAAAAAGAGAGAGAGAGAGAATGAGAATGGGCACATCAGGGTATCTAGCCACAACAAACCAACTCCAGACAGATATACTACCTTGTGCATCTAGCTTTATGTGGGTGCTAGGTAATCAAACCTGGCTCCTTAGGCTTTGCAGGCAAGGCACTGTAACCGTTCTCCAGCCCCAGTAACTTTTTAAAACAATTTATTTATTTATGTATTTGAGAGAAAAACACAGAAAGAAGCAGACAGAAAGAGAGTATGGGTGTTCCAGGACCTTCTGCCATAGTAAATGAAATCCAGACACATGTACCACTTTGTGTATCTGTCTTTACATGGGTGCTGGGGAATCAAACCCAGGTCATCAAATTTAGTAATCAAGCACCTTTAACCAGAGAAATCTCTCCAGCCCCAGAGGGTGACTCTTCCACTGAGAGTGATGAGCCAAAACAGAATGTGAAACCTGGGCCAGAGGCAAAATGGGGAAGACCCACATCAACATGTGTCAGACAGTCATGAGGCAGGGAAGATAGTTTGAAGGGCCCAGGGTGAAAGCCTATGGTTGTGTCTGTGAGTAAACTCATTTCCTATGCTGCCAAAATGATGTTACAGAGCAAGATGAGGGGGCTGAAGAGATGGCTCAGCAGTTAAGATGCTCGCCTACAAAGCCTAAAGACCTGGTTTGATTCCCCAGCACCCATGTAAAGCCAGATGCACCGAGTGGCACATGCATCTGGAGTTCATTTGCAGCAGCTGAAGGCCCTGGAGTGCCCATTTCCCCCACTTCTCTCTGTCTCACACTGCTTGCAAACAAATAAATAAAAATATTTTTTAAAAAAAGATGAGGATGGGGCTGGAGAGATGGTTTAGCAGTTAAGGTGTTTGCCTGCAAAGCCAAGGAATCCCGGTTCAATTCCCCAGGACCCACATAAGCCAGATGCACAAGGGAGCACATGTGTCTGGAGTTTGTTTGCAGAGGCTAGAGACCCTGGTGCACCCATATTCTCTCTCTCTCTCTGCCTCTGTCTTTCTCAAATTATTAAATAAATATATATATATTTAAAAAGACGAGGATGGGCTGGAGAGATGGCTTAGCAGAGAAAGTGCTTGCCTGCAAAGGCTAAGGACCCATGTTCTACTCTCCATATCCCATGTTAGCCAGACACACAAAGATGAAGCAAGCGCAAGGTCGTGCATGCCCACTAGGTGGCGCAAGTGTCTGGACTTCAGTTTCAGTAGCTGAGGTCCTCATGTCGCCATTTCTCTCTGTCTTTCTTACTCTCTCTAAAAAAAATATTTTTTTTTTTTTTTTTTACTTTTTAAACGTTTAATATGTAGTTAAACTGACCAAAATAAAATTGGACACTGTTATCAAAAGCAGGCATGACTAATATTAAATAAATAAATTTGTTTGTTCTTTCAGCCTATATTCTTTTTTTTTTTTTAAATTTTTATTAACATTTTCCATGATTATAAAATATATCCCATGGTAATTCCCTCCCTCCCCACCCCCACACTTTCCCGTTTGAAATTCCATTCTCCATCATATTACCTCCCCATTACAATCATTGTAATTACATATATACAATATCAACCTATTAAGTATCTTCCTCCCTTCCTTTCTCCACCCTTTATGTCTCCTTTTCAACTTACTGGCCTCTGCTACTAAGTATTTTCATTCTCACACAGAAGCCCAGTCATCTGTAGCTAGGATCCCCATATGAGGGAGAACATGTGGCGCTTGGCTTTCTGGGCCTGGGTTACCTGACTTAGTATAATACTTTCCAGGTCCATCCATTTTTCTGCAAATTTCATAACTTCATTTTTCTTTACCGCTGAGTAGAACTCCATTGTATAAATGTACCACATCTTCATTATCCACTCATCTGTTGAGGGACATCTAGGCTGGTTCCATTTCCCAGCTATTATAAATTGAGCAGCAATAAACATGGTTGAGCATGTACTTCTAAGGAAATGAGATGAGTCCTTTGGATATATGCCCAGGAGTGCTATAGCTGGGTCATATGGTAGATCAATCTCTAGCTGCTTTGGGAACCTCCACACTGTTTTCCACAATGGCTGGACCAGATTGCATTCCCACCAGCAGTGCAGAAGGGTTCCTCTTTTTCCACATCCCCGCCAACATTTATGATCATTTGTTTTCATGATGGTGGCCAATCTGACAGGAGTGAGATGGAATCTCAATGTAGTTTTAATCTGCATTTCCCTGATGACTAGTGACGTAGAACATTTTTTTAGGTGCTTATATGCCATTTGTATTTCTTCCTTTGAGAACTCTCTATTTAGCTCCTTAGCCCATTTTTTGATTGGCCTGTTTGATTCCTTATTAGTTAACTTTTTGAGTTCTTTGTATATCCTAGATATTAATCCTCTATCAGATATATAGCTGGCGAAGATTTTTTCCCATTCTGTAGGTTGCCTCTTTGCTTTTTTCACTGTGTCCTTTGCGGTGCAAAATCTTTGTAATTTCATTAGGTCCCAGTGGTTAATCTGTGGTTTTATTGCCTGAGCAATTGGTGTTGTATTCAGAAAGTCTTTGCCAAGACCAATATGTTGAAGGGTTTCCCCTACTTTTTCCTCTAGCAGTTTCAAAGTTTCCGGTCTGATGTTAAGGTCTTTAATCCATTTGGACTTAATTCTTGTGCATGGCGAGAGAGAAGAATCTATTTTCATCCTTCTGCAGATATTTATCCAGTTTTCAAAACACCATTTGCTGAAGAGGCTGTCTCTTCTCCAATGAGTATTTTTGGCATTTTTATCGAATATCAGGTGGCTATAGCTACTTGGGCTTACATCTGGGTCCTCTATTCTGTTCCACTGATCTACATGTCTGTTTTTGTGCCAGTACCATGCTGTTTTTGTTACTATGGCTCTGTAGTATAGGTTAAAATCAGGTATGGTGATACCACCAGCCTCTTTTTTGTTGCTCAGTATTATTTTAGATATTCGAGGTTTTAAAAAAAGATGAGGACTGTTTGGAGAACGTTGAAATGAGTTTGTCTGTGGATGCTGGGTCTCAGCTACTGCTCAGTGATACCCATGCAGGAGTCAGAATGTCAGACCTCTAGGCCGGACGTGGTGGCGCACGCCTTTAATTCCAGCACGCGGGAGGCAGAGGTAAGAGCATCACTGTGAGTTCGAGGCCACCCTGAGACTACATAGTGAATTGCAGGTCAGCCAGAGCTAGAGTGAGACCCTACCTCAAAAAAAGAAAAGAATAGCAGATATGTGGGCATCAGGGTGTGTCCCCTTCATAGGACGGCTAAAGCACAGAAAGCTTGAGCAAACCCCAGACTGGGAGAAGGTGTTTGCCAAACATGGATGTGGTGTGTACCCAGAGTCCACCAAGCTCAAGTGCACGGCACCCTCGGGTTACACTATTCATCCAACTCAGGCTGTCTAAAGCCCAGGACCACAGAGCAGGGGGCAAGTAGGGGACTTAGAATAACAGGGATCTATGTCTGACAGTGTGTTTCAGTTTTTAAAATTTTACTTTTATTTATCTATTACAGACAGAGTGAGAGAGAATAGGCACACCAGAGCCTCCAGCCACTGGCAAACGAACTCCAGATGCGTGAGCCGCCATGGGCACCTGGCTTACATGGGACCTGGAGAATTGAACATGGATCCTTAACTGCTAAGCCATCTCTCCAGCCCTATTTCATTTAAAATATTTGTTTATTTATTTACTTGAGAGAAAGAGGCAGAGAGAGAGAATGGGCACACCAGGGCCTCCAGCCACTGAAAATGAACTCCAGGTGTATGCGCCCCCTTGTGCATCTGACTTACATGGGTCCTGGAGAGTTGAAAAGGGACCCTTTGGCTTTGCAAGCAAGCATTGTAACTGCAAAGCCGTTTCTCAAGCCCTGACAGTGTGTTTCATTGTGTTTTAGCCTTTGCTCAGGGCAAATAAAAGTTGTACATGCAAAATACAGTTAAGGAAGCCTGGTGGGTGGGGATATATCCCAGCTACTCAGGACTCTGAGGCTAGACAGCTGAAAGGTTAGGCCTTCTTAAACAACTTAAAGAGAACCTATCTCAAAATTAAAAAAAAAAAAAGTGTGGGGCAAGGTGACGCACAACTTTATTCGCACCCCCAGAGACCCTCTTCCCCCAGCAAGGTTCCACTCCCTACAGGTTCCAGTACCTTCCCAAACAGCACCACCAGCTGGGAAATAAGTGTTAAAACATAGAAACCTGTGGGAGAAATTTCACACTCAAACCACATCACACATCAAAAGTGAGATCAGGACTAGGGGCGTGGCTCAGTGGTGGAGCTCCTGCCTAGAATCCCCCAGTGAGGGGCGGGGGGCGTGGCTCAGTGGTAGAGCTCCTGCCTAGAATCCCCCAGTGAGGGGCTGGGGGCGTGGCTCAGGGGTAGAGCTCCTGCCTGGAATCCCCCAGTGAGGGGCTGGGGGCGTGGCTCAGTGGTAGAGCTCCTGCCTAGAATCCCCCAGTGAGGGGCTGGGGGAGTAGCTCAGTGGTAGAGCCCCTGCCTGGCATTTGTGAGGTCTTGGGTTCAATCTCCAGCAATGTAGGAACAAAATAAAAATGACTGAGCTGGAGTGAAACCCTACCTGGAAAAATTGGGAAAAAATAAATAAATAAAAAAGAAACATGAGACTCACACATGGGGACCAAACCCACACCTTCCATGTGTGTTTGCCCTCTCTTTGGGGGACAACAGAGGACCCTGAGTACTTTAAGGAGGTCCACCCACCTACCCCCATCTCTTGCTTTGCCACTACTGTCTGCTCAAGTTCACGGCCATGAAATCCCATGAGGCTTCTGACCCTGTAAGTCAAGACCCTAAAGAAGCCGCCAACCCCATACAGCATGCCCCCTGAAGCACTGAGCCCTGCCTTCCCTGCCTCCATCTCTCACAGCACTTCATCAATTTATTTATTTTAAATATTTATATTTATTGGAGAGAGTGAGTATGGACACCTCAGGATCTTTTTTTTTTTTAAATTTTATTTATTTATTTATTTGAGAGCGACAGACACAGAGAGAAAGACAGATAGAGGGAGAGAGAGAGAATGGGCGCGCCAGGGCTTCCAGCCTCTGCAAACGAACTCCAGACGCGTGCGCCCCCTTGTGCATCTGGCTAACGTGGGACCTGGGGAACCGAGCCTCGAACCGGGGTCCTTAGGCTTCACAGGCCAGCGCTTAACCGCTAAGCCATCTCTCCAGCCCACCTCAGGATCTTTTGCTGCTTATCATAAACTCCAAACACTCCACTTGGTACACCTGGCTTTATGTAGGTAATGGGGATTCAAGCCTAGGCTGGCAGGCTTTGTGAGTGCCTTTCACCACTGGACTGTCTTTCTTCAGCCCTTAATTCATTTTTTTTTTTTTTAAAGATAGAGTCTTATTATGTAGCTCAGGCTAACCGTGAACTCACAATCCTGGCCTCTTGCGTGGTGAGATCACAGGCAATCACAACACTATGCCAGGCCACTCCCTTCCTATTGATCAGAGTCCCTGCTGTGAGCTTGTGAAGGGGTGTTGCATGTAACCAACACAGCAACCCAGTGCCTCCTCACAATCCTTACAAACCATCAACTGCAGCTTTACAAACTCCATTTTGTTGGAGGTTAATGGAGGCTCAGGTTTGGAGAATTATCTCAGCTCACAGGGCTGATCAGCAGTGGATCTATGCTCTTAGCCCCCCTAGATATTTCTTGTGTACAGGTAGGTCATGCATGTGGAAGACTCTATTAAAAAAAAAAATTGTGGGCTGAAGAGATGGCTTAGCAGTTAAGCACTTGCCTGTGAAGCCTAAGGACCCTGGTTCGAGGCTCGATTCCCCAGGACCCACATTAGCCAGATGCACAAGGGGGCACACGCATCTGGAGTTCATTTGCAGTGGCTGTAAGCCCTGGAACGCCCATTTTCTCTCTCTCTCTATCACTCTTTCTCTCTGTCACTCTCAAATAAACAAATAACTGAACAAAAAAATTCTCATGGGCTGGAGATATGGCTAATATCTGATCAAATTCTAGATCAGCCAGCACTACTAGTGAGACATGGTCTCAAAAACAACAACAAGCTCAGGCTGGAGAGATGGCTCAGAGGTTAAGGCACTTGCCTGCAGAGCCTAATGACAAGAGGTCAATTCCCCAGTGCCCACATAAAGCCAGATGCACAGAATGGCGAATGCATCTGGAAATCATTTGCAGCAGCTGGAAGCCCTGATTTGCTCATTTCTCTGTGTTTCTCTTCTATCTCTCCCTGCTTGCAAATAAATAAATAAAAATAATATACATTAAATTTTTTTTGTATCTATTTACAAGCAGAGAGAGACAGAAAGAAAGAGAGAGAGAATGATTCGCCCCAGGGCCTCTAGCCTCTGCAAATGAACTCGAGATGCATTCGCCACTCTGTGCATTTGGCTTTATGGGGGTATTTGGGAATTAAACCAGGTCCTTAGGCTCTGCAGGCAAGTGCCTTAACTGCTTAGCCATCTCTCCAGCCCAGAAATATTTATGTTATTTATTTCTGAGAGAGAGAAAAAGAGAGAATGGGTGCATCAGCACCTCTAACCATTGTAAATGAACTCCAGATGCATGAATCACCATGTGCAGCTGGCTTACATGGTTACTGGGGAATCGAACCTGGGTCCTTAGGCTTCACAGACAAGTACCTTAACCACTAAGCTACCAAAAAACCATTTTTCTAAAAGCCCACAAAGGAGCTGGAGAGATGACTTAGCGGTTAAGGTGCTTGCCTGTGAAGCCTAAGGACCCATGTTTGACTCTCCAGATCCCACATAAGCCAGGCGCACAAAGGTGACACAAGCTCACAAGGTCACACATATGCACAAGGTGATGCACACATCTGGACTTCCATTACAGTGGTTGGAGGCCCTGTCAAACAAATTCTCTCTCTCTCTGTCTCTCTCTCTGTCTCTCTCTCTCTCTCTCTCTCTCTCTCTCTCTCTGTCTCTCTCTTGCTCCCTTTCATAAGAAAAGGAGCAGCCTGTTGGGCTTCCCTAAAAAAAAGAAAAAATAGAAATAGAAAAAAGAAAGAAACCTACAGAGGCTGAGCGTGGTGGCGCACACCTTTAATCCCAGCACTTGGGAGGCAGAGGTAGGAGGATCGCCATGAGTTTGAGGCCACCCTAAGACTGCATGGTGAATTCCAGGTCAGCTTGGGCTAGAGCAAGACCCTATCTCGAAAAACCAAGAATTATAAACAAATAAATACAACTAAAACTACTGGGCCTAGGGCGATGGTTCAACAGTTAAAGGCTCTTTTGCTTGCAAAGCCGGATAGTCCAGGTTCAATTCCCCAGCCACCCAGATAAAGCCAGACAGGCATTCCATTTCAGCAGCAAGAGATCCTGGTATATCCATACACACATACATGTATGAATGTATAAATAAATGAATAAGAAAACTGCCAAGTCAGGAATGGTGGCTGTGATGGTTTGATTCAGGTGTCCACTACAAATTTAGGTGTTCTGAATGCTAGGTTCCCAGCTGATGGAGATTTGAGAATTAACACCTCCTGGAGGGAGTGTATTATTGGGGGTGGGCTCACGGGTATTATAGCCAGTTTCCCTTTGTCAGTGTTTGGCGCACTCTTTTCTGTCCCTGTCATCCACCATATGTTGGCCAGGGGGTGATGTCCACCCTCTGCTCATATCACTGTTTTCCTCTGCCATCATGGAGCTTGTCCCTCGAGTCTGTAAGCCAAAATAAACCTTTTTCCCACAAGCTGCTCTTCATTGGGAGATTTCTACCAGCAATGTGACCCTGACTGTAACAGCGGCGCACGCCTTTAGTCCCAGCACTCAGGAGGCAGAGTAGGAGGATCGCTGTGCATCCAAGACCAGCTTGGAACTACACAGTGAATTCCAGGCCAGCCTGAGTTACAGGAAGACCCTACCTCAAAAAGAAAGAAAGGGAAGAAGAAAAGTGCTCATACAAGGAAGAACCCAGCATTGCACAGGACACAAATGCCACCACGGGGCTCACTGTAGATCAAGCCTTGTGCATTTGCCCTGGACTCGCCACGCGGAATGGGTAAGGCAGCAGCACATCTTGTCCTGGGCTGGCGGGGGCTGAACCAGCTCCTGGGGCCTCCTGGCCAGCCCTGTCTCAGCTCTAATGCACTGGGTAGATGCCTGTCTGCCCCGGGGGAGCCTTAATGGAGGCCCGAGTCAATAGCATCAGCTGAACCAGTGGCTTCCTAATGGGAGAGGCAAGGTCATTACCAAACAGAGGGGGGAAGTGAAGGACAGAAATGAAGAGGCGTTGGTTGCTAGGGAACCAACGACACCCTGGCCAATCCCTGATTTGCTTTTGTTTTTGTTTTTGTAGTTTTGGTTAGGTAGGGTCGTCTTAACTCTAGGTCAGGCTGACCTGGAATTCACTGTGTAGCCTCAGGGTGGCCTCGAACTCACAGCGATCTTCCTACCTCTGCCTCCCCAGTGCTGGGATTAAAGGCGTATGCCATCATGCCCAGCTTCCCTGATGCTTTTCTGTTGTTTGTTTCTTTCTACAGACAGGGTCTCCTGTAGCCCAGGCTGGCCTTGAACTGCTGGACCTCCTGTCTCCACTTCCTGCATGTTGGGGTTACAGGCATGCATTGCTGCCATTCCTCCTCTTCCTCCTCCTCCTCCTCCTTTTTTCTCACTCTAGCCCAGGCTGACCTGGAATTCACTATGTAGTCTCAGGATGGCCTTGAACTCCTGGCGATCCTCCTACCTCTGCCTTCCGAGTACTGGATTTAAAGACACATGCCACCACGCCCGACACTTCTTTCTTACAGAACCTTTCTCAAGCTTCTGAACGCAGCTTGGCCTCCTTCCTGAAGGCTCTGTCTTTACAGGTTGGTCTGTGTCAGAATGCTTTAGTTCCCAGAAGGAATTTAGGTGCAAAGGGACTCTGTGCACCTTATAGTCCAACCTCCTTGTTCCATAGCGAAAAACACATGCCTAAGCATATGGGTACCCCCAAACTCACATGGGCCTGCTGGCTTTTACGGGGGTCTTAATAGCTTTATGTGCATTTTTTTTTTGCATGTGTCTACATGAGGGTGTGTGTGGGTATGGAGGTCTAGAGGCTGACATCGGGCATCTTTTTCTTTACTTTCTTTTCTTTTTTTTTGGTTTTTTGAGGTAGGGTCTCGCTCAGACCTGGAATTCACTATGTTGTCTCAGGGTGGCCTCGAACTCAGAGTGATCCTCCTACCTCTGCCTCCCGGGTGCTGGGATTAAAGGCATGTGCCATCATGCCTGGCTCTTCCTCCCCCCCCCCCATCCCAGGCATCTTTTTCAGTTGCTTTTCATCTTTTTCACTGAACCCAGAACTCAATGTCTGGGGCTAGTCTAGCTATCCAGCTTGCAGTGAGGAGCCCCTTTCTCCACCCCCCAAGCACCCAAGGGCCACCAGTCCCGCGTGGCATTTATGTGGGCACGGAGGGTCGGAATGCCACTCTTCATGAGTGTGTGGCCAGCACTTTATCTGCAGAACCATTTCCCCAATCCTATTATCATTATCATCATTGTTGTTGCTGTTAAAAAAGCTAAAAGTTAAATTTATTTACTCAGCTAAGAATTAATTGTTGAGGGGCTAAGACATATCTTGGTCAGCAGACGAAAAAAAAATCCCAAAGGAAAAATAAAAGTGTTGAGAAATGATCCAAAGGGACGACAAGAAAGAAAGACAGTTCAGGCTCAAACAAAGTAAAATGGAGTTCATTGTTAGGGCGCCTGGCTGCAGAAATGATTGATATACAAATTGCCACGTCTTGTTTGTTCACTTGCACCTCCTCTTGGCTATGAAAACTATAAAATGGAAATATAATGTCAGCTTGGGGCCAGAGCTTCTTTGGAGGACAACCTCAAGCTCTTTGGCCCTGGGGGTAATAAACTCCTGTACTTTCACTCATACTGGCGTTGGAGTGATCTTTCTGGAGAATTTCTCCAACACCATCATCATCATCATATGAGACAAGGTTTTGCAGTGTAGCCCCGGCTGGCCTCAAATTCACAGTGATCCTCCTGACTTAGCCACCATGCCCCACTGAACTCTCTCTCTCTCTCTCTCTCTCTTTATTTTTATTTTTTTAATTTTCAGGGAGGGTCTTGCTCTAGCCCAGGCTGACCTGGAATTTACTATGTAGTAGTCTCAGGTTGGCCTCGAACTCACAATGATCCTCCTACCTAATCCTCCAAGAATGCTGGGATTAAAGGCAAAGCGAGCGCCACCACACCCATCTCTCAATAGTGCCTATGTTCATCCGCCTCCCCCCTCTTCCCGTGCCCTCTTGCCCTAGTGATTCTTCACCAGCTCAGTCTCAGGTCGATCCCCCAGTAAAGACTCACGGACTGCGCTTTGCTTAGAATTGGCCAGTGGTCAGGGGAGCTGTGGTAAAAATCCCTACGAGATGGCAGAGGACTGTTGCCCTCTACTGGTAAATCTGTGGAACTACAGTTAAAAGTTTCTTTTGTTGATAACCTATCAAAAGCAAGCAAGCCTGCCTGCCTGAAATGTCCCTCACAGGCTCGTGTTCCCCAGCAGGTGGCACTGTTTGGGAGGCCGGTAGGAGTAAGTCATTAGGGCGGGACTTTAAAAAAAACTATTTTATTTTTAAAAATTTATTTATTTGAGGGAGAGAGAAAGAGAGTGGGAGAGGGAGAGACAGACAGACAGACAAGAGAGAATGGGCACTCCAGAGCCTCTGCAAATGAGCTCCAGATGCACTGCCACCTTGTGCATCTGGCTTACATGGGTCCTGGGGAATTGAACCTGGGTCCTTTGGTTTTGCAGATAGGCACTTTAACCGTCAAGCCATCTCCCCAGCCCAGCTAATTTTTTTTTTTTTTTTTTTTTGGTTTTTCGAGGTAGGGTCTCACTCTAGCCCAGGCTGACCTGGAATTCACTATGGTGTGTCAGGGTGGCCTTGAGCTCATGGCAATCCTCCTACCTCTGCCTCCCAAGTGCTGGGATTAAAGGCGTGCACCACCACGCCCGGCTCCAGCTATTTTACTTTTAAAACATATTTTAGGGCTGGAGAGATGGCTTAGTGGTTAAGTCATTTGCCTGTGAAGCCAAAGGACTCAGGTTCAATTCCCTAGTACCCATGTAAGCCAGATGCACAAGGGGCACATGCATCTGGAGTTCATTTGCAGTGGCTAGAGGCCCTGGTGTTCCCATTCTCTCTTGTCTGCCTTTCTTCTATCTCTCTCTGCTTGCAAATAAATGAAATTATATTTTTTGGTGTGGGGGCACATGCCTTTAATCCCAGCATTCAAGAGGCAGAGGTAGGAGGATTGCTTGTGAGTTCGAGGCCAGCCTAAGACTACATAGTGAATTCCAGGTCAGCCTGGGCTAGAGTGAGACCCTACCTCGAAAAAAACAACACACACACACACACACACACACACACACACACACACACATATGCTTTGTTTGTTTGTTTGTTTGGTTTGTTTTGTTTTTTGATTTTCAAGGTTGGGTCTCACTCTGGTCCAGGCTGACCTGGAATTAACTATGTACTCTCAGGGTAGCCTTGAACTCATAGCAATCCTCCTATCTCTGCCTCCTGAGTGCTGGGATTAGAGGAGTGTGCCGCCATGCCTGGCAACAAAAGTATTTTATTTCTTTATTTATTTATGAGTGAGAGAGAAAAAGAGACAGATGGAGAGAGAGAGAGAGAGAGAGAGGGTGAGACAATGGGCCCCCAAGGCCTCCAGCCACTGCAAATGAACTCTAGATGCATGTACCACCTTGATCTGGCTTACATGGGTCCTGGGTAATTGAAACTGGGTCTTCAGGCTTTGCAGGCAAGCACCGCACCTTAACCACTAAGCAATCTCCCCAGCCCTAAAAATATTTATTTGAGAGAGAGACAGAGGGAGAGAAGGGGCACTCCAGGGCCTCCAGCCACTACAAACAAACTCCAGATGCATGTGCCGCCTTGTGCATCTGGCTTACCAGGCTTTTGGGGGATTGAACCTGGGTTCTTAGGCTTCACAGACCAAATGCCTTAACTGCTAAGCCATCTCTATGGCCAGATGTTTAAGGTTATATACTGCCCCTGCTTCCTGTCTCTTCTCTTGCTCTGCTTCCTAGTCCACCATGCTGGGAGCCTCCCCAGCCACATTCTCCCACCGCCAGAATCTGAGCTACTTTCCTTGATTTTCTCACATAGATGGAAGGAAACATGACCCAAATATTTACACCCTGGATTTATTTCTGTCCGTGTAGTAGTCAACTTCACATTGCTGGGATAAACCTCCAGACCAGACATAGTTTATGAGTGAAAGGGATTTATTGAAGCTGACAGATAGCGAGGAAGTTCTACAATGACAGAAGAAACGGGCCTGCTTTCACAAATCCAAGGGAGGGGGAAGCAAATGAAGAGCCAACCTGACTCCATTTTAACAACATGAGCCCTTTTGATATAATGACTAGGTTAAGTTTCTTTTTTTTTTTTTTCTCAATTTTTATTAACATTTTCCATGATTATAAAAAGTATCCTATGATAATACCCTCCCTCCCCCCATTTCTCCTTTGAAATTCCATTTTCCATCATATCCCCTCCCCATTTCAATCAGTCTCTCTTTTATTCTGATGTCATGATCTTTTCCTCCTCTTATGATGGTCTTGTGTAGGTAGTGTCAGGCACTATGAGGGCATGTATATCCAGGCCATTTTATGTCTGGAGGAGCATGTTGTATGGAGTCCTACCCTTCCTTTGGCTCTTACATTCTTTCCTACCACCTCTTCCGCATTAGACCCTGAGCCTTGGAAGTTGTGATCGAGATGTTACTCAGTACTCCAGTCACTTCTTTCCAGCATTATGATACCTTCTGAGTCATCCCAAGGTCACTGCCATCTGAGAAGAGAAGATTCTCTACCCAAAGTGAGAGTAGTGTTAATAAAAGGGTATAAATATTAAGAGAAGTGCTTACTGGCCAGTTTGATAAGCATAGTATATACCTTTTTCCAGACATCAGCAGATGTTACACCCCTAGGGCTCATGACTACCCTTGTTTTAAGTTTTCAGTATCAGGGATGTGTTTTCCCCCCATAGAGCGGGCCTCCAGTCCAATTGGAGGGCAGTTGGTTTCACCATGACAGACATGCCACTATTTCACCTATTGCCTCATTTGGATAAGTTTCTATTTCTTTAAGTTTCTAGGTCTGAGCTGGGGCCACAAATTGTTCCCTGGTTACTCTTCCCAGGACTGTGTATTCATAACATTTCGGGAAGTAGTTTAGCTGTAACAGCTGGTCAGCTTCTGTCACCATGTTTGCTTGCCTCTGAAAACCCTATACCCTGTGATTTCTATGGTTTCATCCTATAAAAAGAGCCTGAGAAACTGACTCAGGGCTGCTCTCTACACCCCCACCTTAGGGAGGCAGCTGCTGGACCAGCTCTATTGTACACAATTAGAAGCTTGCTTCAGGGCTGGAGAGATGGCTTAGTGGTTAAGCGCTGGCCTGTGAGGCCTAAGGACCCTGGTTCGAGGTTCGATTCCCCAGTATCCATGCAAGCCAGATGCACAAGGTGGCGCATACATCTGGAGTTCATTTGCAGTGGTTGGAGGCCCTGATGTGCCCATTCTCTCTCACTGTCTTTGTCTCTATTTGCTTACAAATTAATACATAAATATGCATTTTTAAATGCCTGACAGAAGCAGCCCGAGTAAAGCAATACTTATTTTCGCTCATGGTTTGAGGGCACAGCCCATCTTGGTGGCAGTGAGGCAACTGGTCATATGGCATCCACGGGCCAGACGCAGGGAAAGATGAACACTAGTTCTCAGCTCGCTTTCTACTTTTCTCTTTTCTTTCTTTCTTTTTTTTTTTTTGAGGTAGGGTTTCACACTAGCTCAGGCTGACTTGGAATTGTTATGAGCATGTAAGGACCAGCATATGGTCCAGGGCCAGTTTAGGATAAACAAGTTTGTTGTGAGAGTAAAAAAATGCAAAGTCAAAGCTTGTAAGCAAAACTAAGACTAACTGTGTGCAGTGACGTAGTAGAGATTAGCAGATGTGTGTGTGGAACTATTAGATAAGTATTGGAAGGTATAAAAACCCCAGCTGCTCAGCAACCATTGTCTCAGTCTCCCCGACACTATGACTGACTGAAAGGTTACTCAGCAGTCCTGACTGAGACCCCCGCGAGTAATCACCGATCCGAATTCATCAGCCCAACACTCTGTCTGAATGATCATCCATAAGCCAGAGCACTAGCTTATGCCAGCGGACCAAGACTCGGCTTGGAGCGCAGCTCGAACCTCGTGTTGGTCAGGTCGTAAAACGTCGTAAAATGTTGCAACTCAAATCTCGCGTTGTCAGGTCGTATACATGTTAGACTCGTTAGAAATATTCTTGTGTTAGTAATGTAGCGATGAATATACCTTGGTTATATATTATATTAGCTGTAATATTATTTGTGATAGTTTGGACTTGCTTGTGCGTGACTTTCATCCCAGTAAACTCCTTTGCAAGTATACCAGTGTCTGAGTATCATTGGCCTTTGCGGGCGGAATCCTCTCAACCAATCATCTTTGAGAGTGCTCGTGACAGGAATTCATTACATAGTCTCAGGGTGACCTTGAGCTCACTGCAATCCTCCTACCTCCTACCTCTGCCTCCTAAATGCTGGGAATTAAAGGTGTGTGCCACCACACCCATCTTTTCTCTTTCTTTCTTTCTTTTCTTTTCTTTTTTTTTTTTCTTTTTGAGGTAGGGTCTCACTCTAGCCCTGGCTGACCTGGAATTCTCTATGTAGTCTCAGGTTGGCCTCGAACTCATGGCGATCTTCTTACCTCTGCCTCCCGAGTGCTGAGATTAAAGGTGTGTGCCACCATGCCCAGCCTTTTCTTTCTTTTTTAAAAAATATTTTATTTGTTTATTTGAGAGAGAGAATGGGTACATCAGGGCCTCCAGACACTACAGAGTAATTTCACATGTACCACTGAAAGACCCAGAAACCAGACTGGCGCCATGACGGGCTTCAGTGAGGCGCTGCCCTGGCTAGGCCTAAGTTTCAAATTCCTGCTTAGGCAGAGGACCTGAGTCAGCCCCTAGACATGTCCAGGCTTGCCTAAGACTTGTCCCTCCTGCCTGTCCGCCCCAGCCAATCAAAAGAAGACAAGTACAGTCACTGGTTAAACCAACCAATCATGTAGCCGCCCCCTACTTCTTTGTTCAAATCCCTGTGAAAAAACCTGTCCTCCCGCTACTCCGGGCTCTTGTACAGATCCACTGTATTGGTGAAGTCAAGAGTCGGAGCTTAAGCCCGAAATAAAGCTCCTTGCCCTTGCATACATGTTTGGTGGTCACTGGGGGCACTGAGGACTGGGCATTACACCACCTTGTGTGCATCTGGCTTACATGGATACTGGGGAATCAAACCTGGGTCCTTAGGCTTCGCAAGCAAACCACCTGCCAGGTGCAGCCTTTCCCCCCACCACGATTTGGCTTCAGTCCTCTGTCCTCGTCCTCTACCCTCAGTAAGTGTCTCCCACAAACCAGCTTGCTCTCAGGAGTCCTCTCCTCTCTCACATCCCCTCCTTTGCTTCTCATTGTTCAGTTCTTGACCTCAAAGATGCCTTCCTCTCCATTCTCCTCCACCTCCATTTCTATGATCTCTTCACTTCCACCTGGGAGGACCCCAATACTCATACTGCCTTTCAACTCACCTGGACTGTCCTTCCCCAGGGTGTGAGAGACAGCCCCCACCTCTTTGGTCAAGCTCTCTCCACCGGCCTTTTGTCCTTGGATCTGTCACCCAGCACACTTTTACAATATGTAGATGATCTTTTGCTCTGCTCACCCTCTCTTTATCTAAACTATATACCAACGAACTTAACTTTCTCAGATCTAAGGGATATCGGGGTATCCCCCCCAAAAAAGCTCAATTTTCTTTAACTCAAGTGAGGTACCTGGGTTTTCTCCTCACCCCCACCTCATGACAAGTCACCCTAGACCGCAAACAACATCTTTGCTTCCTCTCCCCGCCTACCTCTAAGGAAGAATTTTTCTCTCTTCTTGGCTTTGCTGGGTCCCTTAGCATGTGGATTCCAAACTTTGCCCTGCTGGCAAAGCCCCTTTATGACAAAGCTTAGGGAGACCCTCGTGAACCCCTAGACCCTAAGTCAGAGACGGAGGCTGCCTTCTCCGCCTGTGCCATGCCCCTTTGGAAGCTCCTGCCTTTGTACTCCAGACCTTCAGCAGTATCTTCTTTATTCCACAGAAAATAGGGGGCATGGCAGTGGGGGTTCTGAGTCAAATGAAGGGTCCATCCTTTGCCCCTGCAGCTTATCTTTCTAAACAACTAGAAACCTCTGTCCGGGGCTGGCAACTGTGCCCACGCACACTTGCTGCAGCTGCTCTTCTGGCCCAAGAGGCACAGAAATTCACTTTTGGGTGACAACTCACTGTCCTCTTCCCCCACAGACTTACAGATCTACTCTCCAAGCTGGGCGTGGTGGTGCACGCCTTTAATCCCAGCACTCAGGAGGCAGAGGTAGCTGCCCTGAGACTCCATAGTGAATTCCAGGTCAGCTTGGGCTACAGTGAGACCCTACCTCGAAAAACCTGATCACGCCTGGTATATAGATGGCAGCTCTTCTGCTAACTCACAGGGCTCTCAGATATCAGGGCATGCTATGGTCTCAGATGACCAGATCATAGAGACTGGCTGTCGTGAGCACTCTCAAAGATGATTGGTTGAGAGGATTCCGCCCGCGAAGGCCAATGATACTCAGACACTGGTATACTTGCAAAGGAGTTTACTGGGATGAAAGTCACACACAAGCTAGTCCAAACTATCACAAATAATATTATAGCTAATATAATATATAACCAAGGTATATTCATCGCTACATTACTAACACAAGAATATTTCTAACGAGTCTAACATGTATACGACCTGACAACACGAGATTTGAGTTGCGACGTTTTACGACCTGACCAACGTAAGGTTCGAGTTGCGACGTTTTACGACCTGACCAACGCGAGTTTCGAGCTGCGATGTTTTCGCTCCAAACTGAGTCTTGGTCCGCTGGCATAAGCTAGTGCTCTGGCTTACGGATGATCATTCGGACAGAGTGTCGGGCTGATGAATGCGGATCGGTGATTACTCGCGGGGGTCTCAGTCAGGACTGCTGAGTAGCCTTTCAGTCAGTCATAGTGTCGGGGAGACTGAGACAATGGTTGCTGAGCAGCTGGGGTTTTTATACCTTCCAATACTTATCTAATAGTTCCACACACACATCTGCTAATCTCTACTACGTCACTGCACACAGTCTTAGTTTTGCTTACCAGCTTTGACTTTGCATTTTTTACTCTCACAACAAACTTGTTTATCCTAAACTGGCCCTGGACCATATGCTGGTCCTTACATGCTCATAACATTCCACCCCCTGACACCTGAAATGTAATCAACATGAAAGGTGTCATGTACTGGTTATCTGCTTTGAATAGGATACCAGAGTTGTCTCACAGGACTGGGGTTTACAGAGTCATACGGTCGTCTGTCTGATGAGCTTGTAATGTTATTAAAGGGTCTGTGTAATTTTATTGGTAAAGCAAGCATTTTCATTCTTCGATAAGTTCTATGTAGTTCGTACCAAGTTTTATAAGCGGAAAATTCTTTAAGCAAATCTCGTAAGAGAGGGCGTAACATTATTCTCATGGTTGCAGTGATTGTGGTTCTGTAGGTGCACTGATTGCAGTGCAACAGTGCCAATCTCCATATAACAATTGCTCAGCTTCCTCCGGTCTATGTCTAATCATATTTCTACAAAGCTCATAATGGGCATGATTGCCTTTACAAATAAAGCATGAAAAAAGGCTAGCTAAGATATGTAGGAATCTGTCCATTGGATGTCTTTCAACATATTCTGTACCGTGACACATGAAATGAGTAAAGAGTAACAATAAGAAATCGTCAGTTCTAGGACCATTTAGGAATCTGGAAGAATATCTTGAGAGGCAAAAGTGGCAATCTGGCATATCATTATGGCGAAAGTTGAATCCCATACGGTAGAATAGGTCCAATAAAATCAATCTGTACCAGAGTATTAAATCCCATTTTATAACCAATTTTTCCATGATAATTCTTATTGAACCTTAACTTGCTATTAGGACAATTAACACATATTTTTAAGGCTTGGTTTATATTATGCCATGTAACCTTCAAATTCCTTTGATCAAACCACTGTTTCAAAGCATGGGCACAAATGTGTCCCATAGTATTGTGGAGATTCAATATCTCCTGTTTATGAATATTAATAGTCTCAGGGGAACCCAATGTTCCCTGTTCTGTATTTTCTGGGTTTTGTATTTTATAAGTTGTTACAATTTTCTTTTTCAGAGGACCAATGTCCTCTACCTTATATTGTTTTTTGATTTTAATATTGGTTAATAGAGCTGCTAATCTGTCCACAACCTCATTATTCTTATGGGTTTCATCTTGTTTTCCTGTATGGGCATCTACATGATGTACAATAATTTTAACTGTTTCTGAGATTTTATCTAGTTCTTTCCATACCTTATCTGACCATAGTGGTTTACCATTTATTTTCCAGTCTGCTCTACGCCATTTACCTGACCAAACTGCAATTCCATTGGCTACACACCAGGAATCTGTATATAAATTTAGCTCTTTTTTATTTTCTTTTTGAGTTTGTCTTGCAGCTAAAAGTGCTGCAATTACTTCGGCATGTTGTGCAGATTTATCTGTTCCTTGGTCTGTAATAATCATACCATCACTTGGCCTATAGGCGGCAGCTTTCCACTTTACTCTGTTATTAGAGGTTGTTGAAGATCCATCAGTGAACCAAGCATTCGGGATGCCTTGTTGGAACTCCTTAACGCCCCACAGACCAATGGTCCGATCTGGGCCAGGTTCCTTTATTTTAGGTATCACCTTTGGACTTATTAGCCATTCTGATTCCTCTGGTGCTGGTTGTGTTTCTCAGTATGTTCTCTGAGTTCTGGGGTATCTTGCCTTGTGTAGACACTTCATTGTGCTTCACAAAGTCATTTAGATACCATTTCCATTGTAGCACCTTTCCTTCCATGGGCAGTCCAGCCCAGGCTTGCTCTGGTGCCTTAATCCAATCCATGATTGATATTTCCGTTCTCAGAATGACCTTATGGCCTCTAATTAGAGAATGAGTGGTTCTGCACGCCTCATAGGTTGTCCATATGGTTTTCTCAAATAATGAGAACTTATTATCAGACCAAGGAAACCTTTTATAATAAAATCCAATTGTTGTTAATCTATTTCCTTTTGCAAAAATATTCCAATTGCCATAACCTGAAGTAAATAATATTTCAATAATAATAATATCACCTGGTTGTATGTAGCCAAGGTCCTTGTATTGTTTGATCAGTTCTAATATAGCGGTCACTGCTTGTTCTTGGGCTGTTTCCCATACAAAATCCTCAGCCTTTTTTATTATTTTATATAATGGCTGGAGTATTAGTTGCAGATATGGTATGTGTTGGCGCCAATAGCTGAACGCTGAACATACCAATTAAGTGCTGTACCTGTGTTTTCTTTTTTTTTTAAATTATTTATTTATTTGAGAGAGACAGACACAGAGAGAAAGACAGATAGAGGGAGAGAGAGAGAATGGGCGCGCCAGGGCTTCCAGCCTCTGCAAACGAACTCCAGACGCGTGCGCCCCCTTGTGCATCTGGCTAACGTGGGGCCTGGGGAACCGAGCCTCGAACCGGGGTCCTTAGGCTTCAGAGGCAAGCGCTTAACCGCTAAGCCATCTCTCCAGCCCTGTACCTGTGTTTTATTTTGTGGTCTCTCTAATGCATTTAATTTTTCTATCACTTCATCTGGGATTTTTGGTCCACTAGTTGTCCAATGTACTCCTAGGAACTTAACTTGTTCTGCTGGCCCCTGGATCTTGGATGGATTAATTGTCCAACCATGATCCCTTAAGTGTTGGATTAATTTTTGGGCTGCAGTAGCCACTGTTTCTTTATCTTGTCCTAAAATCAATAGGTCATCTATGTAAGTTAAAATTTCCACCCCCTGGCACTCAAAGTCCTCTAAAGTGCTAGTTAGGGTGGTATGGGCTATTACTGGACTGTTTAGATAGCCTTGTGGCAGTCTCAGAAATTTATACTGTTTATTCTGCCAAGTGAAAGTAGTAATTTCTTGGGAATCTAGGTGCAAGGGGATACCAAAGAACATGTCTGATAGATCTATAGTCGCCAACCATTTGGGGGATGCTTGTCTAATCCTGAGGAAAATGTCCTCTACATCAGGTAATGAGCCAGGCATTTTTGGACTTTTCTCATTAATTTTTCTGTAATCTACTGTGAATCTCCATTTACCATTGGGTTTCATTACCGGCCAAACAGGTGAATTATAATTAAAACTCTGAGTTGGTGCCACTATACCTTCCTTAAGCAAATCCTTCAATGTATTGGTAATATCCTCAATTCCTCCTTTTATAGGGTATTGAGGGGTAAAAGACGGGGGAATTTTTGGTAATCTTACTGGGTCCATTTTTACCTCTGCTAAATTAACAAATACCTTTTTAATAGCCTTATTATTTAAAAATTCTGGAAATATTTTCCTTATTTCATTAATTCCTAGAACGTTAGAGGGCGCTGTTAAGCTTGCGGCTTCTATATCTATAAGCTTATCATAAACTTACAAACACACATTTATTAGTGGCGCATCTCTATGAGAATTTACTCCTTGTATAGAAATATATTTTTTAGCTTTTTCTTGATTAGGGTGAGTAGTAATTATACTTATCTGGCTACCGGTATCTAGTAGCCACTTGGTAGGTATTAGTTTATTTTTTAATTTTATGGGAATATTTACAAACAGTCTGCTGTCATAGTTTCCTAGATTTATCTGGAAAACCTTGGTTGGCAGGGTTGGAAATTCGCGCAGTTTGTTATTTGTCTGCGTGGATTCCGCCCGGCAGGGGGCCCTGATGGGCCCCGTCGTCCTAAAAAAGGTCTAGAATAATTTGGTCTACTAAAGGGATAGTTTCTTTGGCCAAAAACACGGCGAAAGGGGCCCGTGGGTCCCTTAGGCCTTATAGGCATTGTATTTCTATTTCCAAAGGGTCTTATTTTAATATTAAAATAAGGTCTGGGTCTGTCCTTGTTCCCATTAAACCTCTTCCTGGGAAGTGTCCGTGCCTTAACTTGAAAAGACACTACATTTTCTGCTTCAAGTTCTCTAAATCCCTTAAAGAACTGAATAGCATCAGCTATAGTTTCTGTACCTTGTAAGTTACCTACAAGACTCATTTTTAAATGTTGTGGGGCACCCTTAATGATGAGCCTTCTAAAAGCAGGTAATAAAGGTGAGGCTTGTGGTGTCTCTGCCTGATTATACACATAATATAATACTCCCAGTTTTCTACAAATTTGTATTGCATCTGAATATGAATTCCACCTTCCTGCAGTTTCAAATTGAGTTAAATCCAAAGAGGGGAAAGCTAATCTCCAAGCTGCAGTTAGCCAGTCTATCAGGGAATGGGTGTCACCCTTTGAAGTTTCCAATACATATTCTAAAGCTTCATGAATGGAGGGGTTTTCAATAATACTTCTAATTTTTCTCATTTCTGTTTCATGAAGCATCACTGTGTCTGCCCCCTTTTCCCATAATTTTACTAAATACTGGGCATCCTTTAGTCCATTCTGTGCATAATCCCTCCTTAAATCAGACAATTCTTGGGGACTAAAGGTTCTGGACTCTTCTATGCAAGTTCCCGGTTCGGCGGGGGCTTTAGACCAATTAGGAGCTAATATTTTTATAGCTCCACCCATGGGAGTCCTTTTCGTAGTAGTAGTAACCGGGAAGGAGTAAGAAGCACCAGAAGGGTTGATCAGGTCCTTCTGCTTCTTCACAATATTCATGGCTAGCCTTTTGCCCATTATTCTGTCCTTGTCTAAATCTTGCACAGTTTTCATTAATACTGCCGGCACCTGTTTTTTAGAAACTGATTCCACAAAGGGTTTTTACCCTTTCTGGGTTAATTAAATCCAAATCAATATTAATTGGCTCCATTCCTATCCTAGACTGTACTGCTTCCGCAGTAGTTCTCCATTTGTCTTCCTCTTCTGAGGAGGGAGGTTCTCCTGTGACTGGAGAAACCTTTATTCCCTTCAGCTTTTTGATTAGGGAATTCATCTCCACAATAGGTCTGATAACCAATAAAGAAACTTAACTTCTCATTTGCGAATATACCAGGTCAAATTCGATGGATTTTCTAGCCTTATTAACTGTTCAAATTTTAAATCAGCTCTCTTTTCAATCCTTTTGCTTAGAAATCACATAAATTCTGACTAGTGACTCAGTTCCAATGCGCATCAACCCGCTCTTCCCCAGTTCCCTGGGTTGGCATCGTGGCGTCAAGTTAACAGTACTTCCGCACCCTTAGGGAGGGTGGTGTTTTCCTGGTCGGGTTTTCCCAGCACCAATACCCACTCTTCCTCCTGTTACAGAGTTGGCTTCATGGTGGTTGGTACTAACCCGTCGGTCACTCAGTCATACACTTAGTTTCAATTTCAAAGCTAGGATTTCTAGAAGCTATAATTTGAGATTGACCTTCTAATTATGGCGGAATCCTGCCTACTACGCCAACTGTCGCGAGCACTCTCAAAGATGATTGGTTGATAGGATTCCGCCCGCGAAGGCCAATGATACTCAGACACTGGTATACTTGCAAAGGAGTTTACTGGGATGAAAGTCACGCACAAGCAAGTCCAAACTATCACAAATAATATTATAGCTAATATAATATATAACCAAGGTATATTCATCGCTACATTACTAACACAAGAATATTTCTAACGAGTCTAACATGTATATGACCTGACAATGCGAGGTTCGAGTTGTGACGTTTTATGACCTGACCAACGTGAGGTTCGAGCTGCGACATTTTCACTCCAAGCCGAGTCTTGGTCCGCTGGCATAAGCTAGTGCTCTGGCTTACGGATGATCATTCGGACAGAGTGCCGGGCTGATGAATTCGGATCGGTGATGTGTACTGCGGGGGTCTCAGTCAGGACTGCTGAGTAACCTTTCAGTCAGTCATAGTGTCGGGGAGACTGAGACAATGGTTGCTGAGCAGCTGGGGTTTTTATACCTTCCAATACTTATCTAATAGTTCCACACACACATCTGCTAATCTCTACTACGTCACTGCACACAGTTAGTCTTAGTTTTGCTTACAAGCTTTGACTTTGCATTTTTTACTCTCACAACAAACTTGTTTATCCTAAACTGGCCCTGGACCATATGCTGGTCCTTACATGCTCATAACACTGGCCTGTTCCCTAAGGGGAGTACATCCCAAAAGGCTGATCTGGTAGCTCTCACTAGAGCCCTAACCTCAGCACAAGGCAAGACAGTTAACGTCTACACTGACGCTAACTATGCTTTCCATATTCTACATCGCCATGCTGCTATCTGGAAGGAGAGAGGTTTTCTCTCAGCTAAAGGAGCCCCCATTACTAACAGGCCCTCTCAAACCTGAATTATCTCGTGTTCCTAGTCTTCCTCCAATGCCAGAATGCTCCTCTTGAATACACTGATGCCCTCTGCCTCCTCTCTCTTGCCCCAAGCCCTCTCTCCCTCGCCTCTGAGTTCCCATCCCTCCCCAAGTGCCTGGGGTTTTGATGTCATAACTGTTGACAAGAATAAAAATCTCAGGCTGGAGGAGATGGCTAAGCGGTTAGGTGCTTGCCTGTGAAACCTAAGGATCCTGGTTTGAGACTCGATTCCCCAGGTCCCATGTTAGCCAGATGCACAAGGGGGCGCACGCGTCTGGAGTTCTTTTACAGTGGCTGGAGGACCTGGCGCACCCATTCTCTCTCTCTCTCTCTCTATCTTATCTGCCTCTTTCTCTCTCTGTTGCTCTCAAATAAATAAATAAATAATGATGAACAACAAAAAAAGAAGAAGTCTCTGCTTCACTCAGGACCAAGTCATAACAGCATGCTACGCTGGCGCTGTGGGAGTGTGCTCACTATTGATGTCACCACTCTGTCACCTCTAGCCACTGCAGAACCATCTCCTCGTCGCCTGCCCTGAAGGGAGACCCATCAACCACTTTGTCCAGCTTCTCCCATAACAGCGCATCAACCCCTCTTCCACCGTCAGCATGAAGACTCCACAGAAGAGAGATCACCACCCCTTATCACTAACAAAAGGCTGGAATGTTAGGTTGGGACGGGCTCCCAAGATGGAGTCGCCAAGGTCAGCAGAATGGTGGCAGAGGCATAAGGAAGTGAATTATACATGTTCCTCAAGAAACCACCCAGTCCTCTTCCCCCTCCTTGCCTAACAATGCCCCAGGTCATGGTTTCCTGCCCCCTTATCTCATAAGTCACGTGGTCACTCTTCTGGTGTCACATCCTAGCTATTTTTTAAAATATATTTTATTGGCCAGGCGTGGTGGCGCACACCTTTAATCCTAGCACTCGGGAGGCAGAGGTAGGAGGATTGCCATGAGTTCAAGGCCACCCTGAGATGGCAGAGTTAATTCCAGGTCATCCTGGACCAGAGTGAGACCCTACCTCGAAAAACAAAACAAAACAAAATATATATATATATATATATTATTTATTTGAGAGGGAGAGAGAGAATGAGAACGGGCACACCAGGGCCTCCAACCATGGCAAACGAACTTCAGATGCATGTGCCCCCTTGTGTATCTGGCTTACGTGGGTCCTGGAGAATCAAACTGGGATCCTTTGGCTTTTCAGGCAAATTCCTTAACCGCTAAGCCATCTCTCCAGCCCCATCCTAGCTATTTCAGTGTAATGATCTCCCCTAAAGGAACTTTTCTTTTCACCGGGCGTGGTGGCTCACACCTTTAATCCCAGCACTCGGGAGGCAGAGGTGGGAGGACTGCCGTGAGTTCAAGGCTACCCTGAGATCCTACCTCGAAAACCACCCCCCCAGAAAAAAGATTCCAGAACTTTTCTTTTCCTTCCTCATCTTCCCCCAACTGAAAAACCCCTGTAAAGCCCACTCCCTGAACACTCAGGCTGGCTGGGCTCCTCTCCTGTAGTCAGCCCTGGCAGCTTGTGCTTTTCCCAAATAAGAGCTTTCCTCTTTGTCTCAGAGTGGTGTGCATGGGCTCAGTCACTCCCAAACCTCACAGGGCCACTAACTTGGGATGGAGCCTCTCACACATGCGTTTTGGGGGACATTCATCCAAACCATTGCTGTCTCAGAATAACTCCCCTGAAAGTTTGACAGGGTTTCAGACTGAATGACCACCAATTAGAAGACCTGGGCATATTGCTTTCTGAGGAAGAAACTTCCATATTTTCCAAAAGGGCTTCCTGGAAGTGGGCAGGCTTGTAATTTTGGGAAATTGGCTAACTACCCTTTGGATAAAGAGGGTCCATCTCTGGTTGGAGAGATGGCTCAGCGGTTAAGGAACCTGCCTTTGAAGCCTAAGGACCCAAGTTCAGTTCCCCAAATCCAACGTAAACCAAATGAACATGGTGGCCCATGTGTCTGGAGTTCGTTTACAGGGGCTAAATATGCTGGTGTGCCCATTCTCTCTCTCTCTGTCTCTCTCTTGCTAATAAACAAATAAAAATAAAAATAGGGCTGGAGAGATGGCTTAGCGGTTAAGCGCTTGCCTGTGAAGCCTAAGGACCCCGGTTCGAGGTTTGGTTCCCCAGGTCCCATGTTAGCCAGATGCACAAGGGGGCGCACGCGTCTGGAGTTCGTTTGCAGAGGCTGGAAGCCCTGGCGCGCCCATTCTCTCTCTCCCTCTATCTGTCTTTCTCTCTGTGTCTGTTGCTCTCAAATAAATAAATAAAAAATTTAAAAAAAAAAAGAAAAAAGAAAAATAAAGAAAGAGGTTCCATACAGAGAAACAAGAATGTGGAATTGTCTGGAAAGAATAGCTGCAAAAGTCAAGACCCGATATTGTATATATGTAAGTACAATGATTGAGATGGGGAGGTAATATGATGGAGAATGGAATTTCAAAGGGGAAAGTGGGAGAGGGGAAGGGAGGGAATTACCATGGGATATTTTTTTTATAATCATGGAAAATGTTAATAAAAATTAAAAAAAAAGTCAAGACCCAGAGCCAGGACAGTATTCTCAGCCCTAATAACAAAACATCTTGCTCAGCAAAACCAGATTCACTTGGATGACCTTGTCCAGAGTTGTTGCCTAGGAGACAGGGATGGAGGGGGAGAGAAGTTGCCTTTTTTTTTCAATTTTTTAAAAATATTTTTGTTCATTATTTATTTATTTATTTGAGAGTGACAGACACAGGGAGAAAGACAGATAGAGGGAGAGAGAGAATGGGCGCGCAGGGCTTCCAGCCTCTGCAAACGAACTCCAGACGCATGCGCCCCTTGTGCATCTGGCTAACGTGGGTCTTGGGGAACCGAGCCTCGAACCAGGGTCCTTAGGCTTCACAGGCAAGCGCTTAACCGCTAAGCCATCTCTCCAGCCCTTTTTTTCAAATTTTTTATTAACAACTTCCATGATTATAAAAAATATCCCATGGTATTCCCCCCCCCCCACTTTCCCCTTTGAAACTCCATTCTCCATCATATCCCCTTTCTGAAATGACTGGTGAGCTGGGAAACACTGGGCAAGGGATCCACATTGAAACATGGCGTTCTAGAAACATCTACCACTCTGTAGGCAGACAGAAGCAGGGACTAGACACATGCTAGGCAAGTGCACCACCACACAGAACTTTGAAGATACTGGCTGGTAGGGAAGAGGAGAGAAAAGGAGAGGAGGAAAAGTAGGCAGAAGAAAAGTGTGAGAGGCTCAAAAGCTGGAGAGATGGCTTAATGGTTAAGGTGCTTGCCTGCAAAGCCAAAGGACCCAGGTTCAATTCCCCAAGACCCACATAAAGCCAGATGCACAAGGAGGCACATGCGTCTGGAGTTTGTTTGCAGTGGATAGAGGCCCTGGCACACCCATTCTCTTTCTTTCTCTTAAATAAATAAATAAATAAAAATGTTTATTTATTTATTTATTTGAGGGAGAGAGAACAAGGCAGCGATAAGGAGAGAGGAAGAGAGAAAAAGAATGGGCATGCCAGGGCATCCAGCCACTGCAAACAAACTCCAGACCCATGAGCCACCATATACATCTGGCTTATGTGGGTCCTGGGGAATCAAACCTGGGTCCTTAGGCTTTGCAGGCAAGCCCCCCAACCATTAAGCCATCTTCAGCTCCCCCCCCCCTTTTAGATGTAGGCTCTGGAAGTCGAGCACTTTATTGACTGAACTATATCCCTTTTTCCGACTCAAATTGTGGGGATCCAATTGACTTGTTAATTGCCCAAGACCACACCTCCATCAGGACACTAATACCTTCTGAGCATCAATTCTCTCTCTCTTCCTTCCTTCCTTCCTTTCTTTCTCTTTCTTTCTTTTAGCTTTTCAAATTAGGGTCTTGCTTTAGCCCAGGCTGACCTGGAATTCGGCATGTAGTCTCAGGCTGGCTTCAAACTCACCGCGATCCTCCCACCTCTGCCTCCTGAGTGTTGTGGTTAAAGGTGTGTGCCACTATGCCTGGCTTGAGACTCAATTTTTATTTTTATTTATGAGAGAGTGACAGAGAGAGAGAGAGAGAATGGGCACTCCAAGGTCTCCAGCCACTGCAAACAAACTCCAGATGCATGTGCCACTATGTGCATCTGGCTTACGTGGGACCCAGAGAATGGAACCTGGGGCCTTAGGCTTCATAGGCAAGCTCCTTAACTGCTAAGCCATCTCTCCAGCCCGAGCCCCAGGGTTTTAACCTTTGTGGGGGGGTGGGGGGGTGGGAATGCGTATGTGTGAGTGCGGGAGGCTGCAGGATGACTTCCGGGCCGGTCCTGCCTTCCACCTTGTTTTGAGGCGCCTCCGTGCTCTCCAGGCTAGCTGCTCTGCAAGTTCCAGTTCTCCTCTCTCCACCCCCTTCCCATCAGCAGTGTGGGGATTCACACATTAACTCGACCGTGGCTTTTCCTGCGTCTTGGGGATCCAAACTCCAGTAATCACACCTGTGTGGCAAGTGCTTTATCCACTGGGCTATCTGCCCTGTCCCTGAACCCTAATTTTATGTGTGTGTGTGTGTGTGTGTGTATGTGTGTGTGTGTGTGTTCTGCATATGTGTGAGCTCATGTGGAGGCCAGAGGTTGAGGTCAGTGTCTTCCTTAGTTACTCTCTATTTATTGCAAAAGGGTCTCATTCAAACCTAGAGCTTGCCAATTCAGCACACCATGAAAGGGGAAATCACTTTTTTTTTTTTTTTTTTTTTGAGATAGGGTCTCACTCTAGCTCAGGATGACCTGGAATTCGCTATGTAGTCTCAAGGTGGCCTTGAACTCATGGTGATCCTCCTACCTCTGCCTCCTGAGTGCTGGGATTAAAGGTGTGCGCCACCATGCACACTTTTTTTTTTTTTTTTTGAGACAGGTTCTCTCTATGTAACTCAGGCTGGCCTGGGATTCACGATTCCCCTACCTTAGCCCTTTCTATCTCTCTTTCTTTCCCTCTTTCTCTTCCCTCCCTCCCTCCCTCCTTCCCCGCCAGTCTCCCATAGCTCAGGCAGACCTCAAACTCAACATGTAGCTGAAGATGCCCTGATCCTCCCCAGCACTGGGATTGCAGGTGTGCACCCCCATGCCCAGTTCATGCGATTCTACCTATGGAACCCAGGGCTTCATGCCAATCATCTACCCACCAAGTTCCACCCCAGCCATCCTAATGACCTTCTTTCCAAAAGCTGAGGAATACCCGCCAGTGTGAGAACATACTGCAAAAACAAACCTCCACTTTAGTTGGGTGTTTATTTATTCAAAGTGCTGGAGATGGGATCAGCTGGGGAGTTAATGCTCTTCATAGACCTCCATCCCCGGATAGACAGACGGACAGCTCTCAGCCCTGCCCAAGACCACAGGACCCGTGGGAGCCAGATGCTACAAGTGTGTCAGCAAGCTACTTGGGTCTCAGGTCTCTGATGAACCCTGCAAATCACACAAGGATTATAGGAGGAAAGGAACAGAGGGTTGCCAATGTCATCCTTCTGGAATGTTCTTTTTTAAAAAATAATATTTGTGTATTTATTTGCAAACAGAGAGAGAGAGGAGAGAGAGAGAATGGGCACATCAGGGCCTCTAGCCACTGCAAACAAACTTGAGATGCATGTGCCCCTTATGCATCTGGCTTAAATGGGTCCTGGGGAATCGAACTTGTGTCCTTTGGCTTCACAAACACCTTAATGGCTAAGCCAGCTCTCCAGCCCATGGAATATTCTTTTCTTAAGTTACATTTTTTGTTTATTTTATTTATTTATTTGGGAGTGACAGACAGACCCAGAGAAAGAGAGAGAGGGAGAATGAGCACGCCAGGGCCTCTAGCCACTGCAAACGAACTCCAGATGCATGTGCTACCTTGTGCATCTGGCTTCCGTGTGGGTACTGGGGAATCAAGCCTCGAACCGGGGTCCTTAGGCTTCACAGGCAAGCACTTAACCACTAAACCATCTCTCCAGCACCCTCTCTCCCCATGGAATGTTCTTACTCAGCTCAGGGCAGACCAGGAGTCCATCATGCTAAGTATTTCTCAATGACCAGAACCCCATGAATTTATTCCCTATTCCCTGGGCTTCTCATAGAACAAACCCATCCCCTAAAAAGCAATACCTGCAGCAGAAAAATGGGCTCCGGTTCTTAATCCCAGCTGGGACCCCGCCAAGTCCACATCCAAGTTCAGCAAGGGGAGGACGGGTGATTAGACAGCGGTGCTGTTGCCATGGCGTCTCTGCACGCGAACCTTGATGCCCAGTGCCTTGGCAACTGCAGGAGGCTGCTGCCGCTGTTTCCTGGCATTCAGGTTCCGTATGTACCTCTGGACCCACGGCTGCCTGGGCTCGCTGCAGAGCTTCTGGCCTTTCTTGGTGGTAAAGCTGTGATGACAACGGAAAGGGTTTCACCTGAGGTCTGCCAGGGCCCTGGGACCACTTCCCTTCATGGCGAGGTGCAGAAGGACTCTCTGCAAGGTCTTCCCTCACTGAGTTCTTTGTTTTAGCATTGAGGGAAAGACTGTGATGTGGAGGGGGACGCGGGGTGCACTCAGACCCCTTTCTGTGAGACAGAGGAGGGTCAGGTCTGCCTTTGAGGAATGAGGGTGTGGCAGAACGGTCTCTATACATAAGGAGGACCCCTTCACCTCCAGAATGAAAGATAAAAGAGTGGGGTTGGGGTAGAGAATCTTCTCTTTTCAGATGGCAGTGACCTTGGGACGTCTCAGAAGGTATCATAGTGCTGGAAAGAAGTGACTGTAGTACTGAGTAACATCTCGATCACACCTTCCAAGGCTCAGGGTCTAATGCGGAAGAGGTGGCGGAAAGAATGTAAGAGCCAAAGGAAGGGTAGGACTCCTTACAACGTGCTCCCTCCAGACATAAAATGGCCTGTATATCCATGCCCTCATAGTGCCTGACACTACCTACACAAGACCATCATAAGAGGAGGAAAAGACCATGACATCAAAATAAAAGAGAGACTGATTGAGATGGGGAGGAGATACGATGGAGAATGGAATTTCAAAGGGGAAAGTGTGGGGGGGGGAGGGTATTACCATGGGATATTTTTTATAATCATGGAAAATGTTAATAAAAATTGAGAAAAATTAAAAAAAAAAAGAGTCGGGCTGGAGAGATAGTTTAGCAGCTAAGCACTTGCCTGTGAAGCCTAAGGACCCTGGTTCGAGGTTCTATTCCCCAGGACCCATGCTAGCCAGACGCACAAGGGGGCACACGCATCTGGAGTTCGTTTGCAGCGGCTGGAGGCCCTGGCGCACCCACTCTCTCTCTCTCTCTCTCTCTCTCTCTCTCGGCCTCTGTAGCTCTCAAATAAATAAATAAAAATAAACAAAAAAATTAAAAAATAAAAGATAAAGAGTCACCAGCTCACACTGGGCATGGCAGGAAGCTTTGTTACTGGGGATGGTCTAGCTGGGAGGGGACCTCGGATGTCCCCTTCCAAGCCAGCTCCGAGCTAGGGGTGGAAGGCAGGCCATGAGGACCAAGTATACAGCTAGGTGAGGAAAATTAATAATAATCTCATGGGCTGGAGAGATGGCTTAGCAGGTAAGATGCTTGCCTGTGAAGCCCCAGGATCCGGGGTTTGATTCTCCAGTACCCATGTAAGCCAGATGCACAAGCATCTGGAGTTTGTTTGCCCCAGCACGCCCATTCTCTCCCTCTCTCTCTCTCTCTTTATCTGCCTCTTTCTCTTTCTTAAGTAAATAAATAAACCATTTTTTTTAAAGTTGTTTGTTTGTTTTATGAGGTAGGGTTTCACTCTGGCCCAGGCTGACCTGAAATTTACTATGTAGTTTCAGGGTGGTCTGGAATTTACGGTGATCCTCCTACCTCTGCCTTCCAAGTGCTGGGATTAAAGGCGTGTGCCACCGCACCCAGCTCTAGTTTTAGTTTTAGAAACAGTGTCTCACTTTGTAGCCAGGCTGGCCTCTGTTTCTTGATCCTCCTGCCTCAGCCTCCTGAGTGCCAGGATTACCGGTGTGCAACACCATACCTGGTTTTTATGTTATTCTGAGATCCAAGCCTAGGGCTTCGAGATTCTAGGCAAACTTTACCAGCTGAACTGAATCCTCAGCCCCCCTCCCTCCTAGTTTTATGGATGAGGAAGCTGAAGATCAGAGTGTCCCGGTGCCTTCTGCAGGGACGTGGGGCTGACTTTCCTCCTCAAGGACCGGGAAGACATACTGGTAATTGGAGAGATACTTACATCACCCCAGCCATGGGGCAGACGCTGCCATTGGCCAACTGGTAGCTTACCACTCGGCTTTCTGGAATTTTCTTGGAAACAAAGGACATGCAACAAGAAGAAGGGATGGTCACAGAGTCTGAAAGAAGGGAGAAAAGAGTCAAGTCTGACCCAGCATGTCACAGGCTCGTAGATTCTGACACAAAAGCCATGCCCCCAGCCCCTCACTTGGGGTCTGTAGGCAGGAGCTCTACCACTGAGCCAGCCCCCAGCCCCTCACTGGGGGATTCTAGGCAGGAGCTCCACCACTGAGCCACGCCCCCAGCCCCTCACTGGGGGATTCTAGGCAGGAGCTCCACCACTGAGCCACGCCCCCAGCCCCTCACTGGGGATTTAGGCAGGAGCTCTACCACTGAGCCACGCCCCCAGCCCCTCACTGGGGGATTCTAGGCAGGAGCTCTACCGCTGAGCCACACCCGAACACCTTACTGGGGGAATTCTTGGTGTTCTACCAATATGATACGTCTCCAGTCTCTCACTGGGGGGTTCTTGGTGTGTACTCTTTGCCACTGGCCTCTCTCCACGTCCTTCCCAGCCTCAGGCTTCTCAGTTCTCCACCCTCTGCTAAAGCAACTTAGCCATGCCCTAAGAACTTTGTCCTGCCTGAGTCCCAGGCTTGGATTGCAAGTCTTACCTGCGGGGATGAAACACACATAGAGGACCAGGAGGAAGCTGGCAACGGTGGTCACGGGGCATGCCATGTCCTAGAGAGCAGATGCAATGCTCAGAGTTCAAAGACAGAGGGCAGGAGTATCTGGGTATAGGACCATGTCCTGCATAGTCCCCAACCTCACTCCCACTGCCTTTTACAGGGGAAACTGGGGAGGCGCACACCGATAGCTTGCCCCTCCCCCCAGCCTTCCCTGAAAATCGTGAGACTCTGTGGTCAATGGAGAGGGGAAGTTTTTGCCTCTTTGTTGTCCAGATGACTCAGAGATTGTTGTGGGCTCTGCAAACAAGAAGCAGGGGAGGTCTGCGCTGATCAAGGGTCAATGCTTTGGATGCATGGGCAGAGAAGGCTTATGGGGAGCCTGGCTCTGCAGCTCATCCATGTGGGGTCGTGAGTCATTTGTCTTTCTGAATCTGTTCATCTTTATCTTCTTCCATCCATCTGTCCAGTCCATCAAACATACTAAACAATGTTCTCCACAGGCTCCTGTTGTTTTTTTTTTAAATATTTTATTTATTCATTAGAGAGAGAGAGGAATAGAGAAAGGCAGATAGAGTAGAGTGAGAATGGGTGTACTAAGGCCTCCAGCTACTGCAAACGAACTCCAGATGCATGTGCCACCTTGTGCATCTGGCTCACATGGGTAGTAAGGAATCGAACCTGAGTCGTTAGGCTTTGCAGGCAAGTGCCTTAACTGCTAAGCCATCTCTCCATTTCTCTCTCTCTCTCTCTTTTTTTTTTTTTTTTTTTGGTTTTTCGAGATAGGGTCTCACTCTAGCCCAGGCTGACCTGGAAATCACTATGTAGTCTCAGGGTGGCCTCGAACTCATGGTGATCCTCCTACCTCTGCCCCCCCGAGTGCTGGGATTAAAGGCGTGCGCCACCACACCCGGCTGTCTTTTTAATTAATTTATATTTTTTAGGTAGGGTTTTGCTCTAGCCCAGGCTGACCTGGAATTCACTATGTAGTCTTATGTAGTCTCAGGTGGCCTCACAGCAATCTTCCTATGTTTGCCTCCAAAATGCACAGCAATAAAATAATTAAAATATATTGGTTTTTCGAGGTAGGGTCTTGTTCTAGTAGTCTCTGTTGGTCTTGAACTCACAACGATCCTCCTATGTTGGCCTCCAAAATGCTCAGCAATAAAATTACACACGCACACACACACACACACACACATATATATTTTTTTTTTTCAAGATAGAGCACAGGCTGACCTGGAATTCACTATATAGTCTCAGGCTGTCCTTGAACTCGCTGCAATCATCCTATCTCTGCCTCTCGAGTGCTGAGAGTAAAGGCGAACGCCACCATGCCCAGCTAGTCTCCTGTTTTGAATGCTCACTTCCCATCTGGTGGCAGTATTTATTCTTTTATTTATTTATTTTTTTTTGTTTATTTATATTTATTTATTTGAAAGTAACAGACAGAGAGAAAGAGGCAGAGAGATAGAGAGAATGGGTGCGCCAGGGCCTCCAGCCACTGCAAAAGAACTCCAGATGTGTGAGCACCCTTGTGCATCTGGCTAACGTGGATCCTGGGGAATTGACCCTCGAACCGGGGTCCTTAGGCGTCACAGGCAAGCGCTTAACAGCTAAGTCATCTCTCCAGCCCAGTATTTATTTATTTTTGTCTTGTGTGTGTGTGTGTTTGACCTAAGTGTGATGTGTACATGTCAGAAGGCAGCTTTTGGATATCAGTTCTTGCCTTCCACCACATTTGAGGCATGGTCTGAGAGCTGTTTCCAAAAAATTCTCACGTGTCTGTCTCCCCTTTTGTCAGAATGCTGGGATTACAGAAACCTGTCATGGCTTTCCCCCTTAACATGGGGCCAGGGGACTCAGACTCAGGCCCTTGGGTTCCAGTGGCATGTTATGTGCTGAGCCATGGCTGTAGCCCTGACGGCACTGTTTTGTTTTTATTTTGTTTATTTTTATTTTTAATTTTTATTTTTATTTTGTTTTTTTGAGGTAGGGTCTCACTGTAGCTCTAGATGACCTGGAATTCACTCCATAGTCTCAGGATGGCCTCAAACTCACTGTGATCCTCCTACCTCTTTCTCCCAAGTGCTGGGATTAAAGGCATGTGCCACCACACCTGGCTGATGGCACTGTTTTGAAGGCTGGAAAGTCTTGAGGAAGTGAGGCCTGCCTGCTGAAGTAGTTCACTAGGGGAAGGCCTTTAAATTTTATTTTATTTTTTATTTTTTGGACAGAGAGAGAAAGAGGCAAAGAGAGAGAGAGAGAGAATTGGCGTGCCAGGGCCTCAGCCACTGTAATCAAACTCCAGATGCTTGCGCCACCTAGTGGGCACGTGCAACCTCGCACTTGCCTCACCTTTGTGCGTTGGGCTTATGTGAGATTTGGAGAGAGATGGAACATGGGTCCTTAGGCTTCACAGGCAAGCACCTTAACTGCTAAGCCATCTCTCCAGCCCAGGGGAAGGCCTTTGAAGGTTATCCCTATCGGTGGTTCTGGGTCACCCTCTGCTTCCTGTCCACCACCATGTGAGTAAACTCCCGCATATTCCCATAGTCATGGCCTTCCCCACCATGACGGACCATGACTCTCCGGAGTGGTGAGACAGATAAACCTGTTGTGGCTTGAGTCTGGAATGTTCTTCCCACAGACTCGTGTTTTTAGCATTTGATACCCAGCTGGTACCACTTTTTGGGAAGGTCATGAACCGGTATGTCTAACTTGCAGTGTGCACAGTTTACATATGGCCCAAGATGGATAGAACGTGACCCAACACAAACTTGTGAGCTTAAGCCGGGCATGGTGGCTCACACCTTTAATCCCGCCACTAGGGAGGCAGAGGTAGGGGTCCTGACTGTGGATGCCACGTGACTGCTTCAGACTCCTATCACCACGTCTTCCCCATCATGATGGGCTGTATCCCTGAACTGTGAGCCAAAATAAGCCCTTCCTCCCTTAAGTTGCTTCTGCCAGTTGCTTTGTCACTGCGATGAGCCAAGTACCTGGTACATGGCACGATAATTGCAGAGGTCGGGCCTGCAGAGATGGCTTAGTGGTGAAGGCTTTTGCCTGTGAAGCCCAAGAACCCATTTTTGACTCCCCAGGTCCAACATAAGCCAGGCACACAAGGTGACGCAAGCGCTAAGGTTGTGCGTGTGACAAGGTGGTGCGAGTGTCTAGCATTTGTTTTCAGTGGCTGGAGGCCCTGGTGTGCCATTCTCTCTCCCTCCCTCCCTCTCTCTCTCTTTCCTTCTTGTTCTCTCTCATAAAAAAAAAAAAGTAGTAAAAAAGAGACAGAGAGACAGAGAGAATGGGTACGCCAGGGCCTCCAGCCACTGCAAACGAACTCCAAATGCAAGCGCCACCTTGTGCATCTGACTTACGTGGGACCTGGGGAATCGAACCTGGGTTGTTAGGCTTCACAAGCATGTGCCTTAACCACTAAGCCACCTCCCCAGCCCCTAAAGTCATTTTTTGTTGTTGTTGTTGGTGTCAATGCCAGGGATGGAACTCAAAGCCTCATGCTTGCTAGGTAAGTTCTCTACAATTGAGCTGTACCCCAGGCCTTCAACTTATACTGTAAAAGGGATAAAATGATACATTTTGTGCTGGTAGCTATATCTCAATTAGGGAAAAATCGGAAGAGAGGGGATGAACTAATATTCTTTTCAAAATACTTGTTCAAGGCCAGGCATGGGAGAGCATGCATTTAATTTTAGGGAGGCAGAGGTAGGAGGATCGTGTGAATTCAAGGCCAACCTGAGACTACATAGTGAATTCAGATTAGTCTGGGCTAGAGTGAGTAGAGCAAGACCCTGACCTAGAAAAAAAAACATGTTCAAACAGTGGGATTTTAATGGATTTATTCAGGCCATACTCAATGTCAAAGACCTAGCCTGTTTCCCTGGTGACCTGGCTTCCACCCGGAGTCTGGTTTATCAGGTTGGAATCTGGAATGACACAGAAGATGGAGACACTGGGATTTCCCCTCATCCTCCCCCAGGCACAGGCAGGATTCCTGGCCAATAAGCACAGAAGAAAGCTTCTGGAAAAGTCTTATGGTAGTACTTAGCAAGCCTAGCTCCAAGCTGAAACCCCTCCCTCACACCTTCCTTCATCTTTCTCACCCTCCCTTCCTTCCTTCCTCTCCTGTCCCCATTATTTTATTTTTGGACACAGGGTCTCTCTACATAGCTCAGGTTGGCCTGGGATTTGTGACCCCATCTACTTCCGCATCTTGAGTGCTGGGATGACAAGTGTGTACTGCCACAGCTGGCTCTGTCTTTTGATTCCTTTCTCAGCCCATCTTTATATATATATTATATATTTGAGGGGGTGGCAGGCAAGCTAAGGCCCCTTGCCACTGCAAATGAGTTCCAGATACATGTTCCACTTTTTGTATCTGGCTTTCTATGTATACTTGGGAATCGAACCCTGGTGATCAGGCTTAGCATACAAGTGAAAAGGACAGTAGAAATATACACCATTATTATTTCTGGCTTTTTTTTTTCAATATAGGGTCTCACTTTAGCTTGGGCTGACCTGGATTTCACTATGTAGTCAGTCTCAGGGTGGCCTCTAACTGATGGGGATCCTCCTACCTCTGCCTCCTGAGTGCTGGGATTAAAGGCATGTGCCATCACGACCAGCCGTTTTATTTATTTATTTTTTTTAATTAGGCAGAGTCTTACTCTAGCCAAAGTTGACCTGGAACTCAGTCTGGAGCTAGTATCTAGTCTAGCTGAGCAAGTGAACTTCAGGTTGATTGAGAGATCTTATCTCAAAATAAATAAATAAATAAAGTGAAGCCAGGTGTGGTGGCACAGACCTTTAATCCCAGCATTTAGGAGGCAGAGGTAGGGGGATTGCTGAGAGTTCGAGGCCACCCTGAGACTCCATAGTGAATTCCAGGTTAGCCTGAGCTAGACTGAGACCCTACCTCAAAAAAGCAAAACAGACAAACAAAAAGAATGGGTATCTGGGTTTGGATCCTTAGAACCCATCCCACGAGAAGCCAGAAACTGTGGCACGCTTCTGTAACCCCAGTGCTTCTATAACAAGAAGGGAGGAAGAGCCAGATAATCCCCCGGGAGTTTACAGTCCAGATAGCCTGGCAAACAGAGTAGGGAACAAGAGATCCTGCCTCAGACAGGGTGAGTACTGACACCCCATGACACCCCAGCTTTTCCTCTGACCTCCACATGCACGCTGTGGCACACATTTGCCCCACCCTATACACACCCAGTAAGTGACAAATTTAGCCAGGCATGGTGGCGCACGCCTGTAATCCTAGGGGAGGCAGGGTAGGTGGATCACTTTAAGTTCGAGGTCACCCTGAGACTACATAGTGAATTCCAGATCAGCCTGGGCTAGAGCGAGACCCTACCTCGAAGAGAGAGAGAGAGAAAAAAAAAAAAAGCAGGAAAATGATTTGGAAAATAGTACTGAAAATCTTGGGGTTGTCCATTTCTTGGTGCTAGGGAAACTAGGTGACAGCTCTTTTAAGACCCTGCTTAGGAAAAATGAAGTAAGGTTTTATTTTTCCTTTGGTAGTACTGAGGATAGAACACAGATGTTAAGCAAGTACCATTTACTTGCAGCCCCAGTTTTCTTTTTTTTTTTCTTTTTTGGTTTTCTGAGGTAAGGTTTCACTGTAGCCCAGGCTGACCTGGAATTCACTATGTAGTCTAAGAGTGGCTTCGAACTCATGGTGATCTTCCTACCTCTGCCTCCCGAGTCCTGGGACTAAAGGCGTGCGCCACCATGCCTGGCTGTTGTTGTTTTTTAAAATATATTTGTTTATTTATTTCCAAGCAAAGAGAGATAGTGAGAAAAGAGACAGAAGGAATGGGGTGTCAGGGCCTTCAGCTACTGCAAACGAACTCCAGACATATGCACCACCTTGTACATGTGGCTTGCATGGGTACTGGGGAAGTGAACCGAGGTGCTTTGGTCTGGCAGTCAAGTGCCTTAACTGCTTCGCCATTTCCCCAGTTGTTTTGAGGGTTTATTTTGCCCCTCCTAACCTTAGTATTCTGATACAGATAATTGACAATCACCTCTTTTTAAAATAAATTGTTGGGCTAGAGAGATGGCTTAGTGGTTAAAGCTTGGTTATGTGCTTGCCTGCAAAGGCTAATGACCCAAGTTCAGTTCCCTAGTACTAACGTGAAACCAGATGCACAAAGTGGCGCATGCGTCTGGAGTTCATTTGCAGCAGCTGGAGGCCCTGGTGTGCCCGTTATCCCTCTTTCCTTTCTCTCTCTCTCTGCTTGCAAATAAATAAAATTTTTTAAAATATAAATTGTGCGTGTGTGTGTGCGTATGGGTGCTCAAGGGCCGTTTGCCACTGCAAATGAATATCAGAAGCTTGCATCACCTTTTTTGCATCCAGTTTGGCTCGTTTGAGTCCCAAGCGGCAATTCTTGCAAGCATGTACCATTAACTGCTGCGCCATCTTCCCAGCCCTTGACAATCACTTCTTAAACCACTGTCTTTGTTAGCATGCAAATGATTTTCTTGGTAGGCAAATACACTAATGAAATTTAAAACCGACAGGATCATTCACCAAGCCATCCACACCACCAAACAGGCATCCTTTTGGCTATTCCTTCAGGCCTAATCTGCGGCCTCTGAATTTTTTTTTGTTGTTTGTTTGCTTCATCCCCCCACCCCCCCAGGTAGGGTCTCACTCTAGCTTAGGCTGACATGGAATTCACAATGTAGGCTCAGGGTGGCCTTGAACTCACGACGATCCTCCTACCTTTGTCTCCCGAGTGCTGGGATTAAAGGCATGTGCCACCATGCCTGGCTTTTTTTTAAGATTTAGAGACTTTATTAGATTAGGAGAAGGAAAAAGGATAAAGTGCAAAGAGCTTCTGCCACTTAGCTGGCAGGAAGGGGTAAAGAGCCCAGGAGAATAGAGGTTCCTCCTCCCACAACCATCTCAGCCCAACAGGGCCAAAATGAGGGAGGCTCACCAGAGCAGAGACCTGGAAGTTCAGGAGAGGTGAAAGGCCAAAAAGGATCCCCTGAACTTTCATACGGAAGGAACCCAGGGCCTTGCACATGCTAGGGAAGTGCTCTACCACTGAGCCACACCTCCAGCCCCTCACTGGGGATTCTAGGCAGGAGCTCTACCACTGAGCCACGCCCCCAGCCCCTCACTGGGGGATGATAGGCAGGAGCTCTACCACTGAGCCGCGCCCCAGCCCCTCACTGGGGGATTGTAGGCAGGAGCTCTACCACTGAGCCACGCCCCCAGCCCCTCACTGGGGATTCTAGGCAGGAGCTCTACCACTGAGCCACGCCCCCAGCCCCTCACTGGGGATTCTAGGCAGGAGCTCTACCACTGGGCACCACCCCAGCCCCTCACTGGGGGATTCTAGGCAGGAGCTCTACCACTGAGTCAAGCCCCCAGCCCCTCACTGGGGGATTCTAGGCAGGAGCTCTACCACTGAGCCACACCCCCAGCCCCTCACTGGGGGATTCTAGGCAGGAGCTCTACCACTGAGCCACGCCCCCAGCTCCTCACTGGGGATTCTAGGCAGGAGCTCTACCCCTGAGCCATGCCCCCAGCCCCTCACTGGGGGATTCTAGGCAGGAGCTCTACCACTGAGCCACGTCCCCAGCCCCTCACTGGGGGATTCTAGGCAGGAGCTCTACCACTGAGCCATGCCCCAGCCACTCACTGGGGGATTCTAGGCAGGAGCTCTACCACTGAGCCACACCCTCAGCCCCTCACTGGGGGATTCTAGGCAGGAGCTCTACCACTGAGCCACGCCCCCAGCCCCTCACTGGGGGGTTCTAGGCAGGAGCTTCTCCACTGAGCCACCCCCCCAGCCCCTCACTGGGGGATTCTAGGCAGGAGCTCTACCACTGAGCCACACCCCCAGCCTATCACTGGGGGATTCTAGGCAGGAGCTCTACCACTGAGCCACGCCCCCAGCCCCTCACTGGGGGATTCTAGGCAGGAGCTCTACCACTGAGCCACGCCCCCAGCCCCTCACTGGGGGATTCTAGGCAGGAGCTCTACCACTGAGCCACGCCCCCAGCCCCTCACTGGGGATTCTAGGCGGGAGCTCTACCACTGAGCCACGTCCCCAGCCCCTCACTGGGGGATTCTAGGCAGGGGGTCTGCCACCGAGCCTCATCTCTATCCTTCCTTATATCTCTTGACTGATCTTTAATTTTCATCACTCGTCTAGAACCCAAAAAGCACTATGGCTCAGAACATTCAGTGATTTGCCCCTCAACTCTGCTGGAGCAGGCTGGCCCTCATCTGCCTAGGAAGGTAACAGCACCCTTATCGTGGGGCAGCCTGGGTGTGCTCTGTTGGGTGGTGACTCTTCCACTTTCCGACTTGTTCTCCCACCTGCGACTTCCTTTCTTCTGTCGCCACTGCTCCCATCATCGCCCACCACCCTCACGTCTCTTCTGGTTCCTGCCTTGGCCTACTGTTTGAAGGTGGGAAGAGCATCTGGGACCTGAAACTGGGGCACAGCACAAGAAAGTGCCGGAGACTCGATGGCATTGGAGTGAGGAGCATAGGGGATATAGGAGGATAGACTGGAGGTGTCACAGCTACAAGTGGTACCCTCCCTTCTTACTACCCCCCCCCACACACACGCACACGCACACGCACATGCACGCACGCACGCGCTGGACATGAGGGAGGTTCTGAGAACCACTTACCTGGAGGTAATTCAGGGTTTGTCTTGGCATCAAATGCAGACCCGCGATTGCAGGAGGACAGGAGGGGTCCTCCGAGAAAGGCAAGAGGAAAGACAGTCCTCTGTGTGTTTTGTTTTGCTTGATTTGAAAATTCAAGGGCTCACAAGGGCTTTGAGCAAGTCGGTTCGCTGGCAGCAAGTAGATGTAGACAGAGAGATGCATGGACAGGGGCTGTCTCAGTTAAGGGGAACCCAGGGAGCCACTGCTGGGATGAACATCTATCCGCAGACCTCAAAGCCTGATCCTGGAACGGGTGTGGTCCCAGAGGAGCAGAAGGAGCAGGGGGAACAGGTGACGAAGACAGAACGTCTTGCCCTTTGGCCTCTGGATGGGAGGATCTTCAGGACATGAATAATTGGAGGCCCACACAGGGGCTGAGCTCCGTGGCAGTGTGCCTGGGAAGGTAATCCAGTGGATGGAGGCGCTTGTGGCTTAAACATGACGACCCGAGTTTGTCCCTTAGCACTCACGTGAAAAGCTTGGCAGGGGCTGGATTCTCAGAGTCTCCTTTCTCTCTTCGGTTTGGAAGAATCTGCTACAAGACAACAGAAATTTTTTTTTCTCTTTCTGTTGTTGTTGCAATAAGATCCCAATATTCTTGGATGTGTGACCTAAAACATCTATCATACTCTATATTCAATTGAGATCAAAAGGAATAGGAAGAGCAGGGCGTGGTGGCACACGCCTTTAATCCCAGTACTTGGGAGGCAGTGGAAGGAAGATCGCCAAGAGTTCGAGGCCACCCTGAGACTAAACAGTGAGTTCCAGGTCAGCCTGGGCTAGAGTGAAACCTTACCTCAAAAAAAAAAAAAAATAATAATAATAATAAAAGTAACAGGAAGAGGGCTGGGGAGATGGCTTAGCAGTTAAGGCACTTGCCTGCAAAGCCTAAGAACCCAGGTTTGATTCTCCAGGTCGCACATAAGCCAGATGTACATGGTGGCACATGCATCTGGAATTCGTTTGTGGTGGTTAGAGGCCCTGGCGTGCCCATTCTCGCTCTCTCTCTCCCTCTCTCTGTCTCAAATAAATAAATAGTAACAGGAAGAAAGGAGAAACTCTACTGTAAATGACCGTAAATAAATTTATCCCTAACTGAAAAAACAAATCTGGCGGGGTCATGTATGCCCACTGAGGGGGACAGAGACAGGAGAATGGCTGAGACTCAGTGGTCAGTGAGTCACTGGTCAGCAGTCTAACTGAATAGCAGTGAGCCCCAGGTTCAACAAGAGACTCTGTCTCAGGGAAATAAGGAGGAAGGGCGATAGCAGAGGACACCCGGCATACTTCTTTGGTCTTCACGTGTGTATACACTCTGTCTATGTACATACATGTACATATATGTACACATATGCATATACATATATACACAGACATGCACTTCTCAGAGAAAGACACCCCCCCAAAAAAAAAGAGGAAGGAAAGATACCAAGAGGTCAAGCTCAAGGAGGCAGGAGGAAGACATTTATGGTGTGCATTTGATCTCCTCAGAGGATAGTTTGAGTCCAACTAAAGTTGATTAGCAAGCCCTTCTTGGTAGATCCCCAGGTAGGCAAGTCATGCCTCAGATGGTGGAGTTTCGGACATCCTCAGCCTTCAGATATGTGGTAAGGAACTTCTTTTTTTTTTTTTTTTCCAGATTTTTTTTTTTCAAGGTAGAGTCTTACTCTAGCCAAGGCTGACCTGGATCTCATTCTGTATTCCCAAACTCACGGTGATCTTCCTACCTTTGCCTCCTGAGTGCTGGGATTAAAGGCATGCGCTACCATGCTCCGGTAGGTACCACTTCATTTCCCTTCCTTCTCTTCCCTTCCCTTTTCTCCCCTCCCTTCCCTTCCATTCCCTTCTCTTTCCTTCCCCTCCCTCCACTCCACTTTCCTTTCCTCCCCACCCCTCTGTTAAACTTTCCTTCCCTTCATTTCCATTCCCATTCCTGCCTTTCTTTCTTTCCTTTCCTTTCTTTTCTCTGTTTTTGTTTGTTTGTTTGTTTGTTTGTTTGTTTTTGTTTTTTTGTTTTTTTTGAGGTAGGGTCTCACTGTAGCTCAGGCTGACCTGGAATTCACTATGGAGTCTCAGGTTGGCCTTGAACTCACGGCGATCCTCCTACCTCTGCCTCCCGAGTACTGGGATTAAAGGCGTGTGCCAACATCCCAGGGCCTCCAGCCACTACAGTCAAACTCCAGACATATGCGCCCCCATGTACGCATGTGCGACATTGCATGCTTGCATCACTGCACATCTGGCTTATGTGGGACCTGGAGATTCAAACATGAGTTCTTAGGCTTTGCAGGCAAGTGCCTTAACTGGTAAGCCATCTTTCCAGCCCCTCCTTTATTCTTTTTTTTTTGTTGTTGTTGTCTTTGCTTTTTGTTTTTCGAGGTAGGGTCTCGCTGTAGTCCAGGCTGACCTGGTATTCACTATGGAGTGTCAGGGTGGCCTTGAACTCATGGCGATTCTCCTACCTCTGCCTCCCGAGTGCTGGGATTAAGGGTGTGTGCCACCACACCTAGCTTTTCTTTTTCTTTTTAATATTTTATTTATTTATTTGACAGAGAAAAAGGGAGAGAGTGAGAGAGAGAGAAATAGCATGTGAGGGCCTCCAGTCACTGCAAATGAACTCCAGATGCGTGCACCCCCTTGTGCATCTAGCTAACATGGGTCCTGGGGAATTGAACCTGGGTCCTTTGACTTTGAGGCAAATGCCTTAACTGCTAAGCCATCCCCTCCAGGCCCTTCTTTATTCTTTTGATACAAGCTCTCACGATGCAGTCCAGGCTGGCCTAGAACTCATCTTCCACCCCATACCTCACCCTTACAGTCATGCTCCACCACATTTGACCTTGAAGGACCCATATCACACTTGATTCTGTAACAGTGTGGCATCATAGCATGATAAAGTTTAGGCAGTAGAGGCAATGAGGGTTGGCTTCAGATCCAGCCTCTACCAGCCTTGGCATTTCCATCTTGTGGGGGGAGGATGGTGTCAAGAGGGGCAAAGAGTGAATGGACTCTGTTCCACATGTTCCTGGCATAGTACCTGGCTGCAGTAAAAGTTAATAAGGGACAGATATCGCTGTTACCAGGGCCTTCCAGGTACAAAGGGCTCTTGGAGGCCAAGGGGCATCTGTGAAATGTCAGACAAGGACAAGGATGAGATCCCAGGTCATCAGGGCACTTGGGGACAAGGGAAAGAATGTGTACCGAGAAAGCTGGTGAGCAGAGAATGTGTCTACACGTGCTTCTAGAAGGAGACAAAAGAAGTGAGGTTGGGAGATGGAGATGGGCATGAGGGGCTGGCCATCACAAAGTAGCCCATGCTTCCTGCCCCAAATGCAACTAGAGTGGCATCGCCTGACCCCCTTCCCTGCGTGAGAACAGGAACACATGAGCCCTGGCACGGAGGTGCCCTGCTGTAATTCCAACACTCGGGAGGTGGAGGCAGGAGGATCGGGAGTTCAAATTGTCTGGGATGCATAGCACATTGAAGGCCTGACTGGATACAAGAGACTCTATTTGAAAAAAAAAAAAAAATACAGCTGGGCATATGGTGCACACCTTTAATCCCAGCACTTAGGAGGCAGAGGTAGGAGGATACTACCCTGAGACTACATAGTGAATTCCAGATCAGCCTGAGCTAGCATGAGACCCAACTTCAAAAAAACAAAAACAGGGTTGGAGAGATGGCTTAGTAGTTAAGCGCTTGCCTGTGAAGCTTAAGGACCCCAGTTCGAGGCTGGATTTTCCAGGACCCACGTTATCCAGATGCACAAGGGGGTGCACGTATCTGGTGTTCGTTTGCAGTGGCTGAAGCCCTGGTGCACCCATTCTCTCTAGATACATATATCTGCTTCTTTCTATCTCTGTCACTCTCAAATAAGTAAATAAAAATGGATAAAAAATTTTATATAAAAAATGGGCTGAAGAAGTTGTTCAGTGGTTAAGGTGCTTGCCTGCAAAGACTAAGGACCCAGGTTCGATTCCCCAATACCCACATAAAGCCAGATGCACAGGGTGGCACCTGTGTCTGGAGTTCGTTTGCAGTGGTTAGAGACCCTGGCGTGCCCATTTTCTCTCTCTCTCACCCTCTATCAAATAAATAATATTTAAGGGCTGGAGAGATGGCTTAGCGGTTAAATGCTTGCCTGTGAAGCCTAAGGACCCCGGTTCGAGGCTCGGTTCCCCAGGTCCCACGTTAGCCAGATGCACAAGGGGGCGCATGTGTCTGGAGTTCGTTTGCAGAGGCTGGAAGCCCTGGCGCGCCCATTCTCTCTCTCCCTCTATCTGTCCTTCTCTCTGTGTCTGTCACTCTCAAATAAATAAAAAAAAAAACAATTAGGGCTGGAGAGATGGCTTAGCGGTTAAGCTCTTGTCTGTGAAGCCTAAGGACCCCGCTTTGAGGCTCGGCTCCCCAGGTCCCACGTTAGCCAGATGCACAAGGGGGCGCACGCGTCTGGAGTTCGTTTGCAGAGGCTGGAAGCCCTGGCGCGCCCATTCTCTCTCTCTCCCTCTGTCTTTCTCTCTGTGTCTGTCGCTCTCAAATAAATAAATAACTAATTAAAAAAATAAAAAAATAAATAATATTAAAAAAAAACAAATGACAGCAATATCAATAGTTATTAGCACATGCCTGGGCAGGTCTTGGTTGACAGACAGGTCAGACGGGGCCTTCGGCATGTAAATGGTTAACCACAGGCTGTGGTGGGGTGAGCTCTAAATAGCAGAGTTTGCCAATTTCCAAGGTATAGATATTTCTCTGCCGTGACTTCAAGTCACCAGCTTGCTGTCCTTGAAGCCACGTTGGGAAGAGCTGTTCACAGATGGACATATACATTCCTTCTCTTCTCCCCTCATGCGTACATGCGTTCAGAGCGCATACGTGATGGTGCGTGCTCGTGTGACGGCCAGCGGCCAACCTCGGCTGGCTTTCTCGGTTCTCCACTTGGCTTCCTTTTGTGTGAGGGTGTGGCGTGGGGAGAGCTACACGTGCAAAGGTCAGAGGGCAACTTCAGGTGTTGGTTCTTGCCTTCCACTTTGAGGCAAAGTCTTTTGTTTTCCAGTTTGCCCAGAGGGCTAACTGGCCTGTGAGCTTCTGGAAGACCTTTCTCCTGTTTGCACCTTCCATTGCCCCGCAGGCATGCTGGGGTTCCGGGTGACTGCTGCAATGTCCAGTGGTCCTAGGGATCCAAAATTAGGAATTCTGGCACAACAAGCACTTTATCCACTGTGGCATCTCCCAAGTTTCAGCCTTATTTATTTATTTTGAGGTAGGGTCTCACTCTAGCCAAGGCTGACCTGGATCTTGTCGGGAGCCATAGGGCAAAAAAGCCTCTCCATTTTGCCTGGGCCTGCTCATAAGCTGACTCCTTACTCAGAAAGCTGGTCCATCCAGCTTTCTGTTAGGTACTTCTAGAACGTCGGTCAGCAGACTGCTTACCGAATCTTATCTTTTGCAAAAGGCCAGTTTATGGTCAGGATGTGAAGCCTGGTGCAGTCAGGATGTTAAGCCATTGAGGCAAGATCAGATGAACACCTAATTACATCCCCTCTAGGTTTCCTGACAATTCCAAAGCCCTAAATCACATCAGCCAGCTTATCCCCTCACCCCTTTTCTTCCCCTATATAACTACTGTGTAAAAAATAAAGACTCTGAGGCCTTGACAAACACCTAGCATGGTCTCCTTCTTGTGTCTGTTTGCCTTTTCCCACCCAGGTTAGCTTCTCCTCGGGTCCTTGTTTAACTCCCTGCTGGCCGGGACAGGATCTCACTCGTATTCCCAGGCTGCTCTCGAACTCACAGCGCTTCTTCTACCTCTGCTTCCTGAGTGCTGGGATTAAAGACATGTGTCACCACACCTGGATTCAACCTTGTTAGTATTAATTGTTATTATTTTTTTTGTATTGTTTTTTGTATTCCCTCCCCTCTCAATCAGGTTCTCTTTTATTTTGATGTCATGATCTTTTCCTCCTCTTATGATGGTCTTGTGTAGGTAGTGTCAGGCACTGTGAGGTCATGGATATCCAGGCCATTTTGTGTCTGGAGGAGCACATTGTAAGGAGTCCGATCCTTCCTTTGGCTTTTATATTCTTTCTGCCACCTCTTCTGCAATGGACCCTGAGCCTTGGAAAGTGTGATAGAGATATTGCAGTGCTGAGCACTCCCGTCACTTCTTTCCAGCACCATGATGCCTTCTGAGTCATCCCAAGGTCACTGCCAACTGAAAAGAGAAGGTTCTCTACCAAAAGTGAGAGTAGCATTAATATATGGGTATGAACATTAAGAGAAGTGCTTGGTGGGCGGTTTGATGAGCATGGTATATACATTTAGCCAGACAGCAGCAGACGTTACATTCCTAGGGCTCGTGACTACCCATGTTGTAGATTTTCAGTATCAGGGATGTATTCCCTCCCACAGAGTTCGCCTTTGAATGGAGTGACCCGGAGTGTGGTTTCCATGGACAGCTGACCTGGACTAGGCTTTCACAAGGGTTTAAAAACTCACCCACCATCTTTGATGAGACACTCCATGAAGACCTGGGTGAGTATCGGCAGGCACACCCCCAAATAACCCTCCTACAGTATGTTGATGACCTCCTTATAGCTGCCCCAGACAAAGAAACCTGTTGTTTGGCAACTGGCGCCTTGCTCAGAGAATTGGACTGGATGGGATATCAGGTGTCTGTGGATAAGGCAGAGCTCTGCCAAAGGGAGGTAACGTACCTAGGGTACATACTCAAGGGGGGGCCAACACCTGCTATCTCAGGCCCAGAAAGAGACGATCCTCAGTATCCCCACTCCCAAAACTCAAAGACAAATTTGTGAGTTCTTAGGCTCGGCAGGATTCTATAGACTCTGGGTGCCAGGATTCATGGAAATGCTAAGCCTCTCTATGAGGCCACAAGAGGGCAAGAGAATGCCTTAGAATGGACTCCAGAGATGGCCAGAGCCTTCCACCAGCTCAAGGAGGCAGTCCTTAAGGTCTCAGCACTGGCCCTACCAGACATCTATAAGCCTTTCCACCTGTATGTGGATGAAAAAAAGGCATAGCCAAGGGAGTGCTGACTCAAATTCTAGGCCCTTAAAAAATACCAGTAGCCTGTCTGGACCCAGTAGCGCAACGATGGCCAGCTTGTCTGTGCATCGTGGCGGCCACCACGTTGCTGGTTAAGGATGCAGATAAGATTACTATGAGACAGGAATTGATTATAATTACCCCACATGCCATCAAAGGGATTCTCAAGAATCCCCCAGATCAATGGATCTCTAATAACCAACTGGTGCATTACCAGTCTCTGCTTCTGAACCCGCCCCGCATCCTATACCACCCTACCTCAGCCCTCAATGCAGCCACTTTACTGCCAGACCCAGACCAGGACATTACATATGACTGCTCAATAGTGTTGAGCCAAGTTCACAACGTGAGGCCGGACCTGACAGACATCCCTTGGCCGAATGCAGACGGGAGTAATTATGTGCAAGATGGAGTCAGGTATGTGGGTGCTGTGGTAGTAACTCTTGACTCTGTAGCATAGGCCTCAGCCTTACTGTTATGCCCAGTTCTCGGCACCCCCAGTGACCACCAAGGAGAACCAAACACGTATGCAAGGGCAAGGAGCTTTATTTCAGGCTTAAGCTCGGGCTCTCGACTTCACCAATGCAGTGGATCTGTACAAGAGCCCAGAGTAGTGGGAGGGAAGGGTTTTCATAGGGATTTGAACAGAAGAAGGGGATGGATACATGATTGGTTGATTTAAACAGTGTATTCTTCTACTTGGTAGCAGATGCCAGTAAGTTGAAAAGGAGACATAAAGGGTGGAGAAAGGAAGGGAGGAGGATACTTAATAGGTTGATATTGGATATATGTAATTACAATGATTGTAATGGGGAGGTAAGATGATGGAGAATGGAATTTCAAATGGGAAAGTGTGGGGGTGGGGAGGGAGGGAATTACCATGGGATATATTTTATAATCATGGAAAATGTTAATAAAAATTAAACAGTGTATTCTTCTGATTGGCTTAGGATTCTGGCAGACAAAGTTGGTGGGCTGGGGCTAGGGGAATTGAACTTTTCTATGACTACAGGAATGTATGGCATAATCAGTTTCCAGTAACTGTTAAACCCACCCTTACCAGAAGATAAAAACTTAGATCTTGCCGGGAAACGGAAACTTAGGCCTACTGAGGACTCTGAAGCCTGTCATGGCGTCCATCTGGTTCCTGAGTCCTTCTCCTACCACCTGTGATTTCGGCCCAGAAAGCCAAACTAATTGCCCTGACTCAGGCCCTTAAAATGGCCTAAGACAAAATAGCAACCATCTTCATGGACAGCCAATACAACTTTTCCATGGCTCATGTCCATGGGCTCATCTATAAGGAAAGGGGGCTGCTCACGGTGAAAGGAAAAACCATCAAAAATAAAAAATGAGATCCTGGCCCTATTAGAGGTGATGTGGCTGCCCCTCGACCATTGCCCTGGCCATCAAAAGGTGGAAGATAAAAGAACACAAGAAAACTGACTGGTAAGGCCACAAAAGAGAATGCACTCCACTCCACAGCCACAGCCTTGGTGGCTATGGTTCCACCTCTGACCCCCCATTGCAACTTGAAAGATAAGGAGGACCTAACCAAATGCCAAGGACTCTTTCGTAAAGAAGGGTGGCTCTATACAGCTGAGGGCCAAATAATTTTCCCTTCAGAATTTGCTAAACAGTTCATTTATCAGATTCATCAAAACATCCATCTGGGTCTTAGAAAACTTAAGGAGCTGCTGAGAAATGCTAAGTACAAAATTTTTCACCTAGGGCCCTTAGTGAATGAGCTCATTTCCCACTGTCCTACCTGTAAGGCAGCAAATCCCTTGACTGTAGGACAAAAGACCCTGGGAAACCTGCTACCCAGACAGAGACCAGGCGCAAACTGGGAAATAGATTTCCCCAAAGTCAAACCGGGTTTATATGGATACAAGTACCTTTTACTTCTTGTAGACACCTTTTCAGGCTGGGTGGAGGCATTCCCCACCAAGAAAGAGACCTCCACCATAGTGGCTAAGAAGCTGCTAGAAGAGATTATCCCCAGGTGTGGACTGCCTTCATTGTTGGGATCTGATAACAGATCTGCCTTCATATCTCAGGTAACACAGTCGCTTGTTAAAGTTGTGGGGACAGATTGGAAAGTTCATTGTGCCTACCATCCCCAGAGTTCAGGCCAGGTAGAGAGAAATGAATCGGACCTTAAAGGAGACCTTAACTAAATTAACCCTAGAAATTGGCAGTGACTGGGTAGCCCTCCCTCCTAATGCCTTGTATAAGGCTAGAAACACCCCCGTACCCTAGGCCTAACTCCCTTTGAAATACTATATGGGAGGCTCCCTCCCCTTCTGCCTAACCTTCAACCTGAGATCCTTGCAGAATTTGACCATCAGAAGTTCCTGGAATCCCTACAAGCTCTCCATAAGGTCCCAAAACAGATTTTGCCAGATATACGCCAAATCTGAGTCAGCTCCCCCTCTGAACCCCCATTGCTTTGAACCAGGTGATGAAGTCTGGATTAAGAGACACAATCAATCACAAGCCATGCTGGGAAGGCTCTCACATGGTAAACCTGACCACGCCCACAGCCGCGAAGGTTGCCGGAGTCAGAATCTGGATTCATCACTCCCATGTCAAACCTGCGGGACAAGAGACCACTCAGCAGTTGCAACACCGGTGAGAGAGGCCTCCTGAGGACTCCAGAAGGATGGATGACTCAGCCCCATCCACTGGACCCACTAAAGCTAAGACTTTACAAATCTTGTTTTCTTTTCGAGGTAGGGTCTCACTCTAGCCCAGGTGGATCTGGAATTCACTATGGACTCTCAGGGTGGCCTCGAACTCACAGCAGTCCTCCTACCTCTGCCTCCCAGTGCTGGGATTAAGGGCATGTGCCACCACACCCGGCGAGACTTTACATATCTGGATCTTGATCTCTGCTATGGGTTTGGCCCTTACTGGACCTAACCCTCATGAGACATATAACCTCACATGGGTGGTTACTAACATGGTTGCAGGGACGATTGTTAATTCCACGTCCCACTCAGCCCCTATGGGAACTTGGTTCCCTGACAATACATTTGACTTGTGCACATTGACTGAAGGGGATTGGGATACCTATGCTGAACTCCAAAATTGCTATCTACCATTCTCATCTTATGGTATTAAAGTCCCAATATCAACCCCTAGACCCCGCTCAAGGATTTGAAATGGAACCTATCCCAAGGGGGCAATGAGAGGATCAAATTTGCTCCAGTTTACAGCTAGGCCTAAATGTCCGTTTCCTAGACAGGCAGACAAGACTTCTGGGCAAAACCACGAACAAAGGGCTGTTAATCAATAGTGACCCTGACATGTGGCCGGGGAAGATAGCCCCCCAGGGGCCTGAGTCAGTTCCTGCCATCTCTAAAACAGGTCTAAACATGTCCAAGGATGGTAAAATCTGGGCACAGCCCATCAAAGGTGTACAAATGTAACTGCTGCTTACCTAGCCATTCACGTTAGAGGATTCTCTAACCCACCTGGAATTCTCCTGTGCTTGAAAGGGGCCTGCGGGCTCCTCTCAGGGTGGCCATTTTGCATGAATGGTTGACTCCGCATGCCGGCTCACTCTGCAGAATAAATGCTCTTTCCTTTTACATACTATTTGAGTCCAGGGTCTTTCTTCAGCGATTCTAGGACCCTTACACCCCCAATTGAGCAGCCTATAAAGCCCACTATCTGTAATCCCAAACTGACTGCTCCTACTTTTGACAGTCAGGCCTGGTAGCTCATGTTTCTCCTCAAACAAAACCTTCCATCTTGGCCTCAGAATGGTCTCCGTGGTCGTGGTCACCCCTGAACCTTACATGTGGAGCCTGCCTCAGACAGGAAGTTTCTGGTGGCCCTCTTGGGCGGCCAGACCCCCTTTCCCCTGACCAGGTCATTTGACCCTCTGAAGGCCTGGGACCATCTCTGTCTGATACAGGCTCTCCCATCCACCACGATTCACCTCACTGTTCTTTTCTCTCCATCTCCTCCCTCCTTCTCGATAAGTGTCCCTCTGTCTCGGGTTGGCCTGTCTCGGGGTTTACCCCTCCTCATGGGAGCCGGCATGCCAGGCGACACCCCTCAGCCACTAGGCCCTAACCCCAGGTCTCCAGAAAGACACACTCTGGACACCTCGCGTCTCTCTCTGGTCTACTGTACCCTGAGGGGCGCCTTTTGGTTTGGTTGCACCATCTCTCCCTCGGGGCACCCCCACTTCCCTCCTCTCCCCCTCTCTCTGAGCTCTCACCTTCCACAGCCTGCAGCCCAGTCGCCCTCCTCGCCCACTAACAGGTGCGGCCTGTGGGAGGCGCAGGCCCCGTTGTTCCCCCGAGCGGGCCGGGCTCACACTGCTGCTCCCTGTAAACCCGGCTTGAGCTCCGGTGTATTTTTCTCTCACCCTTGTTCTGCTCTTTCTTTAAGGACTTAAAGCCTCTATGACTCTTGGACCACACCTTATCTTTCTCTGCATCTCTGCCAGGTCTCATCCATAAGCTAGCCAACGGGTCCAAATGGCCTGAAAATGATACTTTTTTTCCCCCAGGTCTTAAGCCTGGTTTATTGCTATTTTTTTTTTCTTCAATTTTTGTTGTTGTTGTTTTGTTTTCCAGGTAGAGTCTTACTCTGGCCCAGGCTGACATGGGATTTACTATGTAGTCTCAGGCTGGCCTCGAACTCACAGCGATCCTCCTACCTCTACCTCCCGAGTGCTGAGGTTAAAGGCGTGCGCCACCACGCCAGGCCTTTTTTTTTTTTTTTTCAAATTTTTATTAACAACTTCCATGATTATAAAAAAATATACCATGGTTATATCCTCCCTCCCCCCACTTTCCCATTTGGAACTCCATTCCCCATCATATCCCCTCCCCATCTCAATCAGTCTCTCTTTTATTTTGATGTCATGATCTTTTCCTCCTCTTATGATGGTCTTGTGTAGGTAGTGTCAGGCACTGTGAAAATGATACTTTTGACTTCCAAATTCTCACTGACTTAAACTTCTGCCAATGTACAGGCAAATGGTCCGAAATATCCTATTTTAACTCTGCACAGCTTTCTCTCTGCTCTCCCTGCCATTCTCACCAGGTCCTTCTTGCCCCTCCCCCATACTCACCTTCACCCTCTGCTTTTGATCCTGACATCATAGAGGACCTCACCCCAACAGTTCATCCGGCTCCTCTTCTGAATGAGTGAATGAATGAATACATGAAGGAAAAATGGTCGTCTAGAGTCTGTATGGAAAGTGCACTGGAAATGAATGTGTGTGTGAATATGTACGTGGCTCACAGCCCTAAGGCTGCAGAATGATTTCTGACCTGAGCAGTGCCATTTCATTGTGGGGATGTTTTCCATCAAGCCCACTGTACGATTCAGCATAGCCAATATGTCCTGTTGAGTGTCCCCCAGAAGGAACACTAAAAGTAATTAAGATCATAGATAAATAAATAAATAAATAAATAAATAAATAAATAAATTCAAGATTGTCCTACTCTTTAAGAGTTGTAAAATGGCAGGATTGGAAAGCAGACTATAGCCCTGAGCGAACTCTCCCTGGAACTTAGGGGAGAAAAAGGCTCTTTCTTAGCGTCCCTGCCTTGCAGAGCCAGGGAACTGCAAGCCCAGGGAACCTCAGGATCCTGGCCCCAGCATGATGATGGATGAATGCTGACGCTATGAGGACTCCTCATAAGAAATCTATAACTGTTTTACGCTTATAAAATATTTGTGTTTCAGTGCCTGACACCTACCCAAGACCATCATAAGATGAGGAAAAGATCAGGACATCAAAATGAAAGAGAGATTGAGATGGGGAGGGGATATGATGGGGAAAGGAGTTTCAAAGGGGAAAGTGGGGGGGAGGGAGAGTATTACCATGGAATATTAAAAAATTTTTTTGTTTATTTTTATTTATTTATTTGAGAGCGATAGGGAGAGAGAGAAGGGAGAGAAAGAAGAGAGCGAGAGAGAGAGAGCGAGAGAGAGAACGGGCGCGCTAGGGCCTCCAGCCACTGCAAACAAACTCCAGACGTGTGTGCCCCCTTGTGCATCTGGCTAACGTGGGTCCTGGGGAATTGAGCCTTGAACCGGGGTTACCATGGGATATATTTTTTTTTAATTTTTAATGTATTTATTTGAGAGCGACAGACACAGAGAGAAAGACAGATAGAGGGAGAGAGAGAGAACGGGTGCGCCAGGGCTTCCAGCCTCTGCAAACGAACTCCAGACGCGTGCGCCCCCTTGTGCATCTGGCTAACGTGGGACCTGGGGAACCGAGCCTCGAACCGGGGTTCTTAGGCTTCACAGGCAAGCGCTTAACCGCTAAGCCATCTCTCCAGCCCATGGGATATTTTTTATAATCATGGAAGTTGTTAATAAAAATTTGTGTTTTATGTTTATCTTTCTATGCTTTTATGGAACTACTAACAGACAATCACCTCAAGGTTTATGTTTAAATTTAAAAGTACTCGATACTAAATTTGTAAAATAAATTCTAAAATTTCTAATAATGTTTAAACCTGCTTTCATATTTAAAAAAAAAATGTGTTTCAGGAAAGTTATAAGAAACAAAGTTCCAAAATCTGTTTATTATGGTTAAATAGCATAAGTCAAATGTGATCTTTAAAAAAGTCCTTCTTTAAAAAAGTTATTTCAAGAGGCCTTTTGAGGGAAAAAAAAAATGATCATACTAAAAGTGTTCTGGTAAGAACAATAAAAGCTTTTGTTGATAGTTATGAGATGAACTAAGGAGATAAACTGGAAAGAAAACTTTTTAAATGTTGGATGTTAAATAGTTGATGAAAAAGATTGTTACAGAGTGGCTACATGGATTGAAAGGTGAAAGTGTGTAGATGAAAGTATGAATAAAGTATGTAGATGAAGATATGAGTAAGCTTAAACAGGTTAAAGACAAAGAGCTTAATCAGATTACAGACTTCTTGAGATATGAAATGATTTAGCCTATGGCTGACATCAGTCTAACAAAGTATGGGCCTGGCCGGTGGTAGCAGGATGTTAATGGTATTCAGGTTGTAAACTTAACTTTAACTCATTGTTGTTAATCTGTTCATGATAATGGTTACGAAAGACTGAATTTAGAGTACTCCACCAGGTTAACTAGGTTCCTCTATCTGTCAACCTTTTAACTAAATCATAAGGTTAAAATTAACTCATTGATATTTAATTCTCTCCAAAGGTTATTATATCTAAAACTCTGCCTCAAAAAAAAAAAAAAAGAAAAGAAAAGAAAAAGAAAAAGAAAAAGAAAAAGACAAAGAAAAAAGAAATCTCACAGAGGAACTATTTACTCTTTTCCCCCTATTTTATAAGGTAAATAGACCACATTTGAAACATTTAACAGTATTTATCTGTCACATACTTAAAAAACTATTTCATGGTGAACAGTTAAAAAAAAAATTCTAGGGCTGGAGAGATGGCTTAGCGGTTAAGCGCTTGCCTGTGAAGCCTAAGGACCCTGGTTCGAGGCTCGGTTCCCCAGGTCCTACGTTAGCCAAATGCACAAGGGGGCGCACGCATCTGGAGTTCATTTGCAGTGGCTGGTAGCCCTGGCGCGCCCATTCTCTCTCACTCTCTCTCTCTCTCTCTCTCTCTCTCTCTGCCTCATTCTCTGTCTGTTGCTCTCAAATAAATGAATAAAAATAAAACCAAAAAAAAAAAAATTCTAAACAAAGCTATGTTGTGATTTTAAGATGTAATTCCTCAATTCCTCCAACAATCAGTCTTCATATAAAGTTGATTTAAGATTTGAATAGTTATAGATTATGTCATAAAATTTTGTGTATGCTTGGAATGCAATGCAATTTTGTAAAATTGATTTGGAAGAGATTAAAAGTACTTTTTGTTTGTTTGTTTGTTTGTTATTTGAGGTAGGGTCTCACTCTAGCCCAAGCTGACTTGGAATTCACTATGTAGTCCCAGGGTGGCCTTGAACTCACAGTGATCCTCCTACCTCTGCCTCCCAAGTGCTGGGATTAAAGGCGTGCGCCACCACGTCCGGCAAAAATACTTCTTTTTGACTCAACAATTAAAGGTTGCTTCCAGGGAGGACTAATTGAAGGAGGAAGTCCTTCCCCCAGAGTGAGCCCTTCCCCAGAGTGGCCCTTTTATAGGGGTACTTTATGTAAGAAAGCTCTGTGGACGAAGAGCCCCTTCCTTCCTTTCACTTGGCTTCCAGAGCCACCTGCTGCCTTCCAGTATAGATTGAAAACCAGCATCAACTGAAGACTGAAATCCAGTGGCTCTTCAGGAAGCCTCCAGGCTTTCAGTGCTGGATTGGGACTGCTGAGGCATCTGGCCTCGTGGGCTGAGCAGCTAGCTACCGGGTTCCTTGATTCTCAGACCTGCAACTGCCATTGGACTAGAATACCCTTTTTCATATAATCATTCTAGCAGCTCTGTTCCTCTAGAGAACCCTGACTAATACAACGTCAAATGCACATCACATCACATCACACACCACACTATATAAACTCTACACGTACACGTACATAAGAGCATAAGCAAACAAAAGAAAAGAAAAAAAGAAAAGAAAAAAATAACATCCCTATCGCTTGCCTTGGTCTGCAAGGGCCCGCCTGTGCTCTTTTTCCTTTCTCCCTGAAGCCAAGTGTCGGGATAGAACCAAGAAAATTATCGCTGGGCCCTTCATGGCAGCCAGGAGGCCCTGAACTCCTGGGCCATTTCTCCATCAAGCTGGAGGAAGCAACAGAGAAATGGGCACTAGGGGGCAGTGAGGATCCAGCACATGGCTGCCCAGCAGGAAGTGAACCTTGAGTTCCCAGACAGTTAACCACAGCATTTTTGTTTTTCCTGGTTTTTCCAGGTAGAGTCTCACTCTAGCCCAGGCTGACCTGGAATTCACTATGTAATCTCAGGGTGGCCTTGACCCCACGACAATCCTCCTATCTCTGCCTCCCAAATCTTGGGATTAAAGGCATGCACCACCACACCCGACTAACCACAGCATTTTTTTTAATTAAAATTTTTTTAAATTTATTGGAGAGTGACAGAGAGAGAAAGAGGCAGAGAGAGAGAGAGAGAGAGAGAGAGAAAGAGGGAGGGAGGGAATGGGCGTGCCAGGGCCTCCAGCCACTGCAAATGAACTCCAGATGCATGTGCCCCCTTGAGCATCTGGTTTACCTAGTCCTAGAGAATCGAACCAGGATTCTGTGGCTTTGCAGGCAAATGCCTTAACCTCTATGCCAACTCTCCAGCCCCCCTTCTCTCTTTTTTTTAAAAAATTTTTTTTGTTTGCTTTTATTTATTGAGAGAGAAAGAGAGGAGGGGGGAGAGAGAGAGAGAGAGAAAGAGACATATATAGAGAGAGAATGGGTGCGCCAGGGCTATCAGCCACTGCAAACGAACTCCAGACGCGTGCGCCCCCTTGTGCATCTGGCTAACGTGGGTCGTGGGGAATCAAGCCTCGATCCGGGGTCCTTAGGCTTCACAGGTAAGCACTTAACCGCTGAGCCATCTCTCCAGCCCTGACCACAGCATTTTAAGAACTGAGTCTCCAGCTGTCCCATAAGGAGACTGCAGAACCCGGATGAAGTCAGAACTACGAAGCAGGCGCAGAGCAAGTACCGGCTGCTTCTGAGAGGCACAGGGACGGCATCAGCGCATAGAGAACTTTGAGCACTTGTGCTTCACTTGCCTCTGATTGACTTAAAATCACAGCTGAGCTGGGCTTGGTGTCACATGTTTGTAATCCCAGCACTCAGGAGGCTGAGTTAGGAGGGTCACTGTTGGTTGGAGGCCAGCCCCAGGCTATACAGTGAATTCCAGGTCAGCCTGAGCTACAGTGAGACTCTACCTTGAAAAAAAAAAAACAACTCAGCTAAGCAATTATTAGTCTTTATGATGATTAACATTCATTGGCAAATTGACTAGGTTTAGAATCACCTTGGAGACACACTTCTCTCGACAGGTAGATTATACAGGTGTGCGTGTGTGCGTGTGTGTGTGTGTGTGTGTGTGTGTGTGTGTGCACATGTGAGATTACTCAGTAGGTAAAGATGCTTGCTATACAAGCATGAGGACCTGATCTCCAACCTAGTACCCACAGAAAAAGTCAAGCATGGGCTGGGGTGATGGCTTAGTGGTTAAGGCCTTTGCCTGCAAAGCCAAAGGACCCTGGTGTGGTGGCGCCTGCCTTTAATCCCAGCACTTGGGAGGCAGAGGTAGGAGGATCTCCATGAGTTCAAGGCTAACCTGGGACTACAGAGTGAATTCCAGGTCATCCTGAGCTAGAGTGAGACCCTACCTCAGGGGAAAAAAAAAGCCAGGCATAGTGACACACACCTTTAATCCCAGCACTCAGGAAGGCAGAGGTAGGATCACTGTGAGTTCAAGGCCAACCTGGGACTACACAGTGAGTTCTGGGTTCCAGGTCAGCCTCGGCTACAATGAGAACCTGCCTGAAAACAAACTACCAAAAGAAAGGGAAAAGGCTGGAGAGATGGCTTAGCGTTTAAGGCACTTGCCTGCAAAGCCAAAGGACCCAGGTTCAATTCCCCAGGATCCACCTAAGCCAACAGGTGGCACATGGGTCTGGAGTTCGTTTGCAGTGGCTGAAGTTCCTGGCGTGCCCATTCTTTCTCTCTCTTTCTCTCAAATAAATAAATAAAATATTTTTTTTTTTATTGTTGTTTGTTTTTTGAGGTAGGGTTTTCACTCGAGGGTGGCCTCGAACTCTCAGCGATCCTCCTACCTCTGCCTCCCGAGTGCTGGGATTAGAGACGTGCGCCACCATGCCCAGCTAAGTAAAATATTATTTTAAAAATTGGGAGTTCAAGGTTCTGTGAGAGATTTTTTGTCTCAGGGAAATAAGGAGGAAGAGTCTTGGAGGAGGACATATTCCTCTGACCTCCTCATGCGTGCACACAGGGTGCATGCATCTGTCACACATACACCACACGCACACACCCCGAAAAAGGAACGCTTTGACGGACCGAAAGACTTCATAATCATAAGCGTTGGAAAGGAAGAACTCAAAGTTTGCGGCTGGAATACTTAGAGCCTGGAAAGCAGCCTGGGGAGAGCGCCAGAGGGAAGGGTCGAACTACATCTCCCGGCTTCCCTTGCGCCGCGAAGAGCCGGTTGGCGTTATCCGATTGGACTTCTGGGCGCGGGGCGGGGCCTGGGAAGGCGGGACTTCCTGTCTGAGCTTCGGATGTTGCTAGGAGAGACCAGAGGAAATTGCAGAGGCCGGGAGCGCGGGAACTAGGGTGGGAGGGTTGCGGTGTCTGTCATGGCCTCCTCCGGGCCGGCGTGTCGCAGTCGGTGGTCGTGTCCCGAGGTGCCATCCGCCACGTTCTTCACCGCCTTGCTGTCGCTGCTGGTGTCGGGGCCTCGCCTGTGGCTGCTGCAGCAGCCTGTGGCGCCTTCGGGGCTTTCCCTGCGGTCCGAGGCCCTGCGCAACTGGCAAGGTGAGCCTCGGCGGGGTCCCGAGGGCCCTGTGTCCACAGACTTGGCGTGTCCCTAGGTTCCACCTCCCAAGTGTGCCATCCCTGTCGCAACGCCAGCTTATTCCCGGTCTCCGTGCGTGTCACACCTTTCTTCACACCCGCTGGTCCAGCCTCCAGCATCATCTCCTGGCCGCCCTCCACCCCATCTCCATATTCCACCCCTGTCTCTTTGAGCCCTCATCGTGGTCTTCACCAATCCTGTCACCCTGCCCGCAATTGGCCCCTTCTCTGTCACCTCCTGCCTTACCCAGGTTGTGTCCCCGCGAGGATAAAGCTCTTTCTTTCATTCATAAACACACTCCCCCATCCGCGTAAGGCCGAGGCCCCAAGGACCAATAAAGAAATAAAATGCCTCTCACCTTTCTCGTGACAATTAAGCTTTGTCTGTTTCTATCCAATGACTAATGCCTTCTCTTGAGATTTAGAGTCTCTTAATTCCTGTAATTCCCAGCTCATGGAAGGGAAGGGCTGGGCATAGTCTGCCTTTGGTTAAGGTGCTTTGCTTTCTCAGGGGAGAGAAGTTTCTGCACACCAGTTAACTATAAACATCCACTCATAAAAGACATTCCCAGTCTTTTTGTTCCTCATTCTTTTCTGAGGAGGAACGGGGCGAGTCTGGATTACCCCTGCTATTTTACCAAACTCTCCCATGCATTGATTTCATTTAATCCTCAAAGCGATCTCATGATATAAGGCCGTATTAAATTGCCCATTATTTATATGAAATTGAGGCTCAGTACAGAGAACCACAGAGCTATTTAAATCATACGATTGAGATAAGAACCTATGTGATCTTTTGGAACTTGGATCTTGGCATATATAATCTCTTTTGTTTGAGAGACAGAAAGGGGCAGATAGAGGGAGGGAGAAAGGATGCACCAGGGCCTTCAGCCACTGCAAATGAACTCCAGATGTGTGTGCCACCATGTGCATCTGGCTTACGTGGGTCCTGGCGAATCGTACCTGGGTGGGGAATCGAACCTGGGTCCTTTGACTTTGCAGACAAGTGCCTTAACTGCTAAGCCATCTCTCAAGTCCAAATTATTTATTTATTTATTTATTTAGAGAGAGAGAGAGAGAGAGAGAGAGAAAATGAGAATGCCACTGCAAATGAACTCCAGATGCATGAGCCTCTTTATGCACCTCGCTTTACATGGGTAGTGGGGAATCAAACCGAGTTCCTTAGGCTTCACAGGCAAGCATTTAACCACTAAGCCATCTCTACAGCACTTTTCATAGACAGCAAAATGCTAGCCTACACTGAGGCTCCCACTTCCTTTCTTTCCTTACCTTTTTTTTCTCCTCCCCTTCCTCCTTTCTTATCTTTTTTTTTTTTTAATTTCGGTTTACAGTGTATTTATTTGCAAACAGAGAGAGGTAGAGAGGAGACAGACAGAAAGAATGGGCGTACCAGGCCCTTCAGCCACTGCAAATGAACTCCAGATGCATTCGCCACCTTGTGCTCCTAGCTTACATGGGTCCTGGGAATCAAACCCTCATTGTTAGACTCTTCAGGCAAGCACTGTAAATGCTGAGCCATCTCTCCAGCCTTGTCTGTCTTTCTTTTTCTTTTTTTTTTTTTTTTTGAGGTAGGCTCTCACTGTAGCTCAGGCTGACCTGGAATTCACTATGTACTCTCAGGGTGGCCTCGAACTCTCAGCGATCCTCCTACCTCTGGCTCCAGGTGCTGGGATTAAAGGTGTGCGCCACCAGGCCAGGTGAGCTCTGTCTTTCTTTTGATACTGGGTCTGTTATTTAGCCCAAGCTGGCCTAGATCTCACCATGTAGCCCAAACTGAACTTGAACACAACCATGTAGCCTAAGGTGACGTTCAACTTGTGATCCTCTGGCCTCAGCCTCCCGAGTGCTGGCATTACAGGTGTGTATGACCATACTGAGTTAGCCTCTGGGTGTAGGGTTTGTGAACAATTGAAAGCTTCTGAAGGCCTCAAGTCTTAACAGTGTTACTTTACAGTGAGGAAAACTGAAGCCATGGACTGGAGAGATGGCTTAGTGGTTAAGGTGCTTGCTTGCAAAGCGAAAGGACCTCGGTTCAATTCCCCAGGACACATGTAAGCCAGGATGCACAAGGTGGCGCATGCATCTGGAATTCATTTGCATTGGCTGGAAGCCCTGTCACACCCATTCTGTCTCCCTCTCCCTCTCTCCCTCTCTCCAATAAATAAATAACTGAAGCTGTGAGGACCCAGGCTTTGAACTTGACTGAGCTCATCCAGCCTGGTTGAGCCAAGATTGCACTCCAAGTCTTTACTCCTCCAAATCCAGTTTCTCCCTCTTTCATATTAGTGCTTCCGTTTGTGAAGGTATAAAAGTATGTTAGAAGCCATATGTTTAATCCCAGCGCTCGGAAGGCAGAGGTAGGAGGATCACCATGAGTTTGGAGCCAGCCTGAGACAACATAGCAAATTCCAGGTCAGCCTGGGCCAGAGGGAGACCCCACCTTGAAAAACAAAACAAAAGTATATTAGAGATACCTTATGTTTAGAAAAGATAAAAGTGCAAACCCAGTGTAACCCTAGCTGAGATAAAAGGATCATGGGTTTCAGACCCACCTGAGGTACATAGCAAATCCTTATCTAAAGCAAGAAGAGCAGGGTAGGCGGCTTGGGATAAAGCACAAAGGAGCACAAGCCTAAGGACCCGCGCTCAGACTCAGACCTCCAGCCCCCGCGTAAGTGCTGGGTGGGTGTGCCGGTGGCCACCTATAACCCCAGAGTTCAGGAGGTGGAGATGGGATTTCGGAGGCAAACTGGCTCACTAGACTAGCCAGACTGGTGATTTGTGGGTTCAAGCGAGTGGTCATGCCTTAGTATATAAAGTGGACAGCAGCTGAGGAAGACATCTGACGTCAGCCTGTGCCCTCCCTATGCATCCATGTGTGAGTGCATACATGTGAGCAGGCACGCACGCCAAACACACACATGCGATCAAGAGCCAGATATACTAGCTCCACACCTGTCCTCAGAAGACAGGAGGCTTGCTCTAGGCTTGAGGCCTACCTGGTGTCCATAGCAAATTCTAGACCAGCCTGGGGCAACCATAGTGTTGGAAAGAGAAAAAAAAAGGTACAACTCTTTGTTGTTTATTGCTTATAAAGCTTAGCTGTACCTATAAAATTGAATCCATACTTATTTTTTTTTCTTTATTTATTTGAGAGAGGGAGAGAAAGAGAAAGAGAGAATGGGCGCACCAGGGTCTCCAGCAAACGAACTCCAGATGCATGTGCTACCTTGTGCATCTGGTGTGTGGGTACTGGGGAATTGAACCTTAGGCTTTGCAGGCAAGTGCCTTAACCACTAAGCCATCTTTCTAGCCCATTGAATCCATACTTTCTTTTTTTTTTTTTTTTTTTTTTTAAGGTAGAGTCTCACTCTAGCCCAGGCTGGCCTGGAATTCACTATGTAGTCTCAGGGTGGCCTTGAACTCACAGAGATCCTCCTACCTCTGCCTCCTGAGTGCTGGGATTAAGGGCGTGTGCCACCATGCCCAGTTTGAATCCACACTTTTAAGACAAACTTCTAATTCCTGTATCTATGTGATTCATGTTAGCCTGTTAATTCTTCTAGCTGCAAAATAATTCACGGTCCCTTTTCTCTTCCTCTGAACAGCCTCTGTGGAAGGAGAGGTCAGGATTACTGCTGAGACTGGTACCCAGAGTGTTAAGTGACCCCACTCAATTCACCCTGAAGCTGTTCAAATTATTTAACTCTCACACTGGCCAGTGAGATTGGTCAGTATGAAAATTGAAGAAAAATTTTAAAAAAGGTGAGAGAACACTTGAAAGGACCAAAAACCACTCCATGTATAGAAGTTGTCTTTTCCCCACGTGGATATTGGTTTTTGATTCCATCCCTCCAGCCACGGTAAGGAGCACAGAGGAGATGTGGGGCCTTCCCTGCTAGCCCTCCATGATACCTTCCCTTTCCTGTTTTGTTTTAGTTTTAGTTTTTATTATTATCATTATTATTACTTTGGGTTTTCAAGGTAGGGTCTCATTCCCAGACTGGTGTGGAATTTACTGTGTAGTCTCAGGCTGGTCTCGAACTCCCGGAGATCCTCCTACCTCTGCCTCCTGAGTGCTGGGATTAAAGACATTTGCCACAACGCCCACCTCATTTAACAAAATATATATTTTATTTGTTTAGTTATTTATTTGAGAGAGAGAGAGAGAAAGAGGCAGATAGAAAGAGAATGGGCACACCAGGGCCTCTAACCATTGCAAACAAATTCCAGGCGCACATGTCAGCTTGTACATCTGGCTTACATGGGTACTGGGGAATTGAAGTTGGGTCTGTAGGCTTCATAGGCAGGCACCTTAACCACTGAGCCATCTCTTCAGCCCCCTTCCCTGTTTTGAGTCTCATATATCCCAGGCTAGGCTTCAGCTTGCTATGTAGCTGAGGATGACCTTGAACTTCCCATCTTCTTGCCTATATCTTTCCAATGTTGGGATGACAGGTGTGTGCCACCGCTCACAGTTATGTGGTGCTGGGGATGGCACCCAGGGCTCTGTGCGTGCTAGACAAGCACTCTGCCAACTGAGCCACATCCCCAGCCCCAACTCTCCCTCTCCTACTGGCTAGAAACCTGGCTGTCCCTCCTTGGAGTGATCCCACATCTGGCCGCTAACCCCGCCCCCTCTTTAGTTTACAGGCTGGTGACCTACATCTTTGTCTATGAGAGCCCAGTCTCCCTGCTCTGCGGCACCCTCGTCATCTGGCGCTTCGCTGGCAGCTTCGAGAGGACCGTGGGCACCGTCCGTCATTGCTTCTTCACCTTGATCTTCACCATCTTCACCGCTATCATCTACCTGTCCATGGAGAGTGTGTCATCGCTGTCGAAGCTGGGGGAGGTGGAGGACGCCAGAGGGTTCACTCCCGTGGCCTTTGCCATGCTGGGCGTCACCTCCATCCGCTCCCGGATGAGGCGGGCCCTCGTGTTTGGTGTAGTCGTGCCCTCCACCTTCGTGCCCTTCCTCCTGCTGGGCGCCTCTTGGCTCATTCCTCATACTTCCTTCCTGAGTAATGTCTGCGGCCTTTTGATTGGGCTGACATGTATCCTTCTCAGAAGACAACGGTATAACCAAGCTATGCCAAAGGGCAAACCCGCCTGGAGGGTCTGGGGAGTCACATAGGTAGAGAGTGGCGGCTCTCACACAGTGCAGGCGACCTCGGGCCTGCCGTCAGCCTGGAACACCACGTAGAGTAGGACGGCCCCCCTCCCGACTCGGGACCAGAACTCCTTTGGGAAACACCAGGGCGGGTGCCGGGGAGATGGTTCAGTGGGCATTTCGCTTTGCAGGCCTGCCAACCCGAGTTCAGATCCCCAGTACCCACATAAGTCTGGACACAAAAGTGGCACGCTCATGTGTAACCCCAAAGTGCCTGTGGCAGTGGAAGGTGGGGTCAGGAGGTTCTCATACTCGTAGGCCGGCTAGCCTTGCTTTCTGGGCAGCAAATAAGATGGAAGGAGAGGACCAACACCCCGAGGTTGTCCTCTGACCTCTGCATGGGTACCATGGCATGCCCATGCCCATAAACGCACACATACAAAATACCAACATGGCTGGCTTCCCATGCCAAGTTAGCACAGCCAATTAACAAATATACTGACTTGTGTTTTCTGGTGTGTGTGTTGGGTGTTCGTGTGTGTGCAGGTGCACGTGTGTGTAGGTGCATACGTGTCTGCATGTATGTGGAGGCCAGAGGATAACCTTGGTTGTTATTCCTTAAGCACTATCCATCTTTTTAAATTGTTATTTATTTATTTATTTGCAAGGAGAGAGAGAATGGGCACTGCAGGACCTCCAGCTGCTGCAAACTCCAGATGCATGCGTCGTTTTGCATCGGGCTTTATGTGGGTACTGAGTGGTTAAAACCAGGTCGTTAGGTTTTTCACGCAAGCGCCTTAACTGCTGAGCCATCTCTCCAGCCCCACTGTCCATCCTTTTTGAGGCTGGGTCTCACTGACCTAAAGTTCACCAAATAAACTTCACTGGCTGGCCAGCGAGCCCCGGGATGCAGCTGTCTCCGCCTCCTTGCTGGGATTACCATAAATGCCATGACACCCAGTTTTGTTACCGTTCGGGTGAGAGAACTCCGGTCCTCAAGCTTGCCAGGCAAACAGTATACCCGACCCTGAATCTGAAGCTTTTTGAGCCCTAACACAGCACCACAGTGGAATGTGCTGTGCTGGGTCGCAAAGAGAGCATGGATGCACTAAAAATATTGCATAAAATCACCTTCATTCTTTCTAAGGTATAAGTGAACCATAATGATGATTTTTTTTCTTTGGTTCTTCGAGGTAGGGTCTCACTCTGGCTCAGGCTGACCTGAAATTCACTATGTAATCTCAGGGTGGCCTCAAAGTCAAGGCAATCCTCTTACCTCTGTCTTCCGAGTGCTGGGATTAAAGGCGTGCGCCACCATGCCCGGCTCCATAAATGAATTTTGTGTTGAAACCTGGGCTCTAACCAGGTGTAGTGGTGTACACATTTAAATCCTGACACTCAAGAGGCAGAGGTAGGAAGGATCACTGTGAGTTCAAGGCCATCCTGGGCTAGTGCAAGATCCTACCTTGAAAAGCCAAAAGGGGAAAAAAAATTAGGTTCTGTTTCCAAGCTATCTCGTTTTGCATATGGAAATATTCCAAAATCCCAAACCTTTTATCTCAATCATTTTTTATTATTTTATTTATTAGAGAGTGAGAGAGGAGAAAGAAACAGATAGAATGGGTGTGCCAGAGCCTCCAGCCACTGCAAACAAGCTCCAGATGCATGTATCACCATGTGCATCTGGCTTACGTGGGTCCTGGGAATTGAACAAGGGTCCTTAGGCTTCTCAGGCAAGCACCTTAATCGTTAAACCATCCCAGTAGCCCCCAGCCATTTTTAAAAATATTTTTAAGTCCTTAGTTTTATTTATTTATTAGAGACAGAGAGGGAGGGAAAGAGAGAGAATGGGCACACCAGGACTTCTAGCCACTGCAGACGAACTCCAGATACATGTACCACCTTGTGCATCTGACTTATGTGGGACCTGGAGAATCGAACCTGGGTTCTTAGACTTCACAGGCAAGCGCCTTAACTGCTAAGGCACCGCTTCAGCACCCCTAGCCATTTTTTGGTCAGGAATACTCAGCCTGTACTTCCCTGAGGCATAAAATAGATGCTTAATGTTTGGAGAAGAAATGAAATCTAAATCTTTGTGGCCATGTAGACAGTGGTAGTTTGAGGTACTGACAAGTCACCAGGGATGGTGACCCATTGGGGAAAATGCTTGCAGAGCATGCCACATGGAACTTGGTGTGTTGTACACACCTGTAATCCCAGCACTCAGAAGTCTGAGGCAGGAGGTTTGCAAGTTGATGCCTGGACTACATAGCAAGACTCTGTTCCCCAGTCCTCTCCCCAAAGAGACCATGTGAAGCCTTGGTCACATTGAGGCAGGGCACCTATGATTTGGGACAATTATAAGAATGTGTCAGTCCCCCCTGGTGGATATTAAGACAACCGTATGGCTTCCTGCTATAAGGATAGGTGCGTGCTGTCTTGTGACCATGAGGGTGGTAGTGGGCGTTGTTCCCTGGGAGGTCAACTCCGTGTTTCTCCTGCGGGGGAAGTTCCCCAGGCTGTGTGGGGTGAGCGCTCATGGCGTACTCCAGAGAGTAAGAGGGAGCGCGGGTCCCTCATGCTGCCTTCACTTTTACTTAATGCTCCCACCTCAGATGGCCTCACCTACTGCTACTCCTTCGACCTCTCAGAGCGAGCAGCACTGAGGCTCGACCAGAAGTTCCCCTTCAGCCTCCTGAGGAGGGTGTCCGCGCTCAAGTACGTCTCGGGCTCTTCAGCCGAAAGAAGAGCCGCCCAGAGCCGGAGGTGAGTGGCCGAGCTCCTCCTTCTCGGTCAGTTTGCTGTTTGGTTTTGTTTTCTTTCATTCATTTTTTAAAAATTAATTTATTTATTTGGGAGAGAGGCAAATAGAGAATGGGCAAACTAGGGCCCCTAGACACTGCAAATGAACTCCAGACGCATGTGCCACCTTATGCATCTGGCTTACATGGGTCCTGAGGAGTCAAATGTGAGTCTGTTGGCTTTGCAGGCAAGTGCTTTAACTGCTAAGTTCTCTCTCTAGCTCCCATTTACTTCCCTCCCTCCCTCCTTCGCTTCCTCCTTCCCTTCTTTCCTGTTCATTTGTTTATTTGCAAGAAGAGAGAGAGAGAATTGGTGCTACTGCAAATGAACTCCAGATGCATACGCCACTTTGTGCATCTGGCTTTACACGGGGAATTAAAACCCTGGCAGTCAGGCTTTGCACACAAGCCCCTTAACTGCAGAGCCATCTTTCCAGCCCAGTTTTCTGTTTTTGCACTGCTCAGGGTAGGAGCCGAGCCCTTACTCATAGTAGATAAGTGTGCTTCTATTGAGCGACACCCCAGTCTTGGTTTGTTTTTTTTTTTCAGTTAGGGTCTTACATAGCCAGAGGTGGCCTGGAATTTGCACTCAGTCCTCTTGCCTCCTCCCCAGTTCTAGACGCAATCCCATGGCCAGCTCTCAGTCTCGTCTGAAAGCGACTCTAGGCCCTGTAGAGGGGGTGGCAGGTGCCTCTTGGGTGATAAAGGAGCTGGAAAGGGGCCATGCTTTCACATCTGTGGACAGGTAGAGGCTGTAGGTATAGCTCAATGCTAGAGCTCCTTCCTAGGATCCCCCAGGGAGAGGCTGGGATGTGGCTCAGCAGTAGAGTACTTGCCCAGCACCCACAAAGCACTGGGTTCCAACCCCAGAACTTCAAAGACAGACAAAAGTGTGTGCACACATAATCTCCCCGTGGTGGAGGAGGAGGCCGGCAGGAGGTTAGAGGGAAGGCATTGAGGACGCCTGCATGGAATCCCGAGTCACGCGGAGACCGGTGAATGTTCTTAACTCTTCAGCGTGGACGAGTGCTCTCTGCAGATCACGCTGAGCCATGACATGTAGCTCTCATTAAATCTTCAGATAGTCTGAATGGCAGATGACAGGACAGGAGGCCTGAGAGTAGGGTTACGAGGCCACTCAGAGGAGCGGGTGAGGTTGCTTTCCAGTCCAGGTTTGTTCCGTCTCTGGTGGAAAGAGCTGGGCAATCCGCCAGAGCTCCTGGGACCTCTCACTTTCTTTCTGGAACGAAGTCAAAGGAAGAGCCCAGTCCAGGCCCAGGGCCTTCTGCCCGGAAGTCCCCAGCCCTTTCCTCTGCCCACACCGCCTCGCCACTTGTGTCCTCTGGCTTTTGCCCCTGCTGAGATTTCACCCCTGGGACTTTCCTTCTGTGGTCCCTGCCGAAGGACCTGGCTAAGAAATCTGAAAGCTGCCACTGGCCTGCTCTGCCATCACCCAGCATTTGCCCTCCACTCCCAGTGCCGACCAGGAAGCTGTGCCCAAGTGCGTGCAGTGCTGAAGCTCCTTCCTGTTTCCCAGCTCAGTGCTTTTTGAGCACGTTTAATTCCAGGGAGAGCAGGCTATTGTACACCCCACCTGTCGTGCCAACCTGGAAGCTTGAGGCAGGAAGATTGAGTGCTTTACCTAAAGTGACCCTGTTCAAAAGACAACATTGGGCATGGTGGCTCACGCCTTTAGTCCCACCACTCAGGAGGTAGAGGTAGGAGGGAGGATCTCTGAATTTAAGGCCACCCTGAGACTACATAGTGAATTCCAGGTCAGCCTGGGCAAGAGCGAGACCCTGCCTTGAAAAAACAAAAAAATAAAAAAATCAAGGGCTGGGGTTATGGCTCATTGTAGTGTTTATCTATCACGCAAGATTATCCTAGCAGGCAGGCAGGGAAGATGGATCAGCAGGTTAGAGTGCAAGCACCCTGAGTTTGATGCTCGAGAACCCATGTAAACAGCTGAGCATGGCCCCACACCCAGAGCCCCAGTCCTGTATAGAGACTGGGGCTCACTCATCAGCCAGTGTGAATAGAAAAACAAAACAAAACAAAATCCCAGCAGCGCCAGGTTCAATGAGAGACTTTGTTTCAAGGAACCAAGTGGTAAGTGATAGAGGAGACACCCTGTGTTCTCCTCAGACACACACATGCATACACATGCTACACATACTGCACACACACATCTCTGCGAGAACCGAGTCCTCAGGGTCTTGGAGTAGAGAGCCCTCCCCCGCAGGGTCCCCTCGGTAATAGCAGTCTGAGCCCACAATCCTGGTGAATGGAGGGAGCTGCCCGCTGGGCCCCAGCAGTCCCTGCCTGGTTATTGTTGGCCTCTGAAGCCACTTCTTGGGGACAGGCAGGCGTTCCTTTGTTCCTCACGTGGCTGGTGACTGGTCCTTCATGGCCAGGACCTGTGTGGGCATCAGACCAGAACATGAACCAGTTGAGGCACATGCTTGTAGGAAACTGCTGAAGAGGTGAAGGAGACAGAGGATCAGAACAGAACATGATGTTTCGGCACCCTAACACCGGGTCATGGAGGGCATTACGACATGCATGTTGATTTTTGTAAGATGGCCACGTGGATAGTTTTGTCTCTGCTTGAACTTGTTGACAAAGTTGGTTTGGATATTGGGTTTTTGTTGTTTGTTTGTTTGTTTTTCAAGGTTGGGTCTCGCTCTAGCCCAGGCTGCCCAGGAATTCACTATGTAGTCTCAGGCTGGCCTTGAACTCATAGTATTCCTCCTACCTCTGCCTCCCAAGTGCTGGGATTAAAGGCTGTGCCATCACACTTGACTTGTTTGTTTTTCAAGGAAGTGTCTTGCTCCAGCCTAGGCTGACCTAGAACTCACTATGTAGTCTCAGGCTGGCCTTGAATTCATGGAGATCCTCCTACCTCTGTCTTCCAAGTGCTGGATTTAAAGGCGTGTGCCACCATGTCTGGCCAAAAGATTTTTTTTTTTTTTTGAGAAAATGTTTATTTATTGGGCTGGAGAGATGGCTTAGCAGCTAAACACTTGCCTGTGAAGTCTAAGGACCTAGATTTGAGGCTTGATTCCCCAAAACCCTCATAAGCCAGATGTACAAGGTGGCGCATGCATCTGGAAGTTTGCAGTGGTTGGAGGCCTTGGCGCACCCATTCTCTATCTATCTGCCTCTTTCTCTCTCTGTCTGTAGCTCTCAAATAAATAAATAAATAAAAATAGAAAAAGAAAATTTTTGTTCATTTATTTATTTATGAGAGAAAGAGGCAGAGAAAGAGAGAGAGAATGGGTGCACCAGGGCCTCCAACCACTGCAAATGAATTCCAGACACATGCGCCACCTTGTGTATCTGGCTTACATAGTTCTTGGGGAATCAACCTGGGTCCCTAGGCTTCACAGGCAAGTGCCTTAACCACTGAGCAATTTCCTCAGCCCAGAAGTAAAAGATCTTAAAGCTTCAGAAAGTGGTACCTTGGGCTGGAGGGATGGCTTAGTGGTTAAAGCATTTGCTTGCAAAGCCAAAGGACCCAGGTTTGATTCCCCAGAACCCACATTAGCCAGATACACAAGGGGGTGCATGTATCTGGAGTTCGTTTGCAATGGCTAGAGGCCCTGGCACGCCCATTCTCTTTCTCCTATCAAATAAACAAATATATTGTTTAAAAAATGAAAGTGGTACCTAAAGTACCCTGTACCTGGACTTAAGCAACTGCTTTAAAAGGTCAAGTTTTAGTTAAAATAGGTACACATTCAAGTAAGTCACCAACCAAAACCTCGGTGGTGTTGGCATTCAATTGCACACATTTGGAACTTGGCACAAGATCTAAAGGACAAAATCCTCACGTATTCCTGTCGTCATCCCAGCGTGTGACCTATGGTGGGTCTTTTGTTCTTTTTCTGTGACATAGTCTTGCTGTGTAGCCCAGGCCAGCCTCAGACTCTGGCCCTTCATGCCTCAGCCTTTTGGGAGCTGGGATGACAGGTGTGTGTCACCATGCCAACTGTGGTGGAGTCTTTAACTTAGCCTAGACAGCTCCTCCATCTGTCCTGCTGACTCCTGCAGCCAACAAGTCCTCCCTCTTGGGGCTGTGGTAGAAAGGTCCTGCCACATGTTGTAGGAGCGAGCCCTGTGCTGTTCTGTGAGCCCACACAGTTGTATGGAATGGCAAAGCCAGACACAGCACACTGCCTACCAGGACCCAGTCCTGTCCGCATGGTTACTGTGCTGCTAGGTGGCCTCTGCCACAGACTCAGTGGCCCTTCATACCACTGCCTCATTCGCTGGCCATCGTTTTGTGTTACAATCGACCTTTCAGCAGGGCCTAGGTTTCATTACACCCCCACACAAGCTACCCATGGCAGAGCAGGCTCGTAGTCCTGGCACTTGAGGAGTAGAGGCAGGAGAATCAGAAGTTCATGATCATTCTCTGCCTTATAGTGAATTTGAGGCTAGCCTGGGTTACTTGAGATGGCTTTCCCTCCCCCCACCCCCAGAAAAAAGCCAGACACAGCGGTGCACGCTTTTAATCCCACACTTGGGAAGCAGTGGTAGGGGGATCGCCATGAGTTCAAGGCCACCCTGAGACTGCATAGTGAATTCCAGGTCAGCCTGGCCTAGAGCGAGATCCTACCTCAAAACAAACAAACAAACAAACAAAAACCTACAAGACAGCAAGAAGAACCTACCTTGCTCCTCATTTGGAACCTAGAGCACAGGGCTGCCTCCTTCATTCTCCGGGATGACCTGGTCCCTCGTCACTGCCAACAGAATAACCGCTCTCTCTCTTACTCCTTTCCAGGCTGAACCCTGTGCCCGGCACCTATCCCACACAGAACTGCTACCCTCACCTGTCCCCAAGCCACCCTGTTGCCCTGATGCAGCATAACAGCACCCAGAACGTGACCTCCTGGCCAGGCTGCCCGCCTGGACACATGCCCAGCTTGCCTCCATACCAGCCTGCCTCTGGCCTGTGCTACGTGCAGAACCACTTTAGTCCAAACCCCAACTCCTCCAACACATACCCAGCTTCTGCAGGGGCCTCGCAGGGGGTACAGGCTCCCAATCCTGTCGGCTGTGCTGGCACAGTGTACCCGGGGGCCCTGAGCAACCCAGGGCCTGCAGACTCCAAGCAGTTGTCTAGAGTCACCATGCCCTGAGACAGTCTGGGGAAGGCATCCCACATCGTGGCCTTCTGAGGAAGGTTGTATCCAAGTGATGATTTTCTTGACAAGAATTATTTATTGAAGCTGGGCTTGGTGGCAGAAGCCCATCATCCCAGCTACTTGGGAGGATGAGGCAGGAGGATTGAACGTTCAAGGCCTGCCTGGGCTATATATGTTACAAGACCCTGGCCTCAAAATAAAAAAAAAAAAAATGTAGTGGGTTGGAGGGATGGCTTAATGCTTAAGGCATTTGCCTACAAAATCAAAGGACCCAGGTTTGATTCCCCAGGACCCAAGTTAGCCAGATGCACAAGAGGGTGCACGCATCTGGAGTTCGTTTGCAATGGCTGGAGGCCCTGGTGTGCTCATCCCCCCCTCCTCTGTCAAATAAATAAATAAATAAAAATAAAATATTTAAAAGATGTAAAGAGAACTAGGGATATGGCTCAGTGATAAGAGTGCTTGCCCAGCATGTGGAAGGCCCTGGGTTCAACCCCCAGCACCAGTAAAAAGAGGGGGGAAAGGATTGTTTATTGAATACCTCCATGTGTCAAGCTCTGTCAAGTATTTTGCTAAATATCCCTATTTCCATCTCACGCTTGCAGCAGCTCTGTGAAGTAAGATTTACTGAGCCGGTTTTCACATACAGGAAGTGACTGGGCATGGTGGCTCATGCCTATAATTTTAGCCCTCAGGAGGCCAAGGCAGGGTTGTCCTGAGCTCACAGCCAGTCTGGGCCACAGTGTGAAGCCTTGCCTCAAAAACAGATAGGGGGAAGTGAGGCATTTCCAGGGTTCCGTGCAGCCTTAAGGCTACTGAGGTGCAGCTGGAGCTCTCAGTCCTGGTCCAGCGTCTGGGCTCGTGGAGGAGAAGGCGGGCGTGTTGTCAGCAGCTACCAAGGGCGCTTGCCGGCCCCACCGGTCCAGCGCCAGTGTCTCATGTCTGTGCTGGGCATCCCTCAGGCCTGTGTAATGCTGTCTACCCTCTGCCTGGAAACCTGCAGCACAGCATGCCGGTGGCCCATTGTGTCAGATACCTTTGGATTCAAAACAAAACAAAACAAAAAAAAAAACCAGCCTCCGAAGTGCCAATGGAGTGTGGCTTATTTGTGGTAAGTCAGAGGAAAACAGTGCTGTGTTTTGGGCAAAGAAATGTGCAGAGTGGTGAGAAAAAAGGCTTAAGGAACCACAATCACATTAAAGCTAAAAGCTCACGCCCGGGGGGTCAAGAGTAGAGGCCTGGGCTAGAGATGTAGCTCTGGCTGGGTCACAGCCCCGGAACTCCACAGAGTGGGCATAGCCATGCCCACCCAGAATCCCCGCCCTGTGGAGGTGGAGGGAGGAGGATCACGAGTCCAAGGTCATCTTTGAGCCTGGGCTGAGATACTATCAAAAATAAGAAGACTTGGGCTGGAGGGATGGCTTAGCGGTTAAGGCGTTTGCCTGCAAAGGTAAAGGACCCAGGTTTGATTCCCCAGGACCCACATTAGCCAGATGCACAAGGGGGCATGTGTATCTGGAGTTCGTTTGCAGTGGCTGGAGGCCCTGGTGCGCCCATTCTCTTTCTCCCCCCTCTTTCTCTGCCAAATAAAAAATAAAAATTTAAAAAAATAAGAAGAGCTGGGCCTGGTGTGGTGGCGCACGCCTTTAATCCCAGCACTCGGGAGGCAGAGGTAGGAGGATCGCTGTGAGTTTAAGGCCACCCTGAGACTACACAGTGAATTCCAGGTCAGCCTGGACTAGAGTGAAACCCTACCTCAAAAAAAAAAAAAAAAAGTTGGTTTGGAGCAATTACTTAGTGGTTAGGGTGCTTGCCTGTGAAGCCTAAGGACCCAGGTTTGATTCCCCAGTATCCACATAAGCCAGATGCACAAGGGGGCATGTGTATCTGGAGTTCGTTTGCAGAGGCTGAATGCCCTGGTGTGCCCATTCTATTTGCCTCTTTCTCTCTCAAAATGGATAAATAAAATAAAATATATATATATATATATATATATATATATATAAGAGTTAGCTGGCCTTGGTGGCACATGCCTTTAATCTTAGCACTCGGGAGGCAGAGGTAGGAGGATCGCTGAGAGTTCGAGGCCACCCTGACTATAGGGTGAGTTCCAGGTCAGCCTGGACTAGCATGAGACCCTACCTTGAAAAACAAAAATAATAAAGAGTAATAATAATAATAAAGAGGGCTAGAGAGAAGGTGTTGCAGTTAGGTTCACATTGCTGGTAGAAATCACCCAACCAAGAGCAGCTTATGGGAAAAAGAGGTTTATTTTGGCTTACAGGTTCTAAGGGAAGCTCCACGATGGCAGGGGGAAATGATGGCATGAGCAGAGGGTGGACATCACCCCCTGGCCCACATAAGGTGAACAATAGCAACAGGAGAGTGTGCCAAACACTAACATGGGGACAATGGCTGTAACAGCCATAAGCCCATCCCCAACAATACACCACCTCCAGGAGGCTTTAATTTCTAATTGCCATCAGCTGGAGAACCTAGCATCCAGAGCACCTAAGTTTATGGGGGACACCTGAATCAAACCACCACAAAAGGACTCAGTGGTTAGGCCCTTGCCTGCAAAGCCTGATGACCTGGGTTTGATTCCCCAGTACCCATGTAAAACCAGATGAACAAAGTGGTACATGCATCTGGAGTTCATTCACAGCAGCTGGAAGCCTTGGTGCATCCACTCTTTCTCTCTGCTTGCAAATATATATATATAAAGAATTAGGGCTCTAACATGGGAAGAGTAAGTAGCAAAAGTGAAGGGAAGCTGGGGGATGGATCAGTGGTTAAAGGTACTTGCAAAGCCTGCCAGCCAGATGGGATTCTCCAGTGCCTGTGTCAAGCCAGGTACACAAAGTGGCACATGCATTTGGAGTTTGGTTGCAGTGGCAAGAGACCCAGATGCCACACATATTCATTTTCTCTTTCTGCTTGCAAATATACGTAATTTTTTTAAAGTTGAGGCAGGGCTCTGATCAACCCAGACATGGGCACAGCAGAGCACCTCTGTGGAAGTGAGGAGGGACACAGCCAGAGCCTCAGTGCTACTGGAACCATAGACCAAGAAGTGACACAAGCCAGGTGTGGCACACACCTGTAACCTTAGCACTTGGGCAGTGAAAGCAGAAGCATCAAGAGTTCAAAGCCCGGCTGGAGAAGATGGCTTAGCAGTTAAGGCGTTTGCCTGCAAAGCCAAAGAACCCAGGTTCGATTCCCCAGGATGCACGTTAGCCAGAGGCAGAAGGGGGCACATCCATCTGGAGTTCGTTTGCAGTAGCTGGAGGCCCTGATGTGCCCATTCTCTCTCTCCCTCTTTCTCTGTCAAATAAATAAATAAAAATATTTTTTTTTAAAAGAGTTCAAAGCCTTCAGCTACCAAGTCAGTTCAAAAGTTGGGGATGTGAGCCGGGCGGGATGGCGCATGCCTTTAATCCCAGCACTCAGGAGTCAGAGCTAGAAGGATCGCCATGAGTTGGAGGCCACCTTGAGATTGAATTCCAGGTCAGCCTGAGCTAGAGTGAAACCCTACCTCTAAACAAAAATACAAAACATAGTTGGGCGTGGTGGCGCATGCCTTTAATCCCAGCACTTGGGAGGCAGAGGTAGGAGGATCCCTATGAGTTCAAGGCTAGCCTGAGACTGAATTCCAGCCTGGGCTAGAGTGAGACACTACCTTGAAAATCAAATATGTGTGTGTGTATATATATATATATATACATATATATATATACACACACACACATACACACACACACACACACACACACACACATATATATATCTCTTAGGTGTGAGTACAGACATGCCGGGACTTCTTGCAACTGCAAACACACTCCAGATGCATAAACCACTTTGTGCATCTGGCTTTACATGGGTACTAGGGATTTGAACCTGGGCCTGCAGGCTTTGCAAACAAGACCCTTTAACCACTGAGCCACCTCCCCAGCCCTTATTTTGTTTGCTTGTTTGTTTTGAGGTAGGGTCTCGCTCTAGCCCATGCTGACCTGGAATTCACTATGTAGTCTCAGGGTGGCCTCAAACTCACGGCGATCCTACCTCTGCCTCCCAAGTGCTGGAATCAAAGGTGTGTACCACACACCTGCCCCTCCTTTTTTTTTTTTTTTTTGGTCATTTTTATTTAGTTATTTGAGAGTGACAGAGAGAAAAAGAGGCAGATAGAGAGAGAGAGAGAGAGAGAGAGAGAGAGGGAATGGGCATGTCAGGGCCTCCAGCCACTGTAAACGAACTCCAGATGCGTGCACCCCCTTGTGCATCTGGCTAACTTGGGTCCTGGGGAATCGAGCCTCCAACCGAGGTCCTTAGGCTTCACAGGCAAGCGCTTAACCGCTAAGCCATCTCTCCAGCCCTCCCCCTTTTTAATGTGGCGTAGCAGCATTGATGTCATTGGGCACAGGAGGAAAGGAACAGCCCCGGTTTATCTGCTTGTTGTTTAACATGTCATCAGTGTTGGTCGTTGGCCAGAAGCCAGTTTGTGGAACATTGGCAGGCAGTGAAGCCCCTCTGGTGCATGTTAGGGCAAGGGCATTGGAAACCTTGCCAGTCCAAGGAGAACCATTGCACTGTGGCCAGGCAGTAGACGGTCCTCAGCAGTGGGCCACGTCAAGAAGGCTCGCCAGGCAGACCTACAGGCCCAGTTTAAGGGCTGCCTGGGCTACAGGATGAGCTCAAGTGCAGCCTGGGCAAAAGAACAAGTGAAAAGAGGGCCGGAGAGATGGCCTAGAGGTTAAGGCGCTTGCCTGCAAAGGCTAAGGACCCAGGTTTGATTCCCTAGCACCCATGTAAGCCAGATGCCCAAGGTGGTGCCTGTGTTTGGGGTTCGTTTTCAGTGGCTAGAGGCCCCGGTGCGCCCATTCTCTCTCTCCCGCCTCTAATAAATACATAAATCGAAGAAGTAAAAAGAGTCCTGGGAATATAGTTCAGCATAGAACACCTACCTAGAAGTCCCCAGTGAGGGGCTGGGGGTGTGGCTCAGCAGTAGGGCTCTTGGCTAGCACACCCCACATGTGTTTCAGAGGACCTTTGGGGGCAGGGGGGTCCCAATCCTCTCCCCTACTTGCCCACCAATTGTGTGGCCCGGATCTGCAAACCGTCCCTGAATGTGTACCCAGCCTGGTGCTGAGGCCAGGAATATTCCAGGAAAGTAAGCTGCAGCATGAGCCTGCCTCTCAATAAATATTTGTCAGACAAACGAATGGGTAGGTAGGTGATCCCTGGCCTGGATTGCTCAGACTAGTGGGGAAATGGACAAATAAAGAACTGGGGGCTGGGGAGACAGCTCAGCAGATAAAAGTACTTGCTGGCAGGGCAAACACGAGGACCTGACTTTGACCCCCACACCCGCACCCCCACAGCGCTCACGGAATAAATAAAGCTGGGTGGTAGACCCAGGTGTGGTGGCACATGCCTTTAATCCCAGCACTGGGAGGCAGAGGTAGGATTACTGAGTCCCAGGCCAGTCCTAGGCTAGAGTGAGACCCTACCTCCAAAAACCAAAATACCAATTAATGATGATGATGATAATAATAATAATAATAATAATGAAACTAGGTGGCATATAGGCTCAATGAAAGAGCGCATTCCTAGAATGCTAGGCTCCATAGCTAACCTTGCAGAAAAGTATTCAGGGGACCTGGTGGTGGAACCCTACACCCCAGCAACAGGGAGGCAGCGACAGGAAGGTCATAAGTGAGAAGGATCATTTTGGTAGAGAATTCTAACCCTTCCAGGAAGGAGGTACTTCGGCCTCTTCTGGACCCAAAGGAAAGCTATCGCTCTTTGCATTGGCAGAAATCTCTCCCCACAACACACGTACCCCACCCCCAGGGCAAAGCAGACCCCAGGGCAGCCCGGCTGCCACACTACCAATCCCCCATGCTCACCAGCTGGGGGCAGCAGAGAGGCAGTAGCCTCAGAGGCAGGTTAGTGCTCTGCGCTTACTGGTGGACAAAAGGATTTTATCTTCCAACCCAGAGCCTGAAGGGAAGCAGATGTGCAGATAGGAGAAATCATGTCACCTGTGCAAAGGCAAGAGGGAGGGAAGCTAAGCCGGAGGCAGGGCTGGAAATAGGCGCACGGAGCCTGGGAGGGTAGGGCGAGGGTTTTACTGTAACTGTCCAAACTGGAAGGGGTGTGCGCTAGCTCCATCCAGGCTCAAGTGGAAGCCCAGAACCCCCTGGCCACACACAGTCCGTAACAGAATTGGATGTGCATGAACTTTCTCACTTGGCGACCAGGCCCCCTCCCTGCCCACAGGTGCCTGATGTCATCTAAGGCTTTCCTTTAATCTTAGGGACCTCCTCTTAGTTGAAGCCGGACCCTTTGATTCACCAGAGAAAAAGAATTTCAGGGGCCTGGGGAGACGGCTGTGTGGGTAAGAGCGCTTGCTGTGCCCCAGGAAGGGCTGAGTCCAATCCCCAGCTCCCCTGTAAAACGGTGTGCCTGACCTGTCCGATGTGGTGGCACTCACCTTTAATCCCATCGCTTGGGAGGCCAAGGTAGGAGAATCGCAGTGAGTTCGAGGCCAGCCTGAGACTACAGAGTGGGTTCCTGGTCAGCCTGGGCTAGAGCAAAACGTCATGCCTAGCTATGCATGCTTATAACCCCGGTGCTGAGAGAAGCTGAGAGAGGATTGCTAGAGAGGGAGGGGAGGGCCTGGGAGAAGGCTCTGTGGATAAAGGCCTTGTCATGTGAGCGTGAGACCACCTCCCTGCACCTGCATAATGCCCAGTAGACATGGCAGCTCCCTATGATCCCAGCTCTGGGGGGGGGTGGAGACAAGGGGTTCCGGGGCACACTAGCTAGCTAGACTAACTGAACGGGAAAACTCTGGGTTCAACTGAGGGACCCTGCCTTAGTAAATAAAGTGGGGAGTTGCTGGGTGTGGTGGCACCCAACTTTAATCCCAGCACGGGAAAGGCAGAAGTAGGAAGATTGCTGTGAGTTTGAGGCTAGCGTGGGACTACAAGAGTGAGTTTCCAAGTCAGCCCGGGCTACAGTGACACCCTGCCTCAAAATAATAATATAATGTAATAATAATAATAAAGTGGTTGGGGATATGGCTCAGCAGATGAGACGCTTGCCTACAAAGCCCAATGACCTGGGCTCAATTCCGCAAAACACACATGCATCTGGAGTTCATTTGTAGTGGCTGGAGGCCCTGGCGAGCCCACTCTCATATTTCGTCTCTTCTCTCTCTCTCTCTGCTTGCAAATAAGTAATAAAGTGGAAAGTAATTAAGGAAAATCCTCAGTGTCAACCTCTGGCCTCCATATACATACATACATACATACATGTATGCCTACCTTTCTACACATATGTACCCACATGCATACACACACACACACACACACACACACACACACTCAGTCATTCCCTCCTTCATCCTCTCCCTTTTTTTAACCCCTTTTCTTTTTCACCCCCTCATTGCCTCACGCTCATTCTTCCCCATTCTCCCCCTCCCTCCCTCCGTTCCCCTCTTCAAACACTCACAGAGCTCCTGCCACATCCTGTTCTTAGCACAGGGTCTGTGCGCCCCAAGATGACCGAAGTCTTCCATTATTATTTATTTTTTGAGATAGAGAAAGAGGCAGAGAGAGGGAGAGAGAGAGAACGGGCACGCCAGGGCCTCCAGCCACTGCAAACGAACTCCAGACGCGTGCGCCCCCTTGTGCATATGGCTAACGTGGGACCTGGGGAATCAAACCGGGGTCCTTTGGCTTTGCAGACAAATGCCTTACCCGCTAGGCCATCTCTCCAGCCTTCAAGATGATCAAGGTCTTTACCCAGTCCAGCCTGGCAAGAGGGCCGAGTGTCTACAGTAACCCCAAGAGGCCCAGCTCTTCTGGGAGAGACTTCTCTTCACACCCTGGGGAGCGTAGCAGAGGGAGTAGACAGCTGGTCCGCTGGGGATGTCATCATTGACCTTGGCCTTGAAGAACGCGAGGGCCTCTCCAGGATGGAATTTGGAGAAGGCAAGGGAGGTGCCCAGCCAGAGCAGATGTACTCAGCCAGCCTGGCCTCAGAGGCTATAGGAGGCTACACAGGGCCAGCATGAAGAGACAGACATGGGTGTGAAGAGGCCTCAGTGACCAGAGTGGGGAGGACCTTACAGCCTAACCAGTGGTTTGGATATGATCTCTTGTGGGTGTCAAAGATCATCATGACCATTCTTTTTAATTCTTCTGCATGCATGTATGCAAACTTTCTCTCTCTCTCTTTCTTTCTTTCTTTCTTTTTGGTTTTTCGAGGTAGGGTTTCACTCTAGCCCAGGCTGACCTGGAATTCACTATGTAGTCTCAGGGTGGCCTCAAACTCACAGCGATCCTCTTACCTCTGCCTCCCGAGTGCTGGGATTAAAGGCGTGGGCCATCATGCTAGGCCACGTGTATGAATTTCTATGTGGTGTATGTGATATGTGTTTATATGTATTTGAATGTGCAGTTGTGTGTGCATGTGCCTGTAGAGGCCAGAAGTTGAGGTTGGGTGTGTTTCTCAATCATTTTCTACCTTGGTTTCTTTTTTTTTCTTTTTTCTTTTTTACTTTTATTATTTTTTAAATTTTTTGTTTATTTTTATTTATTTATTTGAGAGTGACAAACAGAGAGAGAAAGAGGCAGAGAGAGAGAGAATGGGCGTGCCAGGGCTTCCAGCCACTGCAAATGAACTCCAGACTCTTGCGCCCCCTTGTGCATCTGGCTAACGTGGGTCCTGGGGATTCGAGCCTCGAACCAGGGTCCTTAGGCTTCACAGGAAAGAGTTTAACTGCTAAGCCATCTCTCCAGCCCTTTTACTTTTACTTTCATTATTTGGTTTTTCAAGGTAGGGTTTTACTCTAGTCCAGATTGACCTGGAATTCACTATGTAGTCTCAGGGTGGCCTTGAACTCACAGTGATCCTCCTACCTCTGCCTTGCAAATGCTGGGATTAAAGATACATACCACCATGCCTGGCTTTTTTCATTTTCGTTTTTGAGATATGGTCTCACTTTATTTATTTATTTGGTTTTTTGAGGTAGGGTTTCACTCTAGTCCAGGCTGACCTGGAATTCACAATGTAGTCTCAGGGTGGCCTCAAACTCTTGGCAATCCTCCTACCTCTGCCTCCCGAGTGCTGGGATTAAAGGCATGTGCTGCCACACGCAGCACACTTTATTTTTTTTTTTAACTATTTTATTTATTTATTTATTTGCAAGCAGAGAGAGAGAGAGAGAGAGAGAGAAAGAGAGAGAGAGAAGAGAGAGAGAGAGAGAGAGAAGATTTGCATGCTAGTGCAAACAAACTCCAGATACATGAGCGACTTCATGAATGTGGCAAGTTTGCAGGCAAGTGCCTTACTACTGAGCCATCACTCCAGTCCAGGATTTTACTTTAATCCAGGACTGAAACTTTCTTTAGAACTCAGGCTGGCCTCAAAATCTCAGCAACTGTACTACCTCAACTGGGATTAAGGTGGTGCCACCCCACACAGCTTCCATCTGTTTTTGAGGTTGGTTTTTCAAAGCAGGGTCTCGCTCTAGCCCAAGCTGACCTGGAATTAAAGGTGTGTGCCACCATGCCTGGCAACTCTATTATTTTTTTTTAATATTTGTTTATTTGAGAGAGAGAGCGAAAGAGAGAGAGAGAGAGAGGCTATGGGCACACCAGGGAACACATCAGGAACTCCAGATGTAGGCACCACTTTGTTTCTGGCTTAATGTGAATACTAGGGCGTCGAACCTGGGCAGCCAGACTTTGCAAGCAAGCACCTTTAACCACTGAGCCATCTCTCCAGCCCCTCTACCTTATTTTGCTTGCTTGCTTGTTTCTTTTGTTTTTCGCGATCGTGTCTCACTCTAGCCCAGGCTGACCTGGAATTCACTATGGAGTCTTAGGGTGGCCTTGAATTTACTGCGATCCTCCTACCTCTGCCTCCTGAGTGCTGGGATTAAAGGCGTGCATCACCATGCCTGGCTCCCCCTACCTTAGTTTTTGAAACAAGGTTTCTCACTGAACCTCAGTTCACCTAATTCTGCTAGACTAGCTAGCTAACAAGCCTCAGGAATCTACGCGTCTCCACCTCCCTAGTGCTGTAATTATAAGGGCACAATACCATGTCTAGTATTTTAAGATATGTTTTATTTATTTATTTGAGAGAAAGAAAAAGAAAGAAGCAGAGAGTGGCGGGGGGCATATAGGGAGACAGAGAATGGTCATGCCAGGGCCTGTAGCCACTACAGACGAACTCCAGATGCATGCACCATCTTGTACATCTGGCTTTACATGGGTCCTGAGGAATCGAACCTGGGTCCTTTGGCTTTGCTGGTAAGCACCTTAACTGCTAAGTAATCCGTCTAGTACTTTTTGGGAGTGCTGGGATCTGAACTCTGGTCCTCGTACTTCTGAGGCAAGCACTTTACCCACTGAGCCATCTCCCCAGGCCTCCTTTCCCCATAACCTTTTTGTTCCTCCTACTGTGCTCTGGCTGGGGTCCAGGAATCCTGAGCAGTGGCCTCTGCCAGCTGCCTGAGCAGTCAAGTCTCACATAACAGGTGAGGCTGTTCCTTTTACGTGCCTGAGACCTCTGTCAAAGGATGAATCAGGTCTGTTAGGTCTTCCTAGCTTGCCAGGTGACAAGCCACTCTGCCCTGTGACCTACCAGGTTCATTCTTGTGGCTGGCAAGGTTCTTGTGTTTCCTGTTTATTCTTCAGTGTTCCCCTCACCTCTGCTATCTCCCAAGGATCCAAGGGCATGGGCAGGAAAAGATGGAGCCTGGATAACCCACACTTCCTTCTTCTTTTCTTTCTTTCTTTTGGTTTTTTGAGGTAGGGTCTCACTCTACTCCAGGCTGACCTGGAACTCACTATGTAGTCTCAGGGTGGCCTCAAACTCATGGTGATCTTCCTACCTCTGCCTCCTGAGTGCTGGGATTAAAGACGTGTGCTACCACACCCGGCTGTTTTCCTTTTTATTATTTTATTTTATTTATTTAACAGAGAGAAAGAAAGAGGGAGAGACAGAGAGAGAGAATCGGCACTCCAGGGCCTCCAGCCACTGCAAACGAACTCCAGACACATGCGCCATCTTGTGTTTCTGGCTAACATGGATCCTAGGGAATCAAACCTGGGTCCTTTGGCTTTGCAGGCAAACACCTTAGCTGCTAAACCATCCCTCCAGCCCTTCTTTGCTTTGTTTCAAGGTAGGGTCATGCTCTAGCCTAGGCTGGCCTGGAATTCACTCTGTAGACCCAGGCTGCCCTCGAACTCATGACGATCCTCCAACCTCTGCCTCCCAGGTGCTGGGATTAAAGGCGTGCGCCACCACTCCTGGCTCCTTTCCACCTTCTTGAAAAAGCACCAGCTAGAAGGTTTGCCAGCAGCCCCAAATTCACTAGGGCTTTGCCAGGGAGGGAAAGCTCCCTGTTCCTTGGCCCTAGGTGCCAGGGACAGCCTGAGCTTGTGGTCCTCTCTTCCTGGAAGGACAGCAGTCTGAACAGCACATGTGCACCCTGCCCGTCTGCTTACTTGGCAGCTGAGATGAAAGAGGGAGGAGAGAAGGGATCTGGACCTTTCGAGGGGGGCAAGAGGAAAGCGAGGTAGGGCCTAATAATGGCCCCTTATCAACTCTTCTCTGGGAGATCCCAGGGAATGAGACGGCAATGTATGGGAGAGTGTGGACATCACAGGATGTGTTCAACATGGGAGCAGGAGGGCCAGTGTAAAGTGTTGAGGGACAAGAGTACCTGCCATGCTTGAACCCAGGGTCTCCTGCATGTTAAGCAAGTTCTCTGCAGCTGAGTCATGGGGGAACCTTCACTGTGGATTCTAGGCAAGGGGATCTACCACTGAGCCACACCCCAGCCCCTCACTGGGGAATTCTAGGCAGGAGCTCTACCACTGAGCCACGCCCCCAGCCCCTCACTGGGGGATTCTGGGCAGGAGCTCTACCACTGAGCCACGCCCCCAGCCCCTCACTGGGGGATTCTGGGCAGGAGCTCTACCACTGAGCCACGCCCCCAGCCCCTCACTGGGGGATTCTGGGCAGGAGCTCTACCACTGAGCCACGCCCCCAGCCCCTCACTGGGGGATTCTGGGCAGGAGCTCTACCACTGAGCCACGCCCCCAGCCCCTCACTGGGGGATTCTAGGCAGGAGCTCTACCACTGAGCCACGCCCCCAGCCCCTCACTGGGGGATTCTGGGCAGGAGCTCTACCCCTGAGCCACGCCCCCAGCCCCTCACTGGGGGATTCTGGGCAGAAGCTCTACCACTGAGCCACGCCCCCAGCCCCTCACTGGGGGATTCTGGGCAAGAGCTCTGCACCTGAGCCATGCCCCCAGCCCCTCACTGGGGGATTCTAGGGAGGCCCAACACCACAGAGCTACATCTCCAGCCCTCTTTATTTATTTATTTATTTATTTATTTATTTATTTATTTATTTATTTTTAATATGGAGACAGTGTCTCACTAAGTTGCCTAGGCTGTCCTTGAATTTGCCTTATAGCCCAATCAGACTTTGAACCTGTTTTTTTGTTTGTTTTTGTTTATTTGTCGAAGTTAGGGTCTCACTCTAGCCCAGGCTGACCTGGAATTCACCATGTAGTCTCAGGGTGGCTTTGAACTCACAGCGCGCCGCCTCCCATCTCTGCCTCCCGAGTGCTGGGGTTAAAGGTGTGCGCCACCAGGCCTTGCTGAACTTGTGATCCTCCCGTCTTCGTGTCTCAAATAGCTGGGATGACAGGCCTGCAGCACCCAGCTGGGCGGGAACTTGTATTTCTGCAGTGGAGAAACACCCTCCCCAAGGCAGGCTTGGCCAAGGAGCGCCCGTGACTGTTCAACACGGCCCTTAGAGCGTGCTGATGTCCCAAGAGAAAAAGAGACTCCCCCGAGACTGCGTCAGGAGGAGCGGAGGGGCTGCTGTCTGCACAGCTGCCACAGTGAAAACCAAACCTGGGCCAGGCACCTTAGCCCTGCCTTGACTTGTACACATTGTGGCCCTGCCTCCGTCCAAGTGTCGGGGGTGGGGGAGGGATGCGCTGCAGGCCAAAAAAAACTCCCCAGTGGCTTCTGCACCTGGGAGAGGCTTGGCTTTCCTGGGAGGGGAGGCAGGCGAGTCAGGTTGCAGTGGCTGAAACTGGAGACTAGGAGCTGGAACTCAGATGGTGGCCCACCCTGGGAAGCAGCTCAGCCCTCGCCAGCGTGGGAGAGGGAAGTCTAAAGGGGATCTGGAGAGAAGCAGAGAGGGGAGTTGGTCTTCGTCCTCCCACAGGCCGCTCTGCAGGCATCTCTGGTCCGGCCCTAGGAGGCACAGCCCTTGTTGCTACCCTTTTCCCCTACCAGGGAAGGAAGGGACTTGACCTATAAAGTCAGTCATATGTTTGTTTGTGACGGGTTCCCCGCTGATGGTCCAGGCTGGCCTGGGCACACTCTCTCCCTCTTCGTGTGTTATAAGTCACATGAGCCCTGAAGCGTCACTTTGGAGTCCCTGGTCCTGGCTCTCCCTGCTTCTCACACCCACTCCTGCCAATCCTGGGGAGTTGCCATTTGGCCACTGGCCTGGGGCACAGAAAGTCACAGTGACTCTTGTGATGAGTGAGGGCACCCGGTTATCGGGTGCAGGTGGTCTAAAATGATTGTGTTTCCTTTTGGAGACAGGGTCTCATGTATCCCAGGCTGGCCTCTACTCCCTCCGTCGAGGATGACGTTAAGCTTCTGATCTTCCTGCCTCCCCCTTCCAAGTGCTGGAATTACAGGCATTGCTCCACCAGTTACTCAGGCCCAGAGACCGAACCCGGGCTGCAAACACTCTGGACGGAATCCAGCCCCAGCATGAGTGAGTGGTCTGTCATGCAACCTCGCCCTTCCTCACAACCCTCCAGACTCGCTGTCGTCCGGAGAACATGCAGTCCTTGGCCTTGTGACTGCTCTCCGAGTGCCAGGTGCCCGAGAACATCTGGCCATGTTCTACAGTCTCAGGATGCCCTCCTACCAGCGTCACTCCCCAGATTCCGGGGAGAAGAGGAGCTGGTAGACTAGGACACCCAGTGAGTGAGGCCGATCAGTGCGCTTCCTCCGTGCCGGGGGAGGAAGCGACCAGGAGCATGTTCCGGATTGCAGGGGGGAGGCTGTGTCTTCTCTACGGGCCACTGAATTCAGGGCTTAAGTAAAGGGCCAAGGAGGAGCAGGCTCTGGCCTCAGGACCATTGCAACGCTGTTCCTCCTGCCTGCAGGGTCCTCCCGCAGATATGTGCAGGGCTCACGCTATTGGCCTGTTCAGATCTCAGCTGAATCGTTCCCCTCCTCAGCAATACCTTCCAGAACTACCTTGTCTCAAACAACAACACTGAGAGCCTTCATACTTTTGTCTCCTTTATTTTTTTATTGTTTTGGTTTTTCGAGGTAGGGTCTCACTCTAGCTCAGGCTGACCTGGAATTCAGTCTGTAGTCTCAGGGATGCCTCGAACTCACAGTGATCCTCCTATCTCCTATCCTATGCTGGGATTAAAGGCGTGCACCACCACGTCTGGCTAATTTTTTTTTTTTTTTTCTGGTTTTTCGAGGTAGGGTCTCACTCTAACTCAGGCTGACCTGGAATTCACTACGTAGTCTCAGGGTGTCTTCAAACTCATGGCGATCCTTCTACCTCTGCTTCCCAGGTGCTGGGATCGAAGGCATGCAGCATCACGCCTGGCTCTCCTTTAATTTATTTTTAATATTCATTCATTATTCATTTTTATTTTAGTTATTTGTAATCAGAGAGAGACAGGAAGAGAATGGACACAACAGGGCCTCTTATCACTGCAAACTCCAGATATACACAGCACTTGGGAGGCAGAGCTAGGAGGATCACTGTGAGTTCAAGGCCACCCTGAGATTCCATAGTGAATTCCAGGTCAGCTTAGGCTAGAATGAGATCCTACCTCGGAAAACCAAAATATATATATATCTGTATATACATATCTATGTCTGTCTGTCTATCTATCTATCTATCTATCTATCTATCTATCTATCTATCTATCTATCAATCATCTATTGGTTTTTCAAGTCAGGGTCTCACTCTAGCTCAGGCTGACATGGAATTCATTATGTATTCTCAGGGTGGTCATTTTAAAAAAATTTTGTTTATTTTTATTATTTGAGAGCGACAGACAGAGAGAGAAAGGCAGAGAGAGAGAGAGAGAGACAGAATGGGCATGCCAGGGCCTCCAGCCACTGCAAATGAACTCCAGACGCGTGCGCCCCCTTGTGCATCTGGCTAAGGTGGGTCCTGGGGAATGGAGCCTCGAACCGGGGTCCTTAGGCTTCACAGGCAAGTGCTTAACCGCTAAGCCATCTCTCCAGCCCCTCAGGGTGGTCTTGAACTCATGGCGATCCTTCCTACCTCTGCCTCCTGAGTGCTGGGATTAAAGGCATGCACCACCACGCCCGGCTCAGGCAAAATATTTTTTAAAATTCATGAGAGGGGGCTGGAGAGATGGTTTAGCGGTTAAGGTACCTGCCTGCAAAGTGACCCAGGTTTGAATCCCCAGTACTTATGTAAGCCAGATGCACAAGGTGGCAAATGTGGCTGGAGTTCATTTGCAGTGGCTAGAGGCTCTGGTGTGCCCATTCTCTCTATATATATCTGCCTCTTTCTGTTTCTCTCTCAAATAAATAAATAAAATATTTTTTAAAGGAAAAAAATTAATGAGCTACACAAGACCTGCAGACATGGCCTCTTCCTACCTCTCCTGTCTCTGCCCCCGCCCTCCGTGGGCATGACCTGAGCTTTGACAAGTGTGCTTATGCTTCCATCTGCTTTTCTTTTGTGTGTCTGCAAAACTCCTGGCATCCTCCAAACACTTCCTTCCAGACTCCTCCTTGGAAATCAAGAGGAGTCATTCCATCTATCTCCATTCGCTCAGCACTGTTTTGTTTTGTTTTTGGAACAAGGTCTCATGTAGCCCAGGCTGTCCTTGAGCTCACTATGTAGCCGAGAATGACCCAGAACTCCTTATCCTTCTGCCTCTCCCTCCGAAGTGCTGGGATTACAGGCATGCAGCTGGTTTATGTGGCACTGTACCCCCCAAAGCCACATCCCCAGCCCCATGTTTACAAAGTATTTACTTATTTATTTTGCTCTTTCATTTTTATTTACTTATTTATTATATATATTTTATTTATTTGAGAGAGAGAAAGAGAATATGGGCACGCCAGGGCCCCTAGCCATTGCAAACAAACTCCAGATGCATGAGCACCCTGTGCATCTGGCTTACGTGGGTCCTGGAGAATCAAACCGGGATCCTTTGGCTTTGCAGGCCAACGGCGTAACTGCTAAGCCATCTCTCCAGCCCTATTTATTTATTTATTTTATTAAGAACCTACTTTGAGCCGGGCGTGGTGGCACACGCCTTTAATCCCAGCACTTGGGGGAGGCAGAGGTAGGAGGATCGCTGTGAGTTCGAGGCCACCCTGAGACTCCATAGTGAATTCCAGGTCAGCCTGGGCTAGAGTGACAAAAAAGAACCTACTTTGAATGGATACATCATGTGTTGATACCATCTTTTTCCCTTGTTCTTTTGTTTTTTTGAAGAAGGGTCTCACTCTAGACCAGTCTGACTGGGAACTCAGTCTGTAGCCCAAGATGGCTTTGAATTTATAGCTATCCTCCTACCTCAGCCTCTCCAGAACTGGGATTAAAGGCATGTACCATTACATGCTTTTGCAAGCAGAAGGGAAGCAGACAGAGAGAATGGTGCACCAGGGCCTCCAGCCACCACAAACAAACTCCAGATGCATGTGGCTTTTGTGCATCTGGCTTTAGGTGGGTCCTGGAGAATTTAATCCTGGTCATTAGGTTTTGCAGGTCAGCGCCTTAATTGCTGAGCTATCTCTCCAGTCCTATTTATTTATTTATTTTTGCATGTGTCTGTGGTGGGGGAATGTGGGTGGGTGTGCATACCAGGGATTCCCAGTGCTATAAACAAACACCAAATGCTTGTGTCACTTTTGGCATCTGGCTTATGTGGGTGGCTTGGGAATTGAACCCAAGGCACCAGGCTTTGCACATAAACATCTTTAACCACTGAGCCATCTCCCCAGCCTCCAAACTTTTAACTGTCCAGTTACCACACAGTCCCCAGGCAGATGCAGAACCTGCCTCATCTATCTCTGGATCTTTAGAAAAAACTTCAAGAAAGACTAGTTTTTTCTTTCTTGTTTTTTGGTTTTTCGAGGTAGGCTTTTCACTCTAGCTCAGGCTTTCCTGGACTTCACTATGTAGTCTCAGGGTGGCCTCAAACTCATGGCCATCCTCCTATCTCTGCCTCCCAAGTGCTGGGATTAAAGATGTGCGCCACCACGCCCAGCTAGTTTTTTTCCTTATTTGTCAATATGTGACAGTGTGGCCCATGCTGACCTCTACTTGCAGCAATCCCCCTGCTTCTGCATCCTGAGTGCAGGTGACCTGGGTGGACTATCTGCTGCCTGATGACCGAGAGCCTGCAGTGGAAGATGGGAAAGATCAGACGGTAAACTTCCAGATGCCAGAAGCCAGCCTCCAGTGTGAGTTGGTATCATTCAGGGCATTCCACAGAATGATGGCCAGAGGCTCTGGCCTAGTGTGACCGTCTCAAGAATACTCCATCCTTGTTGTCCACAGAACTGTTTCTTTTTTAAAAATGTTATATTTGTTTTATAGAAAGAGAAGGAAAGGGCTGAAGAGATGGCTTAGCGGTCAAGGCGTTTGCCTGCAAAGCCAAAGGATCTCGGTCTGACTGTCCAGGACCCACGTAAGCCAGACACACAAGGGGAAGCATGCATCTGGAGTTCGTTTGCAGTGGCTGGAGACCCTGGCATGCTCTCTCTCTCTCTCTCTCTCTTTTTTTTTTTTTTTTTGGTTTTTCGAGGTAGGGTCTCACTCTGGCTCAGGCTGACCTGGAATTCACTATGTAGTCTCAGGGTGGCCTCGAACTCTCGGCGATCCTCCTACCTCTGCCTCCCAAGTGCTGGGATTAAAGGCGTGTGCCACCACGCCCGGCTCTCTCCCTCTCTCTTAAATAAATAAATAAAATATTAATTTTAAAAAAAGAGAAGGAAAAGGGGTGGGGAGAGAATGGGCGCACCAGGGCTTCCTGCCTCTGCCAAAAAACTCCAGATGCATGGGCTACTTTGTACATATGGCTTTACATGGGCACTGGGGTATCGAACCCGGGCCTGCAGGCTTTGCTAGCAAGTGCCTTTAACCACTGAGCCATCTCTCCAGCCCTAGGACTGTTTCTTTTTGTGGGCTGCAGAAAGACTACATAAGCTGGATGTGGTGGTGCATACCTATTATTCCAGTACCCAGGAGGCAGAGGCAGGAGGATCAGGAATTCAAGGCCAGCCTCAACTATATAGCAAGTTCAAGGCCAACGTGGACTACGTGAGACTGTGTGTTAGAAAAACAATAGCATAAATTCCCGTGACAGAGCTAAACAGGTGGCTCAGCAGTTAAAGGCACTGGTTTGCAAAGCCTGATGGCTTGGGTTTGATTCCCCAGAACACATAAAACCAGATGCACACAATGGTGCCTCTATCTGGAGTTCGTTTGCAGTGGCAGGAGACCCAGGAGCACCCATGCATACATTCATTCATTCTCTCTCTCTCTTCCCCCTTGCAAATAAGTACAAGACCCTACCTCAAAGAGAAGCAGATATATAGAGAGAATTAGCACACCAGGGCCTCCAGCCACTGCAAATGAACTCCAGATGCATGTGCTACCTTGTGCATCTGGCTTTACATGGGTACTGGGGAATTGAACCTGGGTCCCGTAGGCTTTGCAGGCAAGAGTTTTAACCACTAAGCCATCTCTCCAGCCCCCTGTTTTTCTTTTTTAGGTTTGTATTTATTTATTTAAGAGAGAGAGAGAAAGTGGGCACATCAGGGCCTCTAGCGACTGCAAATGAACTCCAGAAGCATGAACCACCTTGTACATCAGGCTTTATGTGGGTGCTGTGGCATTGAACCTGGGTCCCTTTGGCTTTGCTGGCAAGGGCCTTAATTGCTAAGCTATCTCTCCAGCCGATAGCAAACATTCTTACTCATTGAACCATCTCTCCATCTATATTTTTCTATTTTCTCTCTCTCTCTTTCTTTTTGGTTTCTCAAGGTAGGTTCTCACTCTAGCTCAGGCTGACCTGGAATTCACTATGTAGTTTCAGTTTCAGGATGGCCTTGAACTCTCCTACCTCTGGCTCCTGAGTGCTAGGACTAAAGGCTTGTACCACCACACCTGTCAGTATTTCTATTCTGAACATGAAGTGCATAACTTCTTTGAAGCCATAGGTAGGTGGGACTGATGGGGTCCAGATGGCTCCAGAATTTCTTGTATCTGATGCAGGGTATGAGCCCCCAAGATAGGACTTCAGGGAGCTGAGGAGGTCATTTGTTCCCTGTGAGCCTCATTCCACTACTGGACAGTCTAGGAACCATGAACTTGGTGGACTGGGGAGGGCCTCAGTTATTGTAAAGATGGCTATGATATCAAGACTAGCTTCAGCTGTGCCCACAGTGCCTGGCAGAGCACTCAGTGTTCAGATGCCATGGCCACACCCCAGACCCTTCCTTCCATAAAGGACCACAGCGAGGCTTAAGTCCTGGAAAAGCAACACAGCCTTCAGCATGGGACCTGGCCCAGCTTGCTGACTGTCTTTGAGGTATCTACACTCTTCTGCCACACCAGGATGGGAGACCCCAAGGCATTTCATTTAGGCCAGAAATTGGGTTGCTCTTTTCAGACTCTCCAAGGAGAAGCATCGAGGTATGGCGGTGCAGACATTGTAATTCCAGGTACTCAGAATCTGAGGCAGGAGGATGACAAATTCAAAGCCAACCTGGGCTACATAGTCCATTTGTTGTTGTTTTCTAAATTTAGTTTTATTTACTTATTTTCAAGCACAGAGAGAGAGACTGACAGAAGAAGGAGAGAGAGAGAGAGTGGGCATGCCAGGGCCTCTAGCCACTGCAAACAAACTCCAGATGCATGTGCCCCTTGTGCATCTGGCTTATGTGGGTCCTGGGAAATTGAACCTGGATCCTTTGGCTTCATAGACAAATGTCTTAACCACTAAGCTATCTCTCCAGCCCCTTGTTGTTGTTGTTGTTTTAAAGGAGTTGAGTCTGTGGCTCAATAGTAGAGCACTTGCCTTGTGCATGGGAGGTCATGGATTCCGTTCTATCCCCAGTTTGGGTGGCAGTGGGGCCTCAACACAAGAGGCACTTTCTTCATCCTGAAAGGTGTATTCAGACACAAGATACATTGGCCGTCTAGGACAAGGAGGGAGTGTATTGGATCCCCTCCTTCTCCTGCACAACACAACACAACAAAACAAAACATTAATCCCACTTGAAAAACATGTTCTGAGGAGTGAGGCCTGGGTTGGTTTTTCTTCCCTGGGCCCCTAACATCTTCTTTTTCTCTTGGCCTATTTGACAGAGCCACATTGTCAAAACAGTGAGAATAATCCTATAATTGTCCCTGCGATTGGACAAGGGGGCCTGATCAGATTTCTTTCCTTGTAGGACAATGACCTTACCACCACACACACCCCAGAAGTGTAGAGTTTCTTGCAGGCCCTGAAAGTTGATTGTGGAGTGAAAAAAAATCTTTCTGAGCCCAAAGGACACAGCAACCCCCCACTCCCAACACCAAAATGCATGAAAGCTTTGGGAAAATTCCGAAAAATATCCCAGTACACATCTGTAATCCCCGCACTGAGGAGGGTAAGGTAAAAGGATCTCCAATTTGAGGCCAATTTGAGGGGCTATAATAGCAAGACCCCAGGCAAGGCTCAGTGGTAGCTGGTATGCACGAGTCTCTGGATTCAATCACCGGCACAACGAAACAAAACAAAACCCAGCAGTGATTGCCAACATGGGATTGTTTTGTTGCCAATTTTTTTTCTTTTTCCTTTTTTTTTTTTCAGGGTAGGGTCTTGCTCTAGCTTGGACTGACTTGGAATTCACTGTCAGGGTGGCCTGGAACTCATGATGATCCTCCTACCTTTGCCTCCTGAGTGCTGGGATTAATGGCATGAGCGACCACGCCCAACTTCGTCATTTTTTAAAAATATTTATTTACTTGAAAGGAAAGAGAGAGCATGGGTACATCAGGACCTCTGTCCACTCAAACAAACTCTAGATGCATACACCACTTTATGCATCTGGCTTTCCGTGGGTACTGGAGAAATCAAACCTGAGTGGTCAGGCTTTGCAAGCAAGTACCTTTACCTGCTGAGCCATCTCTCTCCAGCTTTCAATTTCATTGTCTTTAAATATATACATATACATACATATATATGCATATATATATGTGTGTGTGTGTGTGTGTGTGTGTGTGTGTGTGTATATATATATATACATATATATATATATATTTATTTATTTATTTATTTTATTTTGTATTTTAGAGGTAGGGCTTCACTCTAGCCCAGGCTGATCTGTAATTCACTATGTAGTCTCAGACTACCCTTGAACTCACAGATATCCTCCTACCTCTGCTTCCCCAGTGCTGGGATTAAAGGCGTGCACCACCATGCCTCGCTCTTTATATATTTTAAACTGAGTATGGTGGCACATGCCTTTAATCCCAGCACTTGAGAGGCAGAAGTAGGAGGACTGCTGTGAGTTCTAGGTCAGTCTGGAAATACGGAGTGAGTTCCAGGTCAGCCTGGGCGAATATTTAAAAAAATATTTTTTAATTTATTTTTGAGCAGAGAGAGAGTAAGTATGGGTACACTTGGTCCTCTTGTGGCTGCAAATTAACTCCAGACACATGTGCCACATTATGCATCTGGCTTTATGTGGATACTGGGGAACTGAACCACACCCCCAGCCCCTCACTAGGGGATTCTAGGCAGGAGCTCTACCACTGAGCCACGCCCCCAGCCCCTCACTGGGGGATTCTAGGCAGGAGCTCTACCACTGAGCCACGCCCCCAGCCCCTCACTGGGGGATTCTAGGCAGGAGCTCTACCACTGAGCCACACCCCCACCCTCTCATTGGAGGATTCTAGGCAGGAGCTCTACCACTGAGCCACGCCCCAGCCCCTCACTGGGGGATTCTAGGCAGGAGCTCTACTACTGAGCCAGGCCCCAGCCCTTCACTGGGGATTCTAGGCAGGAGCTCTGCCACTGAGCCACGCCCTGTCAGAGACCATGACCTGACCACCCTAGGACAAAAGAAGAGCTAACAGCCTTCATATGACCCCTCCTCAAGGGCAAAAAACAGCTCCGGAAAAATGTCACAAGACGTTCCATTCCAAGATGTTCCAGAAAGATTACGGCCAGGTGGCCCTACCTCCTTGTGCCCTCTGTTTAGCCCCCCTACCTGCTGGTTGATTATAAAAGAGCTAAAAAATCCAACATTAAGCGAGACCTTGACAAAACCTCCGCTTGGTCTCCTTCTTCTTTCCCGCCCATTCTTTCAGGTGGCAGAGCTCCTGCCTAGAATCCCCCAGTGAGGGGCTGGGGGCGTGGCTCAGTGGTAGAGCTCCTGCCTAGAATCCCCCAGTGAGGGGCTGGGGGCGTGGCTCAGTGGTAGAGCTCCTGCCTAGAATCCTCCAATGAGAGGGTGGGGGCGTGGCTCAGTGGTAGAGCTCCTGCCTAGAATCCCCCAGTGAGGGGCTGGGGGTGTGGCTCAGTGGAAGAGCTCCTGCCTAGAATCCCCAGTGAGGGGCTGGGGGCGTGGCTCAGTGGTAGAGCTCCTGCCTAGAATCCCCAGTGAGGGGCTGGGGGCGTGGCTCAGTGGTAGAGCTCCTGCCTAGAATCCCCAGTGAGGGGCTGGGGGCGTGGCTCAGTGGCTGAGTGTTTGGCTAACCTGTGTTAGATCCTGGCTTTACTTCTTTTTTTTGTTTTGCTTTTCAAGGCAGGGTCTCACTGTAGCCCAGGTTGACCTGGAATTCACTGTGTAGTGTCAGGGTGGCCTTGAGCTCACAGTGATTTGCCTACCTCAGCCTCCTGAGTGCTGGCATTAAAGGTGTCTGCCACCATGTCCAATGGCTTTAATTCTTAACCAAAGCAAAACCCTTAACCAAAACAATATAAGGGCCAACCCTTGGGACAGCTCCAACCCAACCACTAAATCTGAATCTCTGGAGGCTAAGCAGAAATAGATTTTTCTTGCATGTGAATATATGAGTGTGTGTCTCTGTGTTTGTATGTGCATGGGTGACCATGTGTGTGCAGATGCATGTGTGTGTGTGGAGGCCAGAGTCTGTTGTCTTTTTATTTTTATTTTTTTAGGGGTCGAGTCTTACTGTAGCCCACGGTAGCTAGCTTGGAATTCACTATGTCGTCTCAGGCTGGCCTCAAACGCACAGAAATCCTCCTATCTGTGCCGCCATGACAGGAGGAGTCTAGTTTTTTTTTTTTTGTTTTTTTTTAGTTTTATTGATTTGTAAACAGATACAACAGATAGAGACAAAAGAGAGAGAGAGAGAGAGAGAGAGAGAGAGAGAGAAAATGGCATGCCAGAGACTTGACTCTCTAGCATTGCAAATGAACTCCAGATACACGTGCGACTTTTTGCACCTGGCTTTGCATGGGTTCTGGGGAATCAAACTCGAGTTGTTAGGCTTTGCAGGCACTCAAGGTTAAGTTTGCCTTAACCGCTGAGCCATCCAACCCTCGGTCTGGTGTCTTTAATCACCTTTCGCTGTTAGGCCCAGTTCTCGGCACCCCCAGTGACCACCATGGAGAACCACACACGTATGCAAGGGCAAGGAGCTTTATGTTCGAGCTTAAGCTCGGTCTCTTGACTTCACCAACGCAGTGGGTCCATACAAGAGCCCCAAGCAGCAGGGGGGCAGGTTTTTTTTTATAGGGATTTGAACAAAGAAGTAGGGAATGGGTACATACTTGGTTGATTTCTTTTTTTTTTCTTTTTTTTCCTTTTTTAAAATTTTTTATTAGCATTTTCCATGATTATAAAAACATCCCATGTTAATTCCCTCCCCCCCCACACTTTCTCCTTTGAAATTCCATTCTCCATCATATTACCTCTCCATCTCAATCATTGTACTTACATCTATACAATATCAACCTAGTAAGTACCCTCCTCCCTTCCTTTCTCTTCCCTTTATGTCTCCTTTTTACCTTACTGGCCTCTGCTACTAAGTATTTTCATTCTCACGCAGAAGTCCAATCATCTGTAGCTAGGATCCACATATGAGAGAGAACATGTGGCGCTTGGCTTTCTGGGCCTGGGTTACCTCACTTAGTATAATCCTTTCCAGGTCCATCCATTTTTCTGCAAATTTCATAACTTCATTTTTCTTTACCGCTGAGTAGAACTCTATTGTATAAATGTGCCACATCTTCATTATCCGCTGATTGGTTGATTTCTTAGGACATCTGCGGCAAGGTTGGTGGGCGGGAGCTAGGTAACTAAGCAACAAGCAGTCAATAACATTTGTATGTACTTTGAAGGGCTGAGACAGGGAGGTAGGAGGGACAAGTCTTTGGTCAGTCTCACGTGTCCTGGGCAGGGGGCAGGGCAGCTGCCCCTTTGTTTCTCTGTTTAAGCTGAAACTTGTAACTCAGGCCTAACCAGGGCAGCGCTCTACTGAAGCCTGTCATGGTGTCATTCAGTTTCTGGGTCCTTCATCACATTACTTTTGTTGTTGTTTGCTTTTTTGAGGTAGAGTTTCACTCTAGCCCAGGCTGACCTGGAATTCACTATGTAGTCTCAGGGTGGCCTCGAACTCACGGTTATCCTCCTACCTCTGGCTCCCGAGTGCTGGGATTAAAGGCGTGCGCCACCATGCCGGGCTTCCACGATACTTTTGAGCTAGGAGTCTCTCACTGGACCCAGTGCTCACCAATTTGGCTAGACTAGCTGTCCATTTTCCCCCCCGGGGAATCCTCATGTCTGCCTCCCCAGTGCTGGGATCACAGGTATGCACCCCCCTCAGCATTTTCCATGGGCACTGGGGATCCGAACTCAGCTCCCCATGCATGCCTGGCAGGCACTTTACCTACGGAGCTCTCTCCTCGGGCCTCGGAAACAGAAATTCTAAATCAACTGCATTCTATTTTTAAAAATTTTTTAATGTTTATTTACTTATTTGAAAGTGACAGAGAAAGAGGCAGAGAGAGAGAGAGAATGGACACGCCAGGGCCTCCAGCCACTGCAAACGAACTCCAGACGCGTGCGCCCCCTTGTGCATCTGGCTAACGTGGGTCCTGGGGAACCGAGCCTTGAACCGGGGTCCTTAGGCTTCACAGGCAAGCGCTTAACCGCTAAGCCATCTCTCCAGCCCTCAGCTGCATTCTTATGAACGTTCAAACCACTGCCAGAGATCAGATCTGCGGCTGCAAGTGTGAATGTCCAGTGTGGCACTGAGTGGTCCCACCCAGGGTACAGAAGAGGAATGGGTGGCCAGTCAGGAGCCAAGCTTGGCCTGATGAACCCAGCTGGCTCCTTCAAGTGTCGAAATCTCCTCCCCAGACCTTGGTCGGTACCTCCCCCACAGGCCCAGCCCCAGAGAACCGTGTCCAAAGTTCAACAATCAGAGGCAGCCCTTAGAAGGGAGAACAAACAGGGCCTTTAGCTCCAGTGGATCAGGTTTCCAGTCTGGGCTGGGTCAAGGCCCTCAGGACTGGGTGACTTCAGCTAGATAGATCCTGAGAGACCTTGTGATCAGGGCCCAGGTGGTTTGGAGGAAGGATTCGATATGGTTCTTAACCGTGCATCAAATGGCCTCCCGGTGGGAGGGCGGTTCTCCAGAGGCCTGCGATCCCCTCCTTTCCTCCTTCTTCCTCCTCCCCCACGCTCTCCATTTCCCTTTGTTCCTGGATATTATGTAAGTGAAATTTCAAACTGTGAGTGAGTGTGCGCGCACGCGTGTGCACTCTGGAGCCAGGGCAGGCTTCACAGGAAATGGGAGGGCTGGGGGTGGGGGGTGAAGGGAGGCTTGGACAGCCAGTCCCTTCCTCCAGCCCCACCCTGCACGTTTCTGTGCACGTGCCCTGATGCTCACTCCCTTCCCCTCTCCGCTGCAGCTCCACCATTCCGTTTCCCAGGTCTCCTGGATGCTGCTGACTGTTGCCTGGGCAACCGGAGTCCCTGCGAAAGGGCTTCTAAGTAGAAATTGCTGGGCTCCTGTTAGCGGTCAGTAATCCGGTTAGCTCTGCACGACGATGGGAACAGGTCTCCTGGTGTCTCCTGCAGATTCCCACTACACATCCAGTTCAGTGACTATCAAGGTGTATGTAGTCTTCCAAGCCACGGGCATCCTCGCCCCGGTAACTTGTTGGAGATGCACGCGTAGCGTCACACACCTGTAGCCACAGGGCTTGAGTTTGGATCTCCAGCGTCTGCATAAAAGCCGGGCACAGGGCCGGAGAGATGGTCCAGCGGTTAAAGCACTTGCCTGGAAAGTCTAACGACCAGGGTTCAGTTCTTGAGTGCTCACATAAAGCCAGGATGCACAGTGGCGCATGGATGTGAAGTTCATTTGCAACAGCTGGAGGCCCTGGTATGCCCATTCTGTCTGTCAGTCTTCTATCTCTGCTTGCAAATATATATACATATATGTGTGTGTGTGTTTGTGTGTGTGTGTGTGTGTGTGTTTTAAAGCTGGGGGTTAGAGAGATGGCTTGGCCATTAAGGTGCTTGCCTGCAAAGCCTAAAGACCCACGTTCAATTCCCCAGAACCACATAAGCCAGATGCACATGGTGGCGCATGCATCTGGAGTTCATTTGCAGCGGCTAGAGGTCCTTGTGTGCCCATTCTCTGTCTCCCTCTCTCTTTCTACCTTTAATAACTGTAAATATATATATGATCTGGGACCATGGCCCTGAGTCTGTAACCCCAGCACTGGGAAGAGGGAGACAATAGGACCCCTGGAGCTTTCTGGCTAGCTAGAGTAGACAAATCAGTGAGCTCCAGGCGCAGTGAGAGACCCCCCCCATCTCAACACGTAAGGTAGGCAGAGCTGGGCGTGGTGGCACTTGGGACTCAGAGGTAGGAGGACAGCCACCCAGAGACAACCTAGTGAATTCTAGGTCAGACTGAGCTAGACTGAGACCCTACCTCAAAAAAATAAAAAAAGGTAGACAAGCAACTGAGGAAAATACTCAGTGTTGACCTCTGGCCTCCACACCTATGTGCACACATATGCATTTATATCTGCACACACATGAGAACATGAACACACACAAATGCCTACTTTACACACACACACACAAACACACACACATGCACACACAAGCTGAAGGTCAGCCCAGGCTCCATAGTGACTTCATACTACCCTCAAGATCATCCCAAGTTTCCAAGCACCTTTCTGCCCAAACCCTATTTTTTTTATTCATTTTGTTTATTTATTTAATTGATTTTTGTCGGGAGCCATAGAGCAAAAGCCTCTCCATTTTGCCTGGGCCTGCTCATAAACTGACTCATTACTCAGAAAGCTGGTCCATCCAGCTTTCTGTTAGGTACTTCTGGAACCGGTTAGCAGACTGCTTACAGAATCTTGTCTTTTGCAAAAGGCCAGTTAATGGTCAGGATGTGAACCTGGTGCAGTCAGGATGTTAAGCCAGTGAGGCAAGATTAGATGAACACCTAATTACATCCCCTCTAGGTTTCCTGACAACTCCTTGCCCTGGCCACATCCCCTTCCCCCTACAACTCCTTGCCCTGACCATGTCTCCTTCCCCCATACAACCCTATATAAACCTACATGTAAGAATAAACTCTCGAGGCCGTGACAAACATCTAGCATGGTCTCCTTGTGTTTGTTTGCCTTCTTTCATTCAGGTTGATTTTCACCTCGTTTCTTTGTTCGACTCCCCGCTGGCCGGGGCAGATTTTAAAATTTATTTATTTATTTATTTATTTATTTGAGGGAGAGAGAAGGAGGCAGAGAGAGAGAGAAAATGGGCATGCCAGGGCCTCCAGCCACTGCAAACAAACTCCAGACGCATGCGCCCCTTGTGCATCTGGCTAACGTGGGTCCTGGGGAGTAGAACCAGGATCCTTTGGCTCTGCAGGCCTTAACCACTAAGCCAGCTCTCCAGCCCTATTTTATTTATTTATTTTTAATTGACAACCTCTATAATTATAGACAACAAGCCATGGAAATTACTTCCCCTCTTTGCTATTCCACTTTCTATCCCTCCCCCCGTCTCTCTTTTATTTTGATGTCATCCTCTTTTCCTCCAATTATGATGGCTAACCTCTAATTTTTAAAGCTTTTCCCTCCATTTATTTGTAAGCAAGGAGAAATAGAGAGGAGACAGAGAGAATGGGTGCACCAGGGCCTCCAGCCTCTGCAAATGAACTAATGAACTACGGATGCATGTGCCACTTTGTGCATTTGGCTTTATGTGGGTACTGGGGAGTTGATGAAATCTCTGACTTGGTTTAAGTTTTCCTTTGAATGAGCTGAATGACATAACAGACACTTTTTTTTTTTTTGAGGTAGGATCTCACTGTGGTCCAGGCTGACCTGGAATTAACTATGTAGTCTCAGGGTGGCCTTGAACACATGGTGATCCTCCTACCTCTGCCTCTCAAGTGCTGGGATTAAAGGCGCGCACCACCATGCCCGGCAACACTTTTTATAACATAAACACCTAATGCCCCAACAGATTACAGGATTATCATTATTATTTTACTTTGGTTTTTCCGTTTCAAGGTAGGATCTCACTCTAGTTCAGGCTGACCTGGAATTCACTGTGTAGTCTCCGGGTGGCCTCAAACTCACAGCGATCCTCCTACCTCTGCCTCCCGGGGTGCTGGGATGAGAGGCGTGTGCCACCACAACTGGCTCAGGGTTACGTTTTTTAAAAATTTGTTTATATTTTACTTATTTATTTGAGAGAGAAAAAGAAGCACAGAGAAAGAGAGAGAGAGAGAAAGAGAGAGAGAGAAAGGACACGTCAGGGCCTCCAGCCACTGCAAACGAACTTCAGATGCAGGCGCCGCCCCCTTGTGCATCTGGCTTAGGTGGGTCCTGAAGAGTCGAACCAGGATCCTTTGGCTTTGCAGGCAAATGCCTTAACCGCTAAGCCATCTCTCCAGCCCCTCAGGGTTACTTTTTAAAGTGCAGTGTGGAGTAAGAATACTTACTCTATCGATTTCTTGTACATCTACAACTCAACTTTGCAGAATAACAAAGATAAACAAAACAGGTGGACCACACCCAGCTGTCACCTCTTGCACAGTGGGACACCAGTCAGGAGGAGATTGGAGCTGGCAAAAGCACGGAGAGGTGCAGGGGTGGTGGGGAGAAGGGGGGTCTCCCAGCACTTTGGGAGATCGCTGTGAGTTCGAGGCCACCCTGAGACTACATAGTGAAGGTCAGAGGAGAGCTTCAGGTGCTGGACCTAGCCTTCCGCCTTGCTTGAAGCGGAGTCTCTCATTGTCCTGGGGGTCCAAACTCAGGTCTTCACACTTGTCTGATACGCACATTACCCACTTAACCATCTTCCCTGTCCCCCCTTTTTGTTTGAGGTAGGGTTTCACTATAGTCCAGGCTGACCTGGACTAGAATACACTATGTAGTCTCAGGGTGGCCCCAATCTGATGGCGATCCTCCTACCTCTGCCTCCCAAGTGCTGGGATTAAAGGCGTGCGCCACCACGCCTGGCTTCCCCTGTCTTTTTGATGACAGTCTGATTTACTTATTTATTTTAACCTTTTTTTTTTTAAATTGACAACTTCCATAATTGTAGACAATAACCCATGGTAATTCCCTCCCTCCCCCCACTTTCCCCTTCGTGACTCCACTCTCCATCACACCCCTCTCAATCAGTCTCTCTTTTATTCTGAGGTCGTCATCTTTTCCTCCTACTACGAGGGTCTAGTGCAGGTGATGTCAGACGCCGCGAGGTCGTGGAGATCCAGCAGTCCCATTTACATGAGAGCTGTCCTCCCCTGGTGTCATTGCCCAGCATTCGTCTCCAAACTTCGTGAAGCAGGGGCCAGGGGCCCACCCTCATTTGCTGATAAGGAAAGTGATTTCTCATCCAAGGAGGAGAACAGAAGTTTGGCCAAGGCCAGGCACCTGGCTAGCAGTCAGCCTATGTGGTTTCCAGAACTCTAGCGATTACCTCATCTTGGCTCTGCCACGAGTGGCATCACCTCACCGTGTGGGTTCAAGCTCCTTTACTTTGTGCTCTCAGAAAAACCTTTCAAGGAAAGTTCGAGTAAGTTGCTGGCTTGTGAAGAGGTCTGTAGGGGTTTTTTTGTTTTGTTTTTGTTTTTTTACAGTGCTAAGGAGTGAGCCCAGGGCTCGGTGCTCAAACACTGAGCAGTCCCAGCCCCACATCTGTACATTGGTTTTTTGTGTTTTTTTTGTACATTGTTTTTAATATTTACTTTTATTTATTTGTTTGAGACAGGGAAAGAGGCAGAGTGAGTGAGAGAGAAAGAGAGAGAATGGGCATTCCCAGGCTTCCAGCCACTACAAACCAACTCCAGATGCATGCGCCCGCTTTTGCATCTGGCTAATGTGGGTCCTAGGGAATCGAACCTAGGTCCTTTGGCTTTGTAGGCAAACACCTTAACCACTAAGCCGTCCCTCCAGCCGTGTGTGTGCTTTTTAAATTTTATTTATTTATTTTTGTGTCATGAAATTGGGAGCCCCCATGTTCAGTGCATATGTTTAGAATCATAATGACCTCCTGTTGGAATGTTCCTTTAATCAGTATAAAGTGACTTTCCTTATCTTTCCTAACTAATGTTGGTTTGAAGTCTACCCTGTCAGATATTAGGATAACACCTGCTTGTTTTCTAGGCCCATTTGCTTCAAATACTGTTTTCCAATGTTTTGCCCTAAGATAGTGTCCATTTTTTTATGGAAAGGTGGGTTTCTTGAAGGCAACAAATAGAAGGATCCCGTTTTTTTTTTAAAATTTAATTAATTAATTTATTTGACAGCGACAGAGAGAGAATGGGCATGCCAGGGCCTCAAGATGTGTGCGCCCCTTGTGCATCTGGCTAACGTGGGTCTTGGGGAATCAAGCCTTGAACCGGGGTCTTTAGGCTTCCCAGGCAAGTGCTTAACCACTAAGCCATCTCCCCAGCCCAGGATCCTGCTTTTTAACCCAGTCTGCAAACCTGTGTCTTTTGGCTGGGGTTTTGAGGCCGTTGATATTAAGAGTTATTATTGAACAGTGTGGAGAGCTTGGCACACATTGCTGTTGTTGTTGTCCAGGAGGTGATGTCCACCCTCTGCTCATGCCATTATTTCCCCAGCCATCATGGTGCTTCCCCTCAAGTCTGTAAGCCCAAGTAAACATTTTTTCCCCACACACAAAAAATAAAGGTGTGCATTTATTCTTGCCATTCCTGTTTTGTCCTTCTTCAGGTTTTTCCTTTGCTTTCTCTTATTAACTAGTATTTGAGTATGGTTTGCTTTTTCCAGGTTCCTTATATGTCTGCTGCTCTTTCTCTTCGGCATGGAGGAACCTTTCAAGTATTTTCTGTAGAGCTGGTTTAGCATTCATTTAGCCTGTTTTTGTTGTGGAATGTCCTTATTTCTCCCCCTATTTGGATGGATAGCTTGTAGGATAAGTAATCTTGGTTGACAGTTGTTATTTTTCAGAACTTGGAATACATCACTCCAGGCCCTTCTGGTTTTGAAAGTTTGTGCGAGTAATCTGCTGTGATCCTGATGGGCTTGCCTTTGTATGTGACTTGGTTTTTCTCTCTAACTGCTTTCAATATATTTTCTTTGTTTTGTAGTTTAATTATAATATGACGATGAGGTTCTTTCCTGATTTTGTATGTTTGGCATTCTATAGACTTCCTGTATCTGCATTGGCATCACTTTCCCTATTTGGGGAAAGTTTTCTTCTATGATTTTGTTGAAAATACCTGCTGTGCCTTTGGAGTGAATTTCTTCTCCTTCTACTATGTCCTGAATTGTTATGTTTAATCTTTTCATAGTGTCCCAAATGTCTTGAAATTCCCATTCACACCTTCCTATTAGTTTGTCTTTCTCTCTGTTGGCCTGTATTGGATCTGCCACCTGGTCTTCTAGTTTAGATATTCTGTCTGTCCTATCCTTGATTTATTCTACTGGTGAGATTTTCTACAGACTTTTCTATTTGACCTACTCTGTTTTGCCTTTCTGGTATTTCTTTCTTTCCTTTTTTTTTTTTTTTCAAGGTAGGGTCTCACTCGAGCCCACTAGCTAATCTCAGGGTGGCCTCGAACTCATGGCGATCCTCCTACCACTGCCTCCCAAGTGCTGGGATTAAAGGCGTACATCACCACGCCTGGCTTCTTTCTTTCTTTTTTAACTTTATTTTTATGAGAGAGAGAAAAAGAGAGAGAGAGAGAGAGGCAGAGAGAGGGAGAGAATGGATGCACTAGGGCCTTCAGCCACTGCAAACAAACTCCAGACACATGCACCCCTTTGTGCATCTGGTTTAGGTGGGTCCTGGAGAATTGAACCAGGGTCCTTTGGCTTTGCAGGCAAACACCTTAACAGCTAAGCCATCTTTCCAGCCGCATTTCTAGTGTTTCTGTTTGGTACTTTTACATCCATTTCTGTTTCCTTATTTTATGTCTTGTATTGACCTCCTTATTTCATTAAGTTGGTTTCCTGTGTTCTCCTTCAGGAGTTTTTCTTCTGAATTTATTTAAGTATAGATACAATCATTTTGTTTTTTAAATCTTTGTAAGACATTTCATCTAAAACAGCCTCACTGGGAGTCATTTCTTTTTTTTTTCCTCAAATTTTATTAACATTTTCCATGATTATAAAAAATATCCCATGGTAATACCATTCCCCCCATTTTCCCCTTTGAAATTCCATTCTCCATCATATCCCCTCCCCATATCAATCAGTCTCTCTTTTATTTTGATGTCATGATCTTTTCCTCCTCTTATGATGGTCTTGTGTAGGTAGTGTCAGGCACGGGGAGGTCATGGATATGCAGGCCATTTTGTGTCTGGAGGAGCACATTGTAAGGAGTCCTACCCTTCCTTTGGCTCTTACATTCTTTCCGCCACCTCTTCCACATTAGGCCCTGAGCCTTGGAAGGTGTGATCAAGATGTTACTCAGTACTCCAGTCACTTCTTTCCAGCACTATGATACCTTCTGAGTCATCCCAAGGTCACTGCCATCTGAAAAGAGAAGATTCTCTACCCAAAGTGAGAGTAGCATTAATATAAGGGTATGAATATTAAGAGAAGTGCTTACTGGGCAGTTTGATAAGCATAGTATATACACTTATCCAGACATCAGCAGATGTTATATGCCTAGGGCTCACGACTACCCCTGTTTTAATTTTTTAGTATCAGGGATGTACTCCTTCCCAGGAAGCAGACCTCCAATCCACTTGGAAGGCAGTTGGTTTCCACCATGACAGACATGCCACTATTGTATCCGTTGGCTCATTTGACCTAGCTGGCCAATTATAAGGCACGCAGTGTCCACTGTTGAGTATCTTCACTGGTGGTATCTCTTTCTCCCATTGAACTACATGTAGAATGGCTTCTTCCAGCTTTCTGTCAGCTGGTCTACATGGAGGAGGTTATCAGCTCAGTTTCAGCAGGATTTTTCAGTGGGCTTGCAGCCCAAGTATGTGGAGTCTTCAGCAATAGGGTCTTACCATCGATTCCTGGTGGGAAACCAAGGGCTTTGGCAATGGCCTATAATGTTTTGGGGGCATCAGGGACCTCCCTGGCCAACAACTCACTGGATATATCCCATCCCTGGTACTGAAAATTTTCTAACAATGATCTATGGCTCCTGAGTGTTCCATTGTCTAAAACTGGAGGATTCCATATGATTAATTTGCAACCTCTTATATTTTGATTAGCCCTCCCTCCACCTTTCCTTTACTCACTGGGAGTCATTTCTGATGGATTTATAAATCTTAGTGGGATTATATTGTGTTGGCTTTTTTCGTGTTTCTTGATTTATAGTATAGAGATTTTTGCATCTTGAGTTAATGTGATACTCGGGTTTTCTAATTATCTGTAGTGTTCTTAGCTGTGTAAATATGACTTTATAGACCTTCAGAGTAGGAGTTTAAGGTGTCCAATGCAGCTCTTATCCCCCAAGAGAAACAGCAGAAGTGACCCTAGGTGCTGCGTTTGCCTGATGTTCAAATACTCTACTAGGCTGGGTGGAGCAATTTACTGGCAAATTCTAAAATTCAACTGAGCATTATACACATTCAATCAAAGCCAGCCCACAGTATGTATGCAAGAGTGGGGATTAAAACACAGATAATCTAGTAAAGCCAAAGTCCGTAAGGGTAGTCGGGGGTGGTGCCGCACGCCTTTAATCCCAGCACTGAGTCAGAGGTAGGAGGATCGCCGTGAGTTCAAGGCCACCCTGAGACTACATAGTGAATTCCAGGTCAGCCTGGGCTAGAGCGAGACCCTACCTCGACCACTACAAAGGAACTCCATTCACATGGACCACCTTGTACATCTGGTTTACCTGGATCCTGGGAAATCAAACCTAGGTCCTTTGGCTTTGCAGGCAAGCACCTTAAACCCTAAGCCATCTCTCTCCAGTCTTGTGTGTGTATTTTTAATGTGTGTGGTGTGCCTGTGTGTGTATTCATTTTGTGTGTGTGTAGGCGTGTTTGTGTGTGTGTAAACATGCATGTGTGTACATACACATGTGTGTGAGCCAAACGTTGACACTGGGTGTCTTCTTCAGTTGTTCTCCACCTGATTCTTTGAGACAGGGTCTATCACTGAGTCACAGCTCATCAGTTCAGCCAGAACTAGCTGCCAGCAAACGATGGATCTCCTGTCTCCACTTCTGCAGCACTGGGTTGCAGATGTGTCCACCACAGCCAGCGTGTTAGGTGGGCACTGGAGAGCTGAGCTCTGACCCCCGTGCAGACATAGCAAGCACTCTTCACAGAGCCATCTTCCCAGCCCCATGCCCTCTTACTTATCTTGATTTATTATTTTATGTTTTTAAGTCTTTAAAAAATATATATTTATTGGGCCGGGTATCCGCGGCATGGCCGCCCATCCTGTGCGGGTGTCCGGCCCTCCCGGCGCTCTGGGAGCGAGGGGCTCCAGCCCGGCGGCAGCGGCAGCGGCTGAGCGAACCAAGGACCAGGCCGTGAGGTCGTGCGCAGAGTAGCCAAAGAGAATGAAAGAAGTAGATCATCTTGAAAGTATAAACGAAGAATGGGGGCTGGAGAGATGGCTTAGCGGTTAAGCGCTCACCTGTGAAGCCTAAAGACCCCAGTTCAAGGCTCGGTTCCCCAGGACCCACGTTAGCCAGATGCACAAGGGGGGCGCACGCGTCTGGAGTTCGTTTGCAGAGGCTGGAAGCCCTGGCGCGCCCATTCTCTCTCCCTCTATCTGTCTTTCTCTCTGTCTGTCGCTCTCAAATAATAAATAAGTAAGTAAGTAAGTAAGTAAGTAAGTAAGTAAATAAATAAATAAATAAATAAATAAATAAAAGAAGAATGGGTTTGTGAAGCAGGATCTGACAATCATCCCCTCACTGATAATCAACAAAGGAGTTCTGAACAGTTCGTTGACAGCCTTTTTGAAGAAGCTCAGATGGTTGGTGCCAAATGCTTGTCCCCCACTGAACATAAGAAACAGGTAGATCTAAATATAAAATTATGGAAAAATGGATTCACAGTTAATGATGACTTTAGTTACTCTGCTGGTGCAAGTCAGCAGTTTCTGAACTCGATCAAAAAGGGGGTATTACCTTCAGAATTACAAGGAATTTTTGATAAAGAGGAGGTGGATGTTAAAGTTGAAGGTAAGAAAAATGAAATATGTATGTCTACAAAACCTGTTTTCCAGCCCTTCTCAGGAAAGGGTCATAGACTGGGAAGTGCCACCCCCAAAATTGCTTCTAGAAAAAAGAGTATTGAAGTTAGAAATGAAAATGCTTTGTCTGCTGTCTCACTGAACAACTTGGAACCCATCACTAATATACAGATCTGGTTAGCTAATGGGAAAAGGATTGTACAGAGATTTAATATTTCTCACAGGGCGCGGCACATCAAAGACATCATTGAAAAATACCAAGGATCTCTGAGCAGTCCTCCCTTCTCTGGTAACAGCTCTGCCTTTGCTCAGATTGCTAGATGAGACGCTCGCACTGGAAGAAGCCAACTTATAGAACACTGTCACCATTCAGAGACTCAAGAAAAGTGCTGAACCTCTTAGAAAACTTTTATAATTTTTGAAAGACTGTAAGTGGAAAATTTTCAGGGAAGGTTGCAAATGGACATGCAAATTGGGAGATAGAAGAAGTCATTGTTACTGGACTTTTGGTTTGAGTGAGTGCTGTTTAACTCCAGATGAGGGGGTTTTAAAATAATCACAAGTCAGGAGAATGACTTATAACTGCTCTTTTCATGTACTTTTCTACTTGGAAAAGATACACTTATTTTCAGATTCTATTTAATCAAGACATTATATATATTAAATAGCTGTTAGGATCTTAATATGGTCTAAAATAACAAAAATATTCACGTTAACATTCAAACATCATTCTCAGACAGCAAGTGTTTCTACAAATATTAGCTGTCTTGGTTTCTAAATGGCAATACATAGCAGGCTAAAAGCATTAGTGTAATTATTTTATAACTTAGATATAATAAAGATTTGGAGGAACTAAAAAAATATATTTATTTCCTTATGAGTGACACAGAGAGCAAGAGAGAATGGGCACTCCAGGGCCTCCAGCCACTGCAAACAGACTCCAGATACATGTGCCACCTTGTGTATCTGGCTTACATGGGTTCTGGGGAATTGAACCTGGGTCCTTAGACTTTGAAGGCAAGTGCCTTAACTGCTTAAGCCATCTCTCCAGCCTTATTTTATTTTCTGAGGCAATGTTTCACTCTAACCCAGGCTGGCCTCAAACTCACAGCAATTCTCCTACCTCTGCCACCATGCCTGGCTTATTTATTTATTCATTCATTCAATTCAGTTGATTGAGACAGGGTGTCACTCTGTAGCAGGCTAGCCTGGAAATCACTACGTATCCCAGGTTGGTACCCAAGTCGAAGCTATCCTCTCTCTGCAAACAAATCCTTGACGCATGTGCCACCTTGTGCATCTGGCTAATGTGGGTGCTGGGAAATCGAATCCTGGGTCCTTTGGCTTTGCAGGTAAGTGCCTTGCCTGCTAACCCCTCTCTCCAGCCCTGGCTTGTACATTTTGAAAAGTGGCCATACCCATCCAGTATCTACGTGGGATGTTAACACAATCATGCTTATCTGGGGTTCTTTATTTCTTCCCAAGCAAGGATCAGTCATTATCTGTTGGCTAGGCTGAAAGTGATTTCCTGCTTGGGAAAGAGGGCTTGTAGCACGACCTTAGAGGTGGACTGTGATCTTTGAGTTCCTTGACCGTCTGTGCCCATGAGGAGAGGGGTCTGAAAAAAACAGACAGGAGCCAGGGAACTGGAATAGCACCCCAGGGAGTATCAACCAGAAAGGGCTCCCTCCTGAGAGAATGAGAGTTTGTAATGGTATGGGACATAGTGTCATTTCAAATTAAAAGCTGAGCAGACACTGTCCAGGGCCTTAGGCAGTGTTAGAGGGTTGGCATGACATCTATAGGGCTTTTATTACCCTAAAGAATCAGATCCAAGACTGAGCCATGGGGAACCAAGGATAGAGAAAAGTGGGAAGAGGTCGGACATACTTGGCTGGGCCACCAAAAGTAATCATGCTGGGTCACAGTAAAAACACACCTACCAGCTAAGGACATTTGAAAGACCGACTAACTGAAGACTCTGGATCAAATTCCTTCACCTTGTTAAGCTTCTGAACTCATCTGTCAAATGGGCACACTACTTGATTTCAGAGTGATTGACCATAATATGTATATCATGTTTAGTATGTGTAGGATCTAGTTGGTGTTCAATAAATACTGGTCAGTCACCCTCTCCCACAGCCAGTAGGAGCACATAGCAAGAATCCAGCAAATGTCTGGTTCCATAGAATAAGAAAACATTTCAAACGGTGGTATCAAAATCTACTGATAGCTGTGCATGTGTAATTACAGTACTTGGGAGACACAGGCAGGAGTTTGAGGCCAGCCTGGACTACTTTGTGAGACCCTATTTAAAAAAAAAAGGGAGCTGGCTTACCAGTTAAGCACTTGCCTGTGAAGCCTCAGGACCCTGGCTTGAGGCTCAATTTCCCCAGGACCCATGTAAACCAGATGCACAAGGGGGCACACGCATCTGGAGTTCATGTGCAGTGGCTGGAGGCCCTGGTGTGCCCATTCTCTCTCTCTCTCTCTCTCTGCCTCTTTCTCTGTTTGTCGCTCTCAAAAAAAAAAAAAAAAAAAAAGTTAGGCATGGTGGAGCACACCTTTAATCCCAGCATTTGGGAGGCAGAGGTAGGAGGATCACCATGAGTTCAAGGGCAGCCTGAGACTACATAGTGAACTCCAGGTTAGCCTGGACTAGAGTTAGACCCTACCTCAAAAGAAAAAAGAAGAAATTGCTGGGTAAGTCAGCTTCATGGGATACTAACTTGTTTAAAATTTCCCTAGGACTGTGAATGCAGCTTGGTGGTAGATCTCTAGCACAGTATAAACCAGGTGTGATGCATGTCTGTAATTCCAGCTCTTGGGAGGAGGGGGTTCATTTTTGGCTACATAGCAAAGTCTGGGCCAGAATAATGGGGTAGGTGAGACCTTGTCTCAAAAAAAAAAAATGCTGGAGCTGGAGAGATGGCTTAGTGGTTAAGGCGCTTGCCTACAAAGCCTAAGGACCCATGTTAGACTCTCCAGATCCCAAGTAAGCCAGATGCACAAAGGTGAGGCAAGCTCAAGGTTGCACATACCCACCAGTGGCTGAGGTCCTGGTGCACCAATTCGCTCTCCCACTTTCTCTACTACTGGGATGGAGAGAAGGCTCAGCAGTTAAGGTGCTTGTTTGCAAAGCCTACTGGCCTGAATTTGATTCTCCAATACCTACATAACGCCAGATGCATAAAGTGGCACATGCATCTGGGGTTTGTTTGCAGTGGATAGAGGCCCTGACTACCCATTCTCTCTCTCCCTCTCCTTGCAAACAAATAAATAAAAATACTTTTAAATACTGAAAAAAAGCAGAGGGAATTTGTGAAGATCCAGGTATAAGAAATATATATACATATATCTTTCCAATAGTGTTGCATTCTAGGCTTAGGAGAGTCATTCATTCCACAAACTTAGCTTATGCATCTGTTAGAATAACTAAAGAAGAGGGCAGCCTCCCTCTTCAGCAGTAGTAAGTTAGGATAGGACAGAGACTGGTCACTGAGCCCTGAGGGAGGCTTCTGGAGAAAGTTTCACACTATCAGATCTGTAAAGAATTGGAGCATTTACCTTTCCTCTGGTTTCGGACAATGGAACACTCAGAAGCCATAGAGCATTGTTAGAAAATTTTCAGTACCAGGAATGGGATATATCCAGTGAGTTGTTGGCCAGGGAGGTCCCTGATGCCCCCAAAACATTATAGGCCATTGCCAAAGCCCTTGGTTTCCCACCAGGAATCGATGGTAAGACCCTATTGCTGAAGACTCCACATACTGGGGCTGCAAGCACACTGAGAAATCCTGCTGAAACTGAGCTGATAACCTCCTCCATGTAGACCAGCTGACAGAAAGCTGGAAGAAGCCATTCTACATGTAGTTCAATGGGAGAAAGAGATACCACCAGTGAAGACACTCAACAGTGGACACTGCAAGCCTTATAATTGGTCAGCCAAGCCAAACAAGCCAACGGGTACAATAGTGGCATGTCTGTCATGGTGGAAACCAACTGCCCTCCAAGTGGACTGGAGGCCTGTTCCATGGGAGGGAGTACATCCCTGATACTGAAACTTAAAACAGGGGTAGTCGTGAGCCCTAGGCATGTAACATCTGCTGATGTCTGGATAAGTGTATATACTATGCTTATCAAACTGCCCAGTAAGCACTTCTCTTAATATTCATACTCTTAGATTAATGCTACTCTCACTTTGGGTAGAGAATCTTCTCTTTTCAGATGGCAGTGACGTTGGGATGACTCAGAAGGTATCATAGTGCTGGAAAGAAGTGACTGGAGTACTGAGTAACATCTCGATCACAACTTCCAAGGCTCAGGGTCTAATGCGGAAGAGGTGGTGGAAAGAATTTAAGAGCCAAAGGAAGGGTAGGACTCCTTACAACATGCTCCTCCAGACACAAAATGGCCTGCATATCCATGACCTCACCGTGCCTGACACTACCTACACAAGACCATCATAAGAGGAGGAAAAGATCATGACATCAAAATAAAAGAGAGACTAATTGATATGAGGATGGGATATGATGGAGAATGGAATTTCAAAAGGGAAAGTGTTGGGGGGGAGGGTATTACCATGGGATATTTTTTATAATCATGGAAAATGTTAATAAAAATTGAGAAAAAGGGCTGGAGAGATGGCCTAGCAGTTAAGCGCTTGCCTGTGAAGCCTAAGAACCCCGGTTTGAGGCTTGATTCCCCAGGACCCACGTTAGCCAGATGCACAAGGGGGCGCATGCATCTGGAGTTCGTTTGCAGTGGCTGGAGGCTCTGGCGTGCCCATTCTCTCTCTGTCTGTCACTTTCAAATAAATAAATATAAATAAACCAAAAAGAAATTGAGAAAAGAAGAAAGAAAGAAAGAAAGAAAGAAAGAAAGAAAGAAAGAAAGAAAGAAAGACCAAGATGGAAAAAAAAAAAAAAAAGAATTGGAGGATTTACCTTTGAGCTTTCCCACTGAGCCATGCCTCCAGCCCCTCACTGGGGGATTCTAGGCAGGAGCTCTATCACTGAGCCATGTTCCCAGTCCCTCACTGGGGATTCTAGGCAAGAGCTCTGCCACTGAGCCACGCCCCCAGCCCCTCACTGGGGATTCTAGGCAGGAGCTCTACCACTGAGCCACGCCCCCAGCCCCTCACTGGGGGATTCTAGGCAGGAGCTCTACCACTGAGCCACACCCCCAGCCCCTCACTGGGGATTCTAGGCAGGAGCTCCACCACTGAGCCACGCCCCCAGCCCCTCACTGGGGATTCTAGGCAGGAGCTCCACCACTGAGCCACGCCCCCAGCCCCTCACTGGGGATTCTAGGCAGGAGCTCTACCACTGAACCACACCCCAGCCCCTCACTGGGGGATTCTAGGCAGGAGCTCTGCCACTGAGCCACACCCCAGCCCCTCACTGGGGGATTCTAGGCAGGAGCTCTACCACTGAGCCACGCCCCCAGCCCCTCACTGGGGGATTCTAGGCAGGAGCTCTACCACTGAGCCACACCCCAGCCCCTCACTGGGGGATTCTAGGCAGGAGCTCTACCACTGAGCCACGCCCCCAGCCCCTCACTGGGGGATTCTAGGCAGGAGCTCTACCACTGAGCCACACCCCAGCGCCTCACTGGGGGATTCTAGGCAGGAGCTCTACCACTGAGCCATGTTCCCAGTCCCTTACAGTTGGATTCTAGGCAGTCTACCAACTAAGCTGCATCCCCAATGGATATATTTCTTTTCAACAGTGCCAAAGAAAACCCAATTAGCCTCCAGGGAGAGAAGGGCTGCACACAGAGAACTAGTTCTGGGGATGGTTGCTATTGCTGTATACACTGGGTTCACTGCGACAGCAATACCAACACTGCTTGTTGAAAAAAACAAAACAAACAAACAAACAAAAAAAAAACATATTTAGAAAGATGGTGTAGTGGCGCAAGCCTTTAATCCCGGCACTCGGGAGGCAGAGGTGGGAGGATCGCTTTGAGTTTGAGGCCAGCCTAGGCTACAACGCGACTTTCAGGTCAGCTTGAGCTAGAGTGTGTCCCTGCTTCAGAAAAGCAACAGGCACTCATTCTTGATGGCTCACACCTTTAATCCTGGCACTTGGGGGGGGCAGAGGTAGGAGGATCGCTATGAGTCTGAGGCCAGCCTGAGACTGCAGTTCCAGGTTCAGCCTCGGCTGGAGCAAGACTTTACCTTGCAAAACAAAGCAAAACAACAAAAGAAAGCATTTAGAATACACGTGTTGTTAAATTCAATAATTCAGAGGTACGGGTTCAGATGACATAAAGTGAAATTATAGGTGGGGACAAGGCCAAAGGAACAGTAAGCCAAGGACTGTATTGCACAATGTTTAGGGAAAGATAGTACCTACAACTCACAGATCAAGCACTAAAAGCCTCAGACTGTTGTTTAAATTATCAATATGTACAAGAGAAAAACTAAATTACGTGTATAAATAATCATGTTGTAAAGGTGTTGGGGTGGGATGGGAGCTGTGGTTTAGATGACCTTTGTGGGGCTGGAGAGATGGCTTAGCGGTTAAGGCACTTGCCTATGAAGTCTAAGGACCCCGGTTCGAGGCTCAATTCCCCAGGACCCATGTAAGCCAGATGCACAAGGTGGTGCACGCATCTGGAGTTCGTTTGCAGTGGCTGGAGGCTCTGATGTGCCCATTCTCTCTCTCTCTCTCTCTCTGTTTCTTTCTCTCTCTGTCTGTTGCTCTTAAATAAATAAAATAAACAAAAAAATTAAAAAATATTTAGGAATAAATACATGACCTTTGTCATCATCAAAAAGAGTTAAGAAAGCCGGGCGTGGTGGCGCACACCTTTAATCCCAGCACTCGGGAGGCAGAGGTAGGAGGATTGCCATGAGTTCAAGGCCACCCTGAGATGACAGAGTTAGTTCCAGGTCAGCCTGGACCAGAGTGAGACCCTACCTCGAAAAAACAAAACAAAACAAAACAAAAAAAAAAGTTAAGAGATGACATCTAACACTTTTGGCATAGACCCAGACCTGGTGATACAAACCTGTTACCCCCGCTGCTTGGAAGACAAAGGCAGGAGGGTCATAAGTTCAAGATCTACATGGGGTCTAGAGCAAGATCCTACCTTGAAAAACCAAAAAAAAAAAAATCTATCTTGGGGACTGAAGGGATGGTTTAGCGGTTAAAGCACTTGCCTATGAAACCTGAGGACCAAGGTTCCACTCCCCAGAACCCATGTAAGCCAAATGCACAAGGTGATGCATGCGCACAAGGTGGTGCACGCGTCTGGAGTTGTTTGCAGTGGCTAAGGCCCTGGCACGCCAATTCTCTCACTCACTCGCTCGCTCTCCTAAGAAAAGAGATCTACCTGAGCTACACTGAATTTAATGCAGCCCGGGTAAGTGAGACCTTGTTTCAGAATAAAAAGGGAAAACATGATTTGTTTGCTTGCTTGCTTGCTTGCTTGCTTGCTTTCTTTCTTTCTTTCTTTCTTTCTTTCTTTCTTTCTTTCTTTCTTTCTTTCTTTTTTTTTTTTTTTTGAGGTAGAGAGTCACTCTAGCCCAGGCTGCCATGGAACTCACTCTGTAGTCCAGGCTGGCCTTGACCTCCTGATGATTCTCCTACCTCAGCCTCATGAGTACCAGAATTAAAAACATGAACCAGCACACATGGTTTGGAAGGGAATTTAAAAAATATTTTTATTTTTATTTATTTATTTGAGAGAGGGAAAGAGGCAGAGTGAGAGAGAGAATGGGTGCACCACGGCCTCCAACCACTGCAAACAAACTCTAGACACATGTGCCACTTTGTGCACCTGGCTTACGTGGGTCCTGGGGAATCAAACCAAGGTCCTTTGGCTTTGCAGGCAAATGCCTTAACCGCTAAGCCCTCTCTCCAGCCCCTGGGGAAAAAAAAAAAAAATTGTTTTGAGGCAAGGTCTTACTCTGTCCCGGGCTGACCTGGAACTCCGTGTGTAGCCCAGGCTCAGTGGTCCTCCTACCTCAGCTTCCCATATGCTGGGACTAAAGATGTGAGCTACCACACTTGACTGGAACAATTTTATGTTTTTGGCAAGCACACTACACTTGTATTAATTCCCTCAGACATGGAAGACCCACACAACATATACTTATGAGGTGATTGCACGCGCACACACACCCCCCCAGAGGAATCTCCCTCTGAGAAATTCTAGTAGCATTTCCTTGCCAAGCCCCTTTTATGGTTTAAGTATTGGTATTTACTGAGTCAAAAGCACCGGCAATCTGAATTATTACAGTTTATACCTACTGAAGAAAACTTAATTTATGTAATTTATCTGTATATTCTGCCCATTTCTTACTGTGGTATTGGTTCACAAAAAGCAAATGAAACTATTTGCTCTATGCTGTTTTGTTGTTATTTTATGTTTTCATTTATTATTTATTTATTTATTTGAGTGTAACAGACAGAGAAGAGGCAGATAGAGAATGGGTGCGCCAGGGCCTCCAGCCACTGCAAATGAACTCCAGACGCATGCGCCCCCTTGTGCATCTGGCTAACGTGGGACCTGGGGAACCGAGCCTCGAACCGGGGTCCTTAGGCTTCACAGGCAAGCGCTTAACCGCTAAGCCACCTCTCCAGCCCTATGTGCTATTGTTAATGATCCTTTGTCCTCATTCCCCCCTCCTATTGTCTACCCCTTTCCTATCAGTGAAACCTGCAATTATTACTTTGTTATCCTAAATAACACAGCTAAGGACCTTCCAGATTTCAGATCGCTCACAAACAATAACCATGAAATTACTTAAGACACAAACTTAACAAGAAATTATAGGGGCTGCAAGGAGTCAATTTAAAATTTTTTTTAAACTTTTTTATTTAATTAATTTATTTATGAAAGATAGGCAGATAGAGAGAGAATGAGTGCACCAGAGCATCTAGCTACTGTACACAAACTCCAGAGGCATGCATCACCTTGTGCATCTGGCATGTGTACTGTGGGCTTGAACCCAGGTCCTCAGGCCTTGCCAGTAAGTGCCTTGACCACTGAGCATCTCTTTAGCCCTGGAACAATTTTTATTTATTTATTTAATTTTGTTCTTCTGAGGTAGGGTCTTGCTCTTATACAGGCTGACTTGGAATTCACTATGTAGTCTCAAGGTGGCCTTGAACTCATGACAATCCACCTACCTCTGCCTCCTGAGTGCTGGGATTAAAGGCATGCACCACCATGCCCAGCTCCAATTTTTATTTATTTATTTATCTGGGGGACATTAACAGGAAACTGGTCTGTAAACCTTCCCCATTGGTATAACCGTTTTGGGTTTTTTTGGTTTTCAGGGTCTCACTCTAGCTCACACTGACCTGGATTTCACTCTGTAGTCTCAGGGTAGCCTTGAACACACGGCGTTCCTCCTACCTCTGCCTCCCGAGTGCTGGGATTAAAAACGTGTGCCACCACGCCCGGCCTTAGGCATACCTTTTATTTTGAGGGTATTTATTTTGATGTACACACATGTGTAAGCAGATGCATGCACCCTATGTGCACGCATGTGGAAGCCAGAAGATGTTGGGTGACCTCCTATGTCACTCTTATGCCTTATTTCCTTGAGACAGAGTTTCTCACTGAACTGGTCAGACAAGAGCTGCTGTTTTCTTTCCTCCTGGCCAGACTGACCAGTGAGCTCCAGCAACCCCATCTCCACACCTCTAAGCACTGGCCCGTAACAGGCATATGCAGCCAGGAACTATTCAATATGAACTATTGAATTTAGGGGGGAAATTATGAATTGTGAGGTTTATTTAGGGTAAATTGGTATCTAGGAAAAGGTTGGAGCAGTTAGTTACAGCCTCACATGAAAGACTGGATGTAGAAGCTCCTTCAAATAACAGACCAGAGAGGATTAAGAAATAGTGAAGGAAGCTGGGCGAGGTGGCGCACTCCTTTAACCCCAGCACTCGGGAGGCAGAGGTAGGAGGATCGCTGTGAGTTCGAGGCCACCCTGAGACTACAGAGTGAATTCCAGGTCAGCCTGGGCTAGAGTGAGACCCTACCTCGAAAAACAAAAAGAAACAAACAAAGAAAGAAACAGTGAAGGACTCAGAGATAAGGAGCTTGTCTGCAAAGCCAAAGGACCTTGGTTCAATTCTCCAGGATCCACATAAGCCAGATGCACAAGGGGGCTCATGCGTTTGGAGTTTGTTTGCAGTGGCTAGAGACCCTGAGGCATCCATTCTCTCTGCCTCTTTCTCACTCTCTCTCAAATAAATAAATAAAAATAAAGTTAAAAAAAAAGATAAATTTTACATGTTATCAAAGTGAGAGGATGCCGGGCAAGGTGGCACATGTCACTCAGGAGGTAGAGGTAGGAGGATCACTGTGAGTTCGAGGACATTGTGAGACTACAGAGTGAATTCCAGGTCAGCTGGGGATACAGTGAGACCCTACCTTGAAAACAAAACAAAAAAAGGTGACAGGCGGCTGGAGAGATGGCTTAGCAGCTAAGGTGTTTGTCTATGAAGCCAGAGGATCCTGGTTCTACTCCCCAGGACCCATGTAGCCAGATGCACAAGGGGGTGCATGCATCTGGAGTTCGGTTACAGTGGCTGGAGGCCCTGGTGTGCCCATCCTCTCTCTCTCTCTCTCTCTTTTTTTTTTTCTCTCTCTCTCTTTCTCTCTCTCAAATAAATAAATAAATAAAAATGAAATATATTTTTTAAAAAAGTGATAGGGTACCCCAAAGTATGACACAGATAGGAGGCAAGCAGAAAAACACACAGGCAGAGAGAAGTGAGAAGTGCTCTCTGTTAGCAGCCAGGCTGGTGCCAATGTCTGACTTTTTTTTTTTTTAACTATTTTTATTTATTTGAGAGAGAGGCAGATAGATAGACAATAGTGAGAGAAAATGGGTGTACCAGGGCCTCCAGCCACTGCAAACAAACTCCAGATGCATATGCCACCTTGTGTATGTGGCTTACATGGGTACTGGAGAATCGAACCTGGGACCCTAGGCTTTGCAGGCAAGCTCCTTAAGTGCTAAACCATCTCTCCAGCCCCAATGCCTGACTTTTTCCATGGGTTCTCAGGACTGAACTCAGGTCCTCATGCTTTCTCAGCAAACATTCTTACCTACAGAGCTATCTCCACAGTCCCAACTTTTTTAAAATTAAGAAGCATACCTTAAATTTTTTTTTATTATCACCTTCTATGATTATAAACAATATCCCATGGTAATGCCCTCCCTCCCCTCACTTTCCCCTTTGAAACTCCACTCTCCATCATATCCCTTCTCCCTCTCAATCAGTCTCTCTTTTATTTTGATGTCATCATCTTTTCCTCCTCTTATGATGGTCTTGTGTAGGTAGTGTCAGGCACTGTGAGGTCATGGATATCCAGACCATTTTGTGTCTGGAGGAGCACGTTGTAAGGAGTCCTACTCTTCCTTTGGCTCTTACATTCTTTCTGCCACCTCTTCTGCAATGGACCCTGAGCCTTGGAAGATGTGATAGAGATATTGCAGTGCTGAGCACTCCTGTTACTTCTTCCCAGCACCATGATGCCAAGAAGCATACATTTCATAGTCACTATTCTTCAAGTATTGGGAACCAGTAAAGCACTCATGTTTTTGCTCAATGACAAGATTGTTTGGGTATCAAGAACTATTTATGGAAAAAAAGAACTATTTATGGAGCCTAGAGAGATGGCTCAATGGTTAAAGGCACTTGCTTTCAAAGCCTTATAAATCAGGCACAATTCCCCAGTACCCTCACAAAGCCAGATGCACATGCATCTGGAGTTTGGTTGCAGAGGCAAGAGCCATAGCATGCCCACACACACCCCCCCTTGCAAATAAATAAAAAAAAAATTTTTAAAAGAAAAACAGCATGTGGTGGCTCACACCTGTAATCCCAATACTTGGGAGGTAGAGACAGGAGAATTATTTCTAGTTTAGGTCCCATCTGAGCTACATAGTAAGTTCCAGGCCAGTCTAGAATATAGAGTGGGACCTTGCCTCAAAAATTAAAAAAAAATAGAGCTGGAGAGATGGCTTAATGGTTAAGGTGCCTGTCTGTGAAGCCTAAGGACCCAGGTTCAATTCCCCAGTACCCAAGTAAGCCAGATGCCCATGGTTGCTCATGTGTCTGGAGTTTGTTTGCAGTGGCTAGAAGCCCTGGTGCGCCCATTATCCATCTATCTATCATCTATCTATCTATCTATCATCTATCTATCTATGTATCTATCTATCCATCTATCTGTCATCTATCCATCTATCTATCTATCTATCTATCTGTCATCTATCTATCTATCCATCTATCAATCTATCTATCTATCTGTCATCTATCTATCTATCCATCTATCTATCCATCTATCTATCTATCATCTATCTATCTATCATCTATCTATCTATCATCTATCTATCTATCATCTATCTATCTGTCATCTATCTATCTATCTGTTATCTATCTATCTATCTATCTATCTATCTATCTATCTATCTATCATCTATCTATCTGTCGTCTATCTATCCTCATGCTGTGAATAACCTCCCCCCACTCATGCTCATGTGCATATGTGTGTGAATATATGTGTATGTACATAAATGTTTATTTCTTGTTTTAATTTTTTGTTTGTTTGTTTGTTTTGTTTTGCTTCAAGGTAGGGTTTCACTGTAGTCCAGGCTGACCTGGAATTCACTATGTAGCCTCCAGATGGATGCTGGGAAGGATCAAACTAGAGTCAGTAGATTTTTTTTTTTTTTTTTTACGAGGTAGGGTTTCATTCTGGCCCAGGCTGATCTGGAACTTACTATGCATTCTCAAGGTGGCCTCAAACTCACAGAGATCCTCCTACCTCTGCCTCCCGAGTGCTGGGGTTAAAGGCATGTGCCATCACACGTGGCTGTTGGAGTCAGTAGATTTTGTAGGCCTGAGTCTTTAACTGCTGAATCTTCTCCCCAGCCCTCATCATTGCATTTTGTACTTCACTTATTTTTCTTTCTTTCTTTTTCTTTTTCTTTTTTTTTTTTGGTTTTTCGAGGTAGGGTCTCACTCTGGTCCAGGCTGACCTGGAATTAACTCTGTCATCTCAGGGTGACCTTGAACTCATGGCAATCCTCCTACCTCTGCCTCCCGAGTGCTGGGATTAAAGGCGTGCACCACCACGCCCAGCTCAACTTCACTTATTTTTGTTTTTTGATGTAGGGTTTCACTCTAGTCCAGGCCGACCTGGAATTCACTATGTAGTCGCCAGATGGCCTTAAACTCATGGTGATCCTCCTACCTCTGCCTCCCAAGTGCTGGGCTCAACGTCATGCACCACCAAGCCTGGCTTATTTTTATTCATTTATTTATTTATCTATCTATTTATCTATTTATTTATTTATTTAGTTAGTTATTTGAGGTAGGGTCTCATTCTAGCCCAGACTGACCTGGAACTCACTCTGTAATCCCAGGCTGGCCTTGAACTCACGGCCATCCTCCTGCCTCTGCCTCCCCATACTTCACTTTTTTGTTTCTTCCCAGAGGCATTTCACATATAGAAGGCAAATATGTTCACAGAGCCTGTACAACTGTTTGCAAAAAGCAACAGCGTTTAGCAGTTTTATTTACTCATTTGCATGCGCATGAGCACACCAAAGTCTCTTGCTGCTGCAAGCAGTGCCAGTGTGGCTTTCTGTGGGTGCCTGGGGAATTGAACCTGGGCCAGCAGACAGGCTTTGTAATCACCACCTTTAACCACTGAGCCAACTCCCCAGGCCCAACAAAAACACACGTACCACTGCTCTTTGTCTGGCTTTTCCCCTCTATTTCTGGTGCTGAGTATTAAACACAGGGCTTTGTGTATGCTAGATAAGCATTTCACCAACTGTGCAATATCTCCAGCCCCATTAAAAATTATTTATTTATTTTGAGAGAGCGTGAGAAAGAGGCAGAGCAAGAGAGAACAGGTGCACCAGGGCCTCTAGTCACTGCAAAGGAACTCCAGACACATGTGCCTCCTTATGCATCTGGCTTATGTGGGTACTGGGGAATTGAATCTGGGTCCTTAGGTTCACAGGTAACCATCTTAACTGCTAAACCATCTCTCCAGCCCCACCCCCATTTTTTTAAACCAATTTTGTCAGAGATTTCTCTGTGTCAGCAATGGGCTTCCTTGCTTGTCATTTTACTATGTAGTCTCAGGCTGGCCTTGAACTCATGGTGATCCTTCTACCTCTCCCTCCCTAGTGCTGGGATTAAAGGCATGCGCCACCATGCCCGGCTATTTGCCTTTTATTTTTTTCCTAAATAACTGGAAGGTACTTACCTATAGTGTAGCAATCCTAAATGATAGAGTTCTTTCCACATTGCTTTACCAATCATATCTCATTAAAGGTTTTGACTTGGTCAGAGTCCCAGCTGAGAAATGTTTTTATTTTATGTGGCTTTTAGGCATGGTGTTGAGAAACTTTATATAGTTAAGAGTCATTTGTACTTTCTTTTCTGGGAAATGGAGAGTCCAGTCTTTTGCTTACTTATATTAATTAGTCTTTCTCGTTAATAAGTAGGGGGCTCCTAACTACAGAAACGACTCCTTATTTATAGTTGCAAATATATTTTCCTAACCCTTCTCTCTGTTTTAGTTTTTCGAGGTGGGGTCTCACTCTAGTCAGACTGACCTGGAATTCAGTATGTAGTCTTAGGGTGGCTTGGAACTCACTGAGATCCTCCTACCTCTGCCTCTCGAGTGCTGGGATTAAAAGCATGCACCATCACATCTGGCATTGACCTCAAACTCTTTATTTTTTATTGACAACTTCCATAATTGTAAACAATATCCCTTATTAATTCCCCTCCTTCCCCCACTTTCCCCTTTGAAACTCCATTCTCCATCATATCCCCTCCACCCCCTCAATCAGTCTCTCTTTTATTTTTTTTTTAAATGACTAAAACTGTTTATTCTGTGAACATAATGGTTTTCTGTGTCTTCCGTTCATCTTAATCTGTTTTAGCGCCCAGCTTTTCTCTAAAAAACCTCTTTTGAATACAGAGTTATTCATTTCAGAGAATAGCTATAAGAGGAGGAAGAATAAAACAAAATTAGCAGTTGATCAAGAGTACTTTAGGCTGCCACCCTTTCCATTAACGATTTGATTTGATGTGAGTGCAATGCGTTTCCTGATACATTATGATAGAATAACCCTGACAGAAAGAAAAACCAAAGAAAACTCAAACTCCATCTAAGATACAGCAGCCTGCCACCCTCCCGATTAGCATTTTAATTTGATGGGAACTGTGTGGTGTCTCCCTCTCAGTTCCCAGGCAAGGCTTTCTCATTTAAGACTGCCTTATCCTTATCAAGCTTTTTGAGAATTTATTTATTTATTTTTTAAAGATTACCTCTGCTGCTTCCCTGGTGGCGAGTGAAGGTGTTTATCAGACACTGCTTTGCAGCAGAAATCTACGACTGCCTTTTGATGACAAATTGTAAGACTTCATCAAGACTAAAGTATGCAGAGACAGAAAAAAAAAGTGTGTATATTCTTCTTGCTAGAGTGGCTTATGGCAAAGAGATTCTTTTGCTTCATAAAAGTAAATAGAATACAAAAAGAATTAATTGTTACAGAGACTACTCTCTTTTATTTTGATGTCATCATCTTTTCCTCCTCTTATGATGGTCTTGGGTAGGTAGTGTCAGGCACTGTGAGGTCATGGATATCCAGGCTATTTTGTGTCCGGAGGAGCACGTTGTAAGGAGTCCTACCCTTCCTTTGGCTCCTACATTCTTTCTGCCACCTCTTCCGCATTAGACCCTGAGCCTTGTAAGGTGTGATAGAGATATTGCAGTGCTGAGCACTCCCGTCATTTTTTTCTCAGCACCATGGTGCCTTATAAGTCATCCCAAGGTCACTGCCATCTGAAAAGAGAAGGTTCTCTAACCAAAAGTGAGAGTAGCATTAATATATGGGTATGAACATTAAGAGAAATGCTTAGTGGGCAGTTTGGTGAGCATAGTATATACATTTATCCAGACAGCAGCAGACATTACACCCCTAGGGCTCATGACTACCCCTGTTGTTTTCAGTATCAGGGATGTATAGAGGGTAGTTGGTTTCCCCCATAACAAGCATGCCACTATTGTACCTGTTGGCTCATTTGCTCTGGCTGGCCAAATTTAAGACTTGCAGTGTCCACTGTTGAGTATCTTCACTGGTGATTTCTCTCTCTCCCTTTGAACTGCATGCAGCGTGGCTTTTCCCAGCTTTCTGTCAGCTGGCCTACATGGAGGAGATTTTCAGCTCAGCTCCAGCAGGATTTCTCAGTGACCTTGCAGCCTAAGTATGTGGAGTCTTCAGCAATAGGGTCTTACTCTTACTGTCTATTCCTGGTGGGAAACCAAGGGCCTTGGCAATGGCCTGTAATGTTTTGGGGGCATCAGGGACTTCCTGGCCAGCAACTCACTGGAAGGTATCCCATCCCTGGCACTGAAAATTTTCTAGCAACCATCTATGGCTTCTGAGTGTTTAATTGTCCAAAAAGGTTTCCATGTGACTTATTTATATCCTCTTAGATTGTGATTAGTCCTCCCTCCACCTTTCCTTTACTCAATCTCTTCTCCTGACCTCACTTGACCTCAAACTCTTTCTTAATTCTCCTACTTCCCCTTCAGAGTGCTGAGATTAGAAGTATGTGTACCACCATGTTCAAATCAAGATTTGGTTATTTTATTTTAAATACTTTTTTTTTGAGGAAGGGTCTCACTGTGGTCCAGCTGACTTGGAATTAACTATGTAGTCTCAGGGTGGCCTCGAACTCATGGCGATCCTCCTACCTCTGCCTCCTGAGTGCTGGGATTAAAAGCGTGTGCCACCATGCCGGCTTAAGATTTGCTTATTTTTTTTAATTTAAATTAATTTAGTTATTTTTAAAAATATTTTTACTTATTTGCAAGCAGAGAGAGATAGAGAGAATGAGAGAAGAGAGGCCTCTGGCCACTGCAAATGAATTCCAGAGGCAAGCAACCACTTTGTGCATCTGGCTTTAAGTGGGTACTGGGGAATTGAACTCGGTCGGATCTCAGAAATCATTAATCTAAACAATCTTAAGTATTGTTCTATTGTAAGCATACATGCAATGTTGATCAGGCAGGAACTGTACCCATTTTTTAAGAAGGACGCCTTGCATCATTGACCACAGCTTTACATGAATAGAAGCTTGGGGTAAGGGATGTAAGGTGAACAATAGGTTATTTATTTTTTATAAACCGAGCAGAGAGCCATCTCTTTTTACTTATTAGATTATTTATATAATCCTCATATTTATTATAAAAGTGTTTCTATCCAAAAGACCACCAATATTTTAAGGCTGGTTTAATGTTTTCCAGGAATTCTTTTCTTTCTTGTCTAGAGTATAAGTACCAAGGCTTACATGTCCTTGCTAAGCATTTCATAAATGGAAGAGAATGCCATAGCCTCCTTATTCCTTCATAATTCATTCATCTATTATCGAATTTATATATCCACCCTCATAGGGGAGTGGAACTAAGTAGATTCCAGCTCTAGGAGTCCACCATCTGTCCTTGATCAAGTACTGAACATATCCCCGAGGAAGTTTCCTGGTGGGAATGCCTAAGTTTTGTAACTCCTTTTCTGCAGAACTGTCATGTTTCTTATGAACACTACCGATCAACATTTCTACTTTCATATTCTCAGGCTCAGTATCGTTCTCAAACATCATAAGCTGTTTTTACTTTACACCATCTAAAAACTGTTCTAGAGTTAATCTTTTATTCCTAGTAGAGTTATACATTTCTTCCATTGCCCTAATCATAGGAGGGGCACATTCAATACTCAAATTGTTACTTTGATTGTGTGCATGATTAATAGTAAGCGTAGCGTAGAAACTAGCTGTTCTTTGACAAACAACTAGAAGAAAGCAGGAAAGAAACACCATGGGCGCCAACAATTAGGTCGTCATGACTTCATGGGCAGCAGGAACCTTTACAGTAACTGACTGCCAAGGGGTCACCGGGGGCATCCCTCCGAGGAGTGCTGGCCCTCTGTCCTCAGCTCTAGGCTTTGTAGGCAAGCACCATAACTGCTGACCCATCTTTCCAGCCCTAATTTTAATTTTTGACCATTTGATACATGTATGTGCTTTGATCATATTCACACCTCCCATTACCTTCTCTTATTCCCCTCTCACTTCTACCAAACCTCTTCTTCCCTCCTCCCACTCATTTCCTTCCTACTTTTGTGTGTGTGTGTGTGTGTGAGAGAGAGAGAGAGAGAGAGAGAGACTGACCCAGACCCACTGTGTAGTCCAGAGGTAGAGAACTTGCCTAGTATATTGGAAGCCCTTGGTTCAATGCCCAGTACGAAAGAATTTTATCAGAATTTTTTTGCAATTATTGTTTTTGAGGTACAGTCTTACTCACTGTAGCTCAGGCTAGCCTGGAACTCACTCTTTAGCCCCAGGCTGGCCTCAGACTCACAGCAATCCTACCTCAGCCTCTGGAGAGCTGGGGCTAAAAGTGTGAGCTACCACACCCAGTTGAGAATTCTATCACACTTAAGTGATTTCCAGTCTGAAACCAGAAGCAGGAAGAAAGAGTCATAGCCTGCATTTGAAGAATCCCATTAGAACATCCAGGGGAGACGTCCAAGGTGTGGACACGTTGGTCGGGTGACACAGAGTATCAGAGTATCCGGAATTCCCTGTTCACTCTCCTAGTTGGACAGGGCCTGCCCTGCCCTACGGGTTGTAACATTCACCAAACCTGTTGCCGGGGCAGATTAATTTAGGCATCCAGACTGGTTTCTGATCATAGGAAGCCTAATGTTAGAGCCATGGTAATAATCATGCTTTCATATAGGCCTGCACTATTTTCCCAACAATTCATAGCTGATTGGCTCTGGGTGTGTGTGTGTGTTTTTCTTATGAGAGAGAGAGAGGGTGGGGGAGAGACGGATGGCACACTAGGGCCTTCCGCCACTGCAACTGAACTCCAGACACGTGTGCCCTCTTCTGCACATGTGCAACCTTGCACGCTTGAGTCTCTGTGTGTTTAGCTTACGTGGGACTAGAGAGCAGAAGGTGAGTTCTTAGGCTTCGCAGGCAAGTGCACTCACCACTATCTCTCTCTAACTTGTTTTCTTTCTTTTCTTTTTCTTTTTTTTTTTTTTTTTGAGGTAGGGTCTCACTCTAGTCCAGGCTGACCTGGAATTAACTCTGTAGTCTCAGGGTGGCCTTGAACTCACGGCGGTCCTCCTACCTCTGCCTCCCGAGTGCTGGGATTAAAGGTGTGCGCCACCACGCCCAGCTTTCTTTTCTTTTTTAAAAAATAGTTTTATTTATTTATTAGAGAGAGAGGAGAGAGAGAGAATGGGCACGCCAGGGCCTCTAGCCACTGCAAATGAACTCTAGAAGCACGTGTCACCTTGTGCATCTGGCTTACATAGGACCTGGAGAATTGAACCTGTATCCTTAGGCTTTGCAGGCAAGCGCCTTAACTGCTAAGCCATCTCTCCAGCCTTCATTTTCTTTCTTTGGTGTGTGTGTGTATGTGTATGTTATGTGGGGGGGTGTGGTGTGGTGTGCATGTGGGTGTCAGAGGACAGCCTCACGTTAGTCCTCATCTCCCTCCTTGTTTCAGACAGGATCTCTACTTGTTCACCCTGCTGCACGTACCATGCTAGCTGGCCCACGAGCTTCCAGGCTGTTCTGTCTCGGCCTCCCTTCTGGCTTAGGCACACTGGCGTAAACAGACACTAGTGATAGAGTGGTGGAGTGTTACATGGGATCTTGTATGACAAGTGCTTGATCCACTCAGCCATCTGCTCATCCTGGCCCTTCATCTCCTCAGCTCAGCCCTGGTTTTTTTTAGAGAGAGAGAGAGAAACAGAGACAGAGAGACAGATCGAATTGGTGCACCAGTGTCTCACCCTCTGCAATCGAACTACAGATGCTTGTGCCAACTAGTGGGCATGTGTGACCTTGTACCTGCCTCACCTTTGTGCGTCTGACTTACGTGGGCGTTGAACCTGGGTCCTTAGGCTTCGCAGGCAAGCGCCTTAGCTGCTAAGCCATCTCTCCAGCCCTCAGCCCTGTTTTTTAAACATGGAAAAAATCCACACGTGGCCTGTAATCTCAACATTCAGAAGCAGAGGTAGGGGAATCAGGAGCTCAAGGCCAGTCTTGGCTGCATGGCAAGTTCCTTTGTCTCAAAAAACTAAGAATAAGGACCTGGAGAGATGGCTCAGTGGCAAGGGCACCTACTATTTAAGCACGAGGGCCCCAAACCCAGATAAAAACCTAGGCATAGATGCACAAGGCGGCCCATGTGTCTGGAGTTTGTTTGCTGTGGCTAGAGGCCCTGGCATTCTTTCTCTCTCTCTCTTCTCCCTCTCTGCTTGCAAATAATTACAATAAAATATTTTTTTTTTTTTTAAAAAAGCTGGTTGTGGTAGCACATGCCTTTAATCCCAGATCTCCGGAGGCAGACATAGGAGGACTGCCATGAGTTCGAGGCTACCCTGAGACTACAGAGCGAATTCCAGGTCAGCCTGAGTTAGACCATAGGTGGGAGAGAGGGTGGCAGAGATTAAAGAACTGCCTGGGCTTGGTGACAAACAGCAGCTCTGGGTTGAAGGAGATACCTCATCTCAATTCACAGAAGAGCGATGAGGATGCCCAACATTCCCCCGTTTTCCACATGCATGTTCATGGAGCACTGGTATGTGCATATACACATACGCCACACATATCACCACATACCCACATGCAAATAAATGTAAATAACAACAGGCCAGGCGTGGTGGTGCACGCCTTTAATCCCAGCGGTTGGAAGGCTGAGGCAGGAGGACTGCTGTAAACTCAAGGCCACTCTGAGACTCCATAGTGAATTCCAGGTCAGCCTGGGCTAGAGCAAGACCCTACCTCGAAAAGCCAAAATACAATGAAATAAATAAATGAAAACAATGAAGATGGCAAAAGGTCTCACTAGTCCAAAAGGAATTTGCGCAGAGCCTTTATTCACAATTAGAACATCTGACTTTTCTAGAACATCCACTATCACACACTTCTAAATCCCTTAGGAACAAAGGTTCTGTCACTCAATCCTGGAAAGTCCCTGCTATCTAAAACCAGTAGGAGGGCAGAACTGGGACTCCTGATCCTGACCAAGACAGCTAGACTCATTTCCTTTTTTTGTTTTCTTTTTCTTCCACTCTCTCTTCCCCCCTCCCTTCTTTCTCTTTCTTTCTTTCTTCCTTCCTTCGTTTCTCCCTCCCTCCCTCCTTCCTTCCTTTCTTTCGAGACAAGGTCTCCTGCAGCCCAGGTTAGCCTGGCCTAAATAAAACTCTATGTGTAGCCAACACTGGCCTTGAATTCCTGATCCTTCTGCCTCCACCTCCTCCCAAGCGCTGTGAATAACAGATATGTCACCATTCCAGGCCTCATTTATTTTATTTTATTTATTTTTGCTGTTGTTTTTTTTTTTCAGACAGGATGTCACCTTGTAGCTTAGGCTGGCCTGGTATTCCTTGTGTATGTAACCTGCGCTGGCCTCGAACTGTCTCAGCCTCCTAGAATGCCCGGATGACAGGTGTAAGCGTGGCTGGCACAGCCAGACATTTCAAACCCTTTTGGCTCTTGTCTCTGTCAGGCCCCTTTCCAGCCTCAATGGTGCCAGCTTTCTGTGATCAGGATGCTGCTATGGGACCCGGGACCAACAGTGCCTACAGGCATTTTCAGACAAGGCTGCAAGCACACGTGAGCAGCGGACAGCAAGAGGTCACACGGAGTGACACACAGCCACGGACCCCACCGTGACCTAAGAGAGACAGGAAGATGGGAGAGTGAGAAGAAAGAGAGGGAGAGAAAGGGGAGAAGGAGAGTGAGAGGGGGGAAGAGAGAGAGAGAGAGGAGAGAGACAGAAGAGAGAGAGAGAAAGGGGAGAAGGGGGAGAGAGAGAGAGAAAGGAGACAGAAGAGAGAGAGAAAGGGAAGGAGAGAAAGGGAAGGAGAGAGAGGGGGGAAGAGAGAGAGAGGGAGAGAGAAAGGGGAGAAGGGGGGGAGAGAGAGAGAGAAAGGAGAGAGACAGAAGAGAGAGAGAAAGGGAAGGAGAGAAAGGGAAGGAGAGGGGGGGAAGAGAGAGTGAGGGAGGAGGAGAGAGAGAGGAGGTGAGAGACAGAGGAGGAGAGAGGGGGGAGGGGAGAGGGGGGGAGGAGAGAGAGAGGAGGGGAGGGGAGAGAGAGAGAGAGAGAGAGAGAGAGAGAGAGAGAGAGAGAGAGAGAGAGAGAGAGAGAGAGAGAGAGAGAGAGAGAGAGAGAGAGAGAGAGAGAGAGAGAGAGAGAGAGAGAAAGCCACCACCACGGGGGGCTCTGCCAGCGCTGGAACTGAGTGCAAGGCTGGGGGGCGTGGCCTCTCTGCGGAGACGTGAGGGGGCGTGGCATCTCCGGGCCGTACCAAGAGTACGGATTCTGAGGGGGGGAGGAAGGAAGACGGCTTGCTTTCACAGCGCGTAAGCGGCCCTGGTGGGCGGAGCGTCGGCCGCGTCGGCCACGCCCCCTCCCCCCGCGGCCTGGCGGGCGGTGGTAGCGTCTCGGTGGTGCGGCCTTGCGTCCTGCCCCGGGCTGCTCCAGAGGTCTGCCGGGCGGCGCGCGGCAAGGGAAGCCATTGGGAACGCGGAGTCGGGTGAGGACCGGGGGTGGGCCTTGCGGTGTGTGGGTCAGCTCGGGTCTTGGCGGCCGCTGGACTCTGGACGCTGGCCGGGGTGGGCTCCTTAGGTCCGGGTCAGGGCGTCCCTCGCTTCTCCCGATGCTCGGTGCTCCCACCTCCGCCTTGATCGAGGTGGCACTTCTTCCCACCTCTCTCAGCGGATCGAGGGTGGTACGTCCCACACCCCGAGATCGAGACCACCCCCTCCCCCCCCCGCCCTTTAGCAGGCGAGGGTCGCATCTTGATGTTTACAAAGAGTCGGGGGTGGGGAGGCACCAGTTCCTACGTCCCTTCCCCTTCAGGCTTAAAACCAGTTTCCCTGTCCGGGCCTCAGTTTCCCCATCGGTGCCACGGGGACTCTACAGGCGGCGAAATTATTAGGGGGGGAGGAGTGTTCAGTGACGTAGGGGCCGCTCGATGAACGTAATTGAGACCCAGCAGCCGAGGGGTTCCTGGTCGTGCATCCCGGGGCCGTGTGTCCCTCTCGAGACAGGTACCTCGGTGGTGGTGGCTGCGACACACCTTTGCTGGGCTCTCCTGCAATTGGTGACAGCCTTAGCTCGGTGGCAGCAACTGGATGAGAGGTCAAGATGTGCTGGGGGCAGCTGGGTTAGGGGGAGCTTCAGGACACTTGACATCAGTTCAGTTTGTCTTTTCTTTTCTTAAGGTCAGCAGCTGACCGGGGACTAAGGAATTTGGGGATAGTGAAATGAAAGCAGCTATTTCTTCCCAACATATTTATAAAACTGCAGCCTTTGAGCCTGGCTGGTCAAGCTGGAGTTTTTTTTTTTGTTTTTTTTTTTTTTTTTTTTTAATGCAGGCACAAAGGGTAGACTCCCGTGGTGTGAGGGACCCTGGGTTTGAATCTTGCCATTTTGCTTTGAGCCTTCTTTTTATCTTCAGTGGTCCAGGATGTCGACCCCCTAGAGTTTTTTTTTTTTTTTTTTTTTTTGAGACAAGATTTCACTTTGTAGCACAAGCTGATCTTGAACTGTTAATCCTCCTGTCTCAGCCTCTGGACTGCTGGGACTATAAGTGTGTACCACCATAGGTGGCTAGAGTTGACATTTTGAGGAAGGAACAAGAGAGAGAGAGAGAGAAAGTCCTCAAGCTGGGTTTATAGTGGTGATGTGTCTCTTAATTCCAGCACCCAAGGAGACTGAGGGAGGAGGGTTAGTTCAAGTTCAGGGCCAGCCTGATCTTCATTTTAGTTTTGGGTCAGCCAGGGCTGTCTCAAAATTAAATAATAAAAGGGGCTGCAGAGATGGCTTAGCAGTAAGGCTCTTGCCTGCAAAGCCAAAGGACCCAAGTTCGATTCCCCAGGACCCACTTAAAGCCAGATGCTGTTGGAGTTCCTTTGCAGTGGCTAGGAGGCCCTGACACATCCATTCTCTCTCTGCCTCTTTCTCTTTCTTTAAAATAATAATAAATAATTTTTTTTAAGTTTAAAAATAAAAAAAACATTGAGGAAGAAAAAGACAGGATCTTGCACAGCCCTGTTGAGAACTCTGAAGTTCTCTTATGCCAAATGATTATCTTCCCCTGTAGGGTTTATTCTTACTGTTTTTGCTATTCAGTGCTATAATTCCTTTGAACTGTGTGGCTTCTGGTCATTATCACCCACAAGATCTGCACACAGTTCCCCTTTGAGTGGTGGCAGGGTTAGCTGAATATCCTTTCATTTTCTTTTAAAAAATATTTTTATTTTTATTTATTTAACAGAGAGAAAGAGGGAGAGAGAGAGAGAATGGGTGTGCCAGGTCCTCCAGCCACTGCAAACGAACTCTAGATACGTGTACCATCTTGTGCATCTGGCTAATATGGGTCCTAGGGAATCGAACCTGGGTCCTTTGGCTTTGTAGGCAAATGCCTTAACTTCTAGGCCATCCCTCCAGCCCCATTTTATTTTGTTTTGCAGGGCCAGAGATTAAACCAAAGGTCTAGTTAGTAAACCAGCAAACTCAAAAAGGTCCATTTTGGTTTCTGTCATTGTTATTGTTGTTCCTTTAAGGAGTTTTCATTTTCTTTTGGGAGTGGTTATTGACTTTCAAACCCTTTGACGTTGGTTTCATTGAGCAGAAGGCTCAGTTGTCAAAAGTGGCCAGAAAGGCAGACATGGTGACTCCTGCCCCTAATCCCAACACTAGGGAGGCTGAGGTGGGAGGCTAAGGTACGAGGATTGCCTTTAGCTTGAGGTCAGTCTGAACTAGAGAGACCTTCTTTCACGTACCAGCCTGTTTGATATTCCTGTGTTTATTTTTATTTTATTTATTTAAGAGAGAAAGAGGGAGAGAGAGAGAGAATGAGCACGCCAGGGTCTCCAGCCCCTGCAAACAAACTCCAGATGCATGTGCCACCTTTTGCATCTGGCTTACGTGGCTCCTGAAGAATCGAACCTGGCTCCTTAGCACTTTAACCACCAAGCCATTTCTCCAACCCCTATGTTTATAAAGCACACTAAAGGATCACTGTAGTACTTTCAGGGGACTGTAATTAGAGTTCTGCATCAGACCCCACCGAAAAGAAAACAAAAAACAAACCCAAAACCTAATAATAATAAAAAAAATTAGAAAGTGGCCAGAAAACAGACCTGTACTTGAAAGGATGAAATATTACATTGTGGACATGATGTGTAGTGATCTCGGCTCAACGCAGTTCTCTTCTGATACTAGAGAAAAGTGTGAGAGAGGTTTAGAATAGAACAATTCCCAGAGTCGTACTTTGGTGTGTGGAAATCACAGGCTTGACTACAGTCAGCGAGTGTTTATCAGCATCCTTAGGGAATGCCTGTTGCCTGATGAACCTGAAATTTTAGTTCCTGCTATTGACTGTGGGTTGATGTTTCCATAATCCCTTGAAAATCAGGATCTGTGTTAGGTGAGTATGAATACACAGGAGATAGACTATGAGAAGTCAGCTGTGTGGCATGGCCAGCATATTGATTTGCTAAACCCATATGACATTTCAGTTTAGAATCTATGTGGGTGGTTTTTTTTTTTTTTTTTGGTTTATTTATATATTTTTCTTTCTTTTAAAAATTTATTTATTTATCTATTTTTAAGGTATATTTTTATTTATTTATTAGAGACAGAGAGAGGAGGAGAGAGAGAGAGAATGGGCACACCAGGGCCTCTAGCCACTGCAAACGAACTCCAGATGTATGTGCCTCCATGTGCATCCGGCTTACGTGGGACCTGGAGAATTGAACCTGGGTTCTTAGGCTTCGCAGGCAAGTGCCTTAACTGCTAAGCCATCTCTCTAGTCCTATTTATAGATTTTTTTTTCTTAAATTTTTTTATTTGAGAGAAAGAGGCAGATAGAGAAAAAGAGAATGGGCACACCAGGGCCTGCAGCCACTGCAAACGAACTCCAGACGCATGTGTCACCTTGTGCATCTATCTGGCTTATGTAGGTACTGGGGAGTCCAACTTGGGTCCTTATGCTTTGCAGGCAGGTACCTTAGCTGCTAAACTTCTCTCCACCCAGTAAACTCTTAGCAGTATAAGAGATAAAACAGACTATATGATCTTTGAAATACATTTACTTAGCAGATATGGTTTGCCTGCTATGTACCAGGCACTATTGAGGTGAAGAGAAGGAACGAATCCCTTGTGGATCTGACCTGCAGTGAGGGAGAAAAACCATGTACGGCCAATATTGATAACTACCAGTAAGAAAAATAATACAGATGAATGTGTGTGCGGGGGAAGGGGAGACATAAATGTACTTGGCTAGTTTAGTTTTGCTTTGAGATAGGGTCTCATGCAGGTCACCTGGCCTCCAACTTGCCATATAGTCGAGGTTGACCTGAAACTCCTAGTCATTCTCCCTCCACCTCCTGAGTGCTGGGATTATAAGCTTGTGTCACCAGGCTCAGTTTACGCAATGCTGGGGATCGAACCCAGGGCCTCATGCTTGCTAAGTAAGCACTCTACCAACTGAGGTACATCCCCAGCCTTTCTTCCTCCCTCCTTCTCTCCTTCCCCTCCTCAATTCTGAGGACTGAACACAGGGTTTCCTGCAAGCACTCTACTACCAGCCCTTAACATTTTAAATTTCAGAGTTTCAGGTTAGTTATGAAGCCTAGCTGCTAATTAATTACATTAAAATTGGTGCCATTATTATTTATAGCCACATGCATACACAGAATAGTAGTTGTTTTTCTTTCAATTACCCATTCCCATGTCAGTGTTCCCAAGTCTCCCTCCCTGCAGTATATATAGAACCAGTATTATAAAGTGTCTATGACCTCATATGTGCCTCACTATATATATATATATATATATATATATATATATATTTATTTTTATTTTTATTTATTTATTTGATAGCGACAAATAGAGAAGGCAGCAGAGAGAGAGAGAGAGAGAGAGAGAGAGAGAGAGAGAGAGAGAATGGGTGCACCAGGGCTTCCAGCCACTGCAAATGAACTCCAGACGCGTGCACCCCCTTGTGCATCTGGCTAACATGGGTCCTGGGGAATTGAGCCTTGAACCAGGGTCCTTAGGCTTCACAGGCAAGTGCTTAACCACTAAGCCATCTCTCCAGCCCTCACTATATATTTTTAATATATTTTAAAACTTTTTTTCTTTATTTGAGAGAGAGAGAGAATGGGCACACCAGGGCCTCCAGCTACTGCAAATGAACTCCAGAAGCATGTGCCACCCTGTGCATCTGGCTTACGTGGGTCCTGAGAAATTGAACCTGGGTCCTTAGGCCTCACAGGCAAGCTTGCTAAGCCATCTCTCCAGCCTGTATTTTCCTTAGAAAACCTCCGCAGTTCTGTCATCTGGCATTTGACTGAAATTTGGCCTGGCTGGGGTGGTGAGGAGGCCAGTGGCTCATGTCACTCCTTGATTTCTTCATTAGTAAGACTGGAGAAAGAATCCCTGCTTCCACCTGTCCCTCAGAGAAGGTCAGAAAGCTATTATATTTTATTTATTTATTATTGTGTGTGTGTGAGCATGTGTGTACTTGCGTTTCTAAGTTGTGGGAGTGCGTGTGGGGCCAGAGATTGGCACCAGGAGCTTTTTTTGACTGCCCTTCACTGTATGAACTGAGGCACAGTCTTGCATTTGAACCCAGAGCTTGCTGATTAACTAGTCTAGCTAGCCAGTTTGCCTCAGGGATCCTGCCTCTGCCTCCCTAGGGCTAGAATTACAGGCAGGCTGCCATGCCCACCTGGCATTTACGTGGGTGCTGGGCATCTAAATTCAGGTTCTTGTGCTTGCCCAATGAGTGTTTATTTACTGAGTCATCTCCCAGCCCTTGTGTGGATGGTTTTTATTGATTTTTTTTTCCAGGTAGGGTCTCACTCTAGCCTAGGCTGACCTGGAATTCACTCTGTATTACATACCAGGCTGGTCTCTACCTCACAGTGATTCTCCTATCTCTGCCTCCTTAGTGCTGGGATTAAAGGCTCTTGTGGAGTTTTGTTGTTGTTTGTTTGTTTGTTTTTGTGTTTTGAGGTAGGGTTTTACTCTAGACCAGGCTGACCTGGAATTCATTATATAGTCTCAGGGTGACCTCAAACTCATGGCAATTCTCCTATCTCTGCCTCCCATTGCTGGAATTAAAGGTATATGCTGTCACCCCTGGCTCTTGTGGATTTAAAAAAATTTTTTTAATTAATTAATTAATTTGAGAGGGAGAGAGAGTGAGAAAGACAGACAGGCAGATAGAGAGGCAGATAGAGAGAAAGAGAATGGGCTATTCCAGGGCCTTCAGCCACTGCAAACGATCTCCAGACTCATGTGCCACCTTGTGCATGTGGCATATATGGGTGCTGGGGATTCAAACCTGCATCCTCAGGCTTCACAGGAAGCGCCATAACTACTAAGCCATTGTCCAGCCTTCCCCTTCTGTCTCTCTCTCTTTATTTATTTATTTATTTTTTGTTTTTCAAGGTAGGGTCTCATTCTAGCCCAGGCTGACTTGGAATTTACCTTCTAGTCTCAGGCTGACCTCGAACTCCTGGCAGTTCTCCTTACCTCTGCCTCTTGAATGCTAGGATTAAAGGTGTGTGCCACCATGCTCAGTTTTTCTCTGTATATCTCTTTTCTTTCTTTTTCTTCTTTTTTTTTTTTTTTTGAGGCAGAGTATTACTGTAATCCAAGCTGGCCTGGAATTCACTCTGTAGTACAGATTGATCTTGAACTAGCAATCCTCTTACCTCAGTTTTCCAAGTGCTGGGATTATAGATGTTAGCCATTCCTCCTTATCTTCTTTTCCTTCTCACTCTCTCTCTCTTTGGTTTTTTCAAGGTAGGGTTTTGTTGTAGCCCAGGCTGTCCTGGAATTTACTATGTAGTCTCAGGGTGGCCTCAAACTCTGGGCGATCCTCCTACCTCTGCCTCCAGAGTGCTGGGGTTAAAGGCGTGCGCCACCACACTCAGCCTCTCTCTCTTTTTGAAATAGGGTTTTGCCCTAAGATGCCTTGGAACTCTCTCTGCCTCAGCCCTCAAGAGAGCTGGGGTCGCAGGTATGCTCTCGTGCGCCAGGCTAGGAGGCTGCTTTACTCTTGGCAGAGTTGGGTCCCTGTGGAATGGCACTTGAAAACACGTCTTTGGCTCTCGGGGTGTGTCTGTGTGTAGGCTCTGGTTGAGGCTCTTGAGAGCTCTGCTGGGGAGGGAAGTCAACAGAAAAGCAAGAAAGTATGGTACAGGCCATCCGGTTTACCCCTGGGATGATGGGCACAAGGTGTTCCTGGTGCCGAGCCTGGCACATCCTGTGGGAACAGAATGTGTGCAGCGGAGCATGAGGAAGGAGCTTTCTTTGGAGGGGGCATTGTGCAAGGTTTTCTGAGACAGGTGCCATTTCAGTGGGGTCTTGGTGGGTTGGGGGAATGCTGAGGAATCCCGTTGTGTACCACCTCTAGGATGCATAGGGCATGAGTGGCATGTGACCAGAGTTGTCTGGTGGCCTTGCTGTAAGGATCCTAGGAACGATGTAAGATGCTCAGAGGGCTTTTTATTATTTTTTTGTTTGTTTTGATTTTTATTTACTTATTTATTTGCGAGGAGAGAAAAAGAAAGAGGAGAGAATGTGTATATGCCTGGGTTTCTTGCTGCTGCAAATGAATTGCAGCCCAGAAAATCTTAAAAGAAAAATTTTGTTTGTTTGTTTGTTTTTTTGCAAGAAGGACTTAGTAGGTAGTCCCAAGCTGGCCTTGAACTGACACCACTCCTCCTGACACAGCCTCTCAAGTGCTAGGAGTATAGGGATGAACCACCTTTATTTATTGTTTATACATAAAGATATGAAAATTATATTATGCCCATTCTCTCTCTCTTTCTCAAATAAATCAATAAAAATAAAATATTTCTTTTTTAAAAAGTAAAGGCTACAGTGATGGCTTAGTGGTTAAGGCAAAACCTAAGGACCCAGGTTTGATTCCCTAGAGCCCACATAAGCCAGATGCACATGATAGCACATGTGTCTGAAGTTTGTTTGTAGTGGCTGGAGACCCTGGCATGCCCATTTGCTCACTTTCTCTTTTTCTCTCTCTAATAAGTAAAAAATATTTAAAAATTATACATACTAATGGGTAACCTGAGTTTTTTAATTTTAAAAATTTATTTATGAGAGAGAGAGGAAGCATCACCCAGGATCTCTAACCACTGTAAACAAACTCCAAATGCATGTGCCACCATGTACATTTGGTTTACATGGGGTCTGAGGAACCAAACCTGGGTCCTTAGGCTTTACAAGTAAGTACCTTAGCCACTAAACCATCTCTTCAGACCTGATATTTTCTTTTCAATGTTTTCTTCTGTTTTTCTAAGGTAGAGTATTACTCTAGCCCAGGCTGACCTGGAATTCACTATGAAGTCTCAGGGTGGCCTCAAATTCACAGTGATCCTCCTACCTCTGCATGCACCACCATGTCCTGCTAAATTTCTTTTTTTGGTTTTTCAAGGTAGGGTTTCATTCTATCTCAGGCTGACCTAGAATTCACTGTGTAGTCTCAGGGTGGCCTCAAACTCACAGTGATCCTCCTACCTCTGCCTCCTTAGTGCTGGGATTAAAGGCATGAGCCACCACACTGGCTAAATTTCTTTTTTTTTTTTATTGTTGTTGTTCAGCTTTTTATTTTTTTTTTGAGATAGGGTCTCACTCTAGCCCAGGCTGATCTGGAATTCACTGTGTAGTCTCAGGGTGGCCTCGAACTCACAGAGATCCTCCTACCTCTGCCTCCCGAGTGCTGGGATTAAAGGCGTGCGCCACCACGCCCGGCTTTTGTTCAGCTTTTTAGAGGTAGGGTCTCACTCTAGCCCAGGCTGACCTGGAACCCATTGTGTAGAGCCATGTTGGCCTCAAATTCATGTCGCTTTTCCTACCTCTGCCTTCTAAATGCAGAAATTAGAGTTTGTGGCACCATGTCCAGCTTAAATGTTTTTACTTATTATTTATGTGCAAGAAGAAAGAGCACGAGAGAGAAATGGGCACACCATGCTCTCTGGCCACTGCTAACGAACTCCAGATGCATGTGCCACTCTGTGTAGCTGGCTTTGTGTGGGTACTGAGAAATTGAAACCAGGCCATTAGGACTTTGCAAACAAGTACCCATAACTACTAAGCCCTCCTCCATCTCCTGATATTTTAATGACATACATATAGTGTCATGTTTTTGCATATTTGTGTGGCGTTGACTGTGTAAATATGTGCTGGCATGTTTCTATGCATGTGGGCACATGTCTATGTAGGTGCATGTGTAGGTCAGAGGTCAATGGCACATGTGTCCTTTAGTTGTTGCCCACCATATTTGGAAAAAAAAAACTACTTCATTTATTTATTTGCAAGCAGAGAAAGAGAGGGAGACAGAAAGAATGGGGTACGTCAGGGCCTCCAGCCTCTGCAAATGAACTGCAGATGCATGTGCCACTTTGTGCATCTGGCTCTACATGGGTACTTGGGAATCAAACCTGGGTATGAACCTGGGTTGTTAGGCTTTACAGGCAAGCACCTTAACTGCTGAGCTGTCTCTCCAGCCCATGTTTGTTTTGTTGTTTTGATTTTAACTTTTTTCATTTGAGAGAGAGAGAGAATGGGGGTGCCAGGGCCTCTAGCCACTATAAACAAACTCCAGACATGCTCCACTTGTGCATCTGGCTTATGTGGGTACTGGGGGTTCAAGCCTGGGTCCTTAGATTTCATAGGCAAGTGCCTTAACCATCTCTCCAGCCCCAGGTTTTGACTTTTTTGAGGCAGACTCTCACTTTAGCCCAGGCTGACCTAGAACCTACTTTGTAGCTTGGGCTGCCCTTGAACTCATGGTGATCCTCCTACCTCAGCCTCCCTAGTGCTGGGATGAAAGGTGTCAGCTATCACACCTGGCTTCCACCATATTTTTTGAGATAGGGCCACTCGCTAAGCCTGGAGTTTACCAATTAGGCTAGATGAAGTAGCCAGTAAGCCCCAGGGATCCTGCGTCTGTGTCTCCAACACTGGGATTACAGGCATGTGCCACCACCACACCCAGCTTTTACATAAGTACCGGGGACCTGGGGATTTGAACTCAGGTCCTCGTGCTTGCATGGCAAGCACTTTACTGACTGAGCATCTCCTCAGCCCCCTCATGTCATGTTTAAATCAGGTTCTTTACACGCCCCCTCTTCATTTATCTTTTCTTTCAAAATCCTTTCTTCTAGCTTTGTGAAATGTATAGCTCATTGTTGGTACTCACACTCTGTCATGTAATAGCACCTCAGAACTTCTTGTTCCAGCCTGATTTTTTTTTTTTTTTTTGTCCTGTTTGTTTTCTTGTAGTTCTAGGGATTAAGCCCAACTGCTCTTCCACTGAGCCATACTTCCAGCCCCAGCCTCTGCTATTTCTGACGCTGATTGGAGTGGAGCTCTTGTTGACACTGGACTGTGTTGTAAGCACAGTGCCTGGGAGGCTTCTGGATGGGCAAGTGCACAAAACTGTTGACTTAGGAAACTATTTATTTTACCTTTGTTTTTTTTCTTTCCTGAGGTAGAGTCTTACTCTAGCCCAGACCGACCTTACACTGAACTCTGTAGTCCCAAACTGACCTCATATTCATGGTGATCCTCCTACCTCTGCCTCCTGTGTTTGGATTAAAGGAGTGTGCCACCAAGTCTGGTTTACTCCCCACCCTCAAGCCTAGGCTGACCTCGAGTTCACTCTGTAGTCTCTCAGGCTGGCCTCAAACTCTTACTTCAGCCCCCCAAGTGCTGGGAGCGCCAATACGTGCCTGTATGTTCTTTTTTTTTTTTTTTTTTTTTTAATTCAAAAAGATTTTATAGCCAGGTGTGGTGGTGTATGCCTTTAATCCCAGCACTCTGGATGGGTAGAGATAGGAGACAGGAGGATCATGGTAAGTTTGAGACCACCCTAGAGCTACAGGGTGTTTAGCCTGGGCTAGCATGAGACCCTACCTCAAATCCCCCCCCCCCAAAAAAAGTTTTTTTTTGGTGTTTTGAGTTGGGGGTCTCACTCTAGCCCAGGCTGACCTGGAATTCACTATGGAGTCTTGGGGTGGCCTTGAACTCATGCCAGTCCTCCTACCTCTGCCTCCCAAGTGCTGGGAGTAAAGGCGTGTGCCACCACACCCGGCCAAAAAAAAAAGATCTTGTTATAGAACTTAAAGATGTTGGTGAGAAAGAATGAAAGTAAGAGGAATCAGGGAGAAGTGGGCACTGAGTAAACTGGTGCTCAGAGAGGTCTTTCAGTGTCCCCATTCTTGTAAACTTCAGGCCTCGGCCATCAAGGGGACCCAGGCAGATGGAATTAGATGTCAGGGCCATGTGAGTGGGCTGACCCCACCACGAGCATCCCGAAATCCAAAGCTCTTCAGCAAATGGCCCAGTGACATCTAGCATGGTCTGAATCTGTGTGGAACCCCTGCTCCCCCTTCCCGGCCGCTGCGCCACAAAAGCCTTTGAGGTTGACAGAACCACTCTGGGCTCTGCTGCGGCTGGGGCTCCCACCCAGGAGTTAGGGTGTCCAGTGGTGACAGCCACATGGGACTTGGACGGAGTCCGTGCTCTCCAGGGTCTTGTCATAGGAATTTGAGGAATAAAATCCACGGGTCATGGAGGGTAAGGGTTAGAAAGACTATTACTGAACTCCAGGGAAGGAGAGACGGCAGAGCTTCTGCTGTCAATCAGGAGGGGCACCCCAGAAATGGGAGAACCCCCTGTTTTACTTTTTCTTTCTTCAAGGTAGGCTCTTGCACTAGCCCAGGCTGGCCTGGAATTCACTCTGTAGTCTCAGGGTGGCCTTGAACTCACAGCGATCCTCCTATCTCTACTTCTAGAGTTCTGGGATTAAAGGCGTGCACCACCACACTTGGCTCCTAGTTTACTTTTTTTGGGGGGGAGGTTGAGGTAGGATTTCACTCTAGCCCAGGCTGCTATTTTACTTTTTTCTGGTTTTTTGAGGTATGGTCTCTTACACTAGTCCAAGCTGACCTGGAATTCACTATGGAGTCTCAGGGTGGCCTTGAACTCACAGCAGTCCTCCTACCTCTGCCTCCTGAGTGTGCTATTTTCCCTTTAAGAGATGCTTTGGGTGGAGGTAGATCTAAGAATTATGTTTTATTTTTAAATTTTGATTTTATTTATTTATGTGAGAGAGAATGGGCGTACTAGGGCCTCCAGCCAGTGCAAACAAATTCCAGCAGCGTGCTCCACCTTGTGCATCTGGCTTACGTGGGTCCTGGGGAATCGAACCTGGGTCCGTAGGCTTTGTAGTCAAACACTTTACCTGTTAAGCCATCTCTCCAGCCCAGAATTCTGTTTTTATTTTATTTGTTTTTGGTTTTCTTTTTTCGAGTTAGGGTTTCACTCTAGTTCAGGCTGACCTGGAATTTACTATGGAGTCTCAGGGTGGCCTCAAACTCATGGTCATCCTCCTACCTCTGCCTCCCAGGTGCTGAGATTAAAGGCTGCACCACCACACCTTGTTAGAATTCTGTTTTAAATGGCATGCAAATCTCTTTTTGTATAGCATAGCTAAGAGAATTATCCACATGCTATCCAGAAATTAATCAGTTTTAGGGCTGGAGCTGAGGCTGAGCTGATAGAATGAGAGTCTATGAGTGTCTAGCCTGCAGGAAGCCTTGGGACCTTATTCCCGCCATCACATAACCCCGGGCAAGGTGACATATGCTTGTAATCTCAGCACTTGGGAGGCTGGAAAATAAATTGCCTAAGGTCATCCTTACATAATTGGTTCAAGGCTGGCCTGGGATACATGAGACTCAAAAATAAAGAAGGGAAAAAGCCATGCACACCTTTAATCCCAGCACTCCGGAGGCAGAGGTAGGAGGATGGCCATGATTTCAAGGCCACCCTGAGACTCCATAGTGAATTGCAGGTCAGCCTGGGCTGCAATGAGACCCTACCTCGGAAAAAATAAAAAAATAAAGAAGGAAAGAAACAAATCCGTTTTGAGTGTAAATGAGGATGAAATGTTGGTCAAAACTGTGGTGTCTTGGTGATCTGTTCTCAGAGAATGGAGTCTTTGGGAGACAGCCTTGGGCAAGACACTGGAAGAAGTTGGCTTTTGCCCACCTGGTGGCAATGCAGGGAGCGTCCTAGAGGAGGCATGCCCTCTAATGTGAAACTTACGGAATGTTTACTGACCGTGTCCAGTCCCTGGACTTTATCTCCCCTGCTGTTATCTTCAGTGCTTTTTCCGCTGCCTGCCCCCTTCCCAGAGTTCATTTTCCACATCATCTCTTCCTGTGGTATTGATGCTTGTGTCTGGAGAACACCGTGGACTTGTGACACCTGGGTCCTCAGAGTCCATGCCGTCACTGCACTTGGGCAGACGGGCTCTGTTCAAAGGCTTGCAGGGTTAGGTAGGTACAGGTGAACTCCAGCTCACCCTCTCAGCACTCAGACGCAATGATCGTAGGTCAGCTGGGTTTGGTTTTCAACACTGTAAACAGGGACAGGGATCTTGGGCACACAGGAGGTCCGAATGGCCAATTGTGCCGGCTTCTTTCAGGGTGGGGAGGGGTGGGGAGGTTGGTACACATTCCAGGCATCACCTGGATTTGTGGTCTAGTGAAGAAGGCTGTTTGTTCGTTTTGCTTAAGGGTTTCAGAATCTTCGTGATTGCTTATGAAACCACACAGGGTCACAGGGACACATTGGTAGCGGTTCCCTTATGTAATGTTATTTGAGAACTGGGGGTGAAGCTTAGTGGGTGAGCACCTGTTTAGCATAGGTTTCATCTCCAGGAGTGCAGAAACAATGTTCTTTTAGCCTGGGGTGTTGCTCATTGGTTGAGTGCTTATCTCATGCACGAGAGGCCCTAGGTGGTTCCATCACCAGTACTCTGCTGTCCCTCAAGACTTCTGTAATATGGGGGCTGGAGAGATGGCTTAGCGGTTAAATGCTTGCCTGTGAAGCTTAAGGACCCTGTTCGAGGCTCCATTCCCCAGGACCCACATAAGCCAGATGCACAAGTGGCTGCAGGCCCTGGCGCATCCATTCTCTTTGTATCTGCCTCTTTCTCTGTCATTCTCAAGTAAATAAAAACAAACAAACAAACAAACAAAAGTTCTGTAATATGGGGCTGGAGAAATAGCTCAGCGGGTAAAGTGATTGCTTCATAATCATGAAGACCCTGAGTTCAATTCCTAGGATCAACATAAAAATGCCAAGTGTGGTGGCCCAACTGTGATGCCAGTGCTGGGGACAAAAGGTACCTTTCCCTTTTTTCTGTCCCACCATCATTAAGTCTTGTCAGATTTGGTCTTTGAGTCTCTTCGACTGCTGGATCTTAGTAAAGTTTTATCATTTCTTGCTGTGTTGTTCTTCCAGCGGCTTTTTAAAAAAATCCATTTAATTAATTTATTTGAGTGTGAGAGAGAGAATGGGCACGCCAGGGCCTCCAGTCACTGCAAACAAACTCCAGTTGCATGCACCATGTTGTGCATCTGACTTATATGGGTCCTGGGGAACCCAACCTGAGTCCTTAGGCTTTACAGGCAAGTGCCTTAACTGCTAAGCCATTCACCAGCCTCCTCTTTTCTTAAAAAAATTGTTATTATTTATTTGAGAGAGAGAAAGAGGCAGACAGAGAGAGAAAATGAGCACACCAGGGTCTCCAGCTACTGAAAACACAGTCCAGATGCATGTGCCACCTTGTGCATCTGGCTTACGTGGGTTCTGGAGAATCAAACTTGGGTCCTTAGTCTTAGCAGGCAAGCGCCTTAACAGCTAAGCCACCTCTCCAGCCCTTTTATTTTTATCCTCCCACCTTTAATCCCAGCACTGGGGAGGCTGAGGTAGGAGAATGGCTGTGAGTTCAAAGCCAGCCTGAGACTAATTCCAGGTTAGCCTGGGCCATAGCAAGAGCTGACATTGGGGGGAAAAAGAATCACTCTCATAGTTTTCTTGTTGGGTTTGCATTTGGGTGTATGTATGCATGTGCGTGCGTGCGTACTTGTTTAAAGGTTATAAAGTGGTTGGTAATAAAAGGAGTCTTGGGCTAGGGACGTGGCTCCGTGGGTAAGACTGCTTGTCGCTGATGCATGAAGAACTGAGTTTGGTCACCAGCAATCATGTAAGAACGGGTGTGGCCCTGCATACCCGCAGCCCCAGGCCTTAAAGTGCTGGAGATCGGAGGATGTCTGGGGCCCACTCTGCAAAATGGCAGCTCCAACATCAGTGAGAGACACACACACACACACAGACAGACACACACGTGTCTAGGCTGGCTCTCACCTGTATTCCCAGTACTTGGTTGAGGTAAGATTGTGAATTAGAGACCAGCATGGGCTACATATAGCAAGTTCCAAGTGAGCCTGGTCTGTATATAGTAGTGAGACAGTGTCATAAAATGAATAAGATAAAATAACGCCCCCAGGACAATATAGTGGAACAGAATGTGAGTTCAGACAGAGCTTCCTGTTGATTCTTTGATCCAACCCAGAACCTGGAACAGTGCCAGGCATGAGGCGTGCACTCAGCCAAGGTTCGCTAGGCCAGATGAGTGACTGAATGATTGAACGTGTCTCCTCACTCCCATGTTAATTGCTGAGCCTTTACCTCCCTTTCAACTGGGTCCCAGTATCAAACTGGGCCCTACCTGGAAATTTTTTTTTTTTTATGAACTGAAATTAGGACTTCATTCACATTGGGAAAGTGCTTTACCACTGAGCTACAGCCACAGCCATATTTCTTAAAATATAATTTATTTGAGAGAGAAGAAGAGGCAGAGAGAGAGAGAGAGAGAGAGAGAGAGAGAGAGAGAGAGAGGGGGAGGGAGGGAGGGAGGGAGGGAGGGAGGGAGGGAAGGAGGGAGGGAGGGAGAGAGAATGGGCCCACCAGGGCCTCCAGCCACATGCACCTCCTTTGTATCTGGTTTATGTGGGTCCTGGCAAGTTGAACCAGGATCCTTTGACTTTGCAGGCATATCCTTTAGCCGCTAAGCTATCTCTCCAGCCCTGGTTTGGTTCTTTGAGGTAGAGTCTCGCTGTAGCCCAGGCTGACCTGGAATTCACTTTGTAGTCTCAGGCTGGCTTTGAACTCACAGCAGTCCTCCTACCTCTGCCTCCCGAGTGCTGGGATTAAAAGCACATGCCACCATACTCAACTTGGCTTTTTTTTTTTTCTTTTTTTGAGGCAAGCCCAACAGACTGCCCCCCCCCCCACCTTTCTTATGAGAGGGAATGAGGGGTTTGAAGAGAGGAATGGCATGCCAGGGCCTCCAGCCACTGTAATTGTGGCACACATATGCCACCTTGTGTGCATGTGTGACCTTGCATGCTTGCATCATTTTGTGCATCTGGCTTATGTGGGACCCGAGAGTCAAACATGGGTCCTCAGGCTTCTCAGGCAAGCGCCTTAACCACTAAGCAATCTTTCCAGCCTGGCTTATATGTTTTTATGAATCAACTGGGTTGCCATTCACTGTTTTATTTCTTTGTTTTTTGTTTTTGTTTTTTTTCAAGGTAGGGTGTCACTCTAGTCCAGGCTGACCTGGAATTCACTATTTAATCTCAGGGTGACCTTGAACTCATCGTGATCCTACCTCTGCCTCCTGAGTGCTGGGATTAAAGGCGTGCTCCACCATGTCTGGCTCATTGAGTTTTATTTCTTATTTTTTGTTTTTAATTTTTATTTCAGAGAGAGAGAAACAGGGAGAGAGAGAATTGGTATGCCAGGACCTCAGTCTTTGAAATCAAAATCCAGATGCTTGTGCCACCTAGTGGGCATGTGCAACCTTGTGCTTGCCTCACCTTTGTGCATCTGTCTTATGTGGGATCTGGAGAGCTGAACATGGGTCCTTAAGCTTCTCAGGTGAGCACCTTAACTACTAAGCCATCTTTCCAGCATCATTGAGTTTGAAGTTCCCCACACTCTGACTAGCAAAACCAAGACCTAGCCTGGCATGGTGGCGCATGCCTTTAATCCCAGCACTTGGGAGGCAGAGATAGGAGGATCACCATGAGTTCAAGGCCACCCTGAGACTACATAGTGAATTCCAGGTCAGTCTGGGCTAGAGTGAGACCCTACCTCGAAAAACCCGAACAAGCAAACAAAACAAAACAAAAACCCAAGCTAGTAACTAAGAGAAGGACCAGGGAGACAAGCACCAAAAGTGATAGGCCATGGCTCCACACAGCTTCCTTGGAGTCAAGGTGAAGAGGTGTGGGATTGCGCAGCAGGCACCACTGAAGCCAAGAGACAGTTTAGTCTCGCATCAGATGCACCTGTCCCAGGGCTTTACGTGAGACAAAGCAGTCGGCAGCAGCCCTTTGCTCACTAGGCATTTACGGAGTGTCTTGTGCGTATCAAGCTCTCTGGATCACACCTGGGTGTGCACAAGACCAGCGGGATGAAAGACACCGACTGCAGAGGTGAGAAAGAAAAGAAGCAGCTGGGAGGCCGAGGTAGGAGGATCACTGTGAGTTCAAGGCCACCTTGAGACTACATAATGGATTCCAGGTCAGCCTGGGCCAGAGCGAGACCCGACCTCAAAGTCCTTGCTGTTCTGCTGTGAACGTAACAGAGCTTGGCCTGCCTTTCTGGCCCTAGTGGATGATGGACTGGGGACTGGGGATGAGTGACTCTGGCCCAGGACAAGGACATGTCGTTCCTTTAGTACTCAGCACTGAGTACTGAAGACTAAGCAGGGCCTGAGAAGCATTTGGTATATAATGATGCAAAATAGCTCTAGCCCGCACCAGCCATTGCTGTGCCCTTCTCTGGAGATAATTTCATTCTGAGCAGTACTGTCACTGATGGAAAGGTGGAAAAAAACAAAACAAAAAAACAAGCCCTCAGTGTTTGAAGATGTCAGCATCAATCTCTAACATCACCTTGCTTGCAAAAGGATTTGAAGGACTTTAGGAAGGTTGATTGAGTGACTCCAGTGCCAGTTGGTCTGAATTTCAATCTTGGGTCTGCCAGTTATTAAGGTCTTGGTACTTGACCTTTGCAATAACAGATAGCTTTTGTCTGTTAGAAAACAGAGAGAGAGAGCAAGAGAGAGAGATAGAGAAAGGATGGAGAATGTGTGTGTATTCGGAGGTGTTCATGACAGCCCAGGGCCTCACGCTGATGCAGAGTGACTGTAATGAAATAGGAGAATGTCTTACTGAAAAGACTTAGTGCATGTTGTCGTGACAGTTAGTACTTAGAAAACATAAGCTGGGCTGGAGAGATGGCTTAGTGGTTAAGCCCTTGCCTGTGAAGCCTAAGGATCCTGGTTCGAGGCTCGATTCCCCAGGACCCACGTTAGCCAGAAACACACGGGGGTGCACACGTCCGGAGTTCCTTTGCAGTGGCTGGAAGCCCTGGCGCGTCCTCTCTCTCTGCCTCTTTCTCTCTGTCTGTCACTTTCAAATAAATAAAAAATAAACCAAAATTAAATAAAAAAAGAAAACATAAGCTGATGAGCTATGAGGGTGTAATGAAAGTCATGGAGGTGACCCCGAGTTGGTGCTCAGTACGTATTTGTTTGACTGCAGCCTTTTATGCATAGTGATGGTGTAACGTCAAGATGAGGTGCAAGCAGAGCCTGGAGGGGGTCAAAGCAGGGCCATCCACGCTCGCAGTTCAGCGGCTGTGCTTTGGCCTGACCCCTTCGTGAAGTCTGGACTCTGTGTCCGGGAGTTCCGTACATTCCTGGTGGCTTGGGCTTGTGGAAGAGCTGGCCTCAAGCCATTGCTGGGCCGTGGAAAGGCGCTGCCCCCTCGGCTCTCTGTGTGCTTGTGCTGGCCTTAGGAGACGCACGGCCATTGCTAAGGGCACCTCCTACTGCTGGCTGAACCCGGGGCCACCGGCACCAGTACACGAATCCCTGGGACCGCCAAGAGTTGGGTCTCCTCCCTTTCCTTGGGTGGCGATGGATAGCCAGGGTGCAAGGTCCTCACCTGGTCCTCTGGAAGCTGCTGGCTGAGCCTTAGTGATGTGTTTGGCCAGGTATTTAAATTTGTCTATAAAATCAACGAGTTAATGTTTCTCTAAACAGGTGGACTGTGAAAATCAAAGAAATTGTTCAAAGCACCTAGCAATTTTAATTAATTTCTTTTTGCAGTATTAAGGATTGAATCCAGGGCCTTCTACATACTAGGCAAACATGTTACCACTGAGCCAGGCCCCCAGCCCCTCACTGGGGGATTCTAGGCAGGAGCTCTACCACTGAGCCACGCCCCCAGCCTCTCACTGGGGGATTCTAGGCTGGGTGGCCCTGAATTTTTTAATAATTTATTTATTTATTTATTTTATTAACAACTTCCATGCTTATAAACAGAATCCCATGGAAATGCCCTCCCTACCCCCACTTTCCCCTTTGGAACTCCATTCTCCATCATGGCCTTGAACTTTTGATCCTCTCTCAGCCTTTCCTGTAGCTGAGATTCCTGGCATGCACCACCAGGCCCGACTGCTTTTATTTGTGTGAACAAAGTTGTTAACCCATGTTTTTTAGGAAGGAAAGGAATTCGGCTTATTAGATATTTATGGGACACTTGCCTGCCTAAGTCTACACGTGAACAATGAAACAGAGCAAGGCAGGAGTATGTAAACTGTACAGGGATGTGAATTGGAGGCCGTCAGTAAGCCTGCGGATGAGGCTAGTATTCTTTAATTTTTTTCTTTTATTTATTTACTTATTTTGTTTTTGTAATGTTTTTTTAAAAAGTTTATGTGTGTGTGTCTGTGCGTGCGTGTGTGTATGGGTGTGCCAGGGTCTCTTGTCTCTGCAAATGAATACCAGATGCATGGACCTCTTTGCACCTAGCGTTATGTGGGTTCCAGGGAACTGAGCTCTAGCAGGCAGGCTTTGTGAGGAAGTGCCTTTGATTGCTGACCCATCTCCCCAGCCCTGCTTTTTTTTTTTTTTTTTTTTTTTAAAGGCAGAGTCTCCCAGGCTGACCTGGTCCCAGGTTGGCCTTGAACTCATGGTTATCCTCCTACCTCTGTTTCCTGAGTGCTTGGGAATAAAGGCATGCACCACCATACCTGGCTCAGCCCTACTTTTTAAAAAATTATTATTTATTTATTTATTTGAGAGAGAGAGAATGGTCACATCACGGCCTCCAGCCACAGCAGACAAACTCCAGACACATGTGACCCCTTGTGCGTCTGGCTAATGTGGGTCCTAGGGAATTGAACGTGGGTCTTTTGGCCTTGTAGGCAAACAACTTAACCACTAAGCCATCCCTCCAGCTCCTACTTTTTTTTTTTTAAATTTTATTTATTTATTTATTTATTTGAGAGCGACAGACACAGAGAAAGACAGATAGACGGAGAGAGAGAGAATGGGCGCACCAGGGCTTCCAGCCTCTGCAAACGAACTCCAGACGCGTGTGCCCCCTTGTGCATCTGGCTAACGTGGGACCTGGGGAACCGAGCCTCGAACCGGGGTCCTTAGGCTTCACAGGCAAGCGCTTAACCGCTAAGCCATCTCTCCAGCTCCAGCTCCTATTTTTTTTTTTTTTTGTTTTTTTTTTTTTTTTTTGGTTTTTTTGAGGTAGGGTCTCACTCTAGTCCAGGCTGACCTGGAATTCACTATGTATTTTCAGGGTGGCCTCGAACTCATGGCGATCCACCTACCTCTGCCTCCCAAGTGCTGGGATTAAAGGCGTGCGCCACCACGCCCGGCCAGCTCCTACTTTTTTAAAAAAAAAACTTTTGTTTGTTTATTTGAGAGCGACAGACAGAGAAAGAGAGACAGAAAATGGGCTCATCAGGGCCTCCAGCCACTACAAACGACCTCCAGATGCTTGCTCTGCCTTGTGCATCTGGCTTACATGGGTTCTGGGGAATCGAGCCTAGAACTGGGGTCCTTAGGCTTCACTGCTAAGCCATCTCTCCAGCCCCTCAGCCCTACTTTTTTGAGACAAGGTTTTCCTAAGTAGCTCTTACTAGCCTGGACCTCACTATTGTAGACCAAGTTGACTTTGAAATTGCAGTATTTCTACTGCCCCTGTCTCCTGAATGCTGGGTTTACAGGCATGTGCCACCACCTGCTGCTTAACTGTAATATTTTGGTTTTGGTTTTTCAAGGTAGGGTTTCACTTTGGCTCAGGCTGACCTGGAATTCACTGTGTAGTCTGAGGGTGGCCTCGAACTCATGGCAATCCTCCTACCTCTGCCTCCCGAGTGCTGGGATTAAAGGTGTGCACCACCATGCTTAACTGTAATTTTGAGAGAGAGAGAACAAGCTAAAGAGAGAAGGGGCGGGCTAGGGCCTCTAGCTGCTGCAGACAAACTCCAGATGCATGCATCACCATGTTCATATGGCTTTATGTGGGTACTAGGGAATTGAACTTAGGTCCTTAGGCTTTTTAGGCATGCGCCTTAACTGCTGAGCCATTTCTCCAGCCCTTAACTGTAATTTTTTAAAAAATTTATTTTTATTTATTTATTTGACAGAAAAAGAGGTAGAGAGAGAGAATGGACGCAGCAGCCCTCCAGCCACTGCAAAAAAAACTCCAGATGCATGTGCTCCCTTGTGCATCTGGCTAATGTGGGTCCTGGGGAATCAAACCTGGGTCATTTGACCTTGTGGGAAAACACCTTAAACGCTAAGCCATCCCTCCAGCCCCTCAACTGTAATTTTTTTTTCAAATTTTTATTAACAACTTCCATGATTATAAAAAATATCCCATGGTAATACCCCCCCCACCCCTTTGAAACTCCATTCTCCATCATATCCCCTACCCCTCTCAATCAGTCTCTCTTTTATTTTGATGTCATGATCTTTTCCTCCTCTTATGATGGTCTTGTGTAGGTAGCGTCAGGCACTGTGAGGTTATGGATATCCAGGCCATTTTGTCTCTTGGGGGAGCATGTTGTAAGGAGTCCTACCCTTCTTTTGGCTCTTAAATTCTTTCCGCCACCTCTTCCTCATTAGACCCTGAGCCTTAGAAGGTGTGATAGAGATATTGCAGTACTGAGCACTCTGGTCACTTCTTTCCAGCACCATGATACCTTCTGAGTCATCCCAAGGTCACTGCCATCTGAAAAGAGAAGATTCTCTACCAAAAGTGAGAGTAGCATTAATATAAGGGTATGAACATTAAGAGAAGTGCTTACTAGGCATTAACTATTTTTTAACCAGTATTTTAGGAACAGTAGAAAGTGACACAGTGCTTCCTGATATTTCTCACCAGCCTTCTCCATGTTAACACCTTACATTAATCATACCAACATGATCAGGAACAGGAAGTGAGCAGCCGGGCGTAGTAGCGCACACCTTTAATCCCAGCACTCGGGAGGCAGAGGTAGGAGGAGCGGAGAGTTCAAGGCCACCCTGAGACCACATAGTGAGTTCTAGGTCAGCCTGGGCTAGAGTGAAACCCTACCTCAATAAAATAAAATAAAAAGAATTCAGAAAGTGAACATCAGGACAGCATGATTAGTTCAATCTGACACTGGGAAGCTTCTTGCTAAGGGCCAGATAGTAAATCCTGGAGCCTTGTGAGCCATAAGCCGTGCAACTGTTGTTTTCTTCAGCAAGATGAGAGCTGAGAACGGTCTGCGGATGGACAGACGTGGCTGTGGCTGGGCGCCAGTGGAAAGTGTTTGGGAAAGCAGTGGGCGTAGCCTACAGACCATACTCTGCTAATGTGTGAACATGCCTTACTAGACTTCCAGCTTTTCTGCTAATGTCCTTTTTCAGTTCTGGAACCTACCCAGGATCCCACCCCGCATTTACTTACGTCTCCTTGGTCTCTAATCTGTGACAGTTCTTTAGCCCTGCGTAGTGACCGCAAGGCTTTTGTGTGTGTGTATGTGTGTTTAGAGTAGGTGTATGGTGTATTCGTGTGTCTGTACAGATGTGCTCACGTCATGTGTGTGCACGTGGAGGCTAGAGAACATGGGTATCCACTTTGTGCTCCTCCACAGATTTCCTCATGTGGAGCTGCTGTCTGTCAGTGAGCCCCGGCCATTTTCAGTTCTCGGCCAACTGAGCTGTGTCCTTGGCATTTCTTGCATCTTTCGGAAGCTCTGGCTTTTACTGGAGAGTAAGTTTAGGAAGTAGGGTCTGGAGGCAAAATGCCCAATGCTGCTGCTTTTTTTTTTTTTGGTATGTATGTACGGTGTGTGTGTTTGTCTAGTGTGCACAGGTGCGGAGGCCAGTGGAGAATCTAAGGGCCCTTCTCTATCACTCTGCCACGATGTTTCTTTGAGATTGAGTCTCTTACTGAGCCTGGAGCTGCCCAGTGAGCACCAGTGATCCTCCTGTCTCCACCTCCCACAGGACTGGGGTGCCATGTGCCATCACCCCACATACATATATTTTTTTAGGAAGGGCTTCAATCTATCCCATATTCATCTGGAATTCACTTTGTAGCCCAGACTGAGCTGGAATTTACTGTGTAGTCTCAGGGTGGCCTCCAACTCACAGCGATCCTCCTACCTCTGCCTCCTGAGTGCTGGGATGAAAGGTGTGTGCCACCTCACCCAGGCTGCACCCAGCTTTTTATATAGGTGCTGGAGATCCAACTCAGACCCTCATGCATGTGCAGAAAGTACCTTTACCCTCTGATCCATCTCCCAGTCCTCTGTTTCTCTCTTTTAAAAAATATTTCTATTTTATTTTATTTGAGAGAGAAAGGCATATAGAAACAGAGCGAGAATGGGTGGTATGCCAGGGCCTCCAGCCACTGCAAACGAACTCCAGATGCATGTGCCACTTGGTGCATCTGGCTTCATGTGGGTCCTGGGAAATCATACCTTGCTTTGCAGGCAAGCTAAGCCACCTCTCCAGCCCTACATTTTTTTTTTTTCTGAAAAAATACTCCTGATATCAACCTCTGGCCTCCACATACATGCTTGTATGCACATGTACACACATATACAAACATTCACACACACAAGGAAATACTCTCTTTGGTTCAGTTTTCTGTTTGTTTATTTGGTTTTGTTTTTTTGAAGTAGGGTCTCGCTCTAGCCCAGGCTGATGTGTAATTCACTATGTAGTCTCAGGGTGGCCTTGAAGTCATGGTGGTTCTCCTACCTCTGCCTCTCGAGTGCTGGGATTAATGCCCACCAATGCTCAGCCCCAGATTTTTTTTTTTAATTTTTATTAGCATTTTCCATGATTATAAAAAAAATCCATGGTAATTCCCTCCCTCCTCCCCCCACACTTTCCCCTTTGAAATTCCATTCTCCATCATATTTCTTCCCTATCACAATCATTGTACTTACATAAATACAATATCAACTTATTAAGTACCCTCCTCCCTTCCTTTCTCTTCCCTTTATGTCTCCTTTTTAACTTACTGGCCTCTGCTACTAAGTATTTTCCTTCTCACGCAGAAGCCCAATCATCTGTAGCTAGGATCCATATATGAGAGAGAACATGTGGTGCTTGGCTTTCTGGGCCTGGGTTACCTCACTTAGTATAATCCTTTCCAGGTCCATCCATTTTTCTGCAAATTTCATAACTTCATTTTTCTTTACCGCTGAGTAGAACTCCATTGTATTAATGTGCCACATCTTCATTATCCACTCATCAGTTGAGGGACATCTAGGCTGGTTCCATTTCCCAGCTATTATAAATTGAGCAGCAATAAATATGGTTGAGCATATACTTCTAAGGAAATGAGATGAGTCCTTTGGATATATGCCTAGGAGTGCTACAGCTGGGTCATATGGTAGATCAATGTTTAGCTGTTTTAGGAACCTCCACACTGATTTCCACAATGGCTGGACCAGATTGCATTCCCACCAGCAGTGTAGAAGGGTTCCTCTTTTTCCACATCCCCGCCAACATTTATGATCATTTGTTTTCATGATGGTGGCCAATCTGACAGGAGTGAGATGGAATCTCAATGTAGTTTTAATCTGCATTTCCCTGATGGCTAGTGACGTAGAACATTTTTTTAGATGCTTATATGCCATTCGTATTTCTTCCTTTGAGAATGCTCTATTTAGCTCCATAGCCCATTTTTTGGTTGGCTTGTTTGATTCCTTATTATTTAACTTTTTGAGTTCTTTGTATATCCTAGATATTAATCCTCTATCAGATATATAGCTGGCGAAGATTTTTTCCCATTCTGTAGGTTGCCTCTTTGCTTTTTTCACTGTGTCCTTTGCAGTGCAAAATCTTTGTAACTTCATGAGGTCCCGGGGATTAATCTGTGGTTTTATTGCCTGAGCAATTGGGGTTATATTCAGAAAGTCTTTGCCAAGACCAACATGTTGAAGGGTTTCCCCTACTTTTTCCTCTAGCAGTTTCAGAGTTTCAGGTCTGATGTTAAGGTCTTTAATTCATTTGGACTTAATTCTTGTGCATGGACAGAGAGAAGAATCTATTTTCATCCTTCTACAGATATATATCCAGTTTTCCCAACACCATTTGCTGAAGAGGCTGTCTTTTCTCCAATAAGTATTTTGGGTATTTTTATCAAATATCAGGTGGCTATAGCTACTTGGGCTTACATCTGGGTCCTCTATTCTGTTCCACTGATCTACATGTCTGTTTTTGTGCCAGTACCACGCTGTTTTTGTTACTATGGCTCTGTAGTATAGGTTAAAATCAGGTATGGTGATACCACCAGCCTTATTTTTGTTGCTCAGTATTATTTTAGATATTCGAGGTTTTTTGTGATTCCAAATGAATTTTTGGATTGTTTTTTCTATTTCCGTGAAGAATGCTTTTGGAATTTTGATAGGGATTGCATTAAATGTGTAGATTGCTTTTGGTAAGATTGCCATTTTCACAATATTGATTCTTCCAATCCGCAGATTTTTTTATTTAAATTTTTTGACAAGTTTTTGTTATATAGCACATCTGGCCTTGAACTTTCAGTGTAACCCAAGTTAGCTTCAAACTCATGCTCATCTTTCTTTCCTTAGCCTTCCAGATACTGGAATTATAGGTGTGTGTCATCTTGCCTAATTCAGAAGCATTTCTCAGAAACTGGAATTTAAGGAACTAGTCAGAAGCTCACAAAAGCATTAAAAACATGTCCATCATATTTCCATAACCTTGTTTATATAATGGTGAAATTATCCAGGTATGTGACTCCATCGTTGAAATGACATTTGAGAATTTATGATGTTGGGAAGTATTCATAAGCCATGAAAAAGCAGGGCAATACTATATGTCATATAAAACCAGTAATGTGCTGGGAGTGGTGGTGCACACCTTTAAATAACAGCACTCAGGAGGCAGAGGTAGAGAAGGATTGCTGAGTTTGAGGTGATCCCTAGACTACATAGTGAACTCCAGGTCAGCCTGGGCTAGAGCGAGACCCTATCTCAAAAAAACAAAACAAAACAAAAAATTCATTTGCACATGTGTGTGTGAGGGGGCATCTCTTTTTTTAATGTAGATTCTGGGGATCACAAACTTAGGCACTCATGCTATGTGGCAAGTGCTTTATTCACTGAGCTGTCTCCCCAGACCTCCCTAACCCCTTTAGAAACAAAAACAAAGAAAAAATCAGGGTCTCACCTGTATAGCCCAGGCTAACATTGAACTTGTGATCCTCCTGCCTCAGTATTTCTTTTTTTTTAAATTGAAAACTTCCATAATATAGACCATATCCCATGGTAATGCCCTCCCTCCTCCCACTTTCCCCTTTGAATCTCTTCTCTCCATCATATCCCCTCCCCCAATCAGACTCTTTTATTTTGATGTCTTGATCTTTTCCTCCTCTTATGATGGTCTTGTGCAGGTAGTGTCAGGCACTATAAGGTCATGGATATCCAGGCCATTTTGGGTCCGAAGGAGAAGGTTGTAAGGAGTCCTTTCCTTCCTTTGGCTCTTAAATTTTTTCTGCCACCTCTTCCACAGTGGACCCTGAGCCTTAGAAGATGTGATAGAGATAGTTCCGTGCTGAGCAGTCCCCTGTAATTCTCAGGACCATGATGCCTTTTGAGTCATCCCAAGGTCACTTCCATCTGCAAAAAGAAGCTTATCTAACCAAAAGTGAGAGTAGCATTAATATAAGGGAACAAACATTAAGAGAAGTGCCTACTGGGTGGTTTGGTGAACATAGTATATACATTTATCCAGACAGCAGCGGACATTACACCCCTAGGGCTCATGACTAACCCCGTTGTAGGTTTTCAATATCAGGGATGTATTCCCTCCCATGAAGCAGGCCTCTAGTCCAATTAGAGAGCAGTTGGTTTCCACCATAATAGACGTGCCACTATTGTACCCGTTGGCTCATTTGGCCTGGCTGGCCAATTATAAGGCTTGTAGTGTCCACTGTTGAGTATCTTCATTGGTGATTTCTCTCTCTCCCATTGAACTGCATGCAGTGTAGCTCTTTTCAGCTTTCTGTCTGTTGGTCTACATGGAGAAGGTTTTCAGCTCAGCTCCAGCAGGATTTCTCAGTGACCTTGCAGCCCAAGTATGTGGAGTCTTCAGCAATAGGGTCTTACCATCTATTCCTGGTGGGAAACCAAGAACCTTGGCAGTGGCCTGTAATGTTTTGGGGGGGTATCAGGGACCTCCCTGGCCAACAACTCATTGGAAGGTATTCCATCCTGGCACTGAAATTTTGCTAGTAACAATCTATGGCTTCTGAGTGTTTCATTGTCCAAAAAAGTAAGTTTCCATATGACTTATTTATATCCTCTTAGATTTGGATTAGCCCTCCCTCCACCTTTCCTTACTCAGTCTCTTCTCCTGACCTCACTTACTGCCTCAGTATTTCAAGTGCTCTCATATTTAGTTTCTGTATATACTTACTTTTAACTTTCCATTTGAAATAGGTTAAGACTTTCAGAAAAGTTGCAAAAATATTGCAAGGTTTTTTTTGTGTGTGTATGTACAGTGCATGTGTGTGTATATGTTTATATGTGTGTGGATGTGGATGTGGAGGAACACCTTGGCTGTCACCTTCAGGAGCATGTGCATCTCTTTCTGGGACAAGCTCTCTGTTTGCCCTGGAGCTCCTAAGTAGGTTAGACCAGCTAGCCAATGAGTTCCAGAGATCCTCCTATCTCTACCTCTCCAGCTCTAGGATTACAGGTGAGTACTGCCACACTTGGCATTTTACGTGAGTACTGGAAATTGAACTTAGGACTTCATGCTTGTAAGGCACTTTTCCTGCAAAGCCAAAGTACCCAGGTTCATTTCCCCAGGACCCACGTAAGACAGATGCACAAAGTGATGCGTGTGTCTGGAGTCCATTTGCAGTGGCTAGAGGCCCTAGTGTGCCCATTCTCTCTTTTTCTGCCTCTTTGTTTCTCTCTTCAACAAAACAAAACAAAACCCTCAGGTCCTTATATGGCAAGTGCTGTTATCTTGTCTTGAGACAGTGTCTCACACTCTAGCCCAGGCTGGCCTCAAACTCACTGTGATCCTGCTTCTTCAGCCTCCCAAGTGCTAAGATTATAAGGATATGTTGCCACCATGCGCAGCAGGGTCTTTGTTTGTTTATGTGCTTCTCTTTGTAGCCGAGGTGGGCCTGGGACTTGCTGCGTAGCCCAGCCCGCCCTTGCCCTCGTAGTCCTCCAGCCTTGCTCCACCACCCAGCTGCTGGGGCTACAGATGTGCACCACCATGCCCAGCAGTGCTTGGAGTCAGCATTTAAGCCTTAGAAATTTAGGGTTCTTTTTTGCAACATTGTTACCAAGCAGCCAGTTTATATTAATTAATATGACATGAGTAAGGTCAGCTATGCCCTAGGCCTTTGCATATATACATATATATACACACATATATACATACATATCTATATACATAATGCATATATGTGTGTATGTGTGTGTGTGTGGATACACACACACATATTACCCACCCTTCTGTGAACACTTCTTCATCACTGTTCATCCTCAGACACCTTTGTCAGGAAGGTCCAGTGTGGAAAACCTATAAATCTGTCCTCCAAGATGCCCTCACTTCTGTCCAATGCAGAGACCTTTCCCTTGAATCTTCTTGATTGTAGGGAATTGTTTGTTTGAGACACGCTGGCCTAAACTCACGGTGTAACCAAGGACGGCCTTGTACTCCTGCCTCTATTTTCCTGACAACCCCCCAACCTCGGATTAAAAATTATGTTGGGGCTGGAGAGATGGCTTAGTGGTTAAACGCTTGCCTGTGAAGCCTAAGGACTCCGGTTCGAGGCTCGGTTCCCCAGGTCCCATGTTAGCCAGATGCACAAGGGGGCACACGTGTCTGGAGTTCGTTTGCAGTGGCTGGAAGCCCTGGCGCGCCCATTCTCTCTCTCTCTCCCTCTATCTGTCCTTCTTTCTGTGTCTGTTGCTCTCAAATAAATAAATAATTAATTAAAAAAAATTATGTTGTATGCCACCATGCCTAGCTTCTGTGGGGGCAACTTTTCCTATTCCTTTACTGGTCTCATGTGACATGTTTTGGGACCACTCCTTCCTAGGGACTCTTTTTATTCTCAATTTTTATTAACATTTTCCATGATTATAAAAAATATCCCATGGAGCCAGGCGTGGTGGCGCATGCCTTTAATCCCAGCACTCGGGAGGCAGAGGTAGGAGGATCGCCAAGAGTTCGAGGCCACCCTGAGACTACATAGTGAATTCCAGGTCAGCCTGAGCCAGAGTGAGATCCTACCTGGAAAAACCAAAAAAAAAAAAAAAAAAAAAAAAAAAAAATCCCATGGTAATACCCTCCCCCCTCACTTTCCCCTTTGAAATTCCATTCTCCATTATATCCCCTTCCCATCTCAATCATTGTACTTACATATATACAATACCAACCTATTAAGTACCCTCCTCCCTTCCTTTCTCTTCCCCTTATATATCCTTTTTAACTTACTGGTCTCTGCTACTGAGTTTTTTCCTTCTCACACAGAAGCCTAATCATCTGTAGCTAGTATCCACATATGAAGGAGAACATGTGGCGCTTGGCTTTCTGGGCCTGGGTTACCTCACTTAGTATAATCCTTTCCAGATCCATCCATTTTTCTGCAAATTTCATAACTTCATTTTCTTTGCCGCTGAGTAGAACTCCATTGTATAAATGTGCCATATCTTCATTATCCATTCATCAGTTGAGGGACATCTAGGTTGGTTCCATTTAAATTTTTTTGTTGTTGTTGTTTATTTTTATTTATTTGACAGCGACAGAGAAAGGAAGAGGCAGAGAGAGAATGGTCGTGCCAGGGCCTCTAGCCACTGCAAAGGTACTCCAGATGCGTGTGCCCCCTTGTGCATCTGGCTAATGTGGGTCCTGGAGAATTGAGCCTCGAACTGGAGTCCTTAGGCTTCAGAGGCAAGCGCTTAACCACTAAGCCATCTCTCCAGCCCTAGGCTGGTTCTGTTTCCCAGCTATTATAAATTGAGCAGCAATAAACATGGTTGAGCATGTACTTCTAAGGAAATGAGATGAGTCCTTTGGATATATGCCTAGGAGTGCTATAGCTGGGTCATATGGTAGATCAATCTTCAGCTGTTTTAGGAACCTCCACACTGATTTCCACAATGGCTGGACCAGATTGCATTCCCACCAACAGTGTAGAAGGGTTCCTCTTTTTCCACATCCCCGCCAACATTTATGATCATTTGTTTTCATGATGGTAGCCAATCTGACAGGAATGAGATGGAATCTCAATGTAGTTTTAATCTGCATTTCTTCCTAGGGACTCTTTATGACTGTGTTTCAGTTTGTCTGTGATGCTAAGCATAGGCTCATTTGTAACTGCCACGGAGCCTTCAGTGTGCCTTAATTGGGAGGTGGGGGTCACATGTTGGCATTGGCTTGTCCTAATCTCTCTGTAAACATGAAGTGCTGACATAGTCCATGCTGTTGGCTTGTTGCTGCTTCTGTCTCTCTCCTCCTCTCTCTTGTACGTACATAATACAGAGAAACTAATCAGACTGTTATTCCTGTGAGTGTGCTAGAGAAGACTTCAGAACTGTTCTGCCCAGTATTTGGGAAAATTGAGGCAAGTCTTCCAGTTTTCCCGGTTTCTCTTTTCCATTATCTTATATAGAGTGAATTGAAAGGTGGTCAAGGAAATGAACTGCTGTGAACTCTTCCTATGAAGGATTATTATTATTATTTATTTATTCATTTTTGTTTTTTGAGGCAGGGTCTCACTCTAGCCCAGGCTGACCTGGAATTCACTGTGTAGTCTCAGGGTGGCCTCTAACTCAAGGCAGTCCTCCTACCTCTGCCTCCCAAGTGCTGGGATTAAAGGCATTCCCCATCACACCCAGCCCATGAAGGATTTTTTTTTTTCAGGGTGGCCTCTAACTCAAGGCAGTCCTCCTACCTCTGCCTCCCAAGTGCTGGGATTAAAGGCATTCCCCATCACACCCAGCCCATGAAGGATTTTTTTTTTTTAGAAGAGGTTTTTGAGGTAGGGTCTCTAGACCAGGCTGACCTCGATTTCACCATGTAGTCTCAGGCTGGCCTTGAACTCACACTGATCTTCCTACCTCTGCCACCGAGTACTGGGATTAAAGGTGTGCGCCACCACACCTGGCTCTATGAAGAACTTTGTGTCCATAAGTCATCTTGAATTACCACAAAACACCCTGGCACGTGTTGCCAAGCTTTGGGAGAGCTGTGTCTTGTCCCCACTAGGAGTCTGGGCCAAGTGACATGGCTCCAGATCCCACTTGAGCTGCAGCCCCAGCCCCTGGGGACACGCAGCGCCTCCCTGCCGAGTCATGCTTGCCCAGATTTTGCTCTGGTGGCCTCCTTCCTCTTTCCCTTCATTGCGTCACACACGTCCGTCATGTGTTTCCAAATTAAGCCTGGTTATGTGGGGGAAAGGCCATCAGCTGTGGGCATTGGGTATCTACTGGATGATGATGTCTTTGGTGCTGGGGTCAAGACCAGGCTGTATTAGATTTGTGGATATGGGAACCATGTAGCGTGACCTTCCCATGGCATCCTTCTTGGCACACCAACCATTGTCTGGTTGCCCCTGGCTGCCCAGGGCTCCAAGACCTCAGACTGGAATTTTGAGGGGTCCTGACCAGGCCTAGGACTCTTTTCAAAATTTATCTCTCTCCCTTTTTTATTTATTTATTTATTTTTGGTTTTTCAAGTCTTGGTTTTTCTCACTCTAGCCCAGGCTGACCTGGAATTCACTATGTAGTCTCAGGGTGGCCTCGAACTCACAGCGATCCTTCTACCTCTGCCTCTCGAGTGCTGGGATTGAAGTTGCACGTCACCACCCCTGACTGCATCTCTCTTTTTAAACTATTTTTATTTTTATTATTTATTTATTTGAGAAAGAGAGATTGGGTGTTCCAAGGCCTCCAACCACTGCAGACGAACTCCAGATGCATGTGCCACCTTGGGCATCTGGCCTCCATGGGTTCTTCTTCTTCTTCTTTTTTTTCTTTTTTTTTTTTTTTTTTTTCCCAAGGAAGGGTCTCACTCTCTTCCAGGCTGACCTGGCAGTCCCTCTTTAGTTTCAGGCTGGCTCAAATGATCCTCCTCCTCTGCCTCCCAGGTGGTGGTGGGGATTAAAGGTGTTCTCCACCACACCTGGCAAGCATAAGTCTCTAAATTGCTCTTCCCAGGTGTTTGGTCACAACAACAACGAAAGTACCTAGTGCAGCCTCTGTTTTCAGCTAGCAAGTGGCTAAACAGCAGTTCTGGATTCAGATAAAAAACCCTGCTTTCGGGCTGGAGAGATGGCTTAGTGGTTAAGCGCTTGCCTGTGAAGCCTAAGGACCCCGTTTCGAGGCTCGGTTCCCCAGGTCCCACGTTAGCCAGATGCACAAGGGGGCGCACACATCTGGAGTTCGTTTGCAGAGGCTGGAAGCCCTGGCGCGCCCATTCTCTCTCTCTCCCTCTACCTATCTTTCTCTCTTTGTCTGTTGCTCTCAAATAAATAAATAAATAAAAATAAAAAACCCTGCTTTCAAGGGCTGTAGAGATGGCTTAGCAGTGAAGGCTCTTGCCTGAGAAGCCTCAAGACCCGAGTTTGATTCCTGAGAATCTACAGAAGCCAGACACACAAGGTGCTACATGCGTCTGGAGTTTGATTGTAGTGGCCCGGCACATCAACTTTCTCTCTCTCATAAAAACAAACAAACCAATAAAAACCTTGCTTCAGGAAATAAAAGCAAAGCATGATTGAGGAAGACCCCTGATGTCAAACTCTCACCTTCACATGCACCCACACAGGCGTGAATATACGCACACTCACATACCCATGCAAAAGAAGAAAAAGAATATTCAAGAAAGAATAGCTTACAAACTCCCCAGTGTGGCAAAAGACATACAGATCCAAAACCTGAGCAAGTCCCATGAGGGATCAAGAAGTCCGCACCCAGAACTGGGGCTGTGGCTCAGTAGTTAAAAGGCACTTGTGGGCCAGAGGGATGGCTTAGTAGTTAAGGCCTTTGCCTACAAAGCCAAAGGACCCTGGTTCTATTCCCCAGGACCCACGTTAGCCATATCCACAAGAGGGTACACGCGTGTGGAGTTCGTTTGTAGTGGCTGGAAGCCCTGGCACACCCAGTCTTTCTCTCTCTTCTTCCCTCTTTCTCTGTCAAATAAATAAATAAATATGAATTTTTTTTGTTAAAAAGGCACTTGCTTAGTGGGTTCAATTCCCTAGCCACCCATGTAAAAGCCAACTGTGCATTCACTTGTATTGGCAAGAGACCCCGGCACACACATACATGTGTAAGTGCATATAAGTAAATGAAAATGAAAAATGAGAAATCCACACCCGTCACACCTAAGTTTGGATGCTGAAGTTTCTGGACAGCCTAGCGCTGGATCCGAGTCACCTGTGCAGGAGCTGCTGGCTAGGTAAGGGTGCCTCGGAGCAGGCACTTTCCCCTGAGCGGCCTGGACTCTGAAGGCTGAGCTCTTAGGACGCAGCATGGTTTGCTTCTTTTTCTCGATAATTTATTTAGTTATTTGAGAAAGAGAGAGAGAGAGAATGGTCACGCCAGGGCCTCCAGCCACTGCAAAGGAACTCCAGATGCATGCGCCACCTTGTGCCTGGGGAATTGAACCAAGGTCCTTTGGCTTTGCAGGCAGGCGCCTTAGCCACTAAGCCATCTATCTCTCCAGCCCTGGTTTGCTTCTTTGATAGCATCTCTCCCCTGGAGGCCTCAACCTTGGTGGAGGTTTGTGAGCCTGAACAGACCCTGCTTCCCCCAGCGGCTGGGTATGGATACCAAACCCTGGTCTGGGCTGCTGTGAGTTGACAGTGACCACAACTGGGCAGTTTGTGGAGCTCCACTCCATTGCTGGTCTTCTCTTTCCTTCCTCATTGCTGCTTCGCTCGGGTCTCTGACTCATCCGGCTGGCATTGCAGGAATGATTGCCCTGTCTCGTGTGACCAGAAGTACCGTGACAGCTGAGACAAGTTCCCATCCAGCAACTGGCCAAGCTCCCGCCGTGTCCCTGGTTGTGAGTGGCCAGTGATTTAGCTGTCTGCCTTGCCCTGTGATTTCCTAGACTGGAGTTGTCACCCTTTGCCAGGCCTGTTAGGTCGGCAGAAAGGGGCCAGCAGCTGAGCTGTGAGGTGGAGAAATAGTGGTCTACACGTGTGCCCACCTTCCTTAGCTACAGCTTCTGCATTAGTGATTCAACAAACTACAGATGGGGGAGGGGTAAATAAATACATATTTATAAATGATTGATTTATTTTGTTTTTGTGAGGTGGGGCCTCACTGTAACCCAGGCTGACCTGGAAACTCACTGTGTAGTTCCAGGCTAGCCTCAAACTCACAGTGATCCTCCTACCTCTGAGTGCTGGAACTAAAGGTGTGTGCCACCATACTCAGCTGGGAAATGTGTGTGTGTGTGTGTGTGTGTGTATAATTTTTTTTTTGAGGTAGGGTTTCACTCTAGCTCAAGCTGACCTAGAATTCACTATGTAGTCTCAGGGTGGCCTCGAACTCATGGCGATCCTCCTACCTCTGCCTCCCAAGTGCTGGGATTAAAGGCATGCGCCACCACGCCCGGCTCGCAAGCAAAGTTTTATTGACAAGTGAGGAAGTGAGAGTCAAGAGATCTCTGGGGCAGAGGGGGACTGACTTCCTTCTTAAAGCATCCTTCTGAGCCAGGTGTGGTAGGTAGTACATTCCTGTAACCCAGTACTCAGGAGGGTCTTAAGTTTGAGGCCAGCGTGGACCATGCAGTTAAAAAGACCCCCGTGGTTGCTGTGTGGAGCATGTCCTTGTGATCACAAGTCCCTTACAGTGGCTAGATGTGGCTGTAGGTATGTGGGTGCAAATGTGTCACTACCCCTGCTTCCCAGGATCCTGCCGACTTAGAAACTACCCACGGGGAACTTTTTTTTTCTTGTGCGTCTGTACTAGGGTGTGTGTCTGTGATGTATGCACCAAATATGTCCACACGTTCCTCAGTGGCAGGGGGCATTCAAGCAGAATGTTAGGTGTCCTCCATCACTCTTTGGCCCATTCTTGTTTGAGCCTAAATCTCTTACTGATATGGGCACATAATACTTAAAAACTTTTTAATTTATTTATTTTTATTGACAACTTCCATAATTATAGACAATAAGCCATGGTAATTCTCTTCCCCTACTTCCCTCTTCGAAGCTCCCCTCTCTATCATATCCCCTCTCCCTCTCAATCAGCCATATATGTGTGTGTGTGTGTGTGTGTATAAAATATTTATTTATTTAAATTTTAAATATGTTTTATTAACAACTTCCATGACTATAAGCAATATCCCATGGTAATGCCCTCCCTCTCCCCACTTTCCCCTTTGAAACTCCACTCTCCTTCATATCCCCTCCCCTCTCAATCAATTGGTCTCTTTTATTTTGATGTCATAATCTTTTCCTCCTATTATGATGGTCTTGTGCAGGTAGTGTCAGGCACTGTGAGGTCATGGATATCCAGGCCATTTTGTGTCTGGAGGAACACGTGGTAAGGAGTCCTACCCTTCCTTTGGCTCTTACATTACCCCCCCCCCCCCGCCCACACACACACACACTCTACTGCAATGGGCCCTGAGCCTTGGAAGGTGTGATAGAGATGATTCAATGCTGAGCACTCCTCTGTCACTTCTCAGCACTATGGTGCCTTTTGAGTCATCCCAGCGGTTACCCCTGTTTGAAAAGAGAAGCTTCTCTAACCAAAAGTGAGAGTAGCATTAATATATGGGTATGAACATTAAGAGAAGTATGTACTGGGCAGGTTTATGAGCATAGTATATACATTTAGCCAGACACCAGCAGATGTTACATCCGGAGGGCTCATGACATGCTGCTTTTTTATGGGCTTTGGTGAATCTCTATTCTGGCCCCTTGTGTGGGCCTAGGGTTAGAGATGTACATGCCCACACCCTGCTGTTGACATGGGATGTAGAGATTCCAACGGATTCAGGCCCTCTTGCTGTGCAGGAAGTATATTTAATTGCTGAGCCATCTCTTCAGCCAAAGGACCACATTTCTTTTGAGTTGATTGAGTCAGCAGTGTATCGAGAAACAGAGAAGTGGTGACTTGGCATTTGGGGACCCGTCTCCCTTCTGGACAGTAAGGGGCCTGGGTGTCGGGTGAGACAGGAAGGCAAGAGGGCAGCAGGGCAGGAAGCCAGCATTTCCTGACAGCTGCCTGGTAAAGGGTACCAGCAGGTTGGTCTCGAGCCGACCTCCATTGCTCCTGTTGACTCTGAGCACCCATTTCAGACCAAGTCTGTGGGCCAGATCCTTCTAGAATCCATCAAAGCAGGTCCTAAATGCCTTTCTGGTTTTGTGAAGGTTTAGCAGAAGGTGTATGGGCTTGTCAGAGAGACAATGATGGGGATGGATAGACACAACTAGCCTGGAATAAACAGTCAGTGTGCTCAAAATACTTAAACACAGTGCTGTCCAGGGACACCAGACCTAAATTTGTCCTTGACTGTCAAATATGGGAGATAAGGGCTGGGGCATGGTTCAGCAGTAGAGCACCTGCCTAGAATCCCCCGGTGAGGAGCGGGGGTGTGACTCAGTGGTAGAGCCGTTTTTTATTTTTATTTTTTTTTAATTTGGTTTTTCAAAGTAGAGTTTCACTCTAGCCCAGGCTGACCTGAAAGTCACTATGCTAGCCTTAGGGTGGCCTCAAACTCACAACAATCCTCCTACCTCTACTTCTGAGTGCTGGGATTAAAGGTGTCATCACCATGCCTGGCTGAGTGGTAAAGCTTTTGGGTAGCATGTAGAAGACCCTGGGCCCCATCCCCAGTACCACCACACTCACACGAAAATAACAAAACAAAAAAACCTGAGGGGCTGGAGAGATGACTCAGTGGTTAAGGCATTTGCCTGTGAAGCTAAAGGACCCAGATTCGATTCCCTAGGACCCACGTAAGCCACCGATGCATAAGGTGGTGCATGCATCTGGAGTTTGTTTACACTGGCTAAAGGCTCTGGCATGCCCATTCATGTTCTCTCTTTCTCTCTCAGATACATAATTAAAAAATATATATATATATATCAAAAGTTGAAAAAAAAAACCTGGATAATTTGAGGATAACTCCAACTATTAGGAAAATGCCACTCATTAATGAGAAAGCACCGATCCAACTTTGAGGGCTGGTTCCAAGTGGGTTGTGGGATGGTAAGAGTGATGCCAGGAGCCCTCAGATGCCCGTGAGGCTCTGAACTGCCCAGTGCTCTCCTGTCGGCATTGACAGCAGAGAAAGTCCGATGTGAAGGCTCTTTACCTGGCGCAACTTGCTGAGATAGACTCAGACATCCTTGACTGAATTACAGAGGATGTAGCCCTCTTGCTCATTGAGAGGGTAGAAGAGTCCTGCTTAGCTCTCGGGACCTCTCGTGCCAGCCTGCAGTGACCTGTATTAAATCGCCTCCATGCCAGGTTTCAACGATGGGCATTTCCAAGGCCAGCTCAGATTCACCGAATGCAGGAAAGCTTATCGCGTAGGATTGTGAGTTAGGACAATGAGAGGATATCACTGCAGCGAGCACAGGAGGAAGCCTGGAGGCTGGGGTGTCCCAGAGAGGCCAGGGCCAGTTTCCACTTGATGCTTCTAGTGGTGGTCTGCCTTCCTTCTTCCTGGAAACACACTGGAAGAACAGGCGCCAGCACGGCCATTTCACATGCGCTGTGGGGATTCAAACTCAGGTACTCAGGATTGCATGGCGAACACTTTGTCCACTGAGCTATCTCCTTAGGCTTCAACACGTTTTTGTTTTTGCTTGCATATACATATAATGTGGTGTGTGTAGTGTGCTGTATATAGTGTTTGCATGTGTATATTCACTTACAGTGCCCCTAAACTTCCTGTGGGGAGGTTTGCCTGCTTGCAGAGGCTGGAGGGGAACATCAGTGAACTACTCCATTGCTCTTCTGCCTGGTCTATTTATTGATTTATTTTTCCTGAGGTAGGGTCTCCCTCTAGTCCAGACTGACCTGGCATTCATAGTCTCAAGCTGGCCTCGAACTCACAGCAATCTTCTACCTCTGCCTGCTGAGTGCTGGGATTAAAGGCGTGCACTGCCATGCCTGACTGGTCTCATCATGAGCCAGAGTCTCCTTTTACTAGGTTCTGAAGCATTCAGGGCTCTGCAGATTCCCAGGTCTCTGCTCTCCTATGGAACTGGGGTTGTAGGCATGTATAGACACACCTAGCTGTTTTTTATTTTATTTTTGGTTTTCACCTTTTTTGTTTTTCCAGGGAGGGTCTTACTGCAGCTCAGGCTGACCTGGAACTCACTATGTAGTCTCAGGGTGGCTTCAAACATATGGCTGCCCCGGCTCCCAACACATGACAATCCTCCTACCTCTGCCTCCCAAGTGCTGGGATTAAAGGCGTGTGCTACCACTATACCCGACTTTATTTTATTTATTTATTTTTTCTTTCTTCCTTTTTTTTTTTTTTTTTTGTGTGTGTGTTTTTGAAGTACAGTCTCACTCTAGCTCAGGCTGACCTGGAATTCACTCTGTAGTCTTAGGGTGGCCTCGAACTCACTGTGATCCTCCTACCTCTGCTTCCTGAGTGCTGGGATTAAAGGTGTGCGCCACCACACCCTGCTTATTTATTTATTTTTTAAATGCAAGAGAGCGAGAGAGGGAGAGAATTGGCTCACCAGGGCCTCCGGCCGCTGTAATCAAACTGCAGATGCATCAGCGCCACCTTGTTGCCATGTGCAACCTTGAGCGCTTGCATCATCTTGTGCGTCTGGCTTACATGGGATCTGGAGAGTCGAACATGGGTCCCTAGGCTTCGCAGGCAAGCGCCTTAACCTCTAAGCCATCTCTCTAGCCTTCCAGCTGTTTTGAGTCAATGTTATTTTCAATTTGTGATGGAAATATTGGAAAGTAGCCCCAGCATCCATGAGGAGATATCCATAATGCGAGCCAGCAATGGTCCCTGGGCCTTAGGATCCAGAATGTTAGGAGGGTCTGCGGAGCGCCTACATCCAGAGGCCTGTCTGCCGGGTCTCGAGCAGCCCTGGACACCAAACTGATGCAGTGATTCAAAGCACCGGCCTCATCAAGCCGCATGTCGATCGTTGCTCATTGCTGCCATCACCTGTCTCGATGGCCCAGCGTCTCAGATAGACAGATTTTCAGAAGCTGTTCAAGGGCCAGGTCCCGAAGACCTTTGTACCATATTAGTTTTTTCTTTCTTCTTTTGTTTTTTTGAGGTAGAGTCTCATTCTAACCCAGGCTGACCTGGAATTCACTAAGTAGTCTCAGGATGGCCTCGAACTCACGGTGATCCTCCTACCTCTGCCTCCCAAGTGCTGGGATTAAAGGTGTGTACACTACCACGCCCAGCCCATGTTAGAGTTTTTAGATAACTTTACAGCTGGGCACCATCTGCTAAGAAGTGACCATCTGTCTTTTGTTTGCCCACCCCCTGTGCCGTGTCCTTGTGGTTAAACAGACTCAGTGACCTAGAAGCCTATGGCTTCTGTCCTCAGTATCGGCAGAGAACCAGTTGTGCCCTAGTTGACTGGCACTGCAGAGGCATCTGTTTGTGACATTATTTCATCCAAGTCCCCAGCCATCTTGGAAGGAGCTGAGCTGTATAAACTTCCCGTGACCAGGTCATCATGCACAAAGCATGATTGAGATGGGCATCCCTGCCAGTCTCATGTACACAAATAAAAACAAACAAACATGTGAACTTGCTGGGCGTAGTAGTGCCTGCCTTTAATCCCAGCACTCGCGAGGCAGAGGCAGGAGGATCGCTGTGAGTTCAAGGCTACCCTGAGACCACATAGTGAATTCCAGGTCAGCCTGGGCTAGAGCGAGACCCTGCCTCGAAAAATCAAAGGAAAAGAAAGTGTGATCAGGTGTAGTGGTGCCCGCCTATCAGCCCCAGCACCCCGAAGGCTGAGGCAGGAGGATCTTGAGCCCCAGACCAGCCTTGGGTAAAGCGTGAGACCGTGCTCCTCCCTCCTGACATGCGTGGTTTCCCCGTGCTGACAGATCCACCAAGAACATGGAGGCCCCCCACGAGGACGCCAGCGCCACCGCGCCTGAGACGGCAGCCAACGAGGTTTCTCTCTTCAGCATGACGGACATGGTTCTGTTTTCTCTCATCATGGGTCTCCTCACCTACTGGTTCTTCTTCAGAAAGAAAAAGGAAGAAGTCCCCGAGTTCAGCAAAATCCAGACAACGTAAGTGAACCATCCCCATGTCCTTGGCGTCCCCTTCCACTGACCACGTGTGACTGGTGGGCACGCCAGTCCCGAGCCCCTCTGTAGGCAGCGTCCAGAGGCTGGGGCACCTGCTCGCCCAGCTCAGGTCCGCATCTCTGCTGTACGAGGCCACTCGAGCCTTGGGGCTGGGAGAGGGTTTGCTACTCATCTTGACCCTGAGCTCCTCCTGGCCAAGCTGCTGCTGAGAGCGCTTGACTTCCTTGCGAAGAAAGTTGCCAGGAGGCGAAGGGTGCCTTTGAAAAAATCCCTGGGCACACTGGATCAGGATAACATGTCTGTACATCTTTTGTGCCAAAGCCTTACGACGGAACCGAGTCCTGCCTTTCAGCGTATGGGAAGGGCAGCCTCATGATCAGATCACCTGGCGTGCACTGAGTAGGGGTCAAAGGTATGGGGTAGAAGGTCAGGGAACCAAGGAGGTAGGGAAGAACTCTGACCTGGGTTGGGGGAGGGCAGTGACAAGTGAGCCAAGCCCGGAATGTGCTGTGGAGTTTGGGCAGCTGTGGGGTTTGCCGTGGGCACAGATAAGAGACGCTGGGGGTGACAGGCTCACTTGGAGAAGAAAGTGATCGGGATGGGACCAGCCAGGGAGTGTGGGAAGCGCAGCTGGAAGGGCAGGTTGGGACCCGACTCCACAGGGCTGCAACCCTTTCTCAGGGTGTGTTCCACAGAACAGCAGCAAAATGACCAGCCCTGATTTCACAATGGTCCCAAGCAGGCTCCAGGGAGGGTGGAGGGAGGTGGGGAGGCCGCTCCAGGATGTCCCTTGAGAGGTAATGACACCCAGGAGAAGGACCCCACCCAGGAGGAACATAATGCAGCACAGTTGATGTTTGGGATCTGGGTTCACTTGGAGGTATCTGGAGCGGGTTGAAGGTGAGGTTGAGCTGGGACAAGCAGGCAGGGCCAGGTTGGGGAAGGAGGGTCTGAGGGATAAAGTTCTGAGATTCTGTGAGGCACTGGGCAGAGCATAGTAGGTAGGGCCAGGGATTGAGCTAAGCCCAAGTTTCAGGGATACTGACACCTTTGAAAGCTGTGGGAAACGGAGCAGAAGAATATGGGGAAGAGGTCAGGGTTTGGAAAGGATGAGATCAAAAAGTTACACTGGGAGTGGGGCTTGGTGGTGCACGCCTTTTATCCCACCACTCAGGAGGCAGGGGTAGGAGGATGGCCATGAGTTCGAGGTTAGAGCGAGACCCTACTTTGAAAAGCCAAAAAAAAAAAAAAAACAAAAACAACCAACTGGGGCTGGAGAGATGGCTTAGTAGTTAAGGCATTTGCCTGCAAAGCCAAAGGACCTGGGTCTGATTCCCCAGGACCCATGAAAGCCAGATGCACAATGTGGCATATATGTCTGGAGTTTGCAGTGACTGGAGGCCCTGGTGCGCCCATTCTCATTCTCTCTCTCTGCCTCTTTCTCTCTGTCAAATAAATATATAAAATACAATCTTGGGCTTGAGAGATGGCTTAGCGGTTAAGCGCTTGCCTGTGAAGCCTAAGGACCCCGGTTCGAGGCTTGGTTCCCCAGGTCCCACGTTAGCCAGATGCACAAGGGGGCGCACGCGTCTGGAGTTCGTTTGCAGAGGCTGGAAGCCCTGGCGTGCCCATTCTCTCTCTCTCCCTCTATCTGTCTTTCTCTCTGTCTCTGTCGCTCTCAAATAAATAAATAATAATAAAAAAATTAAAAAAAAAATAAAATACAATCTTTGTTTTTAAAAAAAAAGTTAAGCTGGGTACGGCGGTGCACACTGTAATTCCAGGCTGAGGCCAGAGGCTCAAGACTTGGAAGCCAATTTGGCTACATAGTGAGACCTTATCTCAGGAGAAACGAAAGGGCTCGGGAGGTGGCTCAGTGGGCAAAGTGCTTGCCACACAAGCATGAGGACCTGAGTTTTGACCCCAGCACCCACAATAAAAGCCAGGGGTAAGTAGCCCGTAATCTGGGCACTAAGGAGTCTGAGACAGGAGGCTCCCTGAGGCTTGTGTCTACCGAGTCTAGCCAAATCATTGAGCTCCAGGTCCATTGTGAGACCCTGTCTCCAAAAATAAATAAGCAGTCAGGTGTGATGGCGCACGCCTTTAATCCCAGCACTCGGGAGGCAGGGGTAGGAGGATCGCTGCTAATTTGAGGCCAGGCTGGTGTTACGGTGTGAGTTCTAGGTCAGCCTGGGCTAGAATGAGACCCTACCTCAAAAAATAAAATAAAACAAAACACTAAAAATACATACAGTGAGTCGGGCGAGGTGGCACACACCTTTTAGTCCCAGCACTCAGGAGGCAGGGGTAGGAGAATCGTTGTGAGTTCAAGGCCACCCTGAGACTCCATAGTGAATTCCAGGTCAGCCTGGGCTAGGGTGAGACCCTGCCTCAAAAAGCAAACAAACAAAATACACAACATGGAAAGCAATTGAGGAAGATAACCTGATGTTACTCTCTGGCCTTCACACACATGTGCATGTGTGCCCACATATATAGACATATGTACACACAGCATACACGCATACACATGCCAAAAAGAAAGAAAAGGGAAAAGAATCTCTGCAAGCAAGGACTAGGAAGTAACTCCATGGGAAAGTGCTGCTCTGAGCTCCATCCCCACACTGCACAGAGAACAAAGAAAAAACAAAAAAAGGTATCTGTATTCATTTTGAGGACACGGAGTTTTGTTTTGTGTGTGTGTGTTTCTTCTATAAGACAATTTGAGGGTTTTTTTGTATGGCTTACCTTTATTTTTTTTTTATTATAAGCACAGTTTTTTTTAAAAGACTTATTTATTTATTAAAGGGAGAGGGAGAGAAAGATAGAGAGAATGGGCGCACCAGGGCCTCTAGCCACTGCAAAGAAACTCCAGATGCATATGCCACCATGTGCGTCTGGCTTACGTAGGACCTAGAGACTCGAACCTGGGTCCTTAGGCTTCGCAGGCATGCGCCTTAACCACTAAGCCATCTCTGCAGCCCAAACACAAGTTTAAGAAGTGACAGATATGAGACAGGTCAGAATCACAGTGAGTCATTACTAAAATTCTGGCAGTGGACTATGATCCAGGGTAAGACGCAGCACAGACAGAGCATACCGTTCATATGTACACAGCCCACCACGCTGCTGATTGCCCAGGCTCGCCCAGGTACACGCAGCCTGTACGAAAGCCACAGGGAGAGTCCCCGGCTCGGTGCCTGCTTCCTAACACGGTCACGTGTGCTAAGGGACTTGAGAAACGGGAAGGAAAAATATTCAAGTTAGTTTCTTCCACCCCTTCTGTGTTTTCCTCTGGTGAGTCACACACAGCATGAGAAAACTTTCATAGTTATCTACAGCTAAGACGTGGGAGGCTCTGGTCTTCTATCTTTTTTTTTGTTTTTGTTTTTTGAGGTAGGGTCTCACTCTGGTCCAGGCTGACCTGGAATTAACTCTGTAGTCTCAGGGTGGCCTTGAACTCACGGTGATCCTCCTACCTCTGCCTCCCGATGCTGGGATTAAAGGCGTGCGCCACCACGCCCAGCCTTTTTTCTATCTTTTAAGTCAGTTTGTTTTTTCCTACTTACTTATTTGAGTATGAAACCTGAAAATAGTTCAGGAGCCAAATTGTGTTTCTATACTGTTAAGTTCATTATAAAATTGCCACTCAGTGGGAAACTTTCTGCAGCAGTTTGAGTTTTCTTTTAGTTAATTAATTTATTTATTTGAGAGAGAGGGAGAAAGAGAATGGGTTTGCCAGGGCCTCCAGCAGCTACAAATAAACTCCAGACACATGCACCACCTTGTGCACCTGGCTTATGTGGGTCCTGGGTCCTGGGGGATTGAATCTGGGTCCTTTGGCTTTGCAGGCAAGTGGCCTTAACCACTAACTCATCTCTCCAGCCCATATTTTGAGTTTTTATTTTTTATTTTATTTTTTTGGTTTTTCAAGGTAGGGTCTCACTCTAGTCCAGGCTGACCTGGAATTCACTCTGTAGTCTCAGGTTGGCCTCGAACTCTCAGTGATCCTCCTACCTCTGCCTCCCGAGTGCTGGGATTAAAGGCATGCACCACCATGCCCGGCTTCAGCCCATAGTTGGAGTTTTTATACCATACAATCTAACTGGAATTAATGTGGGCATAAGTGAGGCATTCACAATTTTTTTTTTCTTTTATTGGTGCTCGTGTGTTCCAGCACAAGCTCGCCGTATGTCGCGGTTACTATTGATGCAGATCAGGCGCATGCACGCAGAGGTTGGTTTCTAGACCATTCTGCCACTCTAGGGTCTGCCCCTTTCCCAATACCAGTGGTTACCAGAGATGCCAGGGTGAAAGCCTACGTTCCAGCAGCCCCAGCAAGCTAGGCTCAGCCACCCATCTCAGTATGCCAACTAAAGAGACAAGTGATGACGAGAAGCCATGCTGGAGAGATGGCTCAGCAGTTAAGGCAATTTCCTGCAAAGCCTAAGGACCCACATTCAACTCCCCAGGTCCCACGTAAGCCGGATGCACAAGTTGATGTGTGGTCAAGGTCATGCATATCCGCAAGGTGGCACACATGCCTGGAGTTTGATTGAAGTGGCTGGAGTCCCTGGCATGCCAATTCTCCCTCTCTCTCTCTCTCTCTCTCTCTCTCTCTCCTTATGGAAAAAAAAAAAGAGGAAAAGCCAAGAGAAGAGACTTATGTAGATAAAGAGGTCCAGCGACCCAGCGTTTGTCTATGGAGGACTGATACAGCTCTGGGTTTAAACAAGAACTGGGCGCAGGGGTGAGAGATCTGCGTGATCAGTCCTGATCTCGTGGATCTTTGAACTCTGGTTCTGCAGGGTGGTCCTAAGAAGTCCTTATTGCTGGAGGAGACAAGCTGATTGTCAGGAGAGTTACTTCTGCTTCAGAGCTCTTCTCTCAGGGTAAAGAGGCTATCCTGCGAGTGTCCAGAAGTCTAAGGGGAAAGGTTAAGGATAGAGACTTACCTGCATGACTTTGCCAATTCAAAGGAGACAGATGCAAAATGAAGGCAGAGGTGTGGGACCTTCATCCTGCTTGGAGTTCTCTTGTAGCCCAGGTGAGGGCCCAGGACTTAGTAGCAAAAGCAGTTTCTGGGCTGGAGCAGTGGCTCATTGTTAAAAGTGCTTGTTTGCAAAGCCCAACACCCCAGGTTTCATTCCCAGTACCCATATAAAGGCAAATGCGCAAAGCGATGCATGCATCTGGAGCTTGCTTGCAATGGCAAGAGACCCTGGTGTGCCTATTCTCTCTCTCTCTCTCTTTCTCTTTCCCTCCCTCCCTCTTTCTTTCCCAAGTGAATAAGTAAAAATAGTATTTTTAAAGCACCTAGTATTTTTTAAGTGCCTGGAATATACATTTTTCCCCTGTAATTTGGTAGTGATGGTGTGGTAGTCTAAGTCTTCCTGCTTTTTTGCTTGTTTGTTTGGTTGGTTGGTTTGTTATTTGTTCTCGTTTTCTGGACAAGAATCTCACTGTGTATTCCCAGCTGTCCTTGAACTCTCAGTCCTCCTGCCTCCGCCTTTCAAATGTTGGGATTGTAGGCGTGCACTATGGGCAATGCCCAGTCCTGCTTTGTTTGTTCTTTTGAGATGCTCTTGGTTTATTATTTTTATTTTTTCCCTTGATATTTCATATAAATTGTAGAGTCAATTTGCTAATGTCCACCCCCCCCCCAACATACTTCAAAAAATTTTTTAGGAAGCCCAGCTGGTTGGAAAATGGAGGGAAGAAGCTCAGGAGTTCAAGGTCGACCTTGGCCACCTAGAGAGTTCAAGGCAGACTTGGGCTGTATGAAACCCAATGTCAAAAACAAATAGCCAGCCAGGTGTGGTGGCGCACACCTTTAATACCAGCACTTAGGAGGCAGAGGTAGGAGGATCACCATGAGTTTGAGGCCACCCTTAGACTACAGAATGAATTCCAGGCCAGTCTGAGCTACAGTGAGACCCTACCTCAAAAAAAAAAAAAAAAAAAAAAAAAAAAAAAAAAGCCAACAATCAGAAGCGCTTACAATGGCTGTAATAGGTTTGAATAGGTAAAGTGATTTGAGGAGCTGGTGTCTACAGTCTTGAGTATTATTGCATAAAACCCAAAGGAAAGTGTTTTGTTTTTTTCTTTCCCTTTTTTTGTTCTTTTGTTTTGAGGTAGAGTCTCACCCTAACCAGGCTGACCTGGAACTCACTCTAGCTCCAGACTGGCCTTGAGTTCAAGGCCATCCTCCTACCTCTGCCTCCCGAGTGCTGGGGTTAAAGGCACCATGCCCAGCTAGGAAAGTCTTTTTGCACTGCTTACAGTAACAAAGTCTTGTTAAAGAGGAACAGGAGGCGTGGTGGCGCACGCCTTTAATCCCAGCACTCGGGAGGCAGAGGTAGGAGGATCACCGAGAGTTTGAGGCTACCCTGAGACTACATAGTGAATTCCAGGTCAGCCTGGGCTAGAGTGAAACCCCACCTTGAAAAACAAACAAACAAAAAAGAGGAACAGGAGAGATGGCTTAATGGTTAAGGCACTTGCCTGCAAAGCCTTGGGACCCAGGTTCGATTCCCCAATGCCCATGTAAAGCCAGATGCACAAATGGGTGCTGCATCTGGAGTTCATTTGAAGTGGTTACTGGTCCTGGTGTATGTACCCATTCTCTCTCTCTTAAATAAATAAATAATAAATACAAACATGACAGTGCAGGCTCAATTCCCCGGTAACCACATAAAACCAAATGCACAAAATGCCATATGCATTTAGAGTTCATTTGAGGTGGCAGAACACTCTGGCATGCCCATTCTCTCCTGTCTCTCTTCCTGTTTTCCCCCAAATATATAAATAAATAAATATTTTTAACATTTAAAAAAAAAAAACAGGGCAGGAGAGATAGCTTAGTAAGTAAGGCACTGGCCTACAAAACCAAAGGAGCCAGGTTCGATTCCCTGGCACCCATATAAAGCAGGGGGTGGCACATGCATCTGGAGTTCATTTGCAGTGGCTAGAGACCCTGACATGCCTATTCTCTACCTGGCTCTTTCTGTCTTTCAAAAAGATAGATAAATTAATTAATTAAAATATTTTTTAAAAAATACGGAATAGTCAGTCACAAGCAGAAAATTGATAGCTTCCTCTGAGCCCAGTTCAGCAGTGCCTCTGGATAGAGCCCAAGGAAATCTATAGTTTCATAGATTTTTTTTTTTTTTGGTTTTTCAAGGTAGGGTCTCACTCTGGCTCAGGCTGACCTGGAATTCACTATGGAGTCTCAGGGTGGCCTCGAACTCACGGCGCTCCTCCTACCTCTGCCTCCCGAGTGCTGGGATTAAAGGCGTGCACCACCACGCCCGGCTAGTTTCATAGATTTAAAAAAATATTTTATTTATTTATTTGCAAGCAAAAAGAGAGAATGAGTACACCAGGGCCTCCTGCCATTGTTAACAAATTGCAGATAATTCCAGATGCCTGTGCCATTTTGTGCTTCTGGCTTTACATGGGTATTGGGGAATCAAACCTAGGTTGTTAGGCATTGCAGGCAAGTGCCTGAACTGCTGAGCCATCTCACCAGCCTTTTCTTGTTTTTCTTTGAAATGTTGCTAATGAAACCCAGGGCCTAGCACTGGGAGGCAGAAGCTCTACCACTGAGCCACGCCCCCAGCCCCTCACTGTGGGATTCTAGGCAGGTGCTCTACAATACCACTGAACCACACCCCCAGCCCCTCACTGGGGGATTCTAGGCAGGAGCTCTACCACTGAGCCACGCCCCCAGCCTCTCACTGGGGGATTCTAGGCAGGAGCTCTACCACTGAGCCACGCCCCCAGCCCCTCACTGGGGGATTCTAGGCAGGAGCTCTACCACTGAGCCACGCCCCCAGCCCCTCACTGGGGGATTCTAGGCAGGAGCTCTACCACTGAGTCACACCCCAGCCCCTCACTGGGGATTCTAGGCAGGAGCTCTACCACTGAGCCACACCCCCAGCCCCTCACTGGGGGATTCTAGGCAGGAGCTCTACCACTGAGCCATGCCCCCAGCCCCTCACTGGGGATTCTAGGCAGGAACTCTACCACTGAGTCACACCCCAGCCCCTCACTGGAGATTCTAGGCAGGAGCTCTACCACTGAGCCACGCCCCCAGCCCCTCACTGGGGGATTCTAGGCAGGAGCTCTACCACTGAGCTGCATTCCCAGCCCTGGATGGAACATAAGGAAGCTTGCAGGAATGCTAGTTCCCACCAGAAGCTTATCTCCTCTGAGCTACCCCAAACTTTGCCTGCATGGGCTCCACAGTGAATGGGTATTCATTTGCAGATGTGGCATCCCCTTCCTGTTTGGGAGCCCAATTGAGCACAATGAATAAACCTATGCATGAAATGGCACAGTTTGGTCTACACAGTATTGTTTGGTAATGTTTTCAGTAGAACATTGCAGACTTTGAGCTTCTTTTGGAATGGGGAGGAGCAGGGTTGGTGATGGTGCTCAGTGGCACAACCCTTGCCTAGCAGCGCAAGAAAAGTCACAGGTCTTGTCTGTACTGGACCCCAGGTGATGCCTGCCAGCCTTGGGGGAGCAGAACCACATCCCACCTTGCCACCCCTGGCCAGCTGTGGACGCCTGTGCTCTCTGCCTGGCCCTGAGAACCTCTTTGTAGGCCCTCCTCCCCTGTTCTAAGCCTGGAGCCAGAATGTGCTTTCAAGAAAAACAAAGGCTTTTATTTTGGAACATTTTATTTTTTTTAAGATTTTATTTTTGTTAGTTGGGTGTAGTGGTGCACGCCTTTAATCTTACCACTTGGGAGGTAAAGGTAGGAGGATCGCTGTGAGTTCAAGGCCACCCTGAGACTACATAGTGAATTCCAGGTCAGCTTCGACTACAGCGAGACCCTACCTCGAAAAACCAAAAAAAATTTATTTATTTATCTACTAGTGACCGAGAGAGCAAGAGAAAATGGGTGTACCAGGGTCTCTAGATTTTATTTTTATTTATTTATTAGAGAGAGAGAGAGACAGGCAGAGAATGGGCGCACCAGGGCTCTTAGCTACTGCAAACGAACTCCAGATACATGCACCACCTTGTGCATTTGGCTTACATGGTACCTGGAGAATTGAACCGGGGTCCTTAGGCTTCACAGGCATGTGCCTTAACCAGTAAGCCATCTCTCCAGCCCTATTTTGGAACATTGTAAATAAATACCAAAGCCAGTCATTAGATCCCCTGACCCAGTTTGGCAAATCCCACTTCTAGTCTATTTTAAGCCTTTCCTTAACCCTTAAGTCTGCTCCTCCTGAATTCTTTTATTTTTTAAATATTTTATTTATTTATTCATTTATCTGAGAGAGAGGAAGAAGGAGATAGAGAGAGAATGGGTGTGCCAGGGTCTCCATCCACTGCTGAGGAAGTCCAGATGCATGTGTCACCTTGTGCATCTTGCCTCTGTAGTTACTAGGAGATCGAACCTGGGTCCTTAGGCTTTGCAGGCAAATGCCTTAACCACTAAGCCATCTCTCCAGCCCTCCTGAGTTATTTTAAAACAAATCTCAGAAATCACATCTTATCTGAAAATATTTGTCCTCCAAAAATGAAGGACAATGCTGTCCTTCCACTCCTTCCACAACCAGCGGTCATTTATGGCACTGATCGATATTTAGCTTTCTCTCTCTCTCTCTCTGTCTGTATGTGTATGTGTGTGTGCGCGCGCATGTGTGCACACACGTGCATGTGCATGCATGCATAGGCTCTTGTGTATGGCTTTACACAGATGCTAGGAAATTGAACCAGGGCAGAAGGGCTTGCCATCAAGTGCCTTTAACAACTGAGCCATCTCCTCAGCCCTAGTAGCTGTGACTTTCTGAGCCAGACATCTTTTTCTAAACACAGATTCAGGGTTTTTTTTTTTTTTAATACATTTTTAAAATTTATTTGAGAGAGAAAATGGCAGAGAGAGAATGGGCACTCCAGGGCCTCCAGCCACTGAGAATGAACTCCAGACGCATGTACCACCTTGTGCAGCTGGCTTACGTGGGTCCTGGGGAATCGAACCATGCCCTTAACTGCTAAGCCATCCTTCCAGCCCCAGCTTCAATTTTGTTCCCAGCTTCCCTTGTATTCCCACAGCATCAATTGAATTTCCTGTTCATTCCTAGCTTCTGTTCTTTCCTCACTCTCTATCTCTGCTTTACAATGTCGGTGTGAATAAAAACCCAATCCGTTTTTTTCATCGTTTCCCACAGTCTAGATTTTGCTCCTCTGCGACTTGTTTTTGAAAAGCTGCACAGAATCTCATTTCCCTCGTGTGACCCTATGTATGATTGGGGGGGGGGGGGATAGTTCTTGCCAGAAAGCCTGGCTCAGCCAGGAGCCAAGGCTGCAGGACTCAGTTATGTCCATCTTTATCTCTGGAGTCCCCACAGATGGAGCGCCAGCATGCTTACAGTCAGGGTCACTTTTTCTATGGAGATGTCCTTGCTCCACTGAACCTGAAAAGAGAAACAGATGTGTTTGTCAGACTGAGGAGCATTCAGGAGGAGGGTCCTGCGGACCTGGCAGGCGGGTGGGTAGGGCACAGTGTCTGGCCTTCCCACTCTCTGGTTGGATGGCCCCCCAAGCCCGGCTCTGCATGCTGAGGGAACATCACCCACTCTTCCCGGTCCTTGGTGAGGTCAAGTTGGATTTTGCCGTCATGGTTGATGCCTGGAACTCCAGACACATCCTGTGGGGTATAGCAGTGCAGAGCCAGCGACCACTGCCCTCCTGACCCCACTGGGCACCGTGAAGTCACTTGGTTGCTGCTGGTGGCTCTGTCTCTGTGTGCCAGGGTACAGTGTAGTATGCTCAGGGGCGTGTGCCACGTGATGCAATGGACAAGTGCTCCGACAGCCCCAGGGAACAGGGAATGAACCATACTGGGGGATGCGTGACGTCCCAAAGGAAGCTGTGACCGGCTCAGGCAAGGACAGGCAGGGCTCCCGAAAAGGCTCATCTTGTTAGAACTTGGGTTCAGGTCATCCTGGGGGCTGGGGGAGGGCAGTCTTGGAGGGAGCTGGGATGGGAAGGTGAATGGATCTTCCTGAGGACAAATGTTAGAGGGCCTTGAGGAATCTTTCTTGGAGTACTCCCCTGCCCCCTCCCCAGCCTGCTGCCCACTCCTTGGGTGCCTATTGCCCCGGAGCCTGGAGAGCTTAGCTGCCAGACAGCAGACTCAGTACTTTCAGAAGCAGCTTCACGGGCTAGAGAGATGGCTTAGCGGTTAAGCGCTTGCCTATGAAGCCTAAGGACCCCGGTTCGAGGCTTGATTCCCCAGGACCCACGTTAGCCAGATGCACAAGGGGGCATACACATCTGGAATTCATCTGCAGTGGCTTGAAGCCTTGGTGTGCCCATTCTCTCTCTGCCTCTTTCTCTGTCTGTCGCTGTCAAATAAATAAATAAAAATAAACCAAAAAAAAAAAAATTAAAAGCAGCTTCACATGTCCTGTCTAGCAAGGGGATGTTCCCGGAGATCAGTTTGGCCATGTAGAAAATTCCTCTTCAGTTGCAACAGCTTTCAGAAGTGATTGCTCCTTTCTCATGGCTTGGGATGGGGGCAGAAAAATGCATTCCCTGGGGCATCTGGGGTCACCCAGTGACTCAGTACCGGCCCCTCCTCTTCCTTTCTTCTTGCCCACTTGATGGCCTGTAGCCATGACTTCAGAAGCCTGAGCCCCCAGCGCCGGCTCCCAGAGGAGAGGAGAATGAGGGAAATCTAATTGGAACCTTCCCCGTGTACCTCTGCGGAGCCACGTGGTATCTGGGCTCCCTGTCTGGGCCAGCGCCTGGTCAGAGCCTCAGTGCTTGGGGGGCCGTGTCCTTAAAACATACCTCATTGGCTGGCCCCAGGGCATGGGGCAGAAATGGAAGGTGTGTATGGTCTGCAGCTCACACTAGACACCGCCAGGTGACCCCGGCTCACTGTTTTAGGCTCCACAGATTTAATTCATCGCTTCCCAAGCTGTCCTGGCAGTGGGTCCGCTGGCTTTCCGCTCGGCCAGAGCAACCTGCACACAGCTCTGCTTCTACGCACAAACTTCCTCTTTTCTTCTTTTTCTAGTAGGAAAAGGGGAGGGTGTGGGCATCAGGGCTTTGATATATACAGTTACCAAGGAAACCAAATCCCTGGGTTGTAAAGATTTTCCCCTTCCCTGAGTCCATACAGAAGCAGAAAGGGGGGCTGGGGGGAGGGTGCTCCGGGCGCAGGGAATCATGGGAAGCTTCAGTCTGAGTCCTGAGTCCTCCCCACTGGAATTACCAGATGTTGTAGAGTTCCCGAGGCAGACAGAGGTAGCAGGGGCTTCCGCAGAGTTTGGGGCCTCCGGTGGCAGTTTTGGAGTCCCCAAGCCCAGGCAGCCTGCCTCACCATGCTGAAAATGCACCAAGCCGAACTTCTTGTCTGCCTGCTTGCTCTCCGTTCCGGCAGAGCCCCAAGGGTGACCCTCCTTTTCCCTTAAGCGCTGGACTTGGGCATGGGGCACTATGGGGTGTGCATACTCATCGCCGGGGGACGAGCGCATTCCAGGAAGGTCAGTTCGAGCCCTAGTGCAGATGCTTGGGTGGCCTGTGGGCAGGGGCACACCCGGCTGGCATCCACAGCTGAGGGGAAGAGACAGCTTCCTGGGTGGGTCCCCCCTGGGGACACAAGTCCTGCTGAGAGAGTGGCCTGTAGGTTGGGTGCTCTGCGACCTGCTTCCCTGAACCCAACAGGACAGGTGATGGCGGGGGGCGGGGGACAAAGTAGGCTTGCCCAAAGGCCACTACCTGTGCTGGATCCCCAGATACCAGCCAGAGAAAGGACAAGGAAAGCAGGTGAGAGTTCCTTCTGTCCCCTAAGAGATGGTAGGACCCTGCTTTGGGAACAGGGAGAGTATTTTCAGCCACACCTACCTGGGCACTCACCTCATGCTGCCAGAGCCAGCTGGCCTGGCATTTGGCCCTGCTCACTTACAGCGGGAGGCCCCCCAGGCCCTTTGTCCAGCCAAAACCAGGGTCAAACTCACTCTCAGCTGTGCAGCCCTGATTCAGGGCCCTTGGGAGCCTGTTGCCCATGGTTTTTGCTCCGGAGAGCCACTTACTGTGCCTGAGAGCTGGGTCCAGCAGTGTCACCAAGGCTTCCCTGTTTCTCTGGCAGAGAACATCTGCCCCTTTGGGAACATGTGGCCGGGGCTTTCCAGTATTAGCACACATCACCTTGCGCTGTTGGGCGTCTTCGAAATGACAGGCTTTCCCAGAAGGATACTTCCTTCCCGAGGACCACTCTGCGATTGTGGGTGCCATTCCAGTCCCAGGCATGTGGCAGGGTTCAGAAGAGAAGGCCACAACTGAAAAGCACTTCCTCAGTAATTAGAAGCTGAGGCTTGGTTTGTCACCTGCCTTTCTGGGCACATGTGGCTCCTCCCCTCCTGCTGTGATGCCCTCTGGGCTCCCATTTTCCTCCAGCCACAGGCCCTGTGAAATCAGAGGTAGGATGTTCTAGACTCCACCGTCAGCGCCTGGAATGGTGCCTGTCCCCACCCCTGCGCGGGCAGGCTGAAGATGTAGCTTCCATGGCAGCTGCTGTATTTTGAGACAGACCAGGAGTTGGCTTTTCAGCTGGTGTCAGACCCTCTTGAAGCAGTAGGGAGTAAGCAGTGTCCCCAAGGCCTTCTCTATCCATCTCTGCCTGCCAGATGTTGGGTGGAGGACTCCAACCAAGCATGCAGGAAAGCTGAGTGCCAGGCGCTGTGCTGATTGGCGAGAGGCTTACAGACGCCACCCCCGAAATTATTAAAGCCAGGCCTCAAGGGATGAGACAACGTGGCAGGAGTGCTTTGTGGGTGGGTGTGTTACCTTGGAGACAGTGACAAGTAACTCCACCATTAGGGGGCAGGGAAGATTGATCTGAAAAGGAGGTTCATGTTTCATGTTGGAGGACAGGAAGGGTTGGTGGTAGGGGTTGAAGAGAAGTCAGGCTAGGGCTGGAGAGATGGCTCACCGGTTAAGGCACTTGCCTGCAAAGCCAAAGGACCTAGGTTTGATTCCTCAGGACCTGTGTAAGCCAGATGCACAAGGCAGCGCATGTGTCTGGAGTTCCTTTGCAGTGGCTAGAGGCCCTGATGCACCCATTCTATCTGTCTCTCTCAAATAAATAACAAACAAAAAGTATTTGAAAAAGAAAATAGAAAAAAGAAAAAAAAAAAAAGAAAAAGTCAGGCTAGGCCCAGGAAACAGCTAGTCTGTGTGTTACTCCCAGGGACACCGTGAGTGGGTGACTCCCAAAGCCATTGGGCCCCAGGATTCTTTCACTGCCCACTAGGTGGCACACGTCTGGAGTTCGATTGCAATGCACCAATTCTCCCTTTCACTCTTGCCCCCTCTCACTTAAAAAAAAAAAAAAAATCATAGACTTATGCTTCCATGCCTGACATTTTACACGGTTGTTGAGGATCTAAGCTCAGGTCCTCAGGCTTGTATGGCAAGCTCTTGACTCACTGAGTGATCACCTCAGTCCCTGGGGGCTGTGAGAGGCAGGGACCAGAGAAGAGAAGGTTGGAAGTGGAGGAGAGTTCAGGCCATGGAGACCCTTTGGCTCTGGATGGGGAGGAAGAAAGTAATGAAAACCTTGACTCCTTCCTTTGGAGGAAGTGCCCTCGAACTGTCTGGTGTGGGAGGTCTTGGCTTCACAGGGCAATAGTGTCACCACAGGCTTCAGATGATTAGAAGACACGAGGCGGACAGGCCAGCTGGGCACCTCCGGCCTGTGCCCTCCAGCCCTGGTACTGGACCAGGCTCCAGGTGTTGGCGCCATCACCAGGGAATGTCACGGGTCGAATGTCCCTTAGCACGTTGCCACAGGACGTCACATCTCACCACACGCCATCTCTGATACCATCATTCCACACCAAACAGACTGCTTGCTTTATTTATTTACTTACTTATTTATTTTTTGCAGGACCACCTCTGTCAAAGAGAGCAGTTTCGTGGAAAAAATGAAGAAGACGGTGAGGTTTCTGTTTCTGCTCTTCTCCACATGGTTTGACTGTGGCGGGCTTCGGGAGCACAGCACTGGGCTAGCCGGCCTGATGGGAGGGGCGGGAGAGCTGAGCCCACTGTAGACATCTTCGTCTGACCTGAGCCCCGGGGACTCGGCTTTTGCTGAGACTAAACCAAAGTTTTAAAGTAGACCCTCTCTTGGGCTAGAGAGATGGCTTAGTGGTTAAAGTGTTTGCCTGAAAAGCCAAAGGATCCAGTTTGATTCTCTAGGATCCATGTAGGCCAGATGTACAAGGGGCACAGGCATCTGGAGTTTATTTGTAGTGCTTAGAGGCCCTGGCACACCTATTCTCTCTCTCTCTCTCTCTGTCTCTCTCTCACTGCTTGCAAATGAATAAATAAAATTTTTTAAAAAAATAGATCCTCTCTATTGTTAGCAAAGTTTGCAATTTTCAGTTCTCTGTGTAAAAGGAAAGATAGCTCATTAGACGTGGTGGTACGTGTGTGTAATCCCAGCATTCAGGGGGCTGAGACAAGAAGATTGCAAGTTCAAAGCCAACATGGGCTATATAGTGAGCCTCAAAAAAAAAACTAAAATAAAAAGGTAGGGGCTGATGAGATGGCTCAGTGAGTAAAGCGCTTTCCATGCAAGCCTGAGGATCTGACCTCATCTTTCATGTCAAAGCCAGTCATGGCGGTGTGCATCTGTAATGCCAGTGCTGAGGAGACAGGATCTGTGTGTGTCTTGCCGACTACCTCGTCTAGCTACACCAGTGAGCTTTGGGTCCAGTGAGATACTCTGTCTCAAAACAATAAGACGGAGGGCTGGAGGGATGTCTCAGCAGTTAAGGCCCTTGCCTGCAAAGCCTAAGGACCCAGGCCCGTTCTTTTTTTTTTTTTTTTTTTCCTAATGAGATTGATTTTTTTTTTTTTTCTCAAGAAACCCTTTAAAATTACTACAATATTAGCCTGTTGTCTATGAGACAAGTGAAAACACTTGGTGGCTTGTGTGGTTTGTCTCGTGACTCGGCTTATAATAAATTTTTTTTTGTTTTCTGTTTTTCAAGGTAGGGTCTGACTCTAGCTCAAGCTGACCTGGAATTCACTGTTTAGTCTCAGGGTGGCCTTGAAGTCATGGCGATCCTCCTACCTCTGCCTCCCCAAGTACTGGGATCAAAGATGTGTGCTACCACGCCCCGCTGCTTATAATATTTTTGTTTGTCCATTTTTCCATCTCAAAGATCTGTTTCTTATGTGGCTTTCGTGTTAGGCGGTGGAAGGTCTTGCTGCTCTAGGTTATACTTCCATGTTACCTTCTAGCACTTTCATGACTTCATTTTTGTAATTTAATGACATGTTACAAGCAAGGTGGAGTGACACCCACCAAGTAATCCCAGCACTTAGGAAGCTGAGGCTGGAGAATCTCAAATTCAAGGCTAGCCTGAGCTACTTAGATCCTGACTCAGGGGAAAATACACACACACACACACACACACACACACACACACACACACACACATATATGTTTATGCAGGAGATATGAACAAGGTTTATTGTTTAAAGGTGCTGACTTGCAAAGCCTGCCAGTCTTGGTTTGATTTGCCAGTACCTGTGTAAAACCACACACAAATTGCACAGTGGCAAGAGACCCTGGCATGCCCACACATGCACATGTGTGTGCACCTAAACATGCAAGTGTAATTTTTCTTTCAAGGTAGGGTCTCGCTGTAGTCCAGGCTGACCTGGAACTCACTATGTAGTCTCAGGGTGGCCTCAAACTCACAACCATCCTCCTACCTCTGCTTCCCAAATGCTGGTGTTAAAGGCGTGGGCCACCTTGCTGGATAAATACTACCCATTTGATATAAGGGGCTTTAGTGCCTATAGATTTTGGTATGCTATAGGTTCATAGGGGTCTCAGAACCCACAGATACCAAAGGGTCTTTCACACATTCTGTCTGTCAATTATATTTATCAATACATATAAACATATATTTATTAACACATATAAAACAACATTGGGCTGGGCATGGTAGTGCTTACCTTTAATCCCAGCACTCAGGAGACCAAGGTAGGAGGATTGCTGTGAGTTCAAAGCCAGCCTGAGACTGCATAATGAATTCCAGGTAAGCCTGGACTAGAGTGAGACCTGTCTCCAAGCAAAACAAAAAACAAAAACAAAAAGATTGGATTATATCATACTTACTATTCAGTTACCTTCCTTTTTTACTTAAGCTTGGACTATTCTGTTTCCTGTGACAAAAGCCTGATGCTGAGTGATGTGAGGTCACCTTAATGGCTCTAGCTAAGGCCTTTGAGTGAGGTCTGCCCTCCTCCACCACAGTGGCTTTGACAGCAAGATGCCAGCCCAAGTGATTCAGATAGGGCTTGAGGCCAGGAGAAGAGAAAAGATGCCCTTCCTGCCTGTCTCCCCAGACTCTGTCACCTGCAGCTGGAATGGGTGGGGGGAGGGTTCCTTGCCTCCTGGGCCCTTCACTGACCCTGCGTGTCTTCCTTTCCCAGGGGAGGAACATCATTGTCTTCTATGGCTCCCAGACGGGGACTGCTGAGGAGTTTGCCAACCGTCTGTCCAAGGATGCCCACCGCTACGGGATGCGGGGCATGGCCGCGGACCCTGAGGAGTATGACCTGGTGAGCATGCTGTCCCACGGACCCCGACCCCAAGGCCCACAGGCAGAAGCAGCAGGAGGAGGGAGGTGACCCAGGTGCTGGCCTGAACTGCCCCTGCCCAGGAAGCTTCCTTCCCTGTTCCATCCGTTAGTTACTTCCTCAGAGCCAGCCAGAAGCAGCTGTGAAAGGGAATGGGTTTATTTCAGCTTCAAGTACCAGAGGGTGGAGTTGTTCGTGGTGGGGCAATCATTGCATGAGCAGGAAGCATGTGTCACCTCTTCACCTTAGCAGAGGGGAGGTAGAGAACCAGCTAGCAAGGCTAGGCGGTGACACACTTCCTCTCTCCCTCAGACTCTGCCTCCTGATGGTTCCGTAACCACCCAAAAGTATTCTGTGCAGGACATTTTACATTCAAACCACCCCATCTGTCTATAGAGGGTGTCCCATGGGTTCATCCCTATGAGCCCTTCAGCTTGCGCTAAGGCTGTTAGTAACTTCTGGATCCAAGCTGAGGAAGAGTGGGGAATCCAGAAGAACCTAAAAACTGGGGGAGGAGGCTGCATTTTGTTCCGCAGTGTTCCATGTGTTGAACCCCGTCAGCCACCGTAGGGCACTGTGACCCCCCCCCCCAGGCACGTCCCTGAGGCTTATCCCCCATTTCTCCTGGGCTCGCAGGGCGCATCTTCCTGCTTCTCTCTCCTCTCAGGAGTGGCTCTGAACAATGCAGGAAAATGTCACCCATCCCCTTGCCTGCTTCTGGACTGAGAAAGTTAGTGACAGCCCGGCCACCAGCTCCAGATGAGGCAGTGCCCAGAGAGGGGCAGCCGACCCCTAAGATAGAAGAGGCTGGCAGGGAGCGGGGGGCCCTGGAGGAAGACCCCAGGAGTGGCCTCTGCAGTGCACGCCAGCAGTCAGCGGCCTCGGTGGCGGGCTGATTGGAGGAGCATTCCCACAGGACACACCCTCTTCCCGGCCCCCTGCTCCACTCCCCTGTGCCGGGGGTCTTCCGTCTCTAGGCCTGGAGTTTGCTAGAAATGGATGACCTCCCAGCTCAGCCTGTTGCCAGGTCCAAGATCAAGATCTCCCAGGGAAGCCAGTGTCCGATAGACAGGGGACTGTGTTCTGGAGGCCCGCCATCCCTTGCCCTTACTCTAAGCCTCCTGCCCCCTTTCTAAGCAAGGCACCCAGTGTCCACCAGCCTGATAGGCACCTCACTGTCCTGCTCACCCGGCTGTGCCTCCCCTAACAGCTTGGCACCTTGCAGACAGACTTCCATCCCTCTAATCCCACCAGCTCAGCATCTCAGCTGAGAGCTGCCCCGGGCCAGGCTGGCTTCCCCACCTGCTGTATTCACCCGCGGGCATGGGCAGAGCAGGCTGGGTCACAGTGGCTGCTGCCCCTCCCACCTCCCCCCAGGCCGATCTGAGCAGCCTGCCCGAGATTGAAAACTCCCTGGTGGCCTTCTGCATGGCCACCTACGGTGAAGGTGACCCCACCGACAACGCCCAGGACTTCTATGACTGGCTCCAGGAGACAGATGTGGACCTCACTGGGGTCAGGTTTGCGGTGAGTCTTCCACAGGTTCCTGTGGGCATGTGGTGGCCTGTGGCACCTCCCCAATGCCCCAGGAACCTTTTGTCCACTCCTCCTCCTGTCCTGTATGTATGTGCGTGTGCCTGTGTGTAAGTGTGTGGAGGCCTGGGGACAGCCTCAGGTTTCATTCTTAGAAACACTGTGGCTTGGAGCTCACCAGTTAAGCTAGACTGTCTGGTCAGCGAGACCCAGGAATCTGTCTGTCTCTACCTCTCCAGCACTGGAATAATAAGTGTATATAACTGGGCCACTGTTTTTAAACAACTATTATTATTATTATTGGTTTTTCGAGGTAGGGTCTCACTCTGGCCCAGGCTGACCTGGAATTCACTGTGAAGTCTCAGGGTAGCCTCGAATTCACAGTGATCCTCCTGCCTCTGCCTCCTGAGTGCTGGGATTAAAGGCATGCACCACCACACCCAGCATCAAAAACTACTGTTTACTTATGAGTGAGAATGGGCATTCAAACGAACACCAGTTGCATGTACTGCTTTTTGCATCTGGTTTATGTGGGTGGCTGGAGCGTCAAACCTAGGCCAGCAGACTTTGCAAGCAACACTGCTGAGCCATCTCTTCAGCCTCAGCATTTTTTGTTTAAAAAACAAAATTATTCTTTAACCTATCTATTTGAGAGAGAGAGAAAGAGAGTGAGAAAGAGTGGGAGCGCCAGGGCCTGCAGTCATTACAAACGAACTCCAGACACATGTGCCACCTTGTGCATCTGGCTGTGGGTACTAAGGAATCGAACCTGGGTCCTTAGGCTTTGTAGGCAAGTGCCTTAACTGCTAAGCCATCTCTCCAGCCCCTAGCCCCAGCATCATTCTGTATCCGTTTTTGTTGTTTTTAAACTTTTTTATTTATTTATTTTAAATATTTTTATTTACTTATTTGAGAAACAGTTAGAAAGAAGGAGGCAGGCAGAAAGAGAATGAGTGTGGGCATGCCTGGGCCTTCTTCCACTGCACATGAACTCCAGACACATCCTACTTTGTTTATCTGGCTTTACGTGGATACTGGGGAATTGTACCTGGGCCATCAGGCTTGGCAAACAAGCACCTATAGCCCCTGAGCCATGTCTCCAGCCCCTATTTTTTGTTTGTTTGTTGAGGTAGGGTCTCACTCTAGCCCAGGCTGATCTGGAATTCACTATGTAGTCTCAGGGTGGCCTTAAACTCATAGTGATCCTTTATCTCTGCTTCCCTAAAGGGGTGCGCAACCATGTAGGCCCCTATTGTTTTTTTTTTTAATATTTTATTTTTATTCATTTATTTGAGAGAGACAGGCAGATAAAGAGAGAAAGAATGGGCATGCCAGGGCCTTCAGCTGCTACAAATGAACTCCAGATGCGTGTACCACCTGGGCATCTGGCTTATGTGGGTCTTGGTGAATCAAACCTGGGTCATTTGGCTTTGCAGGCAAGTGCCTTAAACCGCTAAGCCATCTCTCCTGCCCCCTGTTGGTTGGTTGCTTGCTTTCTTTCTTTCTTTCTTTCTTTTTTTTTTTTTTTTTTTTGGTTTTTCGAGGTAGGGTCTCACTCTGGTCCAGGCTGACCTGGAATTAACTCTGTCATCTCAGGGTGGCCTTGAACTCACGGCGATCCTCCTACCTCTGCCTCCCGAGTGCTGGGATTAAAGGCGTGCGCCACCACGCCTGGCTTCCTGTTGCTTTCTTAACTGTGAATTCTGGAGGTTGATTTTTGGTACTAATGCTTGTACAGCAAGCTCACCTGTTCTTACAGGGCAAGTATCTTCTAGCAAAGGGCCTGAACAGCTTTCTTTTTATTGGTTTTTCGTGGTAGGGTCTCACTCTAGCCCAGGCTGACCTGGAATTCATTATGGAGTCTCAGGATGGCCTTGAACTCACGGCAATCCTCCTACCTTTGCCTCCCAAGTGCCTGGCCAGCTTTTTGACTTGAGCCCCAGCCCCAGAGCTTCTCTTCCCTTGGCCCCAGGAGCCATTGGTCACTAGAGACATCAAAGTATGGCAGGTCGCTGAGATTTGAGTCTCAGCCTGGTCAGCACCTCAGGGGTGAGACTTTGAGGCTGGGTTCTGTACAAAACCTTAGATTTTGTACAGAACCCAGTGCCCACAGTGTCAGAGGTTGCCTCATCATGGCTTGCCACCATAGGGGACTGTCCCCCACGGAACTGGGCTTCTCCGGTCAGGCCGAAGGCCAGAACTCGAGCTTCTCCACTGTCCACACAGGTGTTTGGCCTCGGGAATAAGACGTACGAGCATTTCAATGCCATGGGCAAGTACGTGGACCAGCGGCTGGAGCAGCTTGGCGCCCAGCGCATCTTTGAGCTGGGCCTGGGCGATGACGACGGGAAGTAAGTGCTGAGCTTTCCCCCGTAGGGGTCGCTCTCTCCGTGGGCAGGGGCAGGGGCCATGACTCTGCTGTGAGCACAGCTCACGTCTCCTCTCCTCTCTCCAGCTTGGAAGAGGATTTCATCACGTGGCGGGAGCAGTTCTGGCCGGCAGTATGCGAGTTCTTTGGGGTGGAAGCGACCGGGGAGGAGTCGAGGTGAGTGAAAGGCCATGGGGCATGAGGCGTGGCCTGGGTGCCACTGTGGACACCCTGAGGAGGGGGTGGCAGCAGCTCCGGCATACAGTTGGAGCGTGTTCATTCCTGGGTAAAGGGGCTTAGGGATTCCCTGAGTGTAAGTGGAGGCTGGCTTCCAAGGCATCAGCTGGACACTGGCTGCCCAGCCCAGCCCCTCAGCGCTGCTGCCTGCCTGGGACTCCTGTGGGGCTGAGTTCATCCCCTCTCCTGGCCACCCCCATCCAGGTGTCTACTACGTGGTCCCTTGCCGCCTATATCCTATCTGGACCTCTCACCCGTCATGTTCCCTCTACAGTCCAAGCCTCTCCTCTCCTCTCCAATGGACTAACCCTTGACCTTAGCCTTGTTGTCTCCTTTCCAGCATCCGCCAGTATGAGCTCGTGGTGCACCCAGACATTGACCCAGCCAAGGTGTACGTGGGCGAGATGGGCCGTCTGAAGAGCTACGAAAACCAAAAGCCGTAAGTAGGAGCAAGCAGGACCAAGGGTGTTGTATGCGGTTCCCCAGGGCCTTCCCTCAGGCCCACCACAGGGCTGCCGGTACCAGGCAGGCCTGGGGAGAGCCGCTGTACCCGTGACATCTCGCTGATCACCCTGATGCCCTGTGGTTCTTGGACAAGGACACACAGCAAGGTCAGTGCTGCATCTTAAGTTGAGCTTTGGCAAAAAGGTTCACTTCCTTAGCATCCGCCTCAATTGTGGATTTTTGTCCTTTACCCTGTTCCTTGCTTGGGCTCCAAGTACCCGTGGACTACCCAGCTTCCTGCTCGAGCCTCTCCATACATCTTAGTGCCACTGAGGCCAGGCAGCAGCCCTGCCCTCGTCAGTCCTGTGAGGACAAACTCCCATATCTCAGCCACTCCCAGCCATGTTAGGACCACACAGCTTCTGCTCTGGGGTTCCATCCCCTCAGCAGCAGCCCCCATCTCTTCAGTCAGCCTCCCGTGGACACAGAGTGCAGTGTTTTGGGGCAAGCTTCAGCTTTCCAGGGTCTCCTCAGCCTGCCCACGCTGTGGCATTGATGGTGCTAGAAAAGCCCTTGCCATCATTGGCTTGGTTTCTTCCTGATCCAGGGAAGACCGAAAGGCCCCAGCCAGTTCTGGTACCCTGTGTTCAGTGTAAGCCGAGTCCCCTGGGGACCAGGCCAGTCAGTGAGTCCCTTCTCCCTGCCTAGCCCCTTCGATGCCAAGAATCCCTTCCTGGCTGCTGTCACCACCAACCGGAAGCTGAACCAGGGCACCGAACGGCATCTCATGCACTTAGAGTTGGATATCTCAGACTCCAAGATCAGGTATGTGCCAACCCCTACCTTCCCAGGACCCCAGGGTGGGCACTGAGCTCTCTGTTCCCCATCTCCTGAGCCTCACACCTTCCTCTAGGTACGAATCTGGGGACCACGTGGCTGTGTACCCAGCCAACGACTCGGCCCTTGTTAGCCAGATCGGGGAGATTCTGGGGGCTGACTTGGATGTCGTCATGTCCCTGAACAATCTGGATGGTGAGTTCTGGAATCCAGAGCCTTAGACAGGCATAAGGGCTGGGCTTCTGCCCTGGCCTGCATCTCGGATGCCCAGTGCTTGTGCCGCCCAGACAGCGCCTCACAGGCTGTTCACATTCCAGGGGAGGCTGGGTAGCCGTGCAGTCGGACCTTCTCCTTTTGGCACCCCTCACTGTCTGTCATAGGGGAGGGATGCCCGAGGCCCGGAGGCAGAGCTACCCCTCGCTCCCTAGTCGGGGAAGAGCTTTGAGACAAAGCTTAGTCTCGGGGCTGGCTCTGAAATTACCGTGTGGACCCGGGCTGCTACTGCCTGTTCCTCGCCGACAAGCGCAGGCATGGGTCAGCAGCCCGTGGTGCCCACTGGGCCCCGTCAAGGCCACTCATGTACCAAGAGGCCCTAGGCACAGTGACGCTTCCCAGGGGTGAACCCCAGTACCAGACACAATCCTGGCCCTGGCCTTCTCGTCCCTCAGTGGGACTGTGGGGAGCAACAGAAAAGGAAGTAGGTTCCAGTGGCTGGAGAAACAGCTTGGTGGATAAAAGGCTTGCTGCATGGTGTACCTGAGCTCCGATTCCCAGAGCCTATATAGAAGTCAGAAGCTGTGGCCAACTTCTGAAATCCCAGCATGCCCATGGTAGGAAGGGAGAAAGGACTTCCCAGAAGTCCACAGACCAGTTAGCCTGGCTCACGGGCCCATGAACAGTGAACGAGAGACTGCCTCACACAAGGTGGAAAGCCGGGGCCAACACGCGAAAGTTGGCCTTTTTGACCTTTGCGCGTGCGCAGTGGCGTTCACACAGTCACATACCAGGAAGGAAAGGAAAACAAAACGAAAGGAGTTGGCTTCTGTCCAGCCTCGTAGCGCCTCAAACTGCCCTGCTCTCTCGGAGGCACAGCACTGCCTCCCGTGGGGAGATTTCCTCTGCTGGCCTCTCCACGTCTGGCCAGACGTTCAGGCCTGGCAGGAAGCTCAAGGCCTCTGCCGCAGGGCCATGGAGTCACCAGAAAGGGATGGGCAGGGCACCTGATTCCTGCCACCCAGCCTGGGGTAACAGGGCCTTTTGGCACCTGGCCCAACCCCTGGGGATGACCCCTCACCCCAGTGCACCTTTCCCCCTACAGAGGAGTCCAACAAGAAGCACCCATTCCCCTGCCCCACCACCTACCGCACGGCCCTCACCTACTACCTGGACATCACCAACCCGCCTCGCACCAACGTGCTCTATGAGCTGGCGCAGTACGCCTCGGAGCCCTCAGAGCAGGAGCACCTGCGCAAGATGGCATCGTCCTCCGGAGAGGGCAAGGTGGGCCTGTGCATCCAAGCACCCCCTTCGCCCTACCCCACCTGACCAGCTTCTGCACCCCGTGGGCTGCCCACTTTTCTGCCATGTTTCTCCAGGAGCTGTACCTGAGCTGGGTGGTCGAGGCCCGGAGGCACATCCTGGCCATCCTGCAGGATTACCCGTCTTTGAGGCCGCCCATTGACCACCTGTGTGAGCTGCTGCCAAGGCTGCAGGCCCGCTACTATTCCATTGCCTCATCCTCCAAGGTGAGGGGCACCGCCACTTCTCTAGCATTGGCCAGGAAAGCCACTGAGAACGGGTTTCTAAGGGGATTGGGCGAGTGGGGTCTGGAGAGGCGGCGGTCTGTACAGTGCTCGGTGCACACGTGTGAGGACTTGAGTTGGGATCTCCAGCACCCATGTGAGAAGTTGGGCATGGGCCAAGTGTGGTGGTGCACGTCTTTAATCCCAGCACTCGGGGGGCAGAGGTAGGAGGGTCGCCGTGAGTTCGAGGCCACCCTGAGACTCCATAGTGAATTCCAGGTCAGCCTGGGCCAGAGTGAGACCCTACCTCGAAAAAAAACAAATGGGGCATGACAGCTTGTGCCTATAACCCAGAGCACTGGGGAGAGAGTCAGGAGCATCCCTGGGGCTCACTGGCTAGCCTAGTCGAGCTGAATCGTGAGATCCAGGGTCAGCAAGAGTCTCTAACTCAAAACCCTGAAGGCTGGGGAGATGGCACAGTGGCTCAAAGTGACTGCTGTGCAAGCCCGACAACCTGAGTTCAGATCCCGGCACCCACAGACTAGCAGGAGGCTGTGGTCCCCATCTTCCTGTGGCATGGCAGGAGCTGGAGACAGCTCTCCAGAAGCTTGCCGGCCGTGGTGGTACAGCACTCGGGAGGCAGAGGTAGGAGGACCGCTGTGAGGTCAGGGCCACCCTGAGACTACAGAGTGAGTTCCAGGTCAGCCTGGAGACCCTACCTGAAAAACACACACACACAACTCCAGCAGCTCCCAGGTCAACTAGCCTGGCATATGCAGTGGTGAAGAAGAGACCCCGCCCGAAGGAACCATGAGGTTGACCTCTGACCGTGCACACCCCTGCACACGGACAGAGCCAGGAAAGAGTGCCAGTGCCATTCTCACCCCTTCCTCTAGGTTCATCCCAACTCTGTGCACATCTGTGCGGTGGCTGTTGAATATGAAGCCAAGTCTGGCCGTGTGAACAAGGGGGTGGCCACCACCTGGCTGAGAAACAAGGAGCCAGCTGGCGAGAACGGCCGCCGTGCCCTGGTACCCATGTTCGTGCGCAAGTCTCAGTTCCGCCTGCCCTTCAAGTCCACCACGCCCGTCATCATGGTGGGCCCTGGCACTGGGATTGCCCCCTTCATGGGCTTCATCCAGGAGAGAGCCTGGCTGCGTGAGCAGGGTGAGCTGACGAGGCCTTAGGGGTCCCTGTCATCTGGGAGGGGACAGGCCGGGGACTCCCATTCACCCTGGCTCCCCTTTGTCCAGGCAAAGAGGTAGGGGAGACCGTGCTGTACTATGGCTGCCGGCGCTCGGACGAGGACTACCTGTACCGTGAGGAGCTGGCCCGGTTCCACAAGGACGGCGCCCTCACACAGCTGCGGGTGGCCTTTTCCCGGGAACAGGCCCAAAAGGTGAGGAGGGGACCACGCTGACAGGGCCGGGCTGGGCTGCAGTGCGGGCCTGGACCTGTCACCAACCTCCCTCCTCCTCCCAGGTCTACGTGCAGCACTTGCTGAGGAGAGACAAGGAGCACGTCTGGAAGCTGATCCACGAGGGGGGCGCCCACATCTACGTCTGCGGGTTAGTAGGGATACTCTGTCCACCCCACCCTGCCCCACGGCTTTCGACGAGCCTCACCCCATCTCCTCCTGCTCTCCCAGGGATGCTCGGAACATGGCCAAGGACGTGCAGAATACCTTCTATGACATTGTGGCCGAGTTTGGACCCATGGAGCACGCGCAGGCTGTGGACTACGTCAAGAAGCTAATGACCAAGGGCCGCTACTCACTGGACGTGTGGAGCTAGGAGCCACCGCCCTTCCACCCCTCGCTCCCGTAATCTCTTCCCTTGCTCCCTCCTGCCAGCCTCCGCCTCCTGGTGGGGACTGTTTGCCTTGTCACAGGGAGGTCTAGGGACAGACTCCTCCAGGCCCAAGTTGTGCCCTTTGGGTCCCTGGGCTGAGCCCGGTCCACTGTAAAGGCAGCCCAGCCCTGGGGCACACAGCGGAGGAACCAGGCCCACCCTCGGCGACACCTCAGGCCCTCAGCGCTCCTCTTCCGCTGAGCTGGGGCCTGGCCCCGCCATGATTTTCAATGAGTGTAAATAACTTTAAATAACCTCTGGCCCTTGGAATAAAGTTGGGGTTGTTTTGTAGTTGTTGTTTCCAGCGTTCGCCTGGTATTTCTTAAGCAGTCCGGGACCTCCCCATGGGATCTACTTCACTCAGATCCCAGAAGCCCCAAGATGTTCCACGCTGGGGACTCCAAAGTCGCGAGAACACATGCGTTGGGTACCTGTGCCTCTCCTCCTTTATTGAGGCCCAGAGCCCAGCTGCTCCGGACTGGGGTCTAGGCCCAAACCTTCCTCAGGGCCCACAGAGCCCACAAGGCACAGAAGGGACCCCTCTATACACACACAGGGGTGCCCCAGCCTCCCACTCCATGCAGCACACACAGGTGGGAGCCCCTTTGGGGCCGGCTGGTGAGTCTAGCTCATTCTTTCTTGCTTCCATGCCGCTGGCTATGAAACTTCTGGTGCACGACCCGCAGCGTGGTGAAGAAATTGCCCAGGAAGAGGAGGAGGAAAGGGAAGCCACACATGAGCACCTGCGAAGAGCAGGGCAGCCAGGGTCAGGACGGGCCCAGCCAGCCGCTCAGCCTCCTCCAGGCCCCTGCTCACCTGCCACTCCTTGCACTGAGGGTCCCGGGCCAGACTAAACAACGTCAGCGCATTAAACAGCTGCCAGAACTGAAAGGAAGGTTTTCTGGGTGAGCCTGGTGTCTGCTAGAGGCCAGAGGCAGAGTAGGGGGGCAGGGGACACCCAGGCACAACTTACATGTCCAAAGAAGAGGAAAGGAAGCAGGAAGGTGAGGCCCCGCCACATCCAAGACTGGAAACCCTCTGCAGGGGTCAGAGGCCAGGACAATGACCAGGACAGGTGAGATAGGACACTCCTTCGGAAACCCTCCCCTTGCTCTCCCCCCCACACCCCTTCCTAGCAGCCCAGCCCGGCTGTAGGGCTGACTCACCGACGGTGAGGTCCATGGTGTGTCTCTCCCCCAGGGCACGCAGGCGGTACAGACAGCCGCTCTGGTAATAATACTGCAGGAATTGTACAAAACCTGGGGGACCAACAGGATGGGTGTCCATCAGAGCCACACAGGGCCATGAGCTCTCTCCCTGCCCTTCCCCCAACCTGACACTCACTCTGGTACATGGAGAAGGACAGAAATTGGTTCCTGAACTTCTGGTACATGAGACCATCAGGCCTAGAAGGAAAGCAGAGGGAGGGTTGAGGCACCTTGAAGACCTAGTGTCTCTGTGGTTTGGATGTGAACTGGCCCCACAGGCTCGTGCTTTTGAACGCCTGGTCCTGGGTGGGTGGCACTCAGGGAAGGCGGCAGAACCTTAGGAGGAAGTGGGTCATGAGGAGCAGGACTCAAGGCTTTAAGAGTCTGGCCCCACTTCCTGGTCGTTTTCCGCCTCCTCACTGCCTGCATCGTGGCCAGCTCACCTTCCGCTCCTGCTGCCACGTACTGGGCCCCCAGCCCTGGAAACTGAGCCAGAATACACCCTTCCTTGAGTTGCTGCCAGTCAGGTGTCTGCCCACTGAAACAAGGAAGTAACTGATAGTCTCCCACCCTGTCCCCTGCTAGCTGAGCTCCATCACTTACCACGTCAGCATCACCCCCGACAGGAACGTGGACACGTAATGATGGAAAACCCACCAGCCTTTGATCCTGTGCGGGAACACCACTGTCACTCCTGTCCCCACAGCACCAGCGCGCAGGGACAGGGAGCGGGTTGATATGGGGAGAAGCCACGGCCCGGCCTGGTTCCTGCCTCCTGCACCACCGCAGCCCGCCCGCCCGCCCCACCCTCCACACGGGCGCACCGGGAGCCGTTGTTGATGAGGATGCTTTCGCGGATGGTCAGCGTGCAGTAATACCAGACCAGTAGGAAGTTGAAGGCTGCATCTGTCACCCTGGGGAGGTGACACAGAAAGGTTTGTGCCTAGGAGGAGGGCTCAGACTGGCCCCTGACCCTGGCCTCGGCACACCCACCTGGAGTTGAGCAGGAAGCGGCAGGTGAAGGAGATGAGGATGAGGATGATGGTGAGGCAGAGCTTGAACTTCTCATACTCGTCTTTGTAGGCAAACCTGGGGAGCATTGGCATTGGCGGTTGGTGGGGGGGGGGGAGGCCTCTCTCAACACTATCCCTGGAGGTCACAAGGCAGCATAGGGCCATAACCCCTGAACCCTGGGTCAAGCTAAGTCGGGAGAGGGGAGTGGAAGGCTGGGTGAGACCCGACCCATGGCAACGATCACATACTTAGCCTGCTTGCTCAAGAGTGTCACGTTGACATTCCCCAGAACCAGGCTCAAGTACAACCTAAGAACAGAAGAGAACCCACTGTAGTTTGCACGTGAATTACGCACAGGCTCACTCTGCTCGAACACTCATCTCCTGGTGTGCAGCTGACACTGTTTGGGAAGACTGAAATCTTGAGGAGGTGGAGCCTCGCTGGGTCAGGCGGGTCACGGAGGCAAGCCTGGCAGTTTTGTACCCTACCCTGCTCGCGGCTCACCCGCTGCTTCCTGCCTCTGGCTGCAATGGGACAGGCGGGCCTCCTGCTCCTGCCGCCATGTCCTCCCTGCTGAAAGGGAATGTTCCTCTTGAAAAAAGCCAGGGTAAACTCACTCCTTCCTGAACCTGCTCCCTGGCAGGTATTTATTCATCATGACAGGTAACTAAGACAGGCTCTGAGTGACAGAAGAAAAGAGAACGGCTCCAAGCATGCTGCTCCCTCTCCAACCACTTGCAACGGCCTTGGCAGACACTGTATACAGCATCCAGCCTCTCTCACTGCCTAATCCTAACCCGGGGAGAAGCAACGTCCCCTGCCTGCCAGGTCTGGTCTGGAGCCTTCCCACCTTGGTTCTTGGGAGAAACTTGGCTCTTCCACTCCCCAGGAAGCTATCCCTGCATCCTGGGTCAGTCCTCAGCTATGGAGCGCAGGGCTTGGCGACGGGGTGGAAGATCACGTTCTGAGGCTGTCCCATGACTCCTTGCTACCTCTATTCCAACCTCCTCAGCCCTGGAGCTGCAGAGATGCTCAGTGGTTAAAAGCACTTAAAGCACTTGCTGTGAATGCCTGACTAGAGTGTGGATCCCATGTAATGCCAGATGCAAGCAGTGCACACTTCTGTAACCCCAGGGCACCTACAGCAATGGGAGGCGGGCTCAGGAGACTCCCCAGACACTCACCAGCTAGCCTTCTGCAGGGGCAAGAAAACAACAATAGACTGTCTCAAACAAGGTAGAGGACGAGGACCAACACCCCAAGGTTGTCCTCAGGCCTCCACACACACGCCAGGGGACACACATGCCCCAAAGCACACAAGCACACCAAAAGAACCTCAGGGAAAAAGGTGCACGCCTTTAATCCCAGCACTCAGGAGGCAGAGGTGGGAAGATCACCGTGAGTTCAAGGCCAGCCTGAGAGACTACACAGTGAATTCCAGGTCAGCCTGGACTAGAGTGAAACCCTACCTTGAAAACATTAGAAAAAGGGGAAAAAAAAAAAAAAAAGAAAAAAGAAAAAACACCTCAGCCCTCCCTTCAATACTTTCAGTACTCAGGCTGTTTCCATCCCTCCCACCACAAAGCTCGTGTGTTCTCAGCCAGAGAAACTCCAATGACAGCAAAGACACCGACGCTTTTTAAACAGTTGTCCCCAACACAGCAGCTCTTGTCCGCTCAGGCATCCATCAGCATGGCACAGGAATTTACCAGTTCACTGCTCCACGGTGGTCCCAGCAGCGGCCGCTCGAATCCACTCCCACAGAGTACTGGGGATCTGAACTCAGGTCCTCACGCTTCCGCAGCCAGCGCTCTACCCGCTGAGCCCTCTCCCCAGACCACGTTCACCGCTCCTCTCCTTCCGTGCAGTACCACGAACCCAAAGAGCCAGGTTTGGCTTCCACCCAGGTCCCCTGACTTTCAGGAAGTACTTCCTTCCTTGCACTAGCCAACCTCACCTGCCGGCCCCGGCCCGTCATCTGACCAGCCGGTTCTTGCCTTTTTTCCTTCCTTTCTCAGTCAGGGTCTTACATAACCTAGACTGGCCACAAACTTGCTATGTAGCCGAGGATGACGCTGAACTTCTGATTCCTCTGTTACTAACTCCCGAGTACTGGGGTTATAGCGTATAGCACCCCCCCTTTTTTTTTTCCACAAATGCCCACGTGTGTGCACATGCATGTGGAAGCCAGAGGGACAACCTTGGGTGTCATCCTCAGGAACGCTTTCCACTTTTGTCATGAGACAGGGCCTCACCTGGTATGGGGGTACACACCTTTAATCCCAGCACTAGGAAGGCAGAGGCAGGAAAGCCATGAAGTCTGAGGGCAGCCTGGGACTACAAAGTGAGTTCCAGACAGTGAGACCCTACCTCGAAACCCCTGGAACCCCTGAAAAAAAAAAAAAAGATTCAAGAAACAGGGTCTCTCAGAGGCCTGGAGTTTGGCGGCCAGCAAGGCCCGGGGACCCTCGTCTCTCTGCCCGACACTGCAGGTGCAGCCGCCTCGCTCACAGCTCTTCTTGGATGTCGGGAACCAAACTCAGGCCTTCGTGCTTGGAAGGCAAGGACTTTATCAACTGAGCTGTCTTCTCGGCTCCTGACTCATTGTTTGCTTGCTTGCTTGCTTGCTTGGTTAGTTGGTTGGTTTTTCGAGATAGGGTCTCATTCTGGTCCAGGCTGAACTGGAATTCACTATGCAGTCTCAGGGTGGCCTCGAACTCACAACGATCCTCCTACCTCTGCCTCCCGAGTGCTGGGATTCAAGGCGTGCCCCATCACGCCCGGCTTTGATTTATTGTTTTGAATAGGGTCTCACTGTATAGCTCAGGCTTCCCTCAAACTACATAACCAGGTTAGCCTTGCATTCACTATGTAGCCCAAGATGACCTCCTGCCTCAGCCTCCCAGGTGCTACGATCACAGGCACATCCCACCATGTCCTGTTAACTCACTCTTTGGTCTCTGAAGTCAGTACAGGCATCTCCTAGACCACAAGGTTTGCTTATGTCACCTGGGCCCTCTAATCAAAGCTCCCAATCACAACGAGCTGTCACAGCCAGCCAAGTGGCCAGATACAGATCAGACTGCTCCAACCACCTGAAGTGACCCAGAGCATCTTGACTGGCTGAATGAATGGCAAGGGGCAGCACTGGGCTTCGGGCTGCTCTACCAGGAGAGGCCGCTGCTGGGAGCTGCCGGTGGGGAGACTCACCCGTTCTTCTTGGGCAAATAGGCCTCCATGTCAAAGAAGAGGCCTTGGCGTTCCTTCATCTGGTCTTCCAGCTCCTGCGCTGCTTCCTGAGCCTCTGCCGGGAGGGAGGGTCTGCATCTAGTGGTAGGGCAGAATCCCGAAGGGCAGAGGGATAAACAAGGACCACAGGGGGGAACAGTCAGCACCCAGGGAGACCCCCCGGGCAGCTGTGGGGAGGCTCACTTTTTCAGCGCCAGGCCTAGCTCCTGCACTCGCTTCTTCTGGCGCGCGATTGAGCTGGCACAGCCGTTCTGCAGCTTAGTCAGTTCCTCTAGCTTCAGACGGTAGAGCCGGTGCGTCTCCTGGGACAGGAAGAAGGTGTGGATCTCAGGCTCCCGGGGCAGAACACTAGCTCCCTGGATGGTGAAAGCTTGCTGAGCCCGCCAGGGACCTCCAGGAGACTGCTCAGCCCCAGTGGCAAGCGAGGAGCCGCACATCTTCCTGCACACCCCGAGTCCCACCCTGCTAGGCCTGCGGGCAGTCACAGGTCACGGCCCCCAGCCTTGCGCGAGCTACCCCATGCCTCCTCACCCTCCCCTGCCTGCCCAGCCTACAAGAACCGGGCTGATCTAAGGTGAGGTCATCCGTGATGCCTTTCTGATCAGGAATTCCTGATGCTTCTTACCAGGTTAAAGGTCACCAGGCTTCCTGCCCTAAGGACAGTCCCCTCCCTCAAGCACCTTTGGCCCAAAGCTTCTCCAAGCCCTTTGCCCGGGGGAGGGGAAGAGGGGGTGAATCTATAGATGGGGCAGGGGCCAATGTGGAGAAATCAAGGCAAGGGCTGAGGGGAACACAGTGGTAGCCAGGCCAGGAGACCGCGAACACTTAGGACTCCAGGGAGGAGTGCTAGTGACAGCCAGCTGGGCAGCACCACAGCTGAAATGAAGACATGAAGGGGCTGAGCCTGGTCCAGCAACGGTCTAACCCAGTCTCCAGTTAGCCAGGCTCTGCTCTGTGTCTGGCTTTACAATCTCAGTAGGGGCCACCATACAGACCCCCTCAGGCCCCAGCATGATTCACCTCTGCCCTGCCACAGCCACCACCTGGTCCTTCCCCGACAAGGCAGCAGCTTCCTTCTCCCTGGCATGAGGTCAGAAATGCCACATACAAACCCCATCCAGACAGTTCCTGTGGGGAGCTTTCCCAGTGTCCTGTCCTCAGACTCCAAACCTAGCCAGGCCCGGCCCCGCCCACTCTCCCTTCAAGAGCCACGTGGACCCCGTCAAGCCCCTTCCCGTCCCTAGGTGGAGGCTGTCCCTCAGTTTGGGATGGCTTATCGTCACATACACACACCCCGCCCTCTCTATACAAAGCTGGACTTCACCTAAGTCTTGTTTCCCCGCAGTGTCCAGCAGGGAGGTGATGGCTTATCCGCGGGTGAGGACTGTGGTGACCCGCAGCACGTTTGCAGGGTGACTGATCTAAAAACGCTGGGCCAGAATGGCTGAGTCGGGGTTAGGGGGCGGCTGCTCTCCAGGAAAGGGGGCCGGGATAGGGCCAGGATGCAAGAAGAGGCACAACCAAGGAGTCCGGGCCCTCTCTTCGAGGCTTTTGCAGGGTCTCCGGAGGGCACAGCGGGATCCCGCGGGGGCACGCAGGGGTCCGCGCTGGCAGTCGGGGCTGCCGTCGGACACTCAAGGGGACTCCGGCAGCCGGCGTCCTGAGCTCCCCGGGAGGGACACCAAGCTCCTCGCCGTGTGACCCGGGGGCTGCCCGACCCTTGACCCCGAGCCAGAGAGACGTGGCCGGGGGCCAATAGGCGGCCGCCGCGGGGCTCACCTGGATGCCCTGGAAGTCCTGCTGCAGATCCTCCCAGTCGCGAAGGCAGTCCCCCAGCGGGCCCGGGGGCTGCATGGCTGCCCACGCCACAGGGCGGCACCGAGCCGCGGCTGGACTGGAGGACTACGGCGCCGCAACCACGGACGGCCCGAGGCGCCTCCGCCTCGGCCCCCGCCGCCGCCCCCGTCCGCTTCCGGGCTCGCGCGGCCGCTACTGCCAACGGGAAAAGGCCCGGCGCAGGCCGCGCGCTGGCCCCGCCCCCCGGGACAGCCAATCGGAGCCAATCGGAGCCGAGGGGCGGGGAGTGGGCGGGGCCGCGCGGAGGGCATCTCCGGGCTGCGCTGCGCTCCGCTCCGCAGAGGGGCTGGGGCGGGCATCGGAGAAGGCAGGCTGCGGCCCCCTGGCGTGGTCTCCGTTCTTGGTGCCAGCTTTTAGCATAGGAGGTGACAAGTCACCGCCACGCTCTGTCCTTTGGAAAGCTGCGTCTCTTTGGGCACACAGTTCCGAGACTCTTGGCTCACTGGGATTTTTCACAGCCAACCCACCCTGTGCCTCCATACTCATCTCTGTGGTCCTGGTCCTTCCCACAGCCACCACGACTGCGCCCATGTGTTTCTGCTTGAAACTTCCTAAGGTCTCTACAGAGCGCAGCAGGAAACTCCCTCCCTTTCTCTATGGCCATCTAGGCTCCATCCAACCAGAGACTGACCACAGCCACTTAACGTCCCCTTCAGCAAAATCTCACTCCTACTGGAGCTTGGCCTAGAGATGGGCACACCCACTCCATGCTCACATGCCTCTGTGGAAAGTTCTAAGAGGTACGATGGTGGTCTCCCCTCCTAGCCTCACCCATGTGGTAGCTGGGAATGTTTGTTGAATGATGGGCAGGCTAAACTGCGCATCAGTGTCACTGCGGGTGCTCCCTACCAATTTCTGTGGGTGTTGTCAGGTCTAGGAAAGTGTACTTGGACAACTACTTCTAAAGATGTATAGAACGGGCTGAAGAGATGGCTTAGCAGTTAAGCGCTTGCCTGTGAAGCCTAAGGACCCCGCGAGGCTCAGTTCCCCAGGACCCACATTAGCCAGATGCACAAGGGGGTGCACGTGTCTGGAGTTCTTTTGCAGTGGCTGGAGGCCCTGGCGCTCCCATTCTCCCTCTCTCTCTCTCTCTGCCTTTCTGTGTCTGATGCTCTCAAATAAATAAAAAATGAACAAAAATTTTTAAAAATGTATAGGACTTACAGGAACTGGGGAGATGGCTCCGTTGGTAAAGTGCAAGCACGAAGACCTGAAACTAATCCTCAAAACCCACATTAAAATGCTGGGTATGGGCTGGAGAGATGGCTTAGCGGTTAAGCGCTTGCCTGTGAAGCCTAAGGACCCCGGTTCGAGGCTCGGTTCCCCAGGTCCCACTTTAGCCAGATGCACAAGGGGGCGCACGTGTCTGGAGTTCGTTTGCAGAGGCTGGAAGCCCTGGCGTGCCCATTCTCTCTCTCTCCCTCTATCTGTCTTTCTCTCTGTGTCTGTCGCTCTCAAATAAATAAATAATAAAAAAAATTAAAAAAAAATGCTGGGTATTGGGCTGGAAAGGCGCTGGGATGATCTGAGAAACCTTAAGACCCAGGTTGTAGTCCCCAGGACCCACGTAAGCCAGATGCACAAGGTGGCGCATGTCTGGAGTTCTTTTGCAGTGTGCATATTCTATCTGCCTTTCTCTCTCTCCAGTAAATAAATATTTAAAAACGAAATGTTGGCCATAGTGACACACACCTAGAATCTCAGCATCTGAGCAATGGGGAGGTGGACATAGGAGGATCCCTAGTATTCCCTGGCCAGCCTAATTGGTCAGCTCCAGGCCAATGAGAGACTATGTCATAAAGAAGGTGGGTGGCATTCTTAAGGTTGTCCTCTGGCCTCCAGCCATGTATGCATGTACACCCACACACATGCACACATGTATTTAAACAGTGTTGTGGGATTTCTGGAAACCTGGAAGTAGCTGGAAACGCCTCCTTCACAGTGAGTTGGGGCAAATTCCAACTGACCAAGGCGGGTGGGCAGATTGCTCGCTCTGGAGATGAGGCCCGGACCCTCATTCTGAGAATTTCTAGAGTCTAGCCTTAGCCTATGGGCCTGGCATCTCCGGGGCTGGGCGATCACCATTATCCTTGGGTGGACATCGTGACAACCTCTCTCTCTCTCTCCATGGACCCACACAAGGCATCCTCTGGAGCACCTCCCCCAAAGAAACTTCCAAAGGGTCCACATCTCCTCTGTGTCAGACAGCAGCCAAAGGCAGTTCCCGCAGACGAGGCAGGACCGCCCAGGATGCTTTTGGGCATGCAGGTCCTTGAGGAGGCTGCGCACAGTGTAGCTGCTATGATGAGTGAACCGAGGGTCTAGAAAGTCCAGGCTGGGTGGTGCACACCTGTGATCTCAGCATTTGGGAGGAGGAATTAAGGGGATTGTGAGCCTGAGCCCAGCCTAGGCTAGATAATGAGAGTGTGTATCTCTAAAAAGGGAAAGGAGTTGAGAAAGAACCAATCCAACAGGCAGACAGTAGTCCTCAGGCAGCAAAGGCCTGCTTCTTCCAGAACAACTCAAGTACCACAGAAAGCCCCAAGCAAACTTTTTCACCATCACCAGACCACAAGTGACGATCAGTAGATGGGCTCCGAGATGTCTGTAATATAGTCTCCCAGGATGGTTTTCTCCCACTCTGACAGCTGAGTCACCAAGCCCCGATTCGGACGCATGTTGGCTTTGCATTTCTTGACGTGGGCCCAGGACCTCTGTGAATAGAGAAAGGAGAGCTTGGGGAAGGACATAAATAAATAAAGAGAGCCGATGTTTGTGGAGTGGAAGATATGGTATTAAGATGTCAAGGCCAGGCGTGATGGCGCACACTTTTAATCCCAGCACTTGAGAGGCAGAGGTAGGAGGATCGCTGTGAATTCAAGGCCACCCTGAGACTACATAGTGAATTCCAGGTCAGCCTGGGCTAGAGTGAGACCCTACCTCGAAAAACCAAAACCAAAAAGAAAAAACAAATGACGACAATCCCACTCTAGATCACAGCCACTTTAGGAAGGCCAGGAGGCGCCTGCCCAGGGGCCCAACAAGGCTTGAGAGCTGTGTGCACACATGGCTGGGGAGATGGCTCGGTGGGTGGAAGTGCTTAAGTGCTCACTGCACCAGTGAGAGGACCAGAGTTTGAGTCTCCAGAACCCACATAAAAGTCAGCCATGGTGGTAAACTGATAAATAAAATCGTTTAAAATAAATTTAAAAAAAAGACCAGCAGTGAATTTATCAGGGCAAACAACCCTAGGGGCTGACTGTTCTCAAATGTTTTATTAAAGCTGTAACTTGGAAGAGGTATCTCTGTGGGCAGGTCCTGGGGTTCAGCCCTAAGGTGTTCCAGACTAAGGTACACGGAGTGCTTGAGCTCGGCCGGGGCTCCTGCTGTGTGCTTGCTGGTGGTTTCTTCTCTCTGTGTGGATCTGTGAAAGGAGGCCAGCTTCTTCCGCCATGATGGCACTTCCCCTGATCTGTAAGCCTGAAATAAATCCAGTCTTCCTCCCATGAACTGGAGGTTCATCTCAGCAACGCGCAGCTGACTACAAAACCCTTTTATAGCACTGCTTTTGAATCCAGGGCCAGGCCTCCTGTGAAGACCGCGGGGGCACGCATGGGAGCTCGTGTCGGTGGGGAGACACAAGCTGGGGCACAGAGTAGCCTCAACAAAGGTCTGCATTGACACTGGATGAATGACTGGATCGACAAGTACGGAGGGCAGGTTCTCTGAAGGAGGAAAATGAGAGCTGCCTTCCTTCAGGTGCTGTGCTCATGCTGAAGGTTCTGGCATGACAGAAGGGGTGGAGCTGGGCTGCGTTAAACTAGGAATGGAGATAACTTACCTCACGCTGATCAGCAGCATATATGAAAACCCCATAGCTGACATCATACTCTATGAATGGAGAATGACTAAAGTTTTCTCTCTGTGATCAGAAACAAGGATGCCCACTTAAATTTTATTTTATTTTATTCATTTGAGAGACAGACCAATAGAGAGAGAGAGAGAGAGAGAGAGAGAATGATAGGCATGCCAGAGCCTCCAGCCACTGCAAACGAACTCCAGATGTATGCAGCACCTTGTGCATCTGGCTTCTGTGGGTCCTGGGGACTCGAAGCTGGGTCCTTTGCCTTTGCAGGCAAATGCCTTAACTGCTAAGCCATCTCCCCATCCCAATGCTGACTTTTACTGTGTCTATTCAATATAGTACTGGAAGTCCTAGCCAAAGCAATTAGGCAAGAAAAAGAAAGAAAAATGCATCCACATTGGAAAGGAAGAAATAAAGCTATCTGATCAAAGAGGACATAATGTCATATGTAGAAAATCCTGAAGATGGATGTCACACATACACACAGAGGTCAGAACTAATGCATTCAGCAAAATTACAGGGTTGGGGCTGGAGAGATGGCTTAGCAGTCAAGGTGCTTGCCTGTAAAGCCTAAGGACCCAGGTTTGATTCCCCATTACCTACAAAAGCCAGACGCACAAGGTAGCTAGAGGCGCCGGCACAGCCATTCTGTCTGCCAATCTCTCTCTCTCTCCCCTCTCAAGTAAATAAGTTAAATATTTTTAATTACATGGTAATAAAATAACACATAACTCTTAGTTCTGGGCTGGAGAGATGGCTTAGCAGTTAAGGCACATGCCTGTGAAGCCTAAGGACCCAGGTTCGATTCTCCAAGTCCCATGTAAGCCAGATGCACAAGGGAGCACATGTGTCTGGAGTTCCTTTGCAGTGGCTGGAGGCCCTGGCATGCCCATTCTCACTCTCTCTCTCTCCTTCTCTGTCTCTAATAAATAAATAAAATAAACTTAAAAAAATAACTCTTAGTTCTGTTTCTATATAGTAACAGTGAACAATCCAAATCAATTCTACTTCAGTGACATCATAAAGAGTAAAATATTTGACCAAAGAGACAAAAGACAGTGAAGACAACCAAGAGTTAGCTAGGCTGGGGGATGCACGCCTATAATTCCAGTCCTGGGGGCTGAGGCAAGAGGCTCATGAGGTTGAAGCCAGCCTTGGTGATATAGTGAGACCCTGTTTCAAACAAATACAGCTACAATGCACTACTCAACTAAATTAAAGACATAGATACATGGGAAGACATCCCATATTCTTGCTTTGCAAAACATAATTACTAAGGTATAAATCCTATTCAAAAAAACAAAATCTTACAGACTTATGGGGCTGAGGAGATGGCTTGATGGTTGGAAATGTTTGCTTTTAAAGCCTGCTGCCCTGGGCTCAAGTCCCCAGGACCCACATAAAGCCAGAAGCATGAGTGGTGCATGTGTCTGGAGTTCATTTGCAGCAGTAAGGGGCCCTCTAGCATCTGAACACTCATTAGTCAGTAATTCAGTAATAAGTAAATAAAGTTATTTTTTAAATTTTGGGGCTTGAGAGATGGCTTAGTGGTTAAGACACTTGCCTGCGAAGCCAAAAGACCCAGGTTCATTCCCCCAGGTTCCATGTGAGCCAGATGCACAAGGTGGCATATAGGTATAGAGTTCATTTGAAGTGGCTAGAGGCCCTGACACACCCATTCTCTCCCTTCCTCTCTCTCTCTCTCTCTCTCTCTATGCCTCTTAAATAAATAAAGATAAAATATATGCCAGGTGTGGTGGCACACACCTTTAATTCTAACACTTAGGAGGTAGAGGTAAGAGGATTGCCATGAGTTCAAGGTCACCCTGAGATTACATAGTAAATTCCAAGTCAGCCTGGGCTAGAACAAAACCCTACCTCTGGGTGAAAAAAAAAAAAAAAAAAAATATATATATATATATATATATATATATATATATATATATATATATATGGAAGCCAGGTGTCATGGCACATGCCTTTAGTTCCAGCACTCAGACGTGGGAGGATCACCATAAGTTTGAGGCTATCCTGAGACTACATTGTGAATTCCAGGTCATCCTGGGCTAGAGTAAGACCCTACCTCAAAAAAACTAAAACAGGCCGGGCGTGGTGGCGCACGCCTTTAATCCCAGCACTCGGGAGGCAGAGGTAGGAGGATTGCCATGAGTTCAAGGCCACCCTGAGATGACAGAGTTAATTCCAGGTCAGCCTGGACCAGAGTGAGACCCTACCTCGAAAAAAAAAAAAAAAAAAAAAAAAAACTAAAACAGGCCAGATGTGGTGGCACATACCTTTAATCCCCGCACTCAGGAGGCAGAGGTAGGAGGATCGCTGTGAGCTGGAGGCCACCCTGAGACTACATAGTGAATTCCAGGTCAGCTTGGACTAGAGTGAGACCCTACCTCGAAACAAAGAAACAAACAAAACAAAAGCAGGAAAGATGGTTTAGCAGTAAAGGCATTTGTCTGCAAAGCCAAGGACCCAGGTTTGATTCCCCAGGATCCATGTAAGCCAGATACACGAGGGGGCACATGCATCTGGAGTTTGTTTGCAGTGGCTGGAGGCCCTGGTGTGCCCATTCTCTCTCCTTTTCTCTTCCTCTCTCTGTCTTAAGTATATAAATAAAAATAAATAAAATCTTTAAAAAAATTCTTGAGCCAGGCATGGTGATGCACGCCTTTAATCCCAGCACTCAGGAGGCAGAAGTAGGATTGCTGTGAGTTCAAGGCCACCCTGAGATTAAATAGTGAATTTCAGGTCAGTCTGGGCTAGAGAGAGACTCTACCTCGCAAACCTCCGCTCCCCAGAAAAGAAGTGACTTAAGGGAAGAAGGGTTTATTCTAGCTCATAGTCATGGCAGGATGGGGGAAGCATGGTGGCAGGAGCAAGAGGCAGCTGCTCGCATTGCAGCTACAGTCAGGAAGGAGAGAGAGATGAATGTTGGTGTTCAGCCTGCTTTCTCCTTTTGCTGCACTCTGAGACCCCAGCCCACAGTTATGGTGGGTCTTCCCTCCTCAATATAATCTAGAAACTCTCTCAAAGACATGCCCAGGGACTTGTCTCCTGGATGATTCTAGATCTCATCAACTTAACAAAGGAAATTAACTATTGAACCCAGTCCTGAGTGAGCGGGGCCTCAGCCCTGTGGCAATCTAGCAGGAGCTCTGGAGCTTTCAGTCAAGATGAGAAGCCAGACTTCTTGGAAGTCAGCACTACCTGGCTAAGATGTCAGCAGTAGTCAGTGTTCCTTAAACTTTGTTTTCTGAGTTTTGTTTTGTTTTTTCAAGGTGGGGTCTGGCTCTAGCTCATGCTGTCCTGGAATTCAGTACGTACTCTTAGGGTAGCATCGAACTCATGATGATCCTCCTACCTCTGCCTCCTGAGTGCTGGGATTAAAGGTGTGTGTCACCAAGCCCTGCCCTTAAATTTGTTTTCAGGCTTTCACTAATGTGCAAATTCCAGAGGCCAGATGCCATCAATCACCAACCTTGGTGACTGTAGTCCTTTCACCTGTGCAGGGCAGGCCAGTAGTAACCTAGAATGGTGGTGCCTCAATTGCTTCATAATCTTTGTGAAGTTGCGTGGTTTAAAAAATTTTTGTGTTGTTTATTTGTAAGCAGAGAGAAAGGTGAGACAGAGAGAATGGGTGCACCAGGGCCTCTAGCCACTGCAAACAAACTCCAGATGCATGCACCACTTTGTGCATCTGGCTTTACGTGGGTCCTGGGGAATTGAACCCAGATCATCAGGCTTTGTAGGCAAGCGCTTTAAATGCTGAGCCATCTCTCCAGCCCTCAGTTACATGTTTTTATAGCTCCTCAAGTTTGTTCTTATTTCTAAGGCAGACTCATGTACAATCACAAACACATATTAACTACCAAAGTTGTGGGTCTTTTTTGTTCGTGTTTGCAGTACTGGGAATCGGATCCAGAGCCTTGTGCATGCTGGGCAAATGGCCGGCTGCTGAGCCCTGGCTGCGGCCCCGCTCTCTTGTGTTTGCCACTGGGCAGGCTGACTGGCTCACAAGCTCAGGATGTTCAACTCCCACAGAGTAGTAGGCACATTACAATTGCAGATGCTTGTGCTACTTTGTGTCCAGTTTTTTTTTTTGGGGGGGGGTATATCCAGCTTTTTATTTATTTGAGAGAGAGGGAGAGAAAAAAATGGGCATGCCAGGGCCTCCAGCCATTGCAAACAAACCCCAGATACACATGTGCCACCTTGTGCATCTGGCTTGTGTGGGTACTAGGGAATTGAACCTGGGTCCTTTGGCTTGTCAGGCAAGTGCCTTAACCACTAAGCCATCTCTCCAGCCCATGTCCAGCTTTTAAGTGGGTGCTGGGGTTGTTAGCTCATGCTAGGATGTGAGTGCCACAAAGCTAGGGTCTGATTGCTGGCACATGACCACTCAATCAAACTAGTCAGTTTTCCATGACCACAACAAATGCCAGAGATAATCAACCTGGGGAGAGGAAAGGTCTGCGTTAGCTCGTGATGTCTGTCTCTCTGGTTTGGGATCTATGGTGAGGCAGGAGATTGGGGTGGAAGTTCATGGTGAAACAAAACTGCTTGTCTTGTGGCTGGGAAGTGAAAGGCGAGAAGAGGTTGAGGTCAAGGGCACACCCCTCATGCAGTGAATGGAGGACCTCTCACCAGGCCCCACTGCTACCCACTATCATCTCCCAACAGTGACCCACACGGGGTCCAAGCCTGTGACACGTAGTGTATTCGTCACTCTCTTCTTGCTGTGAATGAGCACCTGACCCACAGCAATTCAGGAAGTGAAAGGTTTGTCTTAGTGTACATCGCGAGGTGATATTGTCCACTGAGACCAGCCACCTCTGCACATGTCAGCCAGAGGTGGGAAGCAGGGACCCACTTCCTTCAGCAATGCTCCACCGCCTAAAGGTCCGAACCTTCCCAAGCAGCGCCAGAGTTGCGGAGCAACTGTTTGAACACGGGAGCCTGAGGGGGACACTTCAAAGTTGGCCACAGCAACTGTAGACTCTTACACTGTAGCAAAATATAGGGAACATAAAGTTTACCATTTTACCTATTTTTAGGCATTAGGTACAAACACATTACTGCATAACCATCACCACCGCTGACTCCAGAACTCTGCATCTTCTCAGACTGCAGTTCTGTTCTACTAAACAAAAACTCGCCGTTCCCCCTCGCTGGGCCCTGGCCTCTGCCTTTCAGTCCCTGTCGTCTTGACACTCTAGTTCCCTGGTGCCATACGGTTCCTCTGTCCTGATGAGCACAGTGTCCTCAACGTTCAGTCATGTTGTGACAAATGCCTGCATTTCCTTTCTTTTAAAAAAACCTTATGATTTTTTTTTCTTACTACAGAACTGCATATCAAAACCAGGAGCTGTTAGGCAAATGCTGTGCTAGTGAGCTCCATCCAGCCCTTGAGAAAATGTTGTGTGTACGTGTGTACATGCACGGGCGTGGGGGGGGGGGCGTGTGCGATGCCAGAATACAGCCTCAGGTGTTGTGCCCCAACCACCACCCACCTTTTTAACAGGCTCTCATTGGTCTGGAGCTCATCAATAGCCAGTGAGCCCCAGCAATTCTCCTCAGCTCCGGGATTACAGGCGGCACCACCACATCTGGCTTCCTAAAACGTAGGTGCTAGTGATCAAACTCAGGTCCTCAGAGGTAAGTGCTTTATCAGCCCTCTTTTTTAGGATGTTGGTTTCTTTTTCTTTTCTTTCTTTTTTTCTTTCTTCCTTTCTTTTTTTTTTTTGTGTGTGTTTTTTCAAGGTAGGATTTCTCTCTAGCCCAGGATGACCTGGAATTCCCTATGTAGTCTCAGAGTGGCCTTGAACTCATAAAGATCCTCCTACCTCTTCCTCCTGAGCGCTGGGATTAAAGGCATGTGCCACCATGCCTGGCTTCTTTTTTTTTTTTTTTTTAATTTTTTTTTGTTCATTTTTTTTTATTTGAGAGCGACAGACACAGAGAGAAAGACAGATAGAGGGAGAGAGAGAGAATGGGCGCGCCAGGGCTTCCAGCCTCTGCAAACGAACTCCAGACGCGTGCGCCCCCTTGTGCATCTGGCTAACGTGGGACCTGGGGAACCGAGCCTCGAACCGGGGTCCTTAGGCTTCACAGGCAAGCGCTTAACCGCTAAGCCATCTCTCCAGCCCAGCCTGGCTTCTTTTTTAGTGTTTTGAAACAGGGTCTTTCTATATAGCTTGGGTTGGCCTTGAACTCACAATCCTCTTGCCTCAGGCTCCTGAGTAATAGGCTTACAGACCCATGCTGTCATATCAGGTTCTTTCCTTCTTTTCTGAAGCTAAGTAATATTCCACTGTGTGACTCCATTGTGCATCCATTCATTTTCTCCCAGACACTTGGACTGTTTCCAGTTTTCCACCATTGTGAATACAACTGTTGAGGACAGGGGCGCATGAGTCTCTCTGCTTGAGGCTCTTTTTTCATTTCAACAGGGTATGTGCCCGGACATGAACTTGCCAGCTCTCCAAACCTCTTTCCATTGTACAACTTCACCTGCAGAGAGCAAGCTGGGCTCAAACCGCAGTTGTCTCTCCTGTTCCCCCAACACACCCACAGGCAAATGTGAGGTTGTTTGGATGTTTTTTTTTTTTTTCTTGAAATTATTTTGCTTGTGCATGTGTGTGAGAGAGATATGGTGTGTGCACAGGTAGGTGCCCATGCAATGCCGATGAGCTCACCTGTGGCAGGGTACACTTGCTCTGGGTGGCCTGAGTAGAATGTGTGGCACTTCACCACACTTCAGTTAGCTCTTCTTTGAGTCAGTGGTTGCTGAAAGTGCTGGAGCTTGCTGGCTTTTTTTGTCTGTTTCTTGAGTGCCAGCAATTCTTGGGTGGGACTAGGGTTATAGATTCCTGTGGGTACAGCTGTTCATAAGTGCTGGGAGATCAAACTTGAGCAGTCTCTCTGGGCTTCTCAGGCCTTTGTGATTACACAGGCACTGAGTAACCACTGAGCCATTTCTCCAACCCATGTTTTGTGGTTTTGGTTTTTTTTTCAGAAAGGGCCCCATGTAGCCTCACATCCCCTATGTAGCCAAGCAGACCTCCACCTCACATGTGCTGGGATTACAGGTGTGCACCACCATGCCTGGCTTCAAATGTGGGGGTTGTTCAGACACTAACCCAAGCCCTCTGAGACCACTAATATGGCCAACCCCAGGGATAGCCCCTAAGAAGCACAACCTAGGGGTCAGAGTCCTGGGTCCCCCTGAGTTTGTCGTGAACCTTTGCTGTTTTTCTGTGTCCTCTGCTGTCAAGGTGAAGGAAGACTGTTGGTTGAGGCCCCGCCAACATGGGAATTCCGTGACTGTACACGGTTCTAACGGGGATAACAGATGAACAACAGGGCAGCCACTAGCCTGGCCTGGCCTGAGACTCAGGAGGGCTCAGGCCTCTAACCTGTAACATGGGACCTCACTCTTGAGTATCATGGGCTGTCAAACACCCTGAACTCAAAGTTCCCCTCTGTGGTGGTTGATCTCCAGTTTTCTACAGGACTTAGAATCACCATGGAAACATATCTCTGGGCAAGTCAGTGAGGGTTTTTCTTAGACTTGGGAAATAGAGGTAGGAGGACTCAGTCTAACTATAGGAGGCACTACCCCATGGTTTGGGGAGTCCTGCACTGAATGTAAAGGAGGAAGGAAGCTGACCCTCGGCATTCATAGCTCTCAGCTTCCTCTAAAGAGCCAGTGTGACCAGCTTTGTCTCATGCTCCTGCCACCGTGCTTTCCCCCACCATGGACTGCAAGCCTGTAAACCTTCCTTCCGTAGATTGCTTGTGGTCAAGTATTTGGTCACAGCAATAAATAAAGTAAGTGGGGAGATGGCTCAGTGGGAAAAGGTGCTTGCTTGCAAAGCTGTTGGCCTGGATTCAATTCCTCAGCACCCACATAAAAGCCAGATGCAAAAAGTGACACAAGCGTCAGTTGCTCAATGGCAATAGCAAGAGACCCTGCCCACTCCCCCCACATGCAAATGAAGTAAGTAAGTAAGATACCCTCCCTGATGCTTCCCCACCCCACTTTCCAACCAAGTCCTCAGGCAGTGCCTGAGCTATTACTGCTCACAGATCCAGCTGCGACTCTACCTCTTGAGAGTGTCTGTGGTCCAAACCTGGCCCAGGGAACACATACCTTCAAGGTTGCCTCTTTGTTATGCATCAGGAAGGCCACCAGGGCTGCACTGCTGCGACTGATGCCCCGAGTAGAAAAGACCAAAATGATAGAGCCAAGGTAGAGGTGAATCTCTGCAACAGAAAGGGCGGAAGGGATGGGGCCATTCAGAGCCCTCTTCCCTGTGGGTCTGTGTGGCAAGTAGTACAGGACTGCAAGCCCAGATACTCACACCAGCCTGGGCAGTTTAGCAAGACAATGTCTCAAAATAGAAAGTATGGCTGGAAAGATTGCTTAGTGGTTAAGGTACTTACCTGCGAAGCCTAAGGACCCATGTGCAACTCTCCAGATCCCACATAAGCCAGATACACAAAGGTGAGGCAAGAGCAAGGTTGCACATGCCCACTAGATGGTGAAAGCGTCTGGAGTTCGATTTCAGTGGCTGAGGCCCTGGAGTGCCAATTTTCTCTCTCTATCTCTAAAGTCTCTCACACACACACATGTGACAAAATAAAAAGTAAAAAGAAGACTGGGGCCGGAGCATGGTAGTGCATAGCTTTAGCTCCAGCACTTGGGAGGCAGAGAGGTAGGAGGATCACAGTGAGTTCTAGGCCAGCCTGGGCCCACAAAGTGAATTCCAGGTCAACCTCGGCCACAGTGATACCCCTCCTTGAAAAAAACATACAAACAAACAAACAAACAAAAATGGACTGGGCATGGTGGTGCACGCCTTTAATCTCAGCACTCGGGAGGCAGAGGTAGGAGGATCGCCATGAGTTCAAGGCCACCCTGAGACTACATAGTGAATGCCAGGTCAGCCTGGGCTAGAATGGAAGCTCTACCTCAGGAAAAACAAAACAAACAACATCAACAACAAGAGAATGAAAGAGCACCTGACTAGTGGTAGAGCACTTGTCTCGAATCCCTAGTGAGGGGTGGGGGCATGGCTCACAGATAGAGGTTGCCTAACATGTAAATCACCCTGCTTGATTCTCCAGCACCGAAAAAAAATGACAAAGGCAACTTGCAGGGCAAATAAGGGGTGGCTGAGCTGCAATTCCATCTTCAGCCAATCCCATAGCAGCTCAGGCTGGGAGCTGTTTTGGTGCCAGTTTGGCAGCAATGGGCCGAGGCCTCTGATCCTACTAAGCCTTGCTCTCCTAAGGGGTTCTGATCATATGGGGTAATCCTGAGCCCAGGACAGATTGCAAAATCCACCCTCATTGAGCTGAGCAACTGATGGGTCTTTGCACAGGGTGGGAAAACAGAGTGGAGCAGGGTGCGCACCCCGGGAGATGCGAGGACATGAGGACTGGAGGGAATTTAAGGTCTTTCTTCCCTACGCCTGCACCCCACCCTGCTGAGCAGAGCTGAGCGCAGGCTTGGACCCCAGGCCCCAGGACAGAGTAGGTATCCAAATGGCCAGTACCCTCGGGTTACGACTCACTCAAGAGGGCAGAGCAGTGGAGCCAGGGCAAGAACTTGGGACGCTCCACATGCAGCCTGGGCCCGCCCTTGGGTCCCAAGCTGCTCGGGCTGCTGAGAGCTCCTGAGGGGCCGGCCGCCTACAGGGCCTTGTCCACACTGGGCCCAAGCACGTGCCAGGCCTTGCCCTTTCCCTCCCGAGCCTCAGCAGGCTCCGCCAGCGGTGCGTGGCTGGGCCCAGGCGGGGGCGGTCTGACGCAGCCGCTCCTTACCCATGAAGTGACAGATGCGCCGGAAATAGGGCAGGAGGGCGGCTTCCGGGACGTCTTCTATCTGGACGTGCAGGAGCCTGTCCGGGTCGTCCACGAAGCTGCACAGAAAGGCGACAGGGACTGTCAGGCACATGGGCACATGGTCCCATTGTGGCAGCCCTTAGCCACAACAGCCGGGCCCCGGGGGGAAGGACGCTGGACTGGCCACGGGGAGACGGACCTAGTGAAAACAGCGCCTGCCTCTTGTACTCACAGTGCGCACTGAGTGGGTTCATCGACGTAAGGCACTTGGCAATCTGCCTGGCAGCGCTGAGATGTTCAGTAAGTGTGACTTTTTGCTGTGTGTGTAGGATGTGTGCACACATGTACGTGTGTGTAAACAAATGGCTAGGTACTGGGATAAGGACATGCATGAACTGGGCATGGTGGTGCACACCTTTGGTCTCAGCGCACAGCAGATTGTGGTAGGAGGATCGCTGTGAGTGTGAGGCAAGCCTGGGGCTACAGAGTAAGTTCCAGGTCAGCCAGGGCTACAGTGAGACCCTACCTTGACAAACAACAAGAAGGGCTGGAGGGACGGCTTAGCAGTGAAGGTGCTATCCTTCAAAGCCAAAGGACCCAGATTTGATTCCCCAGGGCCCACGTAAGTCAGATGCACAAGGTAGCACATGCTTCTGGAGTTCGTTTGCAGTGGCTAAAGGTTCTGGTGTGCCCATTCTCTCTATCTACCCCCCCCCTCACTAATAAATAAATAAAATAAATAAATGAAAATTACAAAACAAAAACAAGAAGACATGCATGTAATACTGGGGAGAAGAAAACTCCACAATTCAGGAGGCACCTGGGAAGAAGAGGAACAAAGGACATAAGATCGTTAACAGAAAAATTAATTAGGCACTGGGGAGATGGCTTAGCAGCTAAGGCACTTGCCTGCAAAGCCAAAGGAGCCAGATTAGATTCCCCAAGACGAACAGAAGTCATGTGCACAAGGTGGCACATGCATCTGGAATTCATTTGCAGTGGCTAGAGGCCCTGGTGTGCCCATTCCCTCTCTCTCTCCTTCCCTCAAATAAATAAAGATTTTTTTTAAAAAAAATCAGGGCTGGAGCGATGGCTTAGTGGTTAAACGCTTGCCTGTGAAGCCTAAGGACCCTGGTTCAAGGCTTGATTCCCCAGAACCCACGTTAGCCAGATGCACAAGGGGGCGCATGCATCTGGAATTTGTCTGCAGTGGCTGGAGGCCCTGGCGCGCCCATTCTCTCCCTCTCTCTCTCTCTCTCTCTCTCTCTCTCTCTCTCTCTGCCTCTTTTCTCTGTCTGTTGCTCTCAAATAAGTAAATAAAAATAAAATCAATCAGGAGCTGGGGAGATGACTTAGCAGTTAATGGTGCTTGCTTACAAAGCCTGCCATCCTGGGTTTAATCCTCACGTACCCATGTAAAGCCAGAGGTACAAAGTGGTACATGTGTCTGGAGTTCTTTTTTTTTTTAATTAAAAATTTTGTTTGTTTATTTATTTATTTAAGAGTGACAGAGAGAGAAAGAGACAGAGAAAGAGAGAGAGAGAATGGGCACTCCAGGGCCTCAAACCACTGCAAATGAACTCCAGATGCATATGCTCCCCCTTGTGCATCTGGCTAACATGGGTCCTGGGGAATCAAGCCTTGAATCAGGGTCCTTAGGCTTCATAGGCAAGTGCTTAACTGCTAGGCCATCTCTCCAGCCCATGTCTGGAGTTCTTTTGTAGCAGCCAAGAAGCCCTGATGCACCCATTCTCTCTCTCCTTCTCTTTGTCAGATAAATAAATGATCAAATAGAAAAAAGTAAAAGAAAAATCAAATGGGGCCAGGGGATATGGTTTGTGGTAGAGCACTTGCCTAGCATGCATAAGACCCTGAGTTTAATTCTCTGTACCACAAAAAAATAAATAAATAAAATAAGTCTAGGGCTGGGAATATAATTTAGCAATTAAAGGCTCTTTGACTGCAAAGCCTACTGGCCTGGGTTCAATTTCCCACTGCCCACATAAAGCCAGACGCACAAAGTGGTGCATGCATCTGGAGTTCATTTGCAGCAGCAAGAGGCCCTGGGAATGGAAAGACAGACCATGCCAGTTAGCTTTTTCATCACTGTAACAGAATTCCTGACATAAGTATGTTAATGGAGCAAAGGTTTATCTGAGCTGTTTTCAGAGGTTTCTTCCTCTCATGGTGGGGAGGGTGCAGTGTAGCAGAGCAGTTTACAGCTTGGCCTTCAGGAAGCAGAACAAAGAGACACAGGAAGGAGTCACGGCTCCAGGGACATGGCCCCAGTGACCTACTTCCTCCAACTGGGCCCGCCTCCAGTCTTTCTCCCCGTCCTTATAATGCCATCATATTATGAATCCAGTAAGAAGTTAATCCATTGATTAGGTCAGAGCCCTTCGGTCCATTGGTTCCCCCAAAGTCCTTTAGCCGACAGGGAAGCCTCCAGTCCATGAGCCTGCATGGAGCATTTCACAGTGAAACCATGACAACCAGGTTATTGATACCAGTACATTTCCGGGTATTGTTCCTATTGCTACTGTTTTGCCTGTTTGTTTATTTACAAGCAGAGAGAGGAGATCGAAGAGAGAGAGAATGTGGGCACACTGGGGCCTCCAGCCTGTGCAAACAAACTTTAGATGCATGCACCGCCTTGTGCATCTGGCTTTACATGGGTACTGGGGAATCGAACCCAGATCTTTAGGCTTTGCACCTTAACTACTAAGACATCTCTCCAGCTCCTTCCCTGTATTCTCTCTCTCTCTTTTTATAAATTTACTATGTATTATCAGAGTGGCCTTGAACTTGTGGCAATCCTCCTACCTCTGCCTCCCAAGTGCTAGGATTAAAGGCATGTGCCACCACTCCTGGCTTCTGTATTTTTTTTAAATATTTTATTTATTTATTTATTTGACAGAGAAAGAAAGAGAGAGGGAGAATGAGCATGCCAGGGCCTCCAGCCACTGCAAACAAACTCCAGACATGTGTGCCCCCTTGTGCATCTTGCTAACGTGGGTCCTGCAGAATCAAACCTGGGTCCTTTGGCTTTGCAGGCAAATGCCTCAAACCCTAAGCCATCCCTCCAGCCCACTTCTGACTTTTTAACATTTATTTATTTGAGAGAGAAAGAAAGAGGCAGAGTGCTTCTCAGGGCCTTCAGCCTCTGTAAACAAACTCCAGACACATATGTCACATTGTGCATTTGGCTTATGTGGGTACTGAGGACTTGAACCTGGGTCCTTTGGCTTTGCAGACGAGTGCCTCAACAGCTAAGCTATCTCTCCAGCCCTCCTCCTGCTCCTTTTGCCTTTTTATTATCCTACCCTCTTTTATTTTATTTTTATTTTTGTTGTTGTTGAGGTAGAGTTTCACTCTAGCCCAGGCTGACCTGGAATTCACTATGTAGTCTCAGGGTGGCCTAGAACTCATGGTGATCCTCCTACCTCTGCCTCTCGAGATTAAAGGAATGCACCACTTTATCCTACCCTCCTTTGTTTGACTGTTCCCTTAACAACAGAAAACCAATCATCTATTCTCCATTCATAAAATTTTGTCATCAAAAATGTTAGGAGGGGCTAGAGAGATGGCTTAGCAGGTAAGGCACTTACTGCAAAGCCAAAGGATCAAGGTTCAATTTCCCAGGACCCACATAAGCCAGATGCACATGGCGCATGCATCTGGAGTTCATTTGCAGTGGCTGGAGGCCCTGACATGCCCATTCTCTGTCTCTCCTCTCTCGTTCTCTGTCTCTGTCTCTCTCTCTGTGTGTGTCAAATAAATAAATAAATAAATAAAAATGCTAGGAGTGTCCTCTTGAAGTCATCTGTCTTCCTGAGATAAAGAAAAGGAAGACTTTAATTAGGCTGAGAAGAATATACTAATGTGGGCTGGAGAGATGGCTTAGAGGTTAAGGCACTTGCCTGTGAAGCCTAAGGACCCAGGTTCGATTTGCCAGTACCCACAGAAATTCAGATGAACAAGGTGACACATGTGTTTAGAGTTCATTTGCAGTGGCACACCCATTCTCTCTTTCAAATAAATAAATATTTAAAATTTTTTTTTAAATATTTTTTTGTTCATTTTTTATTTATTTATTTGAGAGGGACAGACACAGAGAGAAAGACAGAGGGAGAGGGAGAGAATGGGCGCGCCAGGGCTTCCAGCCCCTGCAAACGAACTCCAGACGCGTGCGCCCCCTTGTGCATCTGGCTAAACGTGGGATCTGGGGAACCAAGCCTTGAACCGGGGTCCTTAGGCTTCACAGGCAAGCACTTAACTGCTAAGCCATCTCTCCAGCCCTTAAAACAGTTTTTAAATAATCCCAGCACTCGGGAGGCAAAGGTAGGAGGATTGCCATGAGCTCGAGGCCACCCTGAGACTACATAGTGAATTCCAGGTCAGCCTGGGCTAAAGTGAGACCTTACTTCGAAAAACCAAAAAAAGTTTTAAAACTTATGTTAATCTAGGCCGGGCGTGGTGGTGCACACTAATCCCAGCACTTGGGAGGCAGAGGTAGGAGAGGTGGTGGCCATGACTTCGAGGCCACGCTGAGATTACATAGTGAATTCCAATTTAGGCTACAGTGTGACCCTACCTTGAAAAACCAAAAAAACCCAGAGTTAATATAAATGAACTTTCATCTTTACTACACTGTATATCTTAAGGACTTATCTGTTTTGTTTATTGTTAAAATTTTTACATTATATGGCAGTATATTGGCAATTCTTAACATAAAATATCGTAAAAAATGCAAACATGAGGGCCTGAATTCAGAGCACCAGCACACATGTAAAAGCCAGGTATGGGGGCTGGAGAGATGGCTTAGTGGTTAGGGCATTCACCTGTGAAGCCAAAGGAACCAGGTTCGGTTCCCCAGGACCCACATAAGCCAGATGCACAAGGTGGCATGGTCATCTGGAATTTGCAGCAGCTAGAGGCCCTGGCGTGCCTGTTCTCTGCCTGTCTATCTATCTATCTCTCTCTTTGTCAAATAAATAACTTAATTAATTTTTTTTAAAAAGCCAGGCATGGTGGCAACACATACCTGTAATCCTAGTGCCGGGGAGGAGAGACAAGGGGATTCCCAGAACTAGCCTGCTAGCTAGTTTAGGTGATTCAGTGAACTCTTGGTTCAGTAAGAGACCTGTCTCAAAAAATGAGGTGGAGGGCTGGAGAGATAGCTTAGCAGTTAAGGTGTTTGCCTGCAAAGCCAAAAGGATCCCAGATTGACTCTCCAGGACCCATGTTAAGCCCGATGCACAAGGGGGCGCACACATCTGGAGTTTGTTTGCAGTGCCAGGAGGCCCTGGCATGCCCATTCTCTCTCTCTCTCTCTCTTTTTTTTTCGAGGTAGGGTGTCACTGTAGCCCAAGCTGACCTGGAACTCACTATGGATTCTCAGGGTGGCCTTGAACTCACAGCGATTCTCCTACCTCTGCCTCCCGAGTGCTGGGATTAAAGGTGTGTGCCACCACGCCCAGCTAATGCCCATTCTTTCTATCTCTCTCTGCCTCTTTCTCTGTCACTCTCAAATAAACAAAACAAAAATTTAAATCAAGAAAAAATTTTATTTATTTATTTATTTATTTATTTGAAAGTGGCAGAGAAAGGTAGATAGATAGAGAAAGAGAGAGAGAGAGAGACAGAAAGAGAATGGGCGCGCCAGGGCCTCCAGCCACTGCAAACGAACTCCAGATGCGTGCGCCCCCTTGTGCATCTGCCTAACGTGGGTCCTGGGGAATCGAGCCTCGAACCGGGGTCCTTAGGCTTCACAGGCAAGCGTTTAACCACTAAGCCATCTCTCCAGCCCTAGAAAAAAAATTTTTTAATGAGGTAGAGAAAGCCGGGTGTGGTGAATTCCAGGTCAGCCTGGGCTACAGTGACACCCTACCTCGAAAAACCAAAAAATAAAAATAAAAAAAATTTAAAAAGAGGTAGAGAGCCAACTAAGGAAGACATTCAACATCAACCTTTGGTCTCTACATGCACATGCACACATGTACCCACACACAGATAAACATGCACACATACGTTCACATGCCAAAAAATGTCCCATTGAGAGTGTGACTCAGCAGTAAAGTAAAGTACCTGGCTAGAATCCCCCAGTGAGGGACTCTAGGCCTGGTCTGTGGTACAGTACATGCCTAACTTGTGGGAGGCCCTGGGTTTAGTCCTCAAAACTGAAAATGGAAAGCATGGCATTAGGAAATGTGTATAAATAATGACCCTCAACCAAAAATAAAAACCAACAGTGCGTCTCCTGTACTTACAAGGGTGTTGACTCCATAGAGATATTGACATGCGCTTTGATTTTCAAGTCCTTGTGGATCTTAGGGTCATTGGCTTGCCTGAAGTCGCCCAGGAAGACCCTACCTGGAATTATCTCAATTGGGTATGGCTGAATCTCATCCAGTTCCTGTGGTGGTTAAGGAAAAAGGTTGTTATGAGTATAGGCTCTAGGAATAGGGCTTTTAAAAAACTAATAAAATACCACTAAACACCATGTTGGCAATTCCTATTTTGTTTTGTGTGTGTGTGGTTTGTGTATCTGTTCATAGTTGTGTGGGCAAACGGGTGTGGAGGCACACATTCACATGCATGGGGGAGCAAAGGACAACCTTGGGAGTCATCTTCTGGTCTGCCATCCACCTGTGTGGATACAGGCTCTCTCAGTGGTCTCTAACACTTCCCATTTCAGCTAAATGTGAGGGATCTACCTATCTCGACCTCACCAACACTAGGGTTACACACACATGCCACCACACTCACCACTTGTGTTGGTACTCAAGTCCTCATGCTTGCTAGGCAAGCATTTTGTTGCTAGGCTTGCAAAACAAACTCAAACTGATGGTGGTGACCACTGGAGACTCAAAAATCCTTAAAGTGCTGAGCAGAAGTGACAAAGGACTGCTCAGCTCTAAGTGAGACATGTCTCTCACGCCCTCCAAGGCTTAGGGACCATTTGGAAGAGGTGATGGAAAAAATGTAAGAGCCAAAGGATGGGGAGCTTTGGAACGCTGCTTCCAGACACAAAGCAGTAGTTGCATTTCTGTTCTCACAGTGACTGTCACTATCTGAACAAGACCTGCAATACATGAAGCCAAAGCCGGGCGAGGTGGCGCACGCCTCTAATCCCAGCGCTTGGGAGGCAGAGGTAGGAGGATCTCTGTGAGTGAATTCCAGGTCAGCCTGAGCTAGAGTGAGATCCTACCTTGAAAACCACCCCCATGCCAAAAAATGAAGGCAAGAAAATGATGACATCACAATAAAAGAGGGACCAGCTGGAAAGAAGCAGGGGTTCAGTGAGCAGGAGATGGGGGGGGGATAAAGGAAGGAGAAAGGGAATTATGACCAGGGTACAATGTATATATGTATGGAGGTTGTCAATTAAAAGTTTTTAAATTATTTATTTATTTATTTGAGAGCGACAGACACAGAGAGAAAGACAGATAGAGGGAGAGAGAGAGAATGGGCGCGCCAGGGCTTCCAGCCTCTGCAAACGAACTCCAGATGCGTGCGCCCCCTTGTGCATCTGGCTAATGTGGGACCTGGGGAACTGAGCCTCAAACCGGGGTCCTTAGGCTTCACAGGCAAGCGCTTAACCACTAAGCCCTCTCTCCAGCCCAAGTTTTGTTTTTTTAAATATGATTTTTATTTTTATTTATTTATTTGAGAGCAAGAGGCAGAGAGAGAGAGAGGAAGAGAATGGGCATGCCAGGACCTCCAGCCACTGCAAACAAACCCTAGATGCATGTGCCACCTTGTACACCTGGCTTACATTGGTCCTGCAAAATCGAACTGAAGTCCTTTGGCTTTGCAGGCAAATGACTTAACCACTAAGCCATCTCTCCAGCCCATTTTATTTGGTTTTTGGTTTTCAAATGTGATGCCATTTGTTGGCTGCTATATGTTTCTTGTTTTTTGTTTTTCAAGGTAGGGTCTCACTCTAGCTCAGGCTGACCTGGAATTCACTATGTAGTCTTAGGGTGGTCTCAAACTCACAATGATCCTCCTACCTCTGCCTCCTGAGTGCTGAGATTGAAAGTGTGTGTCACTATACCCAGCTCACGTCTGTCTGGATTTAGTCTCTTCATCAGATTTAATTTGGGACTACAGAGTGAGTTCCAGGTCAGCCTTGACTAGAATAAGACCCTACCTCAAAAAAAACATTATCAAAAAAAAAACCCAAAAAACAAAAAAAAAAAACCATCACCACTACAACAAAAGAAACATATAAACCGGGCATGGTGGCACAAGCCTTTAATCCCAGCACACGGGAGGCAGAGGTAGTAGGATTACCATGAGTTTGAGGCCACCCTGAGACTCCATAGAGAATTCCAGGTCAGCCTGGGCTAGAGTGAGACCCTACCTCGAAAAACAAAAACAAAAAAAAAAGAAACATAGCAGCCAATGAATAGCATCCCATTTGAAAACATGCCCAGTGGTTTGGTTTCCATGGTGATTCTAAGTCTAGTCAAGTTGACAACTGAGATTGTCCATCACAAACCCTTTAGTTCCCACCCCCATCTCCTCTATCTTGTCCATATCCTCTGTCCTCCTGCGCCCACCCTCGGTCCCTAGCCTCACCTGGGGCATCCAGATGATCTTCTGGGTGCGGAGGAAGTGGTACATGCCTGAGAAGAACTCGTAGCCCCCTTTGAGAACATTGACGGGTTGGCGGGTGAAGTCAGTCAGGAACTGACCAAACTCCACAGCAGGTCCAGGCAAAAATTCTGAAAGTGGAGCCCAAAGAGGTGAATGTACCCCATGTGTTCGCATGTGTCTCAACCTGGCCTGGATGGCCACTTCCATCTGAAAAGCCATTGCTTAGGAACCCAAGGCAAGAGTAAGTATTGGGAATGGTACAATGCAAATTTAAACTCTGGGACTAAGGGAGACGGCTCAGTGATAAAGCACTTGCCTGCACAGGCTAAGAACCAGAGTTTGGACCCCCACAGTTCACATAAATGCCATATGGGCATGGCAGCCTGACCAGAATCCTAGCACTTGGATGGTGGAGACAAGGGGATCCCCATGATAAGCCGGCTTGCTAGGCTAGCTGAACTTATGAGCTCTGGTTTCAATAGCGATACCCCACCTGAAAAATAAAAGTGCCTCCACTTTAACACTAGAGGAAGATACCTGATGTCAGCCTTGCCTCCATGTGCCCACACGCATGCACATGTCACACATGCGTGCCCACATTTCTAAAAAGTCAACACTGGGCTGGAAAGACAGCTTAGCAGTTAAGGTGCTTGCCTGCAAAGCAAAAGGACCTAGGTTCAACTCCCCAGATCCTATGTAAACCAGATGCACATGGTGGCACATACATCTGGAGTTTGTTTGCAGTGGGTGGACACCCTGCTGTACCCATTCTCTCCCTCTCCTTCAAATAAATAAATAAATAAAGTAAAAGAATTTTTTTTTTTTTGAGGTAGGGTCTCACTCTAGCTCAGGCTGACCTGAAATTCACTAGGTAGTCTCAGGGTGGCCTCAAACTCAAGGTGATCCTCCTACCTCTGCTTCCCGAGTGCTGGGATCAAAGGCGTGTGCCACCATGCCCAGCCTAAGTATAATCATTTTAATAAAAGTGAACACTAACTTCCTACCAAGTAGATCTTTCTTTTTTGTAAACACACCATATGTACAACACATGTTGCATTCAAAACAATAAACCCACTTAAAGCAAACAATTCAATGGTGTTTAGTGTATATGCTAAGTTGAACAAACTTGCCACAATCCATTTTAGGACAATTTTGTTACCCCAAAGAGGACCCTATGCCAGTGAACAGTCATTTTCCCATTACTGGCAACCCTCCAGCTTGGGTTCTTCCAAGGTCTGGTGTGCCACTAATCTAACTTCCCTACGGACTTGCCTTACTGAATGTTTCATATAAATGAAACAAGTCATGAACACACAATGCTTTGTGTACCTTCCATCACCTAACTATAATCTCCACGCGCATCTCTGTCCGATGTGTCAATACATTACACCTTAACAGCTAAAGAACACCCCACCATATGGCTTTAGCACAGTACGTTTTATCCGTGGTGTGTTGTTCCCACCATTGGCTATTGTGAATAACCGTCAACTTTCTGTGTGTGTGGATGTGTTTTCATTTCCTTGCCATATGGATCGTAGCTCCTTTGAGGAAATGGCAGTGTTTGCCTCAATGGCTGTACCATTTTCCATTCTGTTTTTTTCTTTTTTTCTTTTTCAAGGTAGGGTCTCACTGACCTGGAATTCACTATGTAGTCTCAGGCTGGCCTCAGACTCAAAAGCACTTTTCTTACCTCAGCTTTCCAAGTGATGGGATTAAAGGCATGAATCATCACGCCCAGCCCATTCTGTTTTTCTTTATGTAGTTTTAGTTTTTCGAGACAGGGTCTCACTCTGTAGCAGTCTGGCCTGGAACTCGCCATGTGAAACAGGCTGGCTTTGAACTTGTGGCAATCCTCCAGCCTCAACTGCCTGAGTGCTGGGACGACAGGACAGCTACCATGCCCGGCCCACTTTACATTCCAGTCAGTGGCATCCCAAGATTCCAGTGTCTCCACATTATCACCAACACTGTGCCCATTCTAGTAGGTGTGAATTGGTATCTCATTCTGGTGTTCTTTTGTTGTTGTTATTGTTGGTTTTTTGTTTGTTTACTGGATTTTTTTTAAAGTTCTATATCTTATTTTTATTTATTAATTTGAGAGAGAGAGATACAGAAATAGGCAAATAGAGAGAATGGGTGCACCAGGCCCTCCAGCCATTGCAAACAAACTCCAGATGCATGAGTCCCCTTGTGCATCTGGCTTATGTGGGTTCTGAGGAGTTCAACGGGGGTTCTTTGGCTTTGCAGGTAAGCACCTTAACCACTGAGCCATCTCTCCAGCCCTGTTGGCTAGATTTTTTGAGATAGGGTCTCACTCTAGCCTAGGCTGACCTAGAATTTGCTCTGTAGTTCTAGGCTTGCCTCGAATTCACAGCAATCCTCCTCTACTTCTGTCTGGGATTAAAGTACTTGGATTAAAAGCATAAACTACCATGACTGGAACTTTTCTTTTTCTTTCTTTTTTTTTTTTTTTTTTTTTGTGGCAGGGTCTCACTCTAGCCCAGGCCGACTAGAATTCACTATCTAGTATCAGGGTGGCTTCGAACTCACAGTGTTCCACCTACCACTGCCTCCCAAGTGCTGGCATTAAAGGCGTGTGCCACCACTCCTGGCACTTCTTTTCTGTTGTTATTTTGTTTTGGTTTGCTTTTTTGATGTAGGGTCTCTCTCTAGCCCAGGCTGACCTGGAATTCACTATGTAGTCTCAGGGTGGCCTCAAACTCACTGCGATCCACCTACCTCTGCCTCCTAAGTGTTGGGATTAAAGGCGTGCGCCACCATGCCTGGCCCATTTTTTAAGGCAGGGTCTTGCTGTGTTGTTCAGTTAGGTCTGGAATTCAAAATCCTTCTGCCTCAGCCTACTGACTGTTGGGACTAGCGAGGCATATACTAACATGCCTGGCCTCTTTTTAGGATTTCTGTATCAATTAAACCTTAAACACATTCACTGATCTATAGAAACACAATTAGACCATGTAATGGTTAATCTTCCTTGTCAACTTGACTGAATTTACAGCCGCCTAGGAGGTTGGGAGGTACCTCTGGTTGTGTCTGTGAGGATGTCTACAGAGAGGAGTAATTGAGGGCGGAGGGCCACCTTGAGTGCGGGCACCAGTGTGCAGGCTGGGGCTGGAAGCAACAGCCCGGGGCAAGAAGCCAGCAGGCAGAGCACAGGTGGGTCCACCCTTCTCTCTGCTTTCTGCCTCCTCTGCCACAGGCTGCACCCACCCTCGTGTTCTGCCCCAGTGCACAAGGCCAGTGACCACGGACCAAGTGCTTTGAAACTATGAGCCAAAAATAAACCTTTCCTGCCTTAAGTGTTTTCTGTCACAGATTTTATCATGACAACATAAAAGTATCTGGTACAGAGCCGGGCGTGGTGCCACACGCCTTTAATCCCAGCACTTGGGAGGCAGAGGAAGAAGGATCGCTGTGAGTTCGAGGCCACCCTGAGACTACAGAGTGAATTCCAGGTCAGTCTGGGCTACAGCGAGTCCCTACCTCGAAAAACCAAAAAAAAGTATCTAGTACAGGCTGGGGAGATTGTTTAGTCAGTAAAGTGCCTGCCATACGACTGTATGTATCCCTAGTATCCACACCCCACACAGATGCCAGGCATGGTGGCATGCACTGTTAGTCCCAGTAGTTGGGATATGGGGACAGGCAGGTCCCAGGGCAAGTTGGTTAGCTAGGTGAGCTCTAGTTTCAGTGAGAGACTTGGTCTCAATAAATAAGGTGGAGTGATTTCAGAAAGACACTGGATGTCAATCTCTGTCTCCACATCCACTCACACATGAGTCTGTTCACCTGTGCACACACACATGTACTCACACACATATGAACATACATATATGCATGCATGTACACTGCACATACGTACACAAAAAAAATAAAAGTAATTAACACAGGCAGGGCATGCTGGCACTTGCTTTTAATCCCAGCACTCAGGAGTCAGAGGTAGGAGGATTGCTGAGAGTTCGAGGCCACCCTGAGACTACATAGTGAATTTCCAGGTCAGCCCAAGCTAAAGTGAGACCCTACCTCAAAAATAAAAATAAAAATAAGTAGGCTCAAGAGATGGCTTAGAGGTTAAGGCATGTGCCAAAGGACCCATGTAAGCCAGATGCACAGTTTGTTTGCAGTGGCTGGGAGGCCCTGATGCACCCATTGTCTCTCTCTTTCTTCGTGTCACCTTGTGTCTGCTTCTTTCTCGCTCTCTCAAATAAATAAATAATTTTTAAGAAAAAGAAAAAGAAAAAAGTAACCAACATAGACCACATGCAGATTAGATGTGTGACAGGAAGTCTGAACAATTTAGACTAACCCAAGATCCCCTGATCTAGGATCTGACCCAGGGAAAGGGACACTGGGTGTCAGAGCCAGCTGGCATGGGAAAAGCATGGATTGTGATTTCTACGTTGAGCCCTTGTTCTGGGAGACAAAGATGCCTGCAGCAAGGACTGCACAGGAAGTGAAGACCTGGGACCTGACTGGGTCTCTACCCAGGCTGGGAGAGTCTGTAGATATCAGAGCAGCAGCTAAAGCCCACCCCACAGGGCCTGGCTCAGAAGTCACTGAGTCTCGCCAGTGGCTCAAACACGTCTGCCATATCCCTCTTGAGCAAGAGCTTGGTGGGTCAGAGGGCCCAGGCGGGATCCCAGGCCAGATCTATGCTGTTGCCTTTAGCCCAGACATCTGCTTCTCCCCTTAAGTCAGTCAAGAACCATAGGGTTGGGTTGGAGAGATGGCTTAGCAGTTAAGCGCTTGCCTGTGAAGCCTAAGGACCCTGGTTCGAGGCTCAGTTCCCCAGGTCCCATGTTAGCCAGATGCACAAGGGGGCACACGCGTCTGGAGTTCGTTTGCAGAGGCTGGAAGCCCTGGCACGCCCATTCTCTCTCTCTCCCTCTATCTGTCTTTCTCTCTGTGTCTGTCGCTCTCAAATAAAAAAAAAAAATTAAATGCTTGCCTGTGAAGCCTAAGGACCCCGGTTTGAGGCTCGATTCCCCAGGACCCATGTTAGCCAGATGCACAAGGGGCATGCGTGTCTGGAGTTCGTTTGCAGTGCCTGGCGGCTCTGGCGCGCTCATTCTCTCTATCTGCCTCTCTCTCTCTTTCTCTCTCTGTCACTCAAATAAATAAAAATGAACAAGACAACTCATTGTGAAGGAAAAAAATATTTTAAAAAACAACTATAGGGTTGAGCCAGGTGTGGTGGCACACACCTTTAATCCCAGCACTCGGGAGGCAGAGGCAGGAGGACTGCTGTGAGTTCGAGGCCAGTTTGAGACTACAGAGTGAATTCCAGGTCAGCCTGGGCTAGAGTAAGACCCTACCTGAAAAGACCAAAAGCTAAATATATAAATAAAAAGAACTACAGGCTTACTCTGAGGAAATGGCTGTTGATAAAGAGCTTGACTTGTAAGCATGAGGAGGTGTGTTCTATCCTCAGAACCCACGTACCAATGACAAGAGTGGCAGAATACATGTGTAATCCGTGCTGGGGAGGTGACAACAAGAGGGTCCCTGGGGTGTGCTGGCCCACCAGTATAACCTGCTTGGCAACTCCAGGCCAACGAGACACCCTGTCGCCAAGAACGTGGATGGATGGCTGAGTATGGTGGTGCATACCTTTAATCTCAGTACTCGGGAGACAAAGATTGCTGAGAGTTCAAGGCTACCCTAAGACTATATAGTGAATTCCAGGTCAACCTGGCTAGAGAAAGACCTTACCTCAAAAGAACAAAAAACAAAACAAAACAAAAGTGGATGGTGCTCAAGTAATCACCGCTTATTTTCTGGCCTCTCCACACACGAGCACACATGCATACACAAACGACAGGGTCAGTGTTGAAGACAGACTCCAGCAGAGCCTGTCAACCAGACTCGGGAAAGGGTGGCCTCTGTGTTCTTGGAAAGGAGTGTACCTCAAGAACAGTGTCTGGGCAAAGTGGCTTGGGTCTGTTTTACCAGGCCTGGGTAGGCAGAGACAAGAGGATCCTAGAGCTTTCTGGCTAGCTAATTTGGCCAAATTGGGGAGTTCTAGGTTTAATGAGAGATCCTGTCTCAAAAAAATAAGATGGAAGCTGGGCGTGATGCCTTTAATCCCAGCACTCAGGAGGCAGAGGTAGGTGGATCGCCGTGAGTGCGAGGCCATCCTGAGAATACATAGTGAATTCCAGGTCAGCCTGGGCTAGAGCGAGACCCTACCTCAAAAAACAAAACAATTAATTAAGGTTAGTTTAAGTGATGAGAGTTGACTAGAGTGAAAAACTATGTGTTATTTTTGATATCCCATTGAGGGACAATGGGGTCCCTCACAGTATAATGTGGTCAGTTACAAAATGGAAAGGGGGGTCTTTATTCAGCACCATTTCCCTAGTATTTCACAGTCCATTCTATAATCCTAAAACTATTAATAAGCTGGGCATGATGGCATATCCCTGCATTTGGGAGATAGAAGCAGGAGGAACAGAAGTTTGAGGCCAACCTGGGTTACAGAAGATCCTACCTTGAAAAAAACAACAAAACAAAGCTGGGCATAGTATTGCCACACCTTTTATCCCAGCACTCAGGAGGCAGAGGTAGGAGGATCTCTGAATTTGAGGCCACCCTGAGACAACATAGTGAATTTTAGGTCAGCTTGAGCTAGAGTGAGACCCTACCTTGGGGGAAAAACAAAAACTAAAACAAAAACAAGGGCTGGAGAGATGGCTTAGCAGTTAAGGTACTTGCCTGCAAAGGCTAACAACCCAAGTTTGATTCCCCAGGACCCACATAAAGCCTTATGCACAAGGTGGCACATGCATCTGGAGTTTGTCTGCAGCACCTGGATACCCTTATGTACACACTCTCTCTCTCTGTCTCTGTCTCTCTATCTGTCTTCTATCTCTCTCTGCTTGCAAATAAAGAAATATATGTATTTTTGGTTTATTTTATTTTTTAGTTTAAAAGATTTATTTCTTTTTCTTTTCAAAATTTTTATTAACATTTTTTTGGGGGGGAGGTTCTAAGGTAATGTCTTACTCTAGCTCAGGCTGACCTGGAATTCACTATGTATTCTCAGGGTGGCCTTGAACTCTCGGCGATTCTCCTACCTCTGCCTCCTGAGTGCTGGGATTAAAGGCATGTGCCACCACACCCGGCTTTTTAGTAACATTTTCCATGATTATAAAAAATATCCCATGGTAATACCTCCCTCCCCTCCACTCGCACTTTCCCCTTTGAAATTCCATTCTCCATCATATCTCCTCCCCATCTCAATCATTGTACTTACATATATACAATATCAACCTATTAAATACCCTCCTCCCTTCCTTTTTCTTCCCTTTATATCTCCTTTTTAACTTATTGGCCTCTGCTACTAAGTATTTTCCTTCTCACACAGAAGCCCAATCATCTGTAGCTAGGATCCACATATGAGGGAGAATATGTGGCGCTTAGCTTTCTGGTTTATTTTTACTTATTTATTTGAAAGTGACAGAGAAAGAAAGAGGCAGATAGATAGCAAGAGAGAGAGAGAGAGACAGAGAGACAGAGAGACAGAGAGAGAATGGGTGTGTCAAAGCCTCCAACCACTGCAAACGAACTCCAGATGCATGCGCCCCCTTGTGCATCTGGCTAACATGAGTCCTGGGGAATCAAGCCTCAAACCAGGGTCCTTAGGCTTCATAGGCAAACGCTTAACCGCTAAGCCATTTCTCTAGCCCAAGAAATATATATATATATATATTTAAAATAGAGGCTTTGGGGCTAGTGAAATGGCTTAGTGGTTAAGGCATTTGCCTGTGAAGCCAAAGGACTCAGGTTCTATTTCTCAGGACCCACAAGTCAGATATACAAGGGGCACCTGAGTCTGGAGTTCATTTGCAGTAGCTGGAGGCCCTGGCGCACCCATTCTCCCTCTCTCTCTCTCTCCCCCTCTTTCTCTGTCAAGTAAACAAATAAAAATAAAATCTTTTTTTAAAATTATTTATTTATTTATTTGAGAGCAACAGACACAGAGAGACAGATAGAGGGAGAGAGAGAGAATGGGCGCGCCAGGGCCTCCAGCCACTGCAAACGAACTCCAGACACGTGCGCCCCCTTGTGCATCTGGCTAACGTGGGACCTGGGGAACCGAGCCTTGAACCGGGGTCCTTAGGCTTCACAGGCAAGCGCTTAACTGCTAAGCCATCTCTACAGCCTAAAATCTTTTTTTTTTTTAATAGAGGCTTTAGCAATGGCTCAGCAGTTAAAAATGCTTACTTTCCAGCACCCGTGTACAGCCAGATGCAAAATGGTGCACCCATCTATAACCCATATGCATCTATGAAGCAATGGGATGTGGAGCCAGGAGAATCCAGAAGTTTGTTGGCCAGCTAGATTTGTGCACATACAGTGGCAAAAACAGGAAGGGAGCCGGGTATAGTGGCGCACAGTGGCGCACGCCTTTAATCCCAGCACCTGAGAGGCAGAGGTGGGAGGATTGCCATGAGTTCAAGGCCACCCTGAGACTACATAGTGAATTCCAGGTTAGCATAGGCTACAGTGAGACCCTACATCGAAAAACCAATATGTATGTATGTATGTATGTATGTATGTATGTATGTATGTATGTATAAGCTATAGCCCAATTGGACCAACAGAGAGAAGACATTTCCTGGCTAACGACCACCTGAGAAGAAAGTCCTCAGAGCCGGTGCTTCTTGAAGGTGGAAGCTTAGCACCACCCAGTGGCCCGCTGTGAGTGCCAGCCTCTGGACCTGCATATGCAGCATTACCATCTAGTCACAGAAAGCAGACCACTCCCCACACCTATAGCAAGGGGTGGTAACCCCAAAACTAGGAGCTGAAAGAAAACAGAGCTTTAGGGTTTTAATAAAGCATTTTGGAACTGACTATATATATATATATATATATATTTTTTTTTTTAAGCCGGGTGTGGTGGCTCATACCTTTAATCCCGACATTTGGGAGGCAGAGGTACGAGGATTGCCATGAGTTCAGGGCCACCCTGAGACATAGTGAATTTGAGGTTAGCCTGAGCTAGAGTGAGATCCTACCTCGAAAAACCAAAAAATGAAAATTAAAAACATATACTTTTTTTTAAAGTTCTTTGTTTTTCGAGGTAGGGTCTCTAGGTCAGGCTGACCTGGAATTTACTATGTAGTCTCAGGATGGCCTCGAACGTCAGTGATCCTCCTACCTGTGCCCTCCAAGTACTGTGATTAAAGGCGTCTGTCATTGCACCTGAGCTGACCATATACTTTTTGGGGGGAGGAAGTGTACGCCTTCATATGTGTGAGTGCTGGTGCACACATACCATGGTGTGTGAGTGTGTGTATGTGTGTGTGTGTGCGTGTCAGCTGGTGCAAAGCAGGCTCTCTGTGTTGCTCACCACTGCATTCAGCAGGCTAGCTGGCCCGTGAGCTTGCGGGAGGTTCTCCTGCCTCAGCCTCCCTTCTCGCAGTAGGCTCACAGCACCCGAGTTTTATGTGGAGTCTGGAAATCTGGATTCATCTGCTCAGACTTGAGGGGCAAATGCTTCTCCCACCAAGCCACCTCTCCAGCCCTTGTTTTGCTGTTGCTGAGACAGGGTCTCACTCTGTAGCACAGGCTATCCTGGAACTCAGAGCCATCCTCTTGCCTCAGCCTCCAGAGTGCTGTGATCGCTCACAGGAGGGCGCCCTGACACACCTGCCCTGACAGGCATTTTGATTACAGGCTCAGGAGAAACACTGGTACTTCCAGATGAGTGGTCCCTGAAAGCTGGACCCACAGAAAAGTTAATATTTGTCGTTAATTATCAGTTGCTGGGTTTGGGACATCTGATACACAGTAGTAGACTCCTAACTCACTGGGTATGGGATTAGGAATGAGTGATTTCCCCCTCCTGCCTTCCCATTATAAAACAGAGGTTGTGGGGGATGATGAAATGGCTCACTGGTTAAAGTTGCTTGCTGGCTCAGATTTAATTCTCCAACCACCCATATAAAGCCAAACAGGCATTCATGTACAGTGGCAAGAGACCCTGGCATGTGCACATGTCTTCAGGTTTTGCAAGCAAGGGGCTAAACCACTGAGCCATCTCTTTGGCTCAATTTTTAATATATTCTATTTATTTGAGAGAAAGAGGGAGAGAGAGAATGGACGCACCAGTGCCTCTAACCACTGCAAAAAAACCCTTCATTTGCATGTGCCACCATCTGATTTACGTGGGTCCTGGAGCTTTGTAGGCAAGCACCTTAACCACTAAGCCATCTCTCCAGCTCTCAATTTTTTTAAAATTTGTATTTCTTTATTTGAAAGAGTGAGAGAGGGAAAAGGAAGACACACACACACACACACACACACAGAGAGAGAGAGAGAGAGAGAGAGAGAGAGAGAGAGAGAGAGAGAGAGAGAGAGAATGGGCACACCAGGGCCTCCAGCCACTGCAAATGAACTCCAGGTATGTGCCATTTGTGCATCAGGCTTACGTGGGTCCTAAGGAATTGAATTGAGGTCCTTTGGCTTTTGTGGAGGGTCAGGGTGGGGGAGGCAGGGTCTCGCTCTAGCCCAGGCTGACCTGGAACTCATTATGTAGTCTCAGGGTGGCCTCAAACTCATGGTAATCCTTCTCCCTTTGCTTCCCAAGTGCTGGAATTAAAGGCATGTGCCACTATACCCAATCAGCCCTTAATTTAAATATATATATATATATATATATTTACTTGCAAGAAGAGAGAGAAAGAATGTGGGTGCATCAGGGCCTCTAGCTGCAGCAAATGGATTTCAGATGCATGTGCCACTTAGTGCATCTGGGTTTATGTGAACACTGGGGAACTGAACCCAGGTTATTTGCTTTGTACATAAGTGCCTTAACCACTGAGCAATTTCTCCAGACCAATAATTTTTTTAAATTTAATTTTATTTTGGTTTTTCGAGGTAGGGTCTCACTCTAGCCCAGGCTGACCTGGAATTCACTATATAGTCTCAGGCTGACCTCAAACTTAGAGCCATTCATCCACCTCTGCCTCCCAAGTGCTGGGATTAAGTGAGTACATCACCATGCCTAGCTCTATTTTTTACCTATTATTATTTTTTTCTTTGACTTTTTTGAAATAGGGTCTTGCTCTAGCCTGGGCTGATCTAGAATTTACTATGTAGTCTCAGGGTGGCCTTGAACTCATGGCAATCCTCCTACCTCTGCCTCTCAAATACTGGGATTAAAGGCATGCAGCATCATGCCTGGCTTTATTAATTAATTAATTAATTTTGTTTTTTCCAGATAGGGTCCCAACAACTTTTGTTTGTTTTTTGAGGTAGGGTCTTGCTCTAGCCCAGGCTGACCTGGAACTCACTATGTTGTCTCAGGGTGGCCTTGAACTCATGGTGATCCTCTTACCTCTGCCTCCTGAGTGCTGGGACTAAAGGCATGCACCACTGTACCCTGATACCAAAAAATATTTTTTTATTTTTTTGGCTCTGTTTTTGGTTCATTTTTATTTATTTGAAAGCAACAGACACAGAGAAAAAGAGGTAGATAGATAAAGAGAGAGAGATTGGGCACGCCAGCGCCTCCAGCCACTGCAAATGAACTCCAGATGCGTGCGCCCCTTGTGCATCTGGCTAACGTGGGTCCTAGGGAATCGAGCCTTGAACAGGGGTCCTTAGGCTTCACACGCAAGCGCTTAACCACTAAGCCATCTCTCCAGCCCCAAATATGTTTTTAAATGGTGGTTGTGGTACCTGTTAGTAGCCAGGTCTCCATATTCTCTCAAGGGTCCACAGACCTTTGAACACAGGACAGGGACTGGGTGCTTTCCTCCCCTACCATCTCTTCAGTGTTGTATGGCAGTCTTGGGAGGTGGGAGGTTTTCCTTCTTCCCGGCCCCTTAATCTCAGAGGGTAACAATGCACGCCCCCCAATAGGTCTAGGTGTCACCTGGCCCTCTTCTGGCCACCCCATCAGAACTGTGGCTTGGAGAACCAATCCACGTAAACGATGGCACTCTGGCTCCTCTTGTTCTAAAGCAACATGGCCTTTCTCTCTGATCCGGAAGTCTCACGTCTCTGTCAATGTCTGCCCAGCTACATCAGGCTCATTCCCTCTCCTGCAAGTGGGGATAACGTCTCATATTGTCACTACCAATCTCAGAAAAAGGCTCTGCACACCGGGGGTGGGGCTCACTCAGAGGAGTATGTGCAGAGCCTACACAGAGCCCCAGGTTCTACCCCTGATGCCGCATAAACAAGACACGCTGGTGTATGCCTGTGACCCCTGCACTCAGGAGGTAGAGGCAGGAGGATCACACTCAGCTACATAAGAATTTGAGGCCAGCATGGAATGAATACAAGAGAGCCTGTCTCGACAGCAACGAGAACAAGTGGTTCTGGGATGCACAGATCGGCCCAGGTGAAGCACTGGCATTGTGATTGTTGGTATATGAGAAAAGTATTCAGTAATTTTTTTTTTTGAGGCAAGCCCAACAGACTGGCCTTATTTATTTATTTATTTGAGAGAGCAAGAGTGAGAGAGAGAAAGAGTTGGTATGCCAGGGCCTCCAGCCACTGTGATTGAATTCTAAACACACGCATCATCTGGTGCACAAATGTGACCTTGCACGTTTACATCCCCCTGTGCGTCTGGCTTACGTGAGGTCTGGAGAGTCGAACATTGGTTCTTAGGCTTCACAGGCAAGTGCCTTAACCACTGAGCCATCTCTCTAGCCCATGTTCAGTAATTATTATGGTCTGAATATCAAATGTCCTTCACAGGCTCCTATTTTGAATGTTTGGTCCCCAGCTGGCAGTGCTTTCTGGAGGAGGTCCTGGCATTTGGGAGGTGGGGCCTAGCTGGAGGACATAAGTAAGCACTCAGGGGTATGTTACCCCTGCCCACTTCTTGTCTCATGCTCTGCTCCCCAATCTACCGTCATTGTCAATAGCCTTTGACACTCTCCTGCCACCATGAACTGAGCTGCTATGCTATATGCCCTTCTCCACCATGATGAACTGAAACTGTGGAAGAGAAATCTTGGGGACCGGGAAGGTGGCTCAGTGGGTATACTGCTTGTGGCAATATCATGAGGACCTGAGTGTCAATTTCAGCACCCACATAAAAGCCAGGTATAGGGCTGGAGAGATTATTTACTGGTTAAGGCACTTGCCTGCAAGGCCTAACAACCCAGGTTTAGTTCCCCAGGACCCAAGTACAGCCAGATGCACAAAGTGGCACATGCATCTAGAGCTCATCTGCAGTGGCTAGAGGCCCGGGCACACCCATTCTCTCTCTCTCTCTCTCTCTCTCTCTCCCTCCCTCCCTCCCTCCCAAATAAATAAACTTTTTTTAATGGAAAAAAAAATCCAGGTACAGTGAAATCAGTGACATGCTCTATAATCCCAGCCCTCAGAAGATGGAGCCAGGAGGATCCCTGGTGGCTTGATGGCTGGTTTGTCTAGCTGAATCAGTGAGCTCTGGGTTCAGTGACAGACTCTGCCTTATAAAAGGATGGTGGTGATGAGTAGAGAAAGACGCATGTAACTGCACACACAATGCACCCACATTTATATGAACATATGTACATATGCCAAAAAATAAATAAAAATTAAATCTTGGACTGGGGACCTAGCTGAGTTGGTGGCGTGCTTGACTAGCATGTGTGGAGCCCCGAGTTCCCGCTCCGGCGCTACAGGGCTGGCACGTGCCTTGAGCCCAGCATTGAGAAGTGGTGACAGGAGGGTTAGAAGCCCAAGGTGACCCTTGGCGGTGTAATGACTCTGAGGCCAGCCTGGGATACATGAGACTGTCTCAAAAGTCAAAACAAATTAAATGTATACATTTTTTCTCCCTTGAGTTGTTTCTGTCAGTCAATGTGGTCACAGACACATAAAAATAACTACTACAAACTGGGTATGGCAGCGCACGCCTCTAATCCTAGCACTCGGGAGGCAGAGGTAGGAGGAGCACTGTGAGTTCGAGGCCAGCTTGAGACTACATAGTGAATCCAGGTCAGCCTGGGCTAGAATGAAACCCTACCTTGAAAACAAATAAGCAACAAAAAAATAAATAAATAACTACTTCAACCCAGGCATAGTGATACACTTTTTTTTTTCCTGTTTTTTTGAGGTAGGGTCTCACTCTGGTCCAGACTGACCTGGAATTCACTACGTAGTCTCAGGGTGGCCTCGAACTCTCAGCAATCCTCCAACCTCCGTCTCCTGAGTGCTGGGATTAAAGGCATGCAACACCATACCCAGCCGTGTTATACTTTTAATCCCAGCATTTAGGAGTCTGAGGATTGCTGTGAATTTGAGGCCAACCTGAGACTACATAGTAAATTCCAGGTCAGCCTGGGCTAGAGCGGGACCCTACCTTGAAAAGCCAAAAGAAATAATAAGTACTATAATAACTGTTAACTATTACTTTTCTTTTCAAGGTAGAGTCTTTTTTTTTTTTTTTTTTTTAAGGTGGAAGGGATTTTTTGAAGATAGAGGGGAAGTTCCATAATGGCAGAAGAAGCTGGGCTCCCTTTCCCAGGCCCACACCAAGAGAGCAAGAAAAGCCACAAGCCACCACAAGCAAGAAAGCACACTTCAGGAACTCCAAGCAGAATCAGGTACTTCGTGTGTTCGAGGTAGGGTTTTACTCTAGCCCAGGCTGACCTGGAATTCACTATGTAGTCTCAGGGTGGCCTCGAACTCACCTCACGGTGATCCTCCTACCTCTGCCTCCCGAGTGCTGGGATTAAAGGTGTGTAACACCACACCGGCTAACTTTTACTTTTGCTGCTGTTTAAAAAAAAAAAAAAAAAAAAAACTCACCTTGGGGACAGAGAGATGGCTTAGTGTTTAAGGTGCTTGCCTGTGAAGCCTGAGGACCCCAGTTTGAGGCTCAATGCCCCAGGACCCATGTTAGCCAGATGCACAAGAGGGCGCATGCATCTGGAGTTTGTTTGCAGTGGCTGGAGGCCCTGGTGCACCCGTTCTCTCTCTCCCTCTATTTGCCTCTTTCTCTCTCTGTTGTTCTCAAATAAATAAAAATATTTTTTTTTTAAAAAAAGGGCCAGTCTTGAGTCGGGTGTGGTGGCACACGTCTTTAATCCCAGTACTGGGGAGGCAGAGGTAGGAGGATCAAGGTAGAGTAAAACCCTACCTCAAGAAGAAAAACAAATATCTCACCTTGGATATGACTGCATTTCTGGTGTTCACCGTCTGCGTCACCATCCTCGTCATCCTCCTTCAGGCAGATGTCTCTCATGTGCAAGTCCAAGTTGTTGGTGTTGCTGTCATACACCACACAGTACTTCACACACTCCAGATCCACAGACTCTGGGATGAGGTACTGATTTTTCTTCTGAGGAAACCAGAGAGGCATGTTGGTGGGTAGCTCCGGTGGATATGTCAGCCCCACAGGAGCTTGCGATGATGTTTCCCTGATGACAACACAGACTGGAAGCGCCACAGACGGACAGGAGCTGGGGAGATGACTCAGTGGTCAAAGGCGCTTGCTTGCACCGCCTGCCGGGCCCGGTTCCGCTCCCCAGGACACACATAATGTCAGATGTACAAAGCAGCACGTGTGTCTAGTGTTCATTTGCAGTGGCAGATACCCACACTGACTCACTCACACAGACATGCACACTCTCTCTCTACCCTCATAAAGAAATACAAATCTTAAAAAAATAATAATAACATACAATGATCACGTTCAAAAATATTTTGAAATTACAAATAAATTTTTCCTTTGCTTTGGAAAAAAAAAGAAGAAATACAAATCTTTTCCCTTTTTTTTTTTTTTTGGTCTTTTTGTGATTTTTTTTTTTTTTTTTTTTTTTTTTTTTAGTGCTGAGGACCGAACCCAGGGCCTTGAGCTTGCTAAGCAAGCGCTCATCCACTGAGCTAAATCCCCAACCTCAGAAATACAAATCTTTTTAAAATGCAAAGGAAGGTTGGAGAGATGGCTCAGCAGCTAAGTCACTTGTCTGCAAAGCTTAAGAACCCAGGTTCAATTTCCCAGTATCCATGTAAAGCCAGATGCACAAAGTGGCACATGCATCTAGAGTTCGTTTGCAGGGGCTATAGCCGCCAGCATATCTCTTGTCTCTATTATCTATGAGAAATAAATAAAATGAACAGGAAAAGGCCGAGGAATGAATCAGTGAATAAAGGGCTTGCCACACAAGTGTGAGAACTTGAGTTCAGATCTCCAGTACCACATAAACACCAGGTGGCCATGGCAGCCACCTGCAATTCCAGCGTAAGGAAGATGGAGATAGGTGCATCCCCAGGGCAAGTTGGCTGGCTAGATTAGCCCAACCAGTGAGCAGTAAGAGACCCTATCTCAGCAAAGGAGAACACAACAGAGGATGATGCCGTGTCAACCTCTGGCCTTCACACACACGCACACACACACACACACACACACACACACGCAAAAAATAAATGAACAAGAGAAGAGATGGCTTAGCACTTAAGGTGCTTCTCTGCAATGTCAAAGGACCCAGGTTTGATTCCCAGAACCACGTAAGTCGATGCACAAGGTGGCACATGTGATTGGACTTTGTTTACATTGGCTGGAGGCCCTGGAGTGCCCATTCTCTCTTTCTACTTGCCTCTTTCTCTCTCTCTCTCAAATAAATAAATAGCTGTAAAAAAATGAACCAGAGGGCTGGAGGTATGGCTTAGTGGTTAAGGTGCTTGCCTATAAAGCATAAGGACTGAGGTTTGATTCCCCAGTACCCATGTAAGCCAGATGCACAAGATGGCGCATGCATCTGGAGTTGGTTTGCAAGGGCTAGAGGCCCTAGCACACCCATTTTCTCTATCTGCCTCTTTTCTCTCTCTCTTAAGTAAATAAATAGGGCTGGAGAGATGGCTTAGCAGTTAAGGCACTTGCCTGCAAAGCCAAAGGACCCAGGTTCATTCCCCAGGACCCACCCATGTAAGCCAGATGTACAAGGTGACATGTGCGTCTGGAGTTCATCTGCAGTGGCGGGAGGCCCGGATGTGCCCATTCTCTCTATCTCTTTCTCTCTTCCTCTTTCTCTTAAATAAGTAAATAAATAATAAAAATGAATAAGACAATCTATTGAGATACAAGTATCGTCCACATCTACCGTTAAGAAGGACCAGCTATAGGTGATTGGACCAGAGATAAATGCCTGACCCAAGAACAGTTGGTCCACTGGTAGCTCACTGCCTATCAGAGCTGTGGAACTAATGACAGCCTGCTGCTTAGGGAGAGTGGTTGGCCATGGACCCAAACCCAAAACTGCTCATGTTGAAGACAATCAGGAGAAGGCCTGGGTGACTGGAATTCCTGAGCAAACAACTGTCAGGAGGACTGTGATATCAAGTGCAAGTTCTGTGACAGCAGGGATTTGGATAGTTGGTTTAGTCACTAATGTACCCTGAGCTTCTAGGATAGTATCTGGTACATGGTAGGCCATTAATACATGGCTTTTATAAATGAATAAGGGCTGGGGAAATGGCTCAGTGGTTGTTGTGCAAACATGAGGACCTGAGTTCAGTCCCCAGAAGCCATTTAAAAGCCAAGTGTAGGGCTGGAGAGATGGCTTAGTGGTTAAGGTACTTGCCAACAAAGCCAAAAGACCCAGATTTGATTCCCCACTACCCATATAAGCCCAGATGCACAAGGTGGCACATGTGTCTGGAGACTGTTTGCAGTGGCTAGAGGTCCTGGTGCACCCATTCTCTTTGTCTGCCTCTGCCTCTATCTCACTCTTAAATAAATATTTTTTTTTAAAGCCAGGTGTGGGCATTACCATGGGGTATTTTTCATAATCATGGAAGTTGTTTAAAAAATTTGAAAGAAAGAAAAAAAAAAGAATGTGGCATGTCACGGTCAACTGGGAGAAAATGTTTGGAGTGTGGAGTGGAGACTGTGCTGCATGAACTCAGTAAAATACTTTTCCTGAAAAAATAAAAAAAGTAGTGGCTAATACCTGTAAGCCCACCTCTGGAAAGGAGGAAGGAAGACCCTTAGAATTTGTGTACTTTGTGCATCTGGCTTTATGTGGGAACTGGGGAATCAAACACAAGCCAGTAGGCTTTGCAAGCAAGTGCTTTGAACAGCTGAGCCATCTCCCAAGCCCATCCTTTACCCCTTATCATTCAGTCCACCCACATAGAAAGTGGGTCTTTCACCCTAGTTGATCCTGCCTAGAAAAGTCCTCACAGATACACCTAAGGGTGTGCCTCACGAATGCCTTAGGGGTTTCTTTTCTTTTTCTTTTTTCTTTTTTTGGTTTTTCAAGGCAAGGTCTCACTCTAGCCCAGGCTGACCTGAATTCACTATGGAGTCTCAGGCTGGCCTTGAACTCACAGGGATCCTCCTACCTCTGCCTCCCGAGTGCTGGGATTAAAGGCATGCGCCACCACGCCCGGCTTTCTTTTTTTATATATAGATTTTTTTGTTTGTTTATTTGAGAGCGACAGACAGAGAGAAAGAGGCAGAGAGAGAAAGAGAATGGGCGCGCCAGGGCCTTCAACCACTGCAAACGAACTCCAGATGCGTGAGCCCCCTTGTGCATCTGGCTAATGTGGGTCCTGGAGAATCAAGCCTAGAACTGGGATCTTTAGGCTTCACAGGCAAGCACTTAACCGCTAAGCCATCTCTCTAGCCCTATATATAGATTTTTTTAAATATTTTATTTCTTTATTTATTTGAGAGAGAGAAAGAGGAAGAGGCAGAGAGGAAGAGAGAATGGATGCACCAGGGCTTCTCGCCACTGCAAACACCAGACACATGCGCCCCTTGTGCATCTGGCTTATGTGGGTCCTGGGGAATCAAACCAGGGAGGGTCCTTAGGCTTCACAGGCACATGCCTTAACCACTAGGCCATTTCCCCAGCCCTCTTTTCTTTCTTTCTTTTTTTAAAAATTATTTTAAAGTTTTATTTATTTGAGAGAGACAGCCAGAGAGAATGGGTGCAGCTTGGGCCTTCAGCCACTGCAAACAAAGTCCAGATGTGTGCATCCCCTTGTACATCTGGCTTACATGGGTCCTGGAGAATGGAACCAGGGTCCTTTGGTTTTGCAGGCAAATGCCTTAACCATTAAGCCATCTCTCCAGCCCTTAGGTATTTCTTTATCCAATCACATTTACAATCAAGATTAATCATCACTGGGTTGGAGATTTAAGCTCACTGGTTGAGTACTTACCTAGCAAGCACAAGGCCCTAGCTTCAGCCCTCAGACCTGGTGGTGGTGGAGGAAATCAAAAACAGACCAACCAACAAACAAAAAATACCAAGGGGAAATTAATCACCACATATGTGACTGTTTTTTGTTTTTCAGAGTCTCATGGAGTTCAGACAAACTCACAGTGTGAAAATGACTTAACTTCTGATCCTTCTGCCCCCATATTCCAAAAGCTGTTGTTGCCTGGAATTGTTGGCCATGCTGAAGAACACCTTAGGGACTGTCAGAGGAATGCAAGCGCCACCCCTGGCACCCAGTGGCTCATCTTCCACACTGAGGACAAAGCCTCCCACTCCTCCCCCCACCCCCACCCCCAGATGCAAGGTGGCCAAGCGTGCCCCAGACTGCCCTCCCCAAGTACCTTCTTCACCCGAAGGGCTGTGATCAAGTGGCCCTCGTCATACTCTCGTTTGGGTCGAACATCTAGGAAGAGAAAGGATTGGACTCAGAACTGGATCCAAATACTTGGAGCACTCAGATCATAACCTGTTTGGGAGGTGGGTGAGTTACTGTGCAGGGGGCAGGAAGATGGCTCAGGTGGGCAAAGTGCTGGCCATGCAAGCGTGAGCACCTGAGTTCAGATGCCCAGAGCCCATGCTGGCCGTGCTGGCATGTGCCTCTAACCCCAGTGCTAGGGAGGCAGGAGGACGGTCCCTGGGGCTGGCTGATGTAGCTAAATCAATGAGCTCCAGGTTAGTAGTCTCAAAAAATAAGATGGGGGGGGTGCTAGAGAGATGCCTTAGCGGTTAGGTGCTTGCCTGTGAAGCCTAAGGACCCCGGTTCAAGGCTTGATTCCCCAGGACCCATGTAAGCCAGGTGCACAAGGTGGTGCATGCATCTGGAGTTCATTTGCAATGGCTGGAGGCCCTGGCACATCCATTCTCTCTCTCTCTATTTGCCTCTTTGTCTCTCTGTCCATCACTCTCAAATAAATAAATAAAAAATAAACAACAACAAAAAAATAAGATGGGGGATAGAGAGGTGGCTTAACCATTAAGGCATTTGTCTACAAAGCCTAAGGGCCCAAGTTCAATTCCCAAGGACCCACGTAAGCCAGATGCACAAGGTGGCACATGTGTCTAGAGTTTGTTTGCAGTGGCTAGAGGCCCTGGCATGATCATTCTCTATCTGCCTCTCTTTCTAATAAATAAAATTAAATTTAAAAAAATAAGATGGAATCTCAGCATGGTAGTTGATGCCATTAGTCCCAGCACTAAGGAGTCTGAGGTACAAGGATTGTTGTGAGTTCAAGGCCAGCCTGTGGCTACGTAGTGAGTTCCAAGTCAGTCCAGACTAGAGTGAAAGAGATCCTACCACAGAAAAAATCCTGAACAAGCCGGGCGTGGTGGCGCATGCCTTTAATCCCAGCACTCAGGAGGCAGAGGTAGGAGGATCACCATGAGTTCGAGGCCACCCTGAGACTCCATAGGGAATTCCAGGTCAGCCTGAGCTACAGTAAGACCCTATCTCGAAAAACCAGAAAAAAAAAAAAAAAGAAAGAAAGAAAAGAAAAGAAATCCCAAACAACAATGATGACGACAACCATCAGGATCTCAGGCCTCCGCACACATGTACATGAAGTTGATCACATGCTTGTGCCCATATACGAACATGCATACCACACACACACATGAAAAAAGAATTGAGTCTAAGTGCCTGGCATGGTGGTGCACACCTGTGACCCCAGCACTTGGGAGTCTAAGGCGAGAGGATCAGGAATTTGAGGTCAGCTTTGGCTAGGTAGTAAGACTGTTTCAAAAAAATTATTTCGAGGCTAGAGAGATGGCATAGTGGTTAAGCACTTGCCTGTGAAGCCTAAGGACCCTGGCTTGAGGCTCAATTCCACAGGACCCATGTAAGCCAGATGCACAAGGTGGTGCATACATCTGGAGTTCGTTTGCAGTGGCTGGAGGCCCTGGTGCACCCATTCTCTCTCTATCTATCTGCCTCTTTTTCTTCTGTCACTCTCAAATAAATAAACAAAAAATTTAAAAAATATTTGGCCTGGAGAGATGGCTGGCAGTTAAGGTGCTTGTCTGCAAAGCCAAAGAACCCAGGTACAATTCTCTGAGATCCATGTAAGCCAGATGTATCAGGAGGCACATGTGTCTAGAGTTTGTTTGCCCATTCGCTTTCTCGCTCTCTCTCTGCCTCTCTTAAATAAATTAATTAATTAAATAAAGCAAAAAATTATTATCATGACTCAAAATAAAAGACTGATTGAGGGGGGAGGGGATATGATGGAGAATGGAGTTTCAAAGGGGAAAGTGGGGGAAGGGAGGGCATTACCATGGGATATTGTTTTCAATCATGGAAGTTGTCAATTAAAAAAAGAAAAAGATCCCTCCAGACATAAAATGGCCTGGATATCCATGACTTCACAGTGCCTGACACTACCTACACAAGACCATCAAAATAGGAGGAAAAGATCATGACATCAAAATAAGAGACTGATTGAGAGGGGGAGGTGATATGATGGAGAGTGGAGGTTCAAAGGAGAAAGTGGGGGGAGGGAGGGAATTACCATGGGATATTTTTTATAATCATGGAAGATGTTAATAAAAATTGAGGAAAATAAAATATAAATAAATAAAATAAAATAAAGAAAAAGAAAAAAGAAAGTGGCACGTATGCAGAACAAATAGTCTCACATAATGTTCCATTTATGATATTAAGTCTTATACATTGGTCTAAGCTTTGTTCATTAAAACATAAGCATTCTAATCAGGGCTTTCAAGACAGGAGTCACCCATCCCAAAACTGGCTTTGTCAATGGGAGCTGAGAAGGAAGGCAACTGTGGTGAATGATTAGCAGAACAGCCAGTTTCCAGAGTCTAGGGACATGAAGTACCTGGAAACGTATTTTGAGGGGAAAACAGCTTGACCACAGGGAGGAAAAAAATATATTCTTATTTATTTATTTGAGAGAGAGTGTGTGTGAGAGAATGGGCATGCCAGGGCCTTCAGTCCCTGCAAACGAACTCCAGACGCATGTGCCACCTTGTTCATCTGGCTTACATAGGTCCTGAAGAACTGAACCTGGGTCTTTGGGCTTTGCAGGAAAGCACCTTAACCACTAAGCCATCTCTCCAGCACCCAAAAATTTATTTCACAGGTTGGGGAGTTTGCTCAATGGTTAAAGGCACTTGCTTGCAAAGCTTGCTAGCCTGGGCTCAATTCCCCAGCCACCCATGTAAAGTCAGACTCAAAAAAAAAAAAAAGATAGAAATATCTGGAGTTCATTTGCAGTGGCAATAGACCCTGGTGTACACACACACACACACACACACACACACACACACAGATAAAATTGTTTTTAAATTATTTGAGACATGAGGAGTAAAGAGTATGCTTATTGTACATAAAGGCTTGGGTGCCACTCCAGGACTGGAATAGAAAGATGTGGGAAAAGAGGAAAGGTAAGGAAAGAGAACAGAAGGAGTGAGGGAGAGAAGGAAAGAGGAATTTCCCCCTTTTCAAAATCATATATGTATTTTTTTCTACTGATAACTTCCATAATTGTAAACAATATCCCATGGCAATTCCCTCCCTCCCCTCACTAGGAAAGAGGAATATTTAACTTGGTGAAAAATTCTCATTTTATCAGTCCAGGTATTCCCTTCCTGAGTTTTGATCATTATCCCTTTATTTGTCTTTGTTAATTAATTATGATAAAAGTAGTGTTTTCGGCTAGAAAGATGGCTTAGCATGTAAGTGGCTTCCTGTGCAAGCATAACGGCCTGGGCGGGGGTGGGGGGACCTGAGACCAACAGAGTTCAAATCTCCAGATCCCACGTAAACAGCTAGGTGTGACCACATGTGCCTCATCCCATAGTCCTGCAGGGGGCCAGAGACCCAGGAATCATGCAAGCTAGCTCAGAGCCAGTGAAGAGACTCTAGCTCAAAACAAGACCAGACAGAGGAGTGGTGGAGCTGGATCCAGTGTTCCATTCTGGCCATGGCAGGTGAGCAGTGCCCATCACAGGCCAGCACATGGGACACTGCAAGGACACTCATCCATGAATACACCACACACACAGAAACAAGAACAACAACAACAAAAGTAGTGATGGGGCTGGAGAGATGGCTTAGCAGTTAAAGCGTTTGCCTGCAAGGCCGAAGGACCCAGGTTTGATTCCCACATAAGCTAGATGCACAAGGGGGCGCACGCATCTGGAGTTTGTTTGCAGTGGCTGGAGGCCCTGGCATGCCCATTCTCTCTCTTTCTCTCTCTCACTCTTTCTTCCTCTTTCTCTGTCAAATAAATGAATGAATAAAAATAAAATATTAAAAATAAAAGTAGTGAATAAAAATAAAATATTAAATATAAAAGTAATGATGCTAAGCTATGTTCTGTGGGGCAGGCCTGTAATTCTAGCCCTTGGGAGGTGGAGGCAGCAGAATCACATCAGCAGTTCAAGGTCATCCTCAGCTACATGACGTTGCGGGCAGCCTGGACTACTACTTCTACATTCTGCCTTCTCTTCCTTTTCTTTTTCTTCCTCCTTCCTTCTCTTTCTTTGACGGGATGTAACCATGTAGCTCAGGAAGGCCTGGCATTTGGAATGACCCTGCCTCGATGTGGGATTACAGGCCTGCACCACAATGCGTAACAAGACTTTTTTTAAAAATTTATTTATTTTTATTAACAACTTCCATGATTGTAAACAATATCCCACATGGTAATGTCCTCCCTCCCCTTATTTTCCCCTTTGAAACTCCATTCTCCATCATATCACCTCTCAATCAGTCTCTCTTTTATTTTGATGTCATGATATTTTCCTCCTCTTATGATGGTCTTGTGTAGGTAGTGTCAGGCACTGTGAGGTCATGGATATTCAGGCCATTTTGTGTCTGGAGGAGCACGTTGTAAGGAGTCCTACCCTTCCTTTGGCTCTTACATTCTTTTCACCACCTCTTCTACAATGGACCCTGAGCCTTGGAAGGTGTGATAGAGATATTGCCATGCTAAGCACTCCTGTCACTTCTTCCCAGCACCATGATGCCTTCTGAGCCTGACAAGACTTTTTTAAAAATTATTATTTAATATTTTATTTGCAAGCAAAGAGAGAGTGAAAAAGCACACAGCAGGACCTTCTGCTTCTGCAAACTCTGGACAGACACATGTGGCACTTTGTATATGTGGCTTATGTGTGCACTGGGGAGTTGAACCCAGGCCATCAGGCTTTGCAAACAAGTGCCTTTAACTGCTGAGCCACCCCAGCCCAAAACGTTTCTTCCTGACCCAATCTTGGATCCATCTTCCAAATAACAGCATAACCAGTAGCAGCAAACCTCACGGCTTTATAAAGTCATTCATTTTCCTTCCCCCAAAAGTTTGCTAGAGTTTGAAAATGATGTTTGCTGGACAGTGTTCTCAACATGCACGTGTGTGGGTGCACGTGTGTTGTGTACTTACCCAATAAGCAGAGGTAGTTGGGCTCAGTTAATCTGGACAGTTTTGAGGCCTGATTCAGGATGTTGTAGAGCTCTGTTGGTTCACAGAAAACCAAGTCAGCCATTCTGTTGAGAAAAAATCAGTAATGTAGAAGTTTAACATACATCTTGCCATTCAAGATAAATGACTAAACATGATCATGGTATTTAAATACTTTCCCTTTTCTATCCTTTCCTTCTCTTTTTTTTTGGGGGGGGGGCAAGGGTTTGAGGTAGGGTCTCACTCTAGCCCAGACTGACCTGGAATTCATTATGTAGTCTCAGACTGGCCACAAACTCATAGTGATCCTCCTACCTCTTGGCTCCAGGTGCTCTGATTAAAGTGGTGTGCCACCACACCTGGCTCCTTTTTTGATTTTTTAAAAAAATTTTGTTAACTTTTATTTATTTATTTGAGAGCAACAGACAGAGAAAGAAAGAGGCAGATAGAGAATGGGTGAGCCAGGGCCTCCAGTCACTGCAAATGAACTCCAGATGCATGCGCCACCTTGTGCATCTAACTTACATGGGTCCTAAGGAATCACGCCTTGAACCGAGGTTCTTAGGCTTCACAGGCAAGCGCTTAACCACTAAGCCATCTCTCTAGCCCAGAGCCTCTTTTGATTTTTTTTTTTATTTGAGAGTGACAGACACAGAGAGAAAGACAGATAGAGGGAGAGGGAGAGAATGGGTGAGCCAGGGCTTCCAGCCACTGCAAACGAACTCCAGATGCGTGCGCCCCCTTGTGCATCTGGCTAACGTGGGACCTGGGGAACCGAGCCTTGAACCGGGGTCCTTAGGCTTCAGAGGCAAGCGCTTAACCGCTAAACCATCTCTCCAGCCCCCCCTCTTTTGATTTTTAAGACAGGGTTTCATGTAGCCCAAGCTGGCCTCAAACTCACTATGCAGCTGAGGATGTCCTTGAACTTCTAATCCTCCTGCTTATATCTACTTAGTGCTGGGATTACAGGCAGGCACCACCACAGCCAGTTTATGCGGTACTGGAGGTATGTCATGGGAAGCTTTTCCTCTAGGGAGATGCAAACACACCTCTTCACCTCAAATCGAGCAAACATGGCAGACCAAAGTACAGTTACACCAATGCCAGTTCAACGAACCAGCGAGTTTAGGGGGGCCACTTACAGAGTATTGAAGGGGGTTTATAGGGATGCTGAGCCCCCAAAGCAGCCAGTTTGATAGGAATTCCTGTGCCAAGATTACTCCTCAGATGCTCCCCGCTCAGCCTCGGATAAAGGATTACTTACAGAGCAAGCGGGACACCAGAGCAGCAGCACCACCAAGAAGTCTCATCCTACTCTGAATGAGGACTTTCCTGTAGCCACTTCCAGAAGCTCCTTGTCCCTGTCCAGGAGTATGAGACCACAGAGCAGCACTTCAATAGGACTCACTATACCGACATGACCAGCACGGGTGCTCCTCCCTCAGCCTCAGGAGGAGGGCTTACTTAAAGAGTATGAGACCCTAGAGCAACACTTTTTTCTTTTATTTTTATTTGAGAGAGAGGAAGAGGGAGGAGAGGGAGGGAGAATGAGCTCGCCAGGGCATCCAGCCACTGCAAACAAACTCCAGACTCATGTGCCCCCATGTGCATCTGGTTTACGTGGGTCCTGGAGAATTGAACTGGGATCCTTGAGCTTTGCAGGCAAATGCCTTAACTGCTAAGCCATCTCTCCAGCCACCCCCCTTTTTTTCCCAAGGTAAGGTTTCACTGTAGCCCAGGCTGACCTGGCATTCACTATGTAGTCTCAGGGTGGCCTCGAACTCTTGGCGATCCTCCTACCTCTGCCTCCCAAGTGCTGGCATTAAAGGTGTATGTCACCATGCCCAGCCAAAGCAACACTTCAATGGGGCTTACTATATCAGGATTACCCCCACGGATAGTCCTCCCTCAGCCTCTGGGTGAGGACTTACTTACAGAATATGGAGACTCCAGATACCACCTCAACGGAGCTCATTGTTCCTAGATCTTTACTCTCTCTATACCGTATCTTCTCTTTTGTTGCCTTTAATCCCAGCACTCAGGAGGCAGAGGTAGGAAGATCGCCAAGACTTTGAGGCCACCCTGAGACTACACAGTGAAGTCCAGGTCAGCCTGAGCTAGAAGTGAGTCCCTACCTCAGAAAAAAAAAAAAGTTTTTTAAGGGCTGAAGGGATGGCTTAGTGGTTAAGGCATTTGCCTGCAAAGCCAAAGGATCCCGGTTTGATTCCCCAGGACCCGCATAAGCCAGATGCACAAGGGTGTGCATGCGTCTGGAGTTTTTTGCAGTGCCTGGAGGCCCTGGTGCACCCATTCTCTCCCTCTCTCTTTCTCTCTGCCTCTTTCTCTCTCTCCCAAATAAATTAATAAAATATACTTTTAAAATATTTTTAATTAGAAGTTAAATGCATATAGGGAATAAAATATTGAATAGGAGCCAGGTGTGGTGGTGCATGCCAGTAATTCCAGCACTCAGAGACTGAGGCAGGATGATGGTGAGTTCATGCTAACCTAAGCTACATGAGGTGGAGGCCACGCTGGTAATAAAACCCTACCTTTCCCTGTCTGTATGTGTACCTAAATACATAGGCTATAAATAGTCATCAACTCATTTGTTCTGTTTTGGGGGAGTGGTCGTGTTAGGGATCAAACCTAGGGCCTCACACATGCCAGGTAAGTGCTCTGTCACTGAGCTACATTATCCATCCCTCATTTGTTCATTAGCAAACAATTACTGAGCATTTAATACATGCTGAGCTGATAGTTTGCATCTGAAATATCCCCACAGGCTTGTGGGTTTTTTGTCAATATTTTATTTTTATTTATTTGACAGAGAAAGGAGAGAGAGAGAGAGAGAATGGGTGCATCAGGGCCTCCAGCCACTGTAGACGAACTCCAGACGCATGCACCCCATTGTGCATCTGGCTAATGTGGGTCCTGGGGAATCGAACCCGGGTCTTTTGGCTTTGCAGACAAATGCCTTAACTGCTAAGCCATTCCTCCAGCCCAAGGCTTGTGTTTTGAACAATTATTTCCCAGTTGGTGGCACTGTTGTGGGAGGCTGTGGTACTTGTGGAGGTGGGGCCCAGCAGGTAGGAAGTTCATCACAGGGGATTTCAAACTTTCGTGAATCTCGGCTTCCCTGGAACAGCGTATAAACACAGAAGCAAGTCCTGGAACAGCTTGACCTGCACTCATTGAAGCTTTGCAGGCACATGATGATGCTGACCCCAGGCAGGAAAAGCTGGAGGCTGGCCAAGATGGACTTGGCCTGCTCCCCAGATATTGTTGGACATCAGGATGCCTGAGCATTTCCTGTAGTCCAGGTGAGAAGGGTTAACTAGAAACCATCTTTCGTGTATGTGCACATGTGTGTATATGTTTGTATGTATGTATAAACACATGCATGTAGAGGCTAGAGGTTAACTTTGGGTGTCTTACTAAGTTGCTCTCCACCTGATTCTTTGAGCTAGGGTCTTCCAGTGAACTGGAAGCTCACCCATTAGGCTAGATTACCTAGCCAGCAAGCCCTAGGGCTCTTGCCTCTGCCTTTCCAGTGCTGGGATTACAGGAGTGCGGTGCCTGGCTTTTACAAGGATGCTGGGGATCTGAATTCAAGTCTTTCTGCCTCCATGGCAAGCCCTTTAACCATGAAGCCATCTCCCCAGCCCTAGAAATCATCTTAAAGGGACTTAGAGCCAGGTGTAGTGGCCAATGCAAAGCCAACACCTGGAAGTCTGGGACAGGAGCCCTGGGAGTTTGAGGACAGTTTGGCCTAATAGGGAGTTCCAGGCCAGCCTAAGCTACAGAGCAAGACCATGTTTCTAAGAAAATCTTTGCCCAGGGCTGGAGGGATGGTTTAGCAGTTAACGTGCTTGCCTGCAAAGCTAAAGGACCCAGGTTCAATCCCCCAGGACCCACATAAGCCAGATGCACAAAGTGGTGCATGCGTCTGGAGTTCATTTGCAGGCCCTGGCACACCACTCTCTCTGTTTCTCTCTTTCTCAAATAAATAAATAAAATATTTTTTAAAAGAAAGTAAAAAAAAAAGAAAGAAAGAAAGTCTTTGCCCAAAGAAGTCCCCTAAAGCAATAATGGACTAATCATTGGTCATGGAGGATTCTAGAGACCAAGAGTTGAAGCACTAAAAGTTGACAGACTGAGTGAGACATGACCACCTAGAGCAGGGGACTGCAGGTGAGAAGGGGCCCCAGAAGCACTTAGTAGGAAAGTAAGCTGTAGAAGAGGGAGTCCTGGCATCTACCCAGGAGTGATTTATGGGATGGTGACACAAAAACATGATCTCAAAGTTTATACTGAGTGGCTACACAGGCGAACTCCAACTGGAGATGGGCACAGCTGAAAGGGGAGCTCCTCCTTCATTAGGGTAAGTACATCTGCTTATTGTCAAGGTTATAGGTAAAAAGTCCAAGCAGTAGGAAACTAAGTAAGGAACGTAAAGAGCGCACATCCAGGGACAGTTTTATAAAGGCTCACCATCAAAGTGGTTGACCTTTACCTTTCAAAGAGTATTGAACTTATACTATCTAGGAAAGAGCAGAGAGGAGTGGGAGTTCCCAATACCATGTTCAGTTTTGGGCAAAAGGATGCCTATTATAAGGGGGCTGTCTTGTCTGCTTTAAAAGAAAACAGAACACAGAGAATGTATGGAGACAGCATACATAACACTAATGAATGTATCTATTGCTGGGATTAGCGCCCTGTCAGTCAGGCAGGTTCAGAGAGGGTTAAAAGTCTGAGTTGGGGGGAGGGAAGGGAGGTTATTACCATGGGATACTTTTTATAATCATGGAAAATGTTAATAAAAATTGAGAAAAAAAAATGTTTGAGTTTATATCCCCATAGTAAGTTAACCCAAATTCCCATACAGCTCAGAGAAAACTAACACTTGATTTCAAAAGAACCTTTCTATTTGTGTGTGTGTGTGTGTGTGTGTGTGTGCTGTGGGGGGGTGGTGGTGAAGCAGAATCTCACTCTAGCCCAGGCCGACCTGAAACTCACTCTGTAGCTATAGGCTGGCTTCAAACTCATGGCGATCCTCCTACCTCAGCCTCCCGAGTACTAGGATTTAAGGTGTGTGCCACCAAGCCCAGCAAAAGAGCCTTTGTTGCACTGTCTCTACAAGCCACTCCAACAATACATGAAGGGTCAGAAGACACAGTCTACCTAGGGTGGGGTGGAAGAGTGAGGAAACGGGATTAATGTCAGGGGCCATTGGGCTGGCCTTGAATCCGTAGCATTGGGCTGTTTGGCAACAAGAATTTTGCACATGTAAGTGAGCAAGATTGTGTACATTCAGTGTTACTGGCAAGAGCTGACCGTTCCTTGAAACTTTATGCCTGTATTGCTGGGAACAGAGGGCTTGTTTCTCTCCTAACCTTGGGATAATCTTTTGTACTGAGAAGTGGTCGAGGTGCATAACTCTGTAACAGAAAGAAGTTGTTTTGATAGAAACTTGTGTGAAGGTCATGGAATTTTTGTACATGGGCAAACTGCTTGCAAGAAGATATTAAAAAGGACTGCTGAGAAATAAACGGTGCTTCAGTCCTGGACTGGAGTCTTTGCTTTCATTCTTTTTCCTTTCTTTAATCCTCACTCCAGCAGGTTCTGGCAGATAAAAAAACAGAGACAGGGCTGGAAAGATGGCTTAGCGTTTAGGGTGCTTCCCTGCAAAGCCAAAGGACTCAGGTTCAATTCCCCAGGATCCACATTAGCCAGATGCACAATGTGGCACATACCATCGGGGTTTGTCTGCAGAAGCTGGAGGCCCTGGTATGCCCATTCTCTCTCTCTCTCCTCAAACAAATAAATACATAAAAATAAAATACAAAAAAAAGAAAGGAGTAGACATCAGGCATTCTAGCCCCTAAATTCGGGTGGTTATAGAAAACAGAAAACTACGGCTAGAGAGCTGGTTTAACAGTTACGGTGCTTGCCTGCAAAACCAAAGGACCCAGGTTCAACTCCCCAGGCCTCATGTAAGCCAGATGCACAAGGTGGCGCATGAGTTTGTTTGCAGTGGCTAGAGACCCTGATGCACCCATCCTCTCTCTGCCTCTTTCTCTCTCTCCCTCTTTCTCAAATAAATAAATAAAATAAAATATTTTTAAAAAAAACTAAAGCAGGGTGTGGTGGCACACGTCTTTAATCCCAGCACTTGGGAGACAGAGGTAGGAGGATCATTGTGAGTTCAAGGCCACCCTGAGACTACATAGTGAATTCCAGGTGAATTCTGGAATAGAGCCATATCCCACTTCAAAAAACAACTAACAAAGAGCCGGGCATGGTGGCGCACACCTTTAATCCCAGCACTCGGGAGGCAGAGGTAGGAGGATTGCCATGAGTTCAAGGCCACCCTGAGATGACAGAGTTAATTCCAGGTCAGCCTGGACCAGAGTGAGACCCTACCTCGAAAAACGAAACAGCCTCTTCAGCAAATGGTGTTTTGAAAACTGGATATATATCTGCAGAAGGATGAAAATAGATTCTTCTCTCTCACCATGCACAAGAATTAAGTCCAAATGGATTAAAGACCTTAACATCAGACCTCAAACTCTGAAACTGCTAGAGGAAAAAGTAGGGGAAACCCTTCAACATATTGGTCTTGGCAAAGACTTTCTGAATACAACCCCAAGTGCTCAGGCAATAAAACCACAGATTAATCACTGGGACCTCATGAAATTACAAAGATTTTGCACTGCAAAGGACACAGTGAAAAAAGCAAAGAGGCAACCTACAGAATGGGAAAAAATCTTCGCCAGCTATATATCTGATAGAGGATTAATATCTAGGATATACAAAGAACTCAAAAAGTTAAATAATAAGGAATCAAACAAGCCAATCAAAAAATGGGCTATGGGGCTGGAGAGATGGCTTAGCGGTTAAGTGCTTGCCTGTGAAGCCTAAGGACCCCGGTTCGAGGCTCGGTTCCCCAGGTCCCACGTTAGCCAGATGCACAAGGGGGCGCACGCGTCTGGAGTTCGATTGCAGAGGCTGGAAGCCCTGGCGCGCCCATTCTCTCTCTCTCCCTCTATCTGTCTTTCTCTCTGTGTCTGTCGCTCTCAAATAAATAAATAAAAATTTAAAAAAAAATGGGCTATGGAGCTAAATAGAGCATTCTCAAAGGAAGAAATACGAATGGCATATAAGCATCTAAAAAAAAGTTCTACGTCACTAGTCGTCAGGGAAATGCAGATTAAAACTACACTGAGATTTCATCTCACTCCTGTCAGATTAGCCACCATCATGAAAACAAATGATCATAAATGTTGGCGGGGATGTGGCAAAAAAGGAACCCTTCTACACTGCTGGTGGGAATGCAATCTGGTCCAGCCATTGTGGAAAACAGTGTGGAGGTTCCTAAAACAGCTAGAGATTGATCTACCATATGACCCAGCTATAGCACTCCTAGGCATATATCCAAAGGACTCATCTCATTTCCTTAGAAGTACGTGCTCAACCATGTTTATTGCTGCTCAATCTATAACAGCTGGGAAATGGAACCAGCCTAGATGTCCCTCAACAGATGAGTGGATAATGAAGATGTGGCACATTTATACAATGGAGTTCTACTCAGCGGTAAAGAAAAATGAAGTTATGAAATTTGCAGAAAAAGGGATGGACCTGGAAAGGATTATACTAAGTGAGGTAACCCAGGCCCAGAAAGCCAAGCGCCACATGTTCTCTCTCATATGTGGATCCTAGCTACAGATGATTGGGCTTCTGCGTGAGAAGGAAAATACTTAGTAGCAGAGGACAGTAAGGTAAAAAGGAGACATAAAGGGTAGAGAAAGGAAGGGAAGAGGATACTTAATAGGTTGATATTGTATATATGGAATTACAATGATTGTAATGGGGAGGTAATATGATGGAGAATGGAATTTCAAATGGGAAAGTATGGGGGTGGGGAGGGAGGGAATTACCATGGGATATATTTTATAATCATGGAAAATGTTAATAAAAATTTAAAAAAAAAACTAACAAAAAATAAATAAAGAAAAGAAAGAAAACAGAAAACTAAGGCAGGGAAGATAGTTAAGTAGATGCACTTCTTGCCTAGTAAGCATGAGTCTAATTCCAGTATGCACAAAACTGCCGAGTGTGGTGGCACATGCCTACTATCCCAGCTGAGGAGGAGGGGGGACTGGAGGGTACCTGGGGATAGGTGGCTAGCCAGTCCAGTTTAGTTATGAGCTCTAAGCCAGTGTCACTCTCTCAGAAAAGGTGGACAGCACCAAAGGAGGGCACTCAAGTTTGTCATCTGGCCTTCACACATGCGCATGTACACGCATGCACAGTTAAGTCCCCCCACAGACACAAACAACCGCATCCACCCACACACACATGCAAGCAAAGAAAAGCAAACAAAAACCTCCAGAAAACTCAAGAGGGAAAGTGAGGAAACAATTCATGTTGAATTAAGATCAGTTTCCTTGCTCAGGAGGCGTAGATTGTTGCTAGAAAATTTCAGTGCCAGGGATGGGATACCTTCCAGTGAGTTGTTGGCCAGGGAGGTCCCTGATACCCCCAAAACATTACAGGCTATTGCCAAGGCCCTTGGTTCCCCACCAGGAATAGATGGTAAGACCCTATTGCTGAGGACTCCACATACTTGGGTTGCAAGGTCACTGAAAAATCCTGCTGGAACTGAGCTAAAAACCCCCTCCATGTAGACCAGCTGACAGAAAGCTGGAAGAAGCCATTCTGCATGCAGTTTAATGGGAGAAAGAGAAATCACCAGTAAAGATACTCAACAGTGGACACTGCAAGTCTTAAATCTTGCCAGCCAGGCCAAATGAGCCAACGGGTGCAATAGTGGCACATCTCTCATGGTGGAAACCAACTGCCCTCTAATTGGACTGGAGGCCCACTCCATGGGAGGGAATACATCCCTGGTACTAATAAATTGAAACAGGGTTAGTCACGAGCCCTGGGTGTGTAACGTCTGCTGCTGTCTGGCTAAATGTATATACAATGCTCATCAAACTGCCCAGTGAGCAGCTTCTCTTAATGTTCATACCCTAATGTTAGTGCTACTCTCACTTTTTTCATTAGAGTACTTTCTCTTTTCAGATGGCAGTGACCTTGGGATGACTCAGGAGGCATCATGGTGCTGAGAAGTGACAGGAGTGGTCAGTACTGCAATATCTCTATCATAACTTTCAAGGCTCAGGGTCTATGGCAGAAGAGGTGGTGGAAAGAATGTAAGAGCCAAAGGAAGAGTAGGACTCTTTACAATGTGCTCCTCCAGACACAAAATGGCCTGTATATCCATGACCTCACAGTGCCTGACACTACCTACACAAGACCATCATAATAGGAGAAGATCACATGACCTCAACATAAAAGAGACTGATTGAGAGGGGAAGGGGATGTGATGGAGAGTAGAGGTTCAAAGGGGAAAGTTGGGGGAGGAGGGAATTGTCATGGGATATTGTTTACATTCATGGAAGTTGTTATTTATAAAAATAAATATTTTATTTATTTATTTGTGAGAGAGAGGGAGCAAAAGAGAGAATGGGTGCACCAGGGCCTTCAGCCACTGCAAACAAACTCCAGACACATGTACCACTTTGTGCATCTGGCTTGCATGGATCCTGGGGAATTGAGCTTGGGTCCTTTGGCTTTGCAGGCAAGTCCCTTAACTGCTAAGTCATCTCTCCAGCCCTTCATTTACTTTTAAAAATATTTTTTATTTTTATTTATTTGAGAAAGAAAGGGTAATGGGCAGATTTAACTAGGCTACCTTCCTGGAAAGCCCCAGGGATTGTCTTGTTTCTGTCTTGTGCTGGGTTTACAGGTGTGCACCAGCAGCTTTCATGTGGGTGCTGAGGAGCCAAACTCAAGTCCTCATGGTTTGCCAAAGCAGGCACATTTTATATTTTGAGCCATCTCCACAGCCCAGTACTCCAGCTTTTTCTTTTATTTTTACTTATTATTTTGGTTTTTTCGAGGTAGGGTCTCACTCTGGCCCAGGCTGACATGAAATTAACTATGTAGTCTCAGGATGGCCTCGAACTCACGGTGATCCTCCTACCTCTGCCTGCCGAGTGCTGGGATTAAAGGTGTGAGCCATCACACCTGGCTTCTTTTAATGTTTTATTTGCAAACAAAGAGGGGGAGAAAAAGAGAGAGAATAGCTCGCTAGGCCTCAGATGCATGTGCCATTTGTGCATCTGGATTTACGTGGGTAGTGGGAAACTGAACCTGGGTTGTCAGGCTATGCAGGCAAGCACCTTAACTGTGGAGCCATCTTGCCAGTCCCCTCCAGCTTTTTCTTTTTCTTCCTTCCTTTCTTTCTTTCCTTTCTTTTCTTTTTTTTTTTTTTTTTTGAGGTAGGGTCTCACTGTGGCCCAGGCTGACCTGGAATTTACTATGTAGTCTGGAACTCACGGCAATCCTCCTACCTCTGCCTCCCAAGTGCTGGACCCCTTCAGCTTTTTCTATGGGTTCTTTTTTCCTACTTTCCAGTGCCTAACCACTTCCCATTACTAAGGACCAGCTCCTGTAACACTCTTGGGAGCTGCTTTCCAAGCAAGAGACCTCTCCCTCCTCCAGGGAAGAAGGTTCCCACGGAGACTCACCCACTCTTCTGGAATATCTCAGTTTAAGTGGCTTCTAGGTCCTCTAACATGGCCTTCATCCCAATCCCAGGTCTCTCAGCACTGCATACATTCTACCATTGCCCACATCTTTGTGAATAATCTACCTGACCCTCCCACTAGACTGACAGTGCTCCTTAAAGTCAGAGAAGAGAGCCTGTCCAGAGCTGAATCTCCTCCAAGACAAGGCTAGTAACATCTTAGCAGCTTGCCAAAACAAGGGGAGAATGGGAGGTGGCCATCATGAACTCTTGTCCTTGTGCCATTATTGCCACCCTTACTCCCCCTATTGCTGTCCCACCCGGAGTGAGCCACCAGTCCACCTAGGTGTTCCATTCCTCTACCACACCAGCAACCCTCGACACAACTCAGCTTCACTTGACCCGACTTTGTTCTTTTCCGTTACCAAGGATGGACTGTTAGGCAAGCACTCTACCTTGAGCTAACCCCCCCCCCCCCGCCCCCGCAGGCCTCTTTTCACTTTTTGAGACAAGGTCTAAATTACCCAGACAAGCCTTGAACTCACTTTGTAGCTCAGGCAGTCTTTCAATTTATCATCCCCCTGCCTCAGCTTTCTGAGTAGGTGGGATTAAGTCTGCTCTACCAGGGCAGCTATGATTCTAAACTTTATTTTTGAGGTTAAGGTCTCACTTTAGCTCAGGTTGACATGAAACTCATTCTGTAACCCAGGTTGGCACGACAATCATTTTACTTCAGCCCTCTGAGTGCTAGAATTAAAGGCATGAGCCACCAGGACCAGCTTGCTTTTAACAGGGCCTGACACTGTAGCCTCGGCTGGTATCAAACTCCTGTCAATTATCCTAACCCAGCCTTCCAAGTACTATAGTGACAAACCTGTGGCAGCAGACCTAGTTATAGTCCTCAACTTTGTGTACGGTGATCACACGTGTGCCTGTACACGTGTGTGCACGAAGGCCAGAGGTGTCTTCCTCAATTGCTCTTCACCTATTGTTTGAGAGAGGGTTTCTCTATGAACTCAGAGCTTAACAACTTACTTAGAATAAGTAGCCAGCAAGGGTAGGGACACTGGGACCCTACTGTCTCCACTTTCCCAGTGCTGGGATTATAGGCTTGCCTGTGTTGTTATTTATTTTTTTTTGGGGGGGGGGGAGAATGGCTGCAACAGGGCCTTCAGCCACTGCAAACTCCAGACGTGTGCTCCACCTTGTGCATCTGGCTTACGTGGGTTCTGAGGAATTGAATCTGGGTCCTTCGGCTTTGCAGGCAAGAGCTTTAACCACTAAGCCATCTCTCCAGCCCACATGTTAGGTTCTTTTGTTTTTGGTTTTTCGAGGTAGGGTCTCACTCTGGTTCAGGCTGACCTGGAATTATCTCTGTCATCTCAGGGTGGCCTTGAACTCATGGCAATCCTACCTCTGCCTCCCGAGTGCTGGGATTAAAGGCGTGCGCCACCACACCCGGCAAGATCTTCAGTCTTTATATGGCAAGCACTTTACTGACTGAGCCGTCTTCCCAGCCCTGCTCCTAAACTTTAAAGGCAGGGACTTTGCCTGAGACACCACTATACTCTACATGGTCAGGGTATGGGGGTGAAAGGAGTGTGAACTGTACAATTAAAAAATTTTACAGGCATGGTGGTGCACGCCTTTAATCTCAGCACTTGGGAGGCTGAAGTAGGATTGCTGTGGGTTCAAGGTCAGCCTGTGACTACATAGTGAATTCCAGCCTGGGGTAGAGTAAGACCCTATCTGGGGGGGGGGGTGGAATATAAATAAATAAAATAAATAAATAAATAAATATATATATATATACACACACACACACACACACACACACGTGTGTGTGTATATATAATGAGATCTACTTTCTTTTTGGGTATCACAACAAGCTCAAGGTCCTAAGACTCATCTCCCATAAATGGGGGGAAGAGGGAAAGACAGAGGGGAGAAGAAAAGAGAAGAGAAAGAAAAAAGGCAGGGGAGGAGGGAAAAGTTAAGAAAGGAAGTTGGGGTTGGAGAGATGGCTTAGTGTTTAAGGCACTTGTCTGCAGAGCCTAAGGACCAGGGTTCGATTCCCCAGTACCCACATAAGGACAGCTACACAAAGTGGCACATGCATCTGGAGGGTCAACCCCTCTCCCCCAGGTAGGGTCTCACTTTAGCTCAGGCTGACCTGGAATTCACTATGTAGTCTCAGGGTGGCCTCGAACTCAGGGCAATCCTACCTCTGCCTCCCAAGTGCCAGCATTAAAGGCGTGTGCCACCACGCCTGGCTTGCATCTGGAGTTTTGTTTGCAGTGGCTATTCTCATTCTCTCAAATAAGCACAATATTAGAAAAGAAAGGAGGGGCTGGAGAGAAGGCTTAGCGGTTAAGGTACTTGCCTGCAAAACCAAAGGACTCAGGTTCAATTCCCCAGGTCCCATGTAAGCCAGCACTGCCCTGGCGTGCCCATTCTCTCTGCCCCTCGCTCTGCCTCTTTCTCCCTCTCAAATAACTAACTAACTAACTAACTAACTAAATAAATAAATAAATAAATAAATGGGGAAGGAGGGGCAACAATAAGTGGACTACGTTGCTGGGTGGGGTGGGAAGCACGGGGGTTGGACGAGTAGTCCGGCTTCCTCCTGGACAGAGCTCGGGGAACAGCGCCTGGGGCGTCTGCAAAGCTTAGGAAACCGTCACTTAGTGCGATAAGGGTCAGTGCGACTTGAAGGACGTCGGCCATGGCCGGCGCACCAGTTGAAATGCTGCCCACCCGGCCCCGGAAGTCATCTTCTCCTCCCTTCCCAGCTTCCGTTCCGTTCCACCTCCAGCCTCGGGTGCATTCGGTCTTTGAGGTCAAAGGGGGTTCCGAGGCTCCGACCCACTTCCGCCTGACCTGCTTGCACGACTGCGGCCGAGTTTCCTCTTTGAGGCGTCAGTGTGGAGCCCCCGCTGGGAAATTAAAAAAAAAAATGTCTCTCTAAGGCGTTCGCAGCCTGTTCTCTTTCAGGGCTCCGGGGTGGAATGACCCCGCAAGCCTCACGGACACCACGCGGGACCCAGACAAACACCAAGTTACCAGGGACACTCCCAGCCTTCCGTGTGTGGGGAGGAGGGGGGGGGGAAGGGAGAAAAAAAATGGCCGTCCTATCGCGAGATCTCGGAAGTGGACGGGAACAGGAAGTCGCGTTTCTCTCGCGAGATAAAGGCGCCCGCGGAGCCGGGGCGGCCCTGCACGGTGTGTGGAGGTCGTTGGAGTCATCCGCCTGTGCTCGGTCTCTGCGGTTGCTGCCGGTCCGCGCTCCTCCCCAACCATGCTCGCCGCTCTCGCCCGGCCTGCCGGCGCCGCTCTCCGCCGCAGCTTCAGCACCTCGGCCCAGGTAGTCCCGACGTGGGGCGGCGGCACGTGCGTGCCGGGCTCGCGCTCTTGTTTTTTTTTTTTTTTCCCTGGGCTCAGCAGCCTGGCTCGCCGAGGGTGCAGTGGGTCGGTGCGTTACCCGTGACGTCCCCAGCGGGAAGTGCAGGGGAGAAACCCCGGGAAAGGGCGAGGGGGCCCAGCCCAAGACACCCAGAGTCTGAGCTACCTTCTTCTAGGTGGAGAAGCCAAGGCTCTCCGTCCGGAAATAACTTGCATTTGTTTTTTCAAGTGCACCTCGCCTCACAGCATCCGCGTGGCTTACGCGTGAATAGAAGAAAGACCTTGTGTACTATTAGTCACTGCGCAGTACATCCTGAGCGCTAGGTTACAGTCGTTTGCAAGAGGATTAGAACGCAGCGCTCCTGACCGCTGTCAGTGACTTCCCTCTGAGCGCCTCGCTTTCGCTTAAGCCCTTTCTTAACAAGATCCTCCCTGCTGCGAGCAGACTGGTCCTGTTCTTGTGTGTTTGGACTAGGAAGGACTTGGCCTAGGACTAGTTAAACCTTAGCTATTTTTAGACATGTTTTAGGAGAGTGGTTCTCTTGCTAGAAGATGTGGGAATCACCCAGAACCAAGAAAGAATGGGGGCCCAGAATCAGATAGCCACATTTTCTTGTAATTACATGCCCAAGGAGGGAAGTGATAAAGGAATGTCCAGATTTCTCATTTAGGTTATGTCCTTCCGTTTACGCAGTTATTTGAAAAATAAAGGTACACGTTGTGTGTGGTGTTGCAGGCGTATAGTCCTAGCTGTTTGGAAGTCTAAGGCAGGAAGATACATACTTTGAGGCCATAGTGAGAACTCTTTGTCACAATGTGAAAAGTGCTGGATGAGGCTGGAGAGATGGTCTAGTGGTTAAGTGCTGGGTTGCAGCTCAGGGTAGGGTGCTTGCTTGGCATATGCAAAACCCTGGGTTCATCCCCTGAAAAAATCTGCCAGGTGCTGCAGTGCTATCAAGATGAATGAGAGGTGGCCTGAGATGGGCTAGAAATAAATAAACTTGGGGTAGGTGGGGTTAATGAATGCTAAGTATGGCGGGGAGGGCCAGGCAGCTTAGCCAAGGTAAGATAAGGGTTTGATTGTTGGTAGTACTCAGAATCCAACCCAGGGGCCGGTGCATGCTAGGCAAGGGCTGTGCCACTGAGCCACAGCCCAGTTGAATGTTGAGACTATTGCACCAAGGCATTGGACAAAGCACAGATTATAAAGCATCTTAGCTAGTGCTAAGGACAGGAAGAAAAAGTGTGTGTGTGTGTGTGGGGGGTGTTGGCAACTTTAGATCAGTTAGGGAGTGGGCAATGCAATACAGACCAGAATGAAGTAAAGCTCACCTGTGGAAAGAATTCCAGGCAAGGGGACAGTAACAACCCATGGATAGGGACAGAGATGTCTGGAATGTCTGATGTTATTTGAGGGAGCCAAACAGGCCTTGCAAAAGGTGGACATCTTCTCAAATGGGTATCGCCTGAGGGTTTTAGGTTAAGAGTCCTTGTGATCTGGGTAACAGCTATGGAGAAAGCATAAAGTGGTTGGGTTCTGCTAGTGGTTTCCTGTTTGGCTGTGAAAGCAATAGGACGACTGGGTAAGGGAGAGAGCCCAGTCATGGACGACACCAGGGTCTGGGTAAGGGAGAGAGCCCAGTCATGGACGACACCAGGGTCTGGGTAAGGGAGAGAGCCCAGTCATGGACGACAACAGGGTCTGGTGCTGTGGAGTTGGTATTTGCTGAGGTGGGCCAGACGTCTGGAGAAGAAATTGAGGCTAGAATGATAGAACTCAGTCATAGAGCACCTGTCTAGAATCTCCCACTGTGAGGGGCTGTAGGCATGGCTCCATGGTAGAGCAGCTGCCTGGAATCACCTGTTGAGGGGCTGGGGCATGATTCAGCAGTAGTAAGGGGCTTGCCTAGCATTAGCCAGACCCTAGGTTCCATCCTAGTGCTTCCCCTCCTCCCCAAAAAACCCACTCAGGAAACCAGCAGGCTTGGCAGGGGAAGAGTCAGCGGCTCCATTTTAAATGGGTTGCATTGGAAAACAATAAAATGCCTGTTGGGCATCCTTGGGGAGATGTTGAGAAGCCAGTGGCCTAAGTCAGAAAAGTGGCCTTGAGCCAAGAATATGTTTGTCTCTAGGCTCTGGCTTCTGTATCCTCAGCAGTGAAAATGTAGCCCATGGCCCCGATGTACCCACTACTAATGCATGTGTAATGCAGATGATGAGAGAACAGAACCACACGCTTACCCTGGCAAACTTGTAAACAAAGCAAATGTTACTCTGTTCATCTGGAGAAGAGTTGCTAAGCAGGGTGCTGTTGGTAGGTACTCTCCATGCTCAGCTCTTTGACAAAGTAGAATCCAGCTGCTATGGTTCCAAAGACTCTCCTCTCCTTAAGATGTACTGCAGAGATTCCGCTACTCCAAGACTACACCAGTACAAAGAACTTCATCTCAGGGCTGGAGAGATGGCTTAGCGGTTAAGGCGCTTGTCTAGGAAGCCTAAGGACCCAGGTTTGATTCCCCATGTAAGCCAGAAAACCAGATGCACAAAGTGGCACGTGTGGCTGGAGTTTGTTTGTAGTAGCTGGAGGCCCTGGCTTGCCCATTCACTTTGTTTCCCCCTCCTCAAATAAATAAAAGAACTTCACCTCAACACAGTAAAGGACCGAGTGAGAGAAGCCCCTTCTTCCTCCCTCCATTCTGGGCTTATCTCACATACTGTACATAGGATTGGTCTACTTTAGGACCCTAGGAAGGGCACATTGAGGTTTTTACTTATTGGATAAAAGTAACAGATTTTTTGAAGCTGAGTGTGAGGGTGCCCACCTGTGAACTCAGCACTCCAGAGATTTGAGGCAAGAAGATCCTGAGTTTGAGGGCATCCTGGGCTACCATAGTGAGACCCTATCTCGAACAAATAAGACCCCACAGGTGTTGACCTTTTCATTACCCCACCCCCACCCCTGTTGGGATTGTCTAGTTCTTGCCATTGTAGAGCCACTACCCAAGAGGTCAGCTTTGGAAGCCAGGCTGAGTAAGCACAACACGGGGGCGTGGCATGCTGGGGCCTGGAGTTGAAGCTGAGTGTCGGGGTGGGGGGTGGGGCAGAAGGAGAATGGTTCAGCAAGAGCAGGGTGGGATGGTGCCTGTCCTGCCCCGATTGGATTCTAGAAGTTTACATTTGGTTGTGAGTGCCACGTTGAACAGGGGAGGGGTAAAGAGAAGAGATAGATAAATATTTGGGTTTGCGGGACCAGTAGAATGCCAAACAGAACTAGAGTTGGGACAGGGCATGGTGATGTGTCCCTATAGTCTCAGCCCCTAGGGAGGCTGAGGCAGCCCATGAGCTTGAGGCCAGTTTGAGGCATAGTGACACCCCCATCACACACAAGAACAGCAGAGTTGGAATGTGGGAGTCCTTAAGACCTAGGCAAGATGTGGGAGCAACAGAGTTGATGAGATAGTCATACTTTAGGTTCTAGATTCTCTTCTGGCAAAGTTAGTTTTCTAGGATGTCAAGGGTACACTTTTAAAATACATATATAAAATCGGGCATGCTGGTGCACGCCTTTAATCCCAGCACTTGGGAGGCAGAAGTAGGAGGATAGCATGAGCTCAAGGTCACCCTGAGACTACACAGTGAGTTCCAGGTCAGCTTGGGCTAGTGAGACCCTACCTCCAATATATATATATATATATATATATACATACACATATATATATATATGTGTGTATATATATATATATATATATATATTTGACTGAGAAAGAGGGGGAGAGAATGGGTGCTCCAGGGCCTCCAGACACGTGTGCCCCTTGTGCATCTGGCTAACGTGGGTCCTGGGGAATTGAACATCGAACCTGGGTCCTTTGGCTCTGCAGGCAAATGCCTTAACCACTAAGCTATCCCTCCAGCCCTGTATGTATGTATGTGTATGTATGTGTGTGTGTGTGTGTGTATGTATATGTATATATATATATATATATATATATATATATATATATATATATATACACATGTATATTTATATATATGTGTATATTTTTATATATATATATATATTTTTTTTTTTTTTTTGCTGGGCATGGTGGCACACACCTTTAATTCCAGCGCTCAGGAGGTCGAGGTAGTATGATCACTGAGTTTGAGGCCAGCTTGAGACTTGGTTCCTGTATTTTTTAATTATTTTTGTTTTTCAAGGCAGAGTGAGTTCTAGGTCAGCACCTCAACAAAACATCACCACCAAAACACCAAATTTTTTATTTGTGAGAAGAGAGAATGAATATGGGCATGCCAGGGCCTCTTGCCCCTTGCAAACAAATTTCGGACACATGAGCCACTCTCTGCATCTGGTTCTATTATGGGTTCTGGGAATTGAACCTAGGCCAGGTGGCTTTGAAAGCAAGCACCTCCAATCACTGAGCCAACGTCTCCAGCCTAGTGATGCACTTTTAAAATACCATTTGGGGGAGAGGTGAAAATATGTTTAAGTTCAGTTCTTTTTTTTTTTTTTTTTTTTTGAGGTAGGGTCTCGCTCTAGCCCAGGCTGACCTAGAATTCACTATGTAGTCTCAGGGTGGCATTGTACTCATGATGCTCCTCCTTCCTCTTTCCTGTCTTTTTCAAGGCAGGGTCTCACAGTAGCTCAGGCTGACCTGGATTTCATTCTGTAGTCCTGGGTTGACCTCAGACTTATAGTGATTCCCCCCCCCCCTTACCTCAGCCTCCCCAGTGCTGGAACTAAAGGCTGTGCACCACTGCACCTGGCTTCATATTTTGATTATAACTTGTGCTTTCAGGGTTCAGTTCGTAAGCAGAAATGTAATTTGCTTTGGTTTGCTCTTGTTGAGTGTGTATGTTGTTAGGTATATTTTGAGCCAGGCCTCCTTGTACAGCAAAGGCTGGCATCAAACTCCCATTTCTTTGTTGTTAGTCTCTTAGGTGCTGGGATTACAGGTGTTTTACAGTACATTATTTTGGGTTTTGTTGTTTGTTTCTTACTTGCTTTTTCTTCTAATGCTGGACATGGAGCTGCTGCTCCCAGTTAGTCCCCGAGCCTTGGAGGGAGTGGTGGGGACGCCCCGTCTGGGCTGAGTGCACGGTGAATCTCTGTCCACCGCAGAGGACGGCTGTGTTCCAGGCTGAGAGCACCACTGGTCTATGGCTATAAACATAAATATTGAGAGGACAGTTCAGCTCAACCATAGTAGTGGGCTGGAAAGGTGGCTTAGCAGTTAATGTGCTTGCATGTGAAGCCTACAGACACAGGCTTGATTCCCCAGGAACAATGTAAGCCAGACGGCTGGAGATCCTGATGCATCCATTCCACCCCCCCAAAAAAATAAATAATAGGGCTGGAGAAATATAGAATTGGTTAAGGCATTTGTCTGTGAAGCCAAAGGACCCAGGTTCAATTCCTCAGGATCCACGTAAGCCAGATGCACAAGGGGCACATGCATCTGGAGTTGGTTTGCAGTGGCTAGAGGCCCTGGTGCATCCATTATCTCTCTGTCTCTCTTCTATCTCTCTCTTTCTGCTTGCAAATAAATAAAATTTAAAAAAAAATGGTAGTAGGATTCTTAGGAGGTTTGTTCTCCCAGGGGGTAGATCCAGAAAGAAGTCCCCCTTAGGGGCTGAGAAATAACTATACTTCTCTTCCAGCTCTCCCCCACCCATGTGGTGATGGGACTGTTGCTAGGTTCTTGGTTCATGTATTTTTTCTATTATTATTTTTATTTGTTTGTTTTATTGAGGCAGGGTCTTGCTGTAGTCCAGGCTGACCTAGAATTGACTATGTAGTCTCAGGGTGGCCTTGAACTCACAGCAGTCCTCCTACCTCTGCCTCTGGAGTGCTGGGATTAAGGGGTGCGCCACCACACCTAGCTTGGTATTTTAAACTGTAGATCAAAGGTAAGCCTTCTGTTATCGGTCCAGCTGCCTAATTGCCAGAAGGTACCGCGTTATCTTCCAGAGTGGCGTCTGGAGTACTGCACGGAGTGCCCAGCATCTCTAGACCAAGTTCTCCCCTTGAGCTGGACCTTTAGACCGAGGTCTAGAGTTCTGCTGCATAGCCCTGCTAGAAGTAATGACAGATGTTCTAACACCCCTTGAGTGAAAGAAGCCCCATGTCATTTTGCGGGGTACTATGTATGCCCATTTCTGCCCTAAGTGTTGTTTCTGCTTCTTTCTAGAACAATGCTAAAGTAGCTGTTCTTGGGGCTTCTGGAGGGATCGGGCAGCCCCTTTCGCTGCTCCTGAAGAACAGCCCCTTAGTGAGCCGTCTGACCCTCTACGACATTGCTCATACGCCGGGGGTGGCTGCAGACCTGAGCCACATTGAGACTCGAGCCAATGTGAAAGGTACCTCACGGGTCCCACCCAGAGATTGTGCCATCTTCTCCCACATGTGCCAGGATTTGAGTTCTAGAATGAGGTCTTAGCGAGTTGAAAAGAAGCAATTTAGTGGAGGGGTCATTCAGGAGGGGAAAAAGTGAAGGTGGTGGGAAGGGATTTTCATCATGGCATACGTCTACATGTATGGAGGTTGTCATTAAGAAGTTTAAAAATGAGCTGGAGAGATGGCTGTGCAGTTAAAGCGGTTGCCTGCAAAGCCAAAGGATCCAGGTTCGATTCTCCAGGACCCACATTAGCCAGAAAGTTAAAAGTGCTTAAATTTAAGAACATGTGACGATCATCTACCATGGTCAAGTTGGTTCCGTTCTAAGGATTCACCATATGTCTTGCTTTGTTGGCTTTCACGGTACAGCAGCATTTTTTCATGTCACCACATTCCTAGTAAAATCATTTGAAGGCTGTCCCCTATAGATTTTTCATTTAGTTACTGAGCACTATGGCTGACAGCTGGGTTCTTTATATTTCTTTATACTTAGTTGTTCAGAGCAATGATAATAAAATTAGTGAATGTGTATCCATTACCTTCTCATTGTTGTGAACAAATTTACCTGAGCAGAAGCAGCATAGGGGAGGGAAGAGTATTCTGGCTCACAGTTCTAGCTGCATAGTTTGCTGCGGGGGAAGGCGAGGTGGGGGTAGGAAGCTAGTCATTATATCCTCGGGCAGGAAGCAGAGAGAAAGGAAGGCAAGTGAGCTGCTGAAACACCTCAAGGACTGTCTCCAGTGACACACTGCCTTCAGTAAGGCTCCACAACCTTCCCAAAGAGTGCTGCATTGCTTGGGGACCAAGTGTTCAAACGCATGAACCCACTAGGAATGTTTCACATTCAAACCACAACTTTAACTATAATATGCAAATTGCTGTCTGGACTTTCCTGACAGCGGAGGACAGACCGTATTTGGTCGTATTCCCGTGAGTCTTCACTGGAGTAACCGATCAAGTCGGACTGTTTGTGAGGCTTCTTTTGACCCTCCGAATAGGGTCTTGCTATGTAGTCCAGGATTACTTTGAACTTGAAATCCTGCTCTGCCTCCCACGTGCCAGGATGGCAGGCACGTACCACCATGCCCAGCTTGAGCTGTCGACTTGCATTTCTGAGCTCCTGCCACAAGGAAGAGTCAATCCAAGCAGACTGGATAGTTGATGGCAAAAGTCCCTGAAATCTTTGAAAATACACTTTCCCCAGAAAACAATAACTGTAGTGGCACACACCTGTAACCCTGACATTTGGGAGGTGGAGGCAGGAAGAGGGCCATGAATGCAGGGCCACATAGCAAGACCCTGTCTAAAAATAAATAAAAAATATTAGGGGCTGGGGTGCAGTGCAGCTGAGAGTGCTTGCCTAGGGTGCACAAAGCCCCGAGTATCGCGCCGGCAGCACATAAAATGGACACGGTGGCACATTCCCTGCACCTGGATCCGAAAAGCTCAAGGTCATCCTCGGGGTGGCATATTGGAAGTTGGAGGTCAGCCTGGGCTGCATGAGAGCCCATAAATAAGAACAACCATTATTAGGGGCTGGGGATCTGCTTGAGTCAGTGCCTGTTGGGCATGCACAAGGTTCTGGGTTCCGCCCCAGCACCACATGATACTGGGTGCAATTATTAAAGGAGGGAGGGAGGGAGTAAAAAATCAATATATATAGCTCCTGGTAAAGGGCCTCCTCTTTTTTTTTTTTTTTTTTTTTCTTTTTTCGAGGTAGAGTCTCACTCTGGTCCAGGCTGACCTGGAATTAACTCTGTCATCTCAGGGTGGCCTTGAACTCATGGCAATCCTCCTACTTCTGCCTCCCAAGTGCTGGGATTAAAGGCATGCGCCACCACACCCGGCAAGGGCCTCCTCTTTAACCAGATCAGGTGTCAGGCTAGTGACTAGGGCTCGAACCAGCAGTGGCTGGTTTTAGTTATAGTTTTATGGAAACCTAGAAAACTCATTCACTCTGAAGGGAGCAGTTCCTGCTGTTAAGACCTGTCACTTGCCGGGCGTGGTGGCGCACACCTTTAATCCCAGCACTCAGGAGGCAGAGGTAGGAGGATCGCCGTGAGTTCAAGGCCACCCTGAGACAACGCAGTGAATTCCAGGTCAGCCTGGGCCAGAGTGAGACCCTACCTCGAAAAACCAAAAAAAAAAAAAAAAAAAGACCTGTCACTTGCAGGCAGTAGCTACCACTTCATAGCTAGGGCCCTTCAGCCTTTGCTGAGTGGGGCCTTTGCTTGGCTTCAGGCCCAGGAATGGGCTGTCCCCACCTCTCGTGAGGGGTAGTGACCTGTCTGGATCCGAAAAAGTAAGGTTACTCCAATGGGATCTTTTTTCCTAGGCTACCTCGGACCTGAGCAGCTGCCAGACTGCCTAAAAGGTTGTGATGTGGTGGTGATTCCTGCCGGAGTCCCCAGGAAACCAGGCATGTATTTGAAATCTTCCAGGCTTCTCCCTCTGCGGAACCAGTGCCACCCCCAATGCTCTTGTTGCCTGGGGGTAAAGGTCACATCCACCGGCCAGTGATGTCTGCGGTGCTTGCCTTGCTGGTGCTGCCTGCAGAGCTGGGCACTGAGCCTGGCAGGCCCCTCCTTTGGTTCCTTGGCATCCCCACCAATCTCTGATAACCCTTTTCAGTCACCACACCCCAAGACCTCTGTTCTGTCACTTGTCACAGCAGTATTTGCCCTGTGATATAGATTTACTTGAAACAAGAGCTACGTCACGTTTTTGTTGAATTTCCCATAATGAACACCCCACTCTGGTAATCATCTGGATCATGTCCTTTTCAAGTGTCTTGTGTTCTATCGTTTAGGCATGACACGGGATGACCTGTTCAACACCAATGCCACCATTGTGGCAACCCTAGCGGCTGCCTGTGCCCAGCACTGCCCTGAGGCCATGATCTGCATCATCGCCAACCCGGTGAGTGTGGGCGGGCAGGCCGTGCTGCATGCACTGTCCAGTCGGCAGCAGGCATGTCTCTGTGGCTGCAGATTGCTGTCTGCAGGAGATGGTCATGTGGGGTACTCTGAGTCCTGAAATTTATTTCCTAAATCTGCCTTTTCTGCACCAAATAAGAAAGGTTGACCCTAATTCTTCCAGTCAACACTATCTTTTTTTTTTTTTTTTTTTTTGCTTTTCAAGGTAGGGTTTCACTCTATCCAGCCTCACCTGGAATCCGCTGTATGGTCTCAGGGTGGCCTCAAACTCATGGTGATCCTCCTACCTTTGCCTCCCTAGTCCTGGGATTAAAGGTGTGTGTCACCACACCCGGTTTAAGATTATCTATTTTCTCATTTTTTGAGGTAGAAGAGGTCAAGGTCTCACTGTGTATCTGAGACTGGCCTGGCACTCAGTCCTCCAGCCTCTGCCTCACAGACTTACGACTATAGGCATGTTCCAGCCAAAATTGCCCACTGACAAGGCTACTGTTATTTTATTATTATTATTATTGTTGTTGCTATTTTGGTTTTTCAAGGTAGGGTCTCACTGTAGTCCAGGCTGACCTGGAATTCACTATGTAGTCTCAGGGTGGTCTCAAACTCATGCTGATCCCCCTACCTCTGCTTCCCTAGTGCTGGGATTAAAGGTGTGTGCCACCGCGTCTGGCTTGGCAAGGCTTCTGACAAGATTATGGCAGCCTCTGTTTTGTTCCTATTCTACTTGTTTTATCATTCTTTTTTGAAATATTTTATTTTTATTTATTTATTTGAGAGAGGGAAAGAGGCAGAGAAAGAATGGGTGCACCAGGGCTTCCAGCAACTGCAAACAAACTCCAGATACATGCGCCCCCTTGTGCTCTGGCTTACATGGGTCCTGGAGAGTTGAACCAAGGTCCTTTTTCTTTGCAGGCAAGCACCTTAACTGCTAAGCCATCTCTCCACTCCCTGGTTTGCCATTCTGACTCGCAGTTGTCCCCGTCTACCTGGATTTATATACATAATGTTTGATATAGCCTTGCTCAGAATCCCCAAGTGCTGTGCTGTACTGAACACAGAGGTCAGCTGTGGTCCTGGTAGGGCCTAGAGTTGCCCGTCCCGCCCCCCCCCCCCCCCCGTCTCTCTCTCTCTCTCTCTCTTTTTTTTTTTTCCAAGGCAGGGTCTCACTCTAGCCCAGTCCGACCCATAATTTACTGTGTAGTCTCAGGGTGGCCTTGAACTCACAGCAATCCTCCGTCCTACCTCTGCCTGCCAAATGCTGGGATTAAAGGCGTGCTGGGTTCTGGTGTCCTGTTACATACAGAGCAGTGACAGCATCGCACAAACCTGGACTGAGTACTCCTGGCCTCCAGAGCAGGCCAGCACTCTGCATTTACTCTCCTTGCTGGCATGGGTGGCTGAAATAGTTTGCAGGGCTGGGCATGGTGGTACACACCCTTATTCCCAGCACTTGGGAGTAGAGGCAGAAGAATTAGTTTAAGGCCAGCCTCGAAGACATGAAATCCTATGTCAGAAAAAATAAGTGGCAGGTTTATTTGTTGGAGTTGGCTATGATATAATACAACCTTCCGGTTTCAGTCTGTTTTATATTTCTGTGTCCTGGGTAACATGTCAACACTTGCCCTGTTGTGTTAAGGCCCTCAGCCTTTACAGCATCTCATGGGGTTGTTGTCATATCCCCATCTTACAGATTGAGACCAGGTTCTAGGGAGTTTGGGGACTTGCCCAGGGTCACAGTACAGAACAGAGCTGGGATTGGAGTTTAGCTCAGCTAGCTCTGCAGAAGATGCCTCGTGGAGCCAGCCTCGCCTTTGAAGATGGCCGAAAGGTCACGTGGGGAACAGCATCCCTGCAGTAAAGGCTGTCCTTGGTTTGCATGGTGTGGCCATCCTGCCGTGCAGATGGCCTGCCCGAGGCAGTGGAGCATTGGGTTTGGCCCCACGGCCTTGGTGCCGCTCCCGTGGCACTATTCTCCCAGTTGCCGGGCTGGGCTCAGCTGACGTTGTGCTGTGGGTCTCCCAGGTGAACTCCACCATCCCAATCACAGCGGAAGTTTTCAAGAAGCAGGGCGTGTACAACCCCAACAAGATCTTTGGCGTGACGACCCTGGACATCGTCAGAGCAAACACATTTGTGGCAGAGCTGAAGGTAAGGATCACGTGGCTGTCTCTTGGTACCTGTCATCTGAACTTCTGCAGCCTCCCGTGCTCATTGATAGGGCACTCAGACCTGGGAAGTCTGCTCTCTGTAGCTGGCTTCCTCATTGTCTAGAGCTGTCCATGTAGCCAGCCATCCTCTGAAGGCTTCGAATCTGGCCACCCCTCCCCTGCCTCTGCTCCCCTGCCTTGAGGCTCTTCCATGGGCACAGTGGGAGGGTGCTCCCTGCCTTCCCATTCTCGTTGTCCCTGGAAGCTCACACTGCCAGGATTTACCAGCTAGTTCTTAGACAAGGTGATAAAATCAACAAGCACAAAAAGCTTAGGAAAGTTCTAGAAATCCTAGGATACAGCTTACTTCATTGGGTTCCTGCCTGCCTGCCAGCTGTCTGGCTCTTGGTCTGTAGGTCTGTTGTCCTTGGTGTCTGCCGCTGACTCCAGGGCCTGCTCCTGTCACCCATCATTCCAACCACATGTGGCTCTTGTGTTCAGAAAAAGCATTGTTAGGCAAAGTGGTCTAGAAACTTGAGGGATCTTGACCTTGTCAAGGAAACCGGCAATCTACAAGCTTCAGAGAGATGGTCTGCCTGTTATCTGGGCCACCTGACATATTGGAATGTTCTCAAACCGCATGAACAGTAGCAGTCCTCAGACTTCCAGAGTCTGGTTCTGCCCTCTGGTGGTCCCGAGCCCCATTTGCTGCCACCTTCACTGTCAGTGTGGCCTGTGCTTCTCCTGTCCTTTCCGCTTTTTTTTTTTGTTTGTTTTTCGAGGTAGGGTCTCCCTCTAGCCCAGGCTGAACTGGAACTCACTATGGAGTCTCAGGGTGGCCTCGAACTCACGGTGATCCTCCTACCTCTGCCTCCCGAGTGCTGGGATTAAAGGTGTGCGCCACCACGCCCGGCTTGCCCTTTGTCTTTTATGCTATGCAGGCACAGTGACTGTTCTCCCCTGCTGGCTTTCCTTCTCCAGTCCTTTCAGCCTAGCGTCCTTCTGTTGGAATCTGCCTCTGCCAGAAAGCCTCTGAGGCCGTGCAGTGGTGTCAGGGTGGACGCACTGCTCAGCAGCCCCTCTGTCAGCTCCTGGCTCCTTCCTGTGCAGCCCTGGCCCTCCCTGTTCTAGGCGGAAAGCCGTCCTGGCGTTGGGGAAGTGGGAGGAGCCTGCAAGCTGCCCACCTCCCTCCTGTCACACTCACCGGGTTCTTGTTTGTTTCGGTGCTGGGGACCGAACCCGGGGCTGTGTGCGTGCCGGCTTGCTCTCTTGTCACTCACGCCTGCTCCCTTGAGCCTTACTGTTGTTCCCATCCACTGCACTGTGCTCTTTCGTCCCTGTGAGTCTGAGCTGCCAGACTTAATACCCCTGGAGTAGGTTTGGATTTTCTCTGAACTGAATGAAACTTTACTGATTCACTGTGACAGAGTTGGGGAACACAAATTTGGGCTTATCCCTAGAGAATGGCGTTGTCTCTAGGAGCGCTGCTGCCCTCCAGTTCCACGTGACTGTCAGACACGTGGGCTTCTGCAAGGAGACAGCAGCCGCAGCTTGTGGCAGTGGAGTAGCCAGTGATGACCTCCCTACACCCGCTCACACCACCTCTGTCACACAGTGGGCCCTGGTGCTCAGCATGGCCGGGGCCAAACACCACTGCCTCGTGCCTGAGAGCTGTGCATTCCACATCGCTGCTTTGGGTGGCTGTGGCATGTGTTCTTTGCAGACTTCTTGTTAACAGTTAACCAAGCTGCATACTTTGTTGAGTAGAGTTTGGATCCATCCCGAGTCAACGTTCCTGTCATCGGTGGCCATGCTGGGAAGACGATCATCCCCCTGATCTCCCAGGTATGTGTGTACTTATGTACATGTGTGTGTGTGTACGTGTACGTGTACATGTAAGCATGTCACAGGAATCAGTGAGATCCTGAGCTTCTTCACCGGGCTGTTCCGGTGCACAAACTGTCCACTGTGCTTTGAAGGGATTATGGCTGGAGGCAGCTGTCTGGGGCTTCCCGACTATGGGACTGAGTGGAGGCAAGTCCAGAGTAGCACACAAGGAAAAGTGCTGCTGGAGTCTTGATGAGTTCCCACTAGATGACAAGTTAGATAAGTAGAAGCCAGAGTGTTATGGTATACACCTGTCATCCTAGGTCTCAGGAGGTAGAGACAGAAGGTTCTGCAATTCAGTTATCTTCAGCTACATAAAACCTTGTCTCAAAGAGTAGGGGACCCACCAAGCCTCCCAACAAAATAGATTTGCCTTGTCCTATAAAGGAAAGGTTGGCCTGGGGAGATCCAGTGGATCAAGTGTTTGCCATGCAAGCATGAGGACCTGAGTTTGGCTCCCCAGCACCCATGTTTAAAAGAATAGGGCTGGCTGGGCATGGTGGCCCACACCTTTCATCCCGGCACTTGGGAGGCAGAGATAGGAGAATAACCATGAGTTCGAGACCACCCTGAGACTAATTAGTGAATTCCAGGTCAGTCTGAGTTAAACGAGACCTTACCTCAAAAAAAAAAAAAAAAAAAAAAAACAGGGCTGAGGGGCTGTCCTAGTGTGTGAACACTTCCCACACTAGCGTGAGGGTCTGAGACAGGCTGAATTTGAACCCCTAGCACCTCTGTTAACAGGTGGAAGAAGCCACAGGCATCTGTAACCCCAGTCCTTTGGGATGCAGAGACCAGAGAATCACTGGGGCTTGTGGAAATGGCATGCTCCAAGATCAGCGGGGAGCTCCGTTTCAATAAAACTAGCAGATGAATACTAGAGGAAGATACCTGACGTTCTTCTCTGGTCTCTGCCCCCACACAGGACACGCCATCTGCACGTGTATGTTCACGGACCACATACATGCCTCCAGCAGCACATACTACTCACATGCCCTTCCCCATAGTCCCAGGGCTGGGGCCTGCGGAGTAGGTAGTCTAGCCAAGTTGATGAGTCCTGGTTTCAGTGGGAGATGCTGTCAGGAAAGAAAAGAAGAAAGTTGGAGAGTGAGCATTGGGCATCAACCTCTGGGCTCCACACACTTGGAACATGTGTACCCACACACATAAGAACGTGTGGAGCTAGGGAGATGTCTCAGTGGTTAAGGTACTTGCTTGCAAAGCCTGCTGGCCCAGGTTCAGTTCCCTAGCACCCATATGATCCCAGGCCAAAAAGTGGTGCAAGCTTCTGTCATTGGTTTGCAGCAGCAAGAAGTTGTGTGTGTGTGTGCGTGTGCGCGCACGCATGCACAACACACAACAGGTCTTTGAGGTCTCTTGGTTTGTTCAGTGGAAGAGCACATGAGTTCCACCCCCAGCACCACACGCCTTGATTCCTAGTGCAGTGCTAACAGGAAGGATCCTGCACTGACGTGGGCAGGAGCTAAGGGCTTTGTACTTTCTTGGCCTGTAGTGCACCCCCAAGGTGGACTTTCCCCAAGATCAACTGACAGCACTCACTGGGAGGATCCAGGAGGCTGGCACAGAAGTGGTGAAGGCCAAGGCTGGAGCAGGTGGAGTTTTGGGCAACCCTGGGGATGGGGTACAAACATTGGGACTTGGGACGTCAGGATGTCAGATAAAGACTGCTCGTCCCTGGGGCAGGGTGTGGGTGGCTTCTCTTGATGCATCTCCCCTTTGTCTAGAGAAGCCTCTAGAAGGCAGCTGAGCTTGCCATGTGGAAGGGGGATGTTCAGCGTGGTCAGTGAATTCTGTACCATTCTGGAGAAAGTGAGATACAATGCGGCCTCTGCAGTGAGCTACCGCAGCTCAGCCCCTCTGCCTCCCCAGTGTCTAGGGAGCAGTGGCCGCTGAACTAACCATCTTGTTCTCACTAGGCTCTGCCACCCTGTCCATGGCCTATGCCGGTGCCCGCTTCGTCTTCTCCCTCGTGGATGCCATGAACGGGAAGGAAGGAGTTGTCGAGTGTTCCTTCGTTCAGTCCAAGGAGACAGAGTGTACCTACTTCTCAACACCCTTGCTTTTAGGGGTGCGTATCCTGCGAGAGGGGGGCTGCGTGGTCTGCTTTGGGGCAGCTTTGCTCTCGGGCCTGGCTGGGATGGAAGCTCATCTCTGTGCAGTGCTGTGGGAGCTGATGCTAGGCAGCACAAGTGTCCTTCAGGAAATTCTGACAGCTCACACGGATCTGAGCCCCTGCCTGGCTCAGAGCAGCTTGGGAAGACATCTGGGGAGGGATGCCGCTCAGCAGTAGGGCACTTGTCTGGAGTCCCTCAGTAAGGGGCTTTGATCATTTGACTTAATATTAAAATGTTTCTTAAAGCACATGTCTTAATCCCAGTACTCAGGCTGAGGCAGGAAGCTTTTGTGTTTGAGGCGATTTAGACCTTATTTCAAAAACAGCCAAACAAATGTTTGATAGTCTGGCCAACATGGGAAAGAGACTAGAGTCCAGAGTTAGGGGAAGTCGTGCCAAGCACTGAGCACTCTATGCCAAGATGTCCATGCACATATGCTCCCAGAAGTGTGAAATAGCAGAATCAGGAATGTGACTGTCTGAGGTACATGCTCGGTGAAGGACAGTCAGGTTCCTCCAGGACAGTGCCAGAGCCTGAGGGTTGAAGGGCGCCAGTGGCTGTGCAGAGCCGGGATGTGGAAGCGCAGATGGGCCGTGAGGGTGGGTGGGCTTCTTAACACGCTTGTGGGCTCGGTTTTCATTTAAACCGTATTTTCACTGGTTGTGGTGGTGTATGCCTTTAATCAGGAGGCAGAGGTAGGATCTACCAGCCTGGGACGAGAGTGAGACCCTACCTCTAGTCAACCACAAGAAAACGCTTTTTATTTTCTTTGAGATGTAATCTCTGTGTGCAGCCTGGGCTGGCCTAGACCTTGGGACCCCCATGTGGTAGGGTTATTCCTGATGGGTGTCATGAGTCGCCATGCCTCCTCTCTCCTCCAGAAAAAGGGCCTGGAGAAGAACCTGGGCATCGGCAAGATCACCCCCTTTGAGGAGAAGATGATCGCAGAGGCCATCCCCGAGCTGAGAGCCTCCATCAAGAAAGGCGAGGACTTTGTCAAGAACATGAAGTGAGGCGTGGGCCACGAGAGCCACGTCGTCGTAACTTACTCGGCCATCATGTCACTAATGTCATTTCAGAGACCTTGATACTTCATTTGCTTCAATAGTGGATATTGCATCTGCGTTATTATCCCTTCCGAATTATGGCTGGTCTGTTGATGTGACAATAAAAACAAGTTGTTTTTTTTTTTTTTTTTCAATATTCCTTCACTAACTCTTCTACCTCAGAGCTGACTGTCACCACTCTTCACTGAATCCAGAGCTAGATGTGACTTAAATGGTAGGCATCAGTGCATGTCTATAACGCTAGCTACTGAGAGGCTGGAAGAGCTCAAGGTCAAGGTCAACCTGGGCTACAGAGTGAGACCTTAACTCAAAAGAGGAGAAAAGAGGTGGGTGTTAGGGGATGGTTTAGTCCATGAAGCACTTGCCGCATCGATGTGAGGACTGGGCACCCATGTAAAAAAATGCTGAGTGGATATGGGGGCCCAGTGGTAATCCCAGTGCTTAGGGCACAGACATGGGATCCCTGCCTGGGACAGACACTGTTTCAACAGGTTCGGTGGCTCAGTCAAGGAAGATGCCCGACTTCAACCTCTGGCCTCTGTGTGTGCACCACATGCACACCACCACACACTGCGTGAGAGGCTGGGAGGTGGCTCAGTAGAGCACTTAGCATGTGAGGCTCTGGCCGGGCGTGGTGGCACACCCCTTTGATCCCAGCACTGGGAGGCAGAGGAGGAGGAGGGAGGCGGAGGAGGAGGATCGCAGTGAGTTCAAGGGCACCCAGAGACTACATGGTGAATTACAGATCAGTCTGAGCTAGAAAACCCTACCTTGAAAACAAAAATATAATAGAAAAACATGTGAGACTCAATTCAATCCCTAGTACTACCTCTCCCCATCCAAAAAAAAGTCCATATTCCAATATTAATCCTTTCGTATTAAATATGGGGGAGATGGAGAAATGGCTTAGCAGTTCAGGTGCTTGACTACAAAGCCTAAGTAAGGATTGAGGTTCAATTTCCCTAGACCCATGTAAGCCAGGTGCACAAAGTGGTGCACGCGTCTGGAGTTTGCATTGGCTGGAAGCCCTGGTGCACTCATTCTCTCCATCTTTCTATATCTTTCTCTCAAATAAGTGAACCAAAATACTTAAAAATAAGCCGGAACCGGGCGTAGTAGTGTACGCCTTTAATCACAGCACTCAGGAGGCAGAGATAGGAGGATCGCTGTGAGTTCAAGGCCACCCTGAGACTACAGAGTGAATTCCAGGTCAGCCTGAGCTAGAGTGAGACCCTACCTCAAAGGAAAAAAAAAAAAATGGGATAGCTCTAAAGCTGACTGTTTCTTTTTGGCCTCAGATTAACCCAGGCTGGCCTCAAACTCAACATCCCCCTGCCCCAGCCTCCTAAATGCTGGGATTGCAGGCATGTACCTCCATACCTGGTCTGAAACTCTCCACCATAAAAGCCTGCTTTCTGTCCAGGCAAGGACAAGTCTGGTCTGTGAGGTTGACCCAAGAAAAATACAGATAACCAACCAAACCAGAATGACCTTTGGCAGGGGAAGAACTTTGTCTAGTGGCTCAGTGGCAATAGTCAGACAGTATTTGGGCTGGGCAGTGTTTCAGTCAGCCAGGGGAAGAGGATGGGTGTAAAGAGTGGTTAATGGTGGAGCACTCCTTTAATCCCAGCACTGGGGAGGATGAGGTAGGAGGGTACTCATGAGTTTGAAGCTAGCCTGGGTTACAGAGTTCCAGGTAAGCCTGGGCTAAGATGAGACCCTGCTTTAAAGGGCGGGGGGTGGGGGGGAGGCTGGAACGATGACTTAGCTTCCCTGTGAAGCATAAGGACCCAGGTTTAATTCCCCAGTACACACAAAAGCAAGATGCACAAGGTGGTGTTTTCAATGGCTAGAGGCCCAGGTGCACCCATTCTCCCTGCCTCTCATGCAAATAAAAACAAGCAAAAACAAAAGAAGAATGCCTGACTCAGAGCCTGGGACCCAGGACTAAGACAGCAGGCTGGTTTCGTGAGACTTGCGTGCCCAGCTGAAGGTTGTGGCCAGTCTTCATCCTGGGGACTAAAGAAAAGGGATGGCAGAGGAGCTCAGCTGCTCATGACAAGATCACAAGCTGAGGCGCTGGTGAGGCCGCATAATCAGCGTGAGGAACCGAGTTGAGATTACCCCACAACACGCACATAAATGCCAGGTGTGCGCACCTGTAATCCCAGTGCTTGAGAGGGAGAGGCAGGCCGGTTCCTGGCGTTAACGCCGGCTAGACTAGTAGCATCTGTGAGGTCAGTCTGGAACCCAGTGTCTCGCGAGTAAGGTGGGGAGCAGTCAAGACAGCATCAACCTCTGGCTGCACACAGTTGCCCCCACACGTCCGAACACATACACACCACACACAATTTTTTTAAGAAATATTTTATCTTTATCTGACAGAGAAAGAGGGAGAGAGAGAGAGAATGGGCGCGCCAGGGCCTCCAACCACTGCAAACGAACTCCAGACGCATGTGCATCTAGTTTATGTGGGCTGTGGGGAGTTAAACCAGGGCCCTTTGGCTTTGCAGGCAAACGCCTTAACCACTAAGCCATCTCTCCAGCCCAACAACACACGTACTTTTTTTTAAGGGGAAGATGGGCAGATGGGTCCATGGTTAAAAGCGCTTGCTGGGGGCTGGAGAGCCTGCAAAGCCAAAGGATCCCCGTTTGACTTTCAAAGACCCAAGTAAGCCAGATGCACAAGGGGGCACTCACGTCTGGAGTTCATTTGCAGTGGCTGGAGGCTCTGGTATGCTCATTCTCTCTCTCTCTCTCTCTCTCTCTCTCTCTGCCTCTTTCAAATAAATAAATAAAATACAACAAACATTTTTTAATGCACTTGCTACATAAACCTGACGACTGGAGTTTGGATCCCCAACACCTGTATAAAATGGCCCATGTGTCTGTCATCGCAACGTAAGTACAACACTAGGGAGAATGCCTGCTCTCACAGACGACTGCACACAAGCAAGGTGGGAGGAAGGGAAGGTAGTCTTCCCACGCAGGAGCCTGGGGCAGAGTCTAGACTGCATTCTAGAAAACACTACCCCCTGCTGCAGACCACATACCATGCCGGAAGTGGGCACACTGGAGACAGGGACCCCGCACCACACGAGATGTTCTGTGACAGAAGAGCTGCTGGCCAGCAGTCGGGTGACGGTATCTGCTAGCCCCATTTCCTCCCCTTTAGAAGTCCCTTGGCTGCCCGTGGACTGAGTTAACAACAGCCTTGCACCTGCTTTCAAGTTCCAATTCACCCCTCTCAGGCTCACTCCCTGACCAACTCAGTCCCCTACAGTGAGGAATAAAAGGCAGGGATCGTAAATGACATAATGAGGTGTTGGAGGAAGCCAAGGAGCAAAAACAAGCTGCTTTGGAGGCAGTGGGGGACCACGATGAAAACCAATTAAATGGCAAAAGACTGAATTAAAAACTGCCACTGGTGGCTCAGCCCCAGCCACGCTGGGTGATTATAAGGAAAGTGGAGTATCAAATCCTGTATGCCCAGTCAGGAGCATGGGCAGTTTAATCCACAATGACTGACCTCAGGGGGGCTTTGTCCCCGGGCTGGACAGATCTCACCTGCAGTTCTCTCCTGCGGCCGGCAGAGGGAGCCGGAGTCCAATGCTGTGTGCAGTTCCCAGACAGGGCTAGGTCACCCTGCAGAACGAGATTAGCATTCTAGGCCCAAATCCGGCTTCCTATGATGTCTGGTCTGGGCTCACCCAAGCAGGTGGGGACAGCTGTCTTCAGCAAAGGTGGCAGCGAGGAACAAAGCCATGCTCACAGCTTGGAAAGCAAAGCCTGCAGTCTCTCCATAGCAGTGCAAATTTGTGGACTCAGAGGTTGATTAACCTTGGGTTCTTCCTGACTCTTCTTGCTTTGAACATTGGACAAGGACGGACGTGATATATAACAGGGAAGAGGAGTTATCATGCAAACCCAGGGTAGGAAGAAGCTCCTGGGTGGCCAGGAGGAAGAGTAAGTCCTACCCTGCCCTGCAGCCTCCGGGCCCTTTCTAGAGCTGAGCCTCTGGTCTGGTTTTTGGCTGCCTCGGACGGATCCTGCCAGAGGCTGGACTTGGGGTTTCCTGGAACTGGACAATGACCACCTCAATTAAACTGCTGTCACATGCTGCCATACTCTCCCCCTGCCTGTGTCCTGGTCCCTGGTACTCCACTGTTTGGGACAAACTCACTGACAGCATCCAGAACTAGCCAATCAGAATTCTTTCTTTCTCTTCTTTCCTTCTTTTTTTTACTTTCTTTCTCCCTCTCTCTCTCTCTCTCTCTCTCTCTCTCTCTCTCTCTCTCTGTCACACACACACACACACATTTTATACAATGTATATAGTCTTTTTTTTTTTTTTTTCCCTAAGGTGGTGTCTTGCTCTACCCCAGGCTGACCTGGAATTCATTATATAGTCTCAGGGTGGCCTCAAACTCATGGTGATCCTCCTACCTCTGTCTCCCGGGTGCTGGGATTAAAGGCGTGTGCCACCATGCCTAGCTCTTTAAAAAAAAATATATTTTTGGGCTGGAGAGATGGCTTAGCAGTTAAACTCTTGCCTGTGAAGCCTAAGGACCCCGGTTCGAGGCTCGGTTCCCCAGGTCCCACGTTAGCCAGATGCACAAGGGGGCGCACGCGTCTGGAGTTAGTTTGCAGTGGCTGGAAGCCCTGGCGCTCCCAATCTCTCTCTCTCTCTATCTGCCTCTTTCTGTCTCTATTGCTCTCAAATAAATAAAAATTAAAAAATATATATTTTTATTAGCCAGGTGTGGCAGCACATGCCTTTAATCCTAGCTTTCAGGTGGGCAGAGGTAAGAGGATTGCTGAATTTGAGGCTAACCTGAGGCTACAATGTGAACTCCCAAGTCAGCCTGGATTAGAGCAAGACCCTACCTCGAAATTTTTTTTTTTTTTTTTTTTTTTTTTCCTGAAGTAGGATCTCTCTCTAGCTCAGGCTGATCTGCAATTCACTATGTAGTCTCAGGGTGGCCTCAAACTCTCAGTGATCCTCCTACCTCTGCCTCCTAAATACCGGGATTAAAGGCATGCACCACCATGCCCAGCCTGAAAAAAATTTTTTTAAAGAATCTTTTTGTTTATTTATTTGCAAGCAGATGATGGGAAGAAAGGTGTGCCAGGACCTCCTGCCACTGCAAACAAACTCCAGATTCATGCGACTGTGCATCTGGCTTTACGTGGTTACTGGGAGATCAAACCCAAGATGGCAGGCTTTGTAAGCAAGCGCCTTTAACCACTGAGGCATCTCTCCAGTCCTATTAATCTATTTTAGCCACGTCCACCCCCATTACCTTCTTTCATTCCCCTCTCACTCCTACTGACCCCTTTCTTCTGCCCAATTCTTCTACTCTGATGCTGTGTGTGTGTGTGTGTGTCCACCCGTGGTAGTTTGAATGGTTGTCCTCCAATACATTCAGTTTTGTTAAAGCTTCTTGAATTTTCAGCTACCTGGCTGGAAGAGGTGTCACTGTGGGCAGATCCTAAGGTCCAGTCCTTGGTGTGTTTGGGGTGGATCTGGAATTCTATCATCTAAGGTGTGCAGCGTGCTTGAGCTGTGCCTGGGCTTCCTGGAGTGGGCTGGCTTGCGGTGCTGGCCGTGGTATTTCTCTCCGCGTGGACCTCTGAAAGGGGGCCAGCTTCATCCGCCATTAGGGAACTTCCCCTGGATCTGTAAGCGTCAAATAAAATCCCTTCCTCCTGTAGCATGTGCCTGGTTTGAAAGTTCATCCTGGCAGCGTGGAGCCATTCACTACAGCGCCCTCACTGAGTTTAATTAGATTGCTAGCATGAGCATGGGTGGAGGATTATTTACCAGAGCATGGGCATCCTACCAGTGGCTGCTCCACTGAAGGGAAGCGCTCCCCTTCCACCAGCAACCACTAACGACCAAGAGCTCCTCAGGGTGGGGCAGGTCTCACGAATGCTCCCTCGGTCCATGATGGAATGTTGATAGGCCCAATGTTATGCAGGTCTTTTAAAAAAATTTTTTTTTGATTTATTTATTTGAGAGCGACAGACACAGAGAGAAAGACAGATAGAGGGAGAGAGAGAGAATGGGCGCGCCAGGGCTTCCAGCCTCTGCAAACAAACTCCAGACGCGTGCGCCCCCTTGTGCATCTGGCTAACGTGGGACCTGGGGAACCGAGCCTCGAACCACGGTCCTTAGGCTTCACAGGCAAGCGCTTAACCGCTAAGCCATCTCTCCAGCCCTTATGTAGGTCTTGTGTGTGTGACCACAGCTGCTGTGAGTCTATGATTGGAATGGCCACATCAGGTCCAGACAACACTAACACACACACACACACACACACACACACACACACACACACACACACGAGAGAGAGAGAGAGAGAGAGAGAGAGAGAGAGAGAGAGAGAGAGAGAGAGAGAGGGGGAGAGCGGGAGAGCTCTAGGAGCTGAAAAATGTTAGAAGCTTCCAGAACACCTTGATTTTAGAACTGTTACATCATTTTCTTTTTAGTACTGAGGATTGAACCCAGGGCCTCACGGGCTGAGCTACATGCCCAGTCCTTTTTACTGTTGCCTAGGCTGGCCTTTGAACTCTATAACCCAGACAGACCTTAATCCTGAGACTCACCCACCTCGCCTCACCCGGGGTGGCTGGAATGACCGGGTTGCAGCGCCACGCCTGACAAAGTTGAGTTGTCATGAGTCGCTAACTGTGTCATTATCTTTTACCATGGCCACAGGAAATCAGGACGCCACTCCTACATGTTTAAAAATGTTTTTAATCCTTTTCTTTTAAAGATTCTTTTAATCCTTATCCCAACCATCTAAAGTGGGTATAATTAGCATTTCCTTTTTTTTAATTTTTTTTTTTCAAGGTAAGATCTTGCTCTAGCTCAGGCTGACCTGGGATTCACTACGTATTCTCAGGGTGGCCTTGAACTCACAGTGATCCTACCTCTCTGCCTCCCAAAAGCGGGGATTAAAGGCGGGCACCACCACACCCGGAAATTTTTGGGTGTTTTTTTGAGATAGGGTCTTACACTAGCCCAGGCTGACCTGGAATTCACTGTGTAGTCTCAGGCTGGCTTCAAACTCACAGTAATCCTATCTCCTCCTCCCGAGTGCTGGGATTACAGGTAAATTTCTTTCCATTCTTCAGGCAAGAGAAATGATGCCCAGAGAGACAGAGCAGGAAGCCCAGGGTCATACAGTGGCTAATGGAAGCTAGTATTTGAACTCAGGGTAGTCTGCGCCCCTTCAACAGCATGCCCCATGGTGTTTTATTTTTAATTTTTAAATTAATTTATTTATTTGAGAGTGACAGAAAGAGGCAGATAGATAGAGAATGAGTATGCCAGGGCCTCCAGCCACTGCAAATGAACTCCAGACACATGTGCCCCCTTGTGCATCTGGCTTACATGGGTCCTGGGGAATCGAGCCTTGAACCAGGGTCCTTAGGCTTCACAGTTAAGCACTTAACCACTAAACCATCCAGCCCCGACCCTGTGGTTTTGAGGAGCTCATGAATGAGTGTCAAGCTGGAGGGAGGGAGGGGGTTAATTTTCAAAATGTCTCTTTACCATCAGGCAGTTGGCTGCACTAAGTCTCAAACCCAGAATCTTTGGATTTCTTGCACTGCTAATTCAAGCAAGCTCTGACGTCTTGTGGGAGATGGCAAAGTCTACTATGCAGGAAGTTGGGATCTTGGTGGCCCTTGATAGAGGATGTAAAAGGGGGCTAGATAGCCGGGCATGGTGGCGCATGCCTTTAATCCCAGTACTCAGGAGGCAGAGGTAGGAGGATCACTGTGAGTTCGAGACCACCCTGAGACTACATAGTGAATCCCAGGTCAGCCTGAGCTAGAGTAAGACCCTACCTCAAAAAAAACAAAAACAGAAAAAAGGGGGGGCCTAGGTAGAGGGGACCAGCCATTCAGAGTGACTAGGAGGCTCCAAGGAAGTCACAGCACAGCCAAGTAGCTCTAACGTTGCAGTTTTACCACTGTGTGTGTGTGTGTGTGTGTGTGTGTGTGTGTGTGTGTGTATGTGTGGGTGAAGGAAAGTGTAAGAGAAAAGCAAAAGCAAAAGAGAACACTGGACTTGATCTCTACAGCGAGAGGCAGCAGCCTTCCTGCGGGATGCAGACTGAAGCCCTGAGCCAGGCTGGGGTTCAGACTTATAAGGAGGCCCCTAAGAAGCCGACTGGAGCAGGTGCCGTGGATGAGGAACTTGTAGCTGTTTGTTTCCTTGTTCAGAATAGGCTTCTTCAGCCAGGAATGCCTAAGGGAGGATACTCAGATGGTCTCTGGTCCTTCAAAGCCATCTAAGCTAAGGGGAGCACATCAATCACGGAAGGTGTCAACCTTAATGAGGCCGAATACCTCTGTTGCTTCTTTATTGCGGGAGAGCTTTAGGGATAGTTATTAACTCTTTAGTTCCCTCTAGTTTCCAGGGCAGGCTATTAACCCTTCAGTGTGTGTGTGTGTGTGTGTGTGTGTGTGTTTGTGTGTGTGTGTGTGTGTCCCTGCTTGTCTGTTTGTGTATCTGTTGGTATAGGGAACTGTCAAATATTAAGTCTTCCACTCATTTTAGAGCCCCTCTCCCATTTCATACTGCCCCGGTCGCTATCCCCTAGCCCCAGGCACGCCCCTTTATGTGGGCTATGTCAGCCCTCAGCCCCAGCCCCGTCAGCTCTGTTCCAGGAGTATGCCAAGTCTACCCTCACTCTTGGCTCCTCCTCACCCCTGTGGAGATCCCCCAACTGATCTGGTACCCCCAAGAACAGACCTCCTTCAGGCTACCCTTGTCCCTTGACCTCAGCCCCCATTGCTCTGATCAGCCCCCTTCTCTCTCAGCCTCACACTCTGCCAAGCCAGGCTGCAAACCCCACCTACTGCCTAAAAATAGCTCTTCTCCCCTGGCTCTCTCCCTCCTTAGCTCCTGCTGGTTTTAATATTCTTCCAGCCTGGCTGGGAGCTCAGCTGTGCACCAGGCAGACCCAGGCCTGTAATTAGGTTAGCACACCTCTGGCTCCAGCCACAGGGAGGCCGCCTGGCTGGGGCCAGATCGGGGAGGGGGGTGGAGGGGTGGGAAATGCCAATGCTCTTATATTTTTGGTTTTGCTAGGTAGGGTCTCACTGTAGCTCAGGCTGACCTGGAATTCACTATGTAGTCTCAGGGTGACCTCGAACTCATGGCGATCCTTCTACCTCTGCCTCCGGAGTTCTGGGATTAAAGGCGTGCGCCACCACGCCTGGTTCTAATGCTCTTTTTGTGGGCTTAGCATAGGCATGATTGTGTGTGCGTGGTGGGTGATATGCTTGTGTCTATACAAGTATATGGTGTGTGTGTGTGTGTGTGAGTGTGCGGTATGAAGTATACATGCATATGATGCCTGTTTTTGTGTTTTGCATACAAGGGTTTGTGTGAGATTTCAGTCACTATAACAAAGTACCTGTGATAATTAACACAGAAAGAGAAAGTGGGCTAGACACGCAGCTCAGTTGGTAGAGTGCTTGCCCAGCATTCATGAGGCCTTAGATTCAACACTGGGGTGTGCTGGGGCATGCCTGTAATGCCCAGCACTCAGGAGATGGAGACAGGTGGATCAGAAGTTCAAGGTCAGCTACCTGGCTAGTTGGAAGCCAGCCTAGGCTATGTGCAATTCTCTCTCAAAAAGCCAAATTTAGGGGCTGGGCAGATGGCTCAGTGATTAAAGGTGCTTGCTTGCAACATCTGTGGGTCTGGAGTTCAATTTCCAAGCTGACTATGTAAGCCAGATGTAAAAAGTGGTGCAAGAGCCTGGTGTTTGGGGCTGGAGAGATGGCTTAGTGTGAAGGCGCTTGCCTGTGAAGCCTAAGGACCCATATCCCACTCTCCAGATCCCATGTAAGCCAGACGCACAAAGGTGAGTCAAGCACAAGGTCGCACATGGCCAGTAGGTAGTGCAAGCGTCTGGAGGTCAATTGCAGTGGCTGAGGTCCTGGCTCACCAGTTCCCTCTGCCTCCCCCACTTCTCTCTCTCCCTCTCTCTCATTCTCACTCTGTCTAAGAAACAAAGAGTCTGGTGTTTGTTGGCAGTGGTCAGAAGCTCTGGTGCACCCACACATGCGTGGCACAAATACATATTTAAAAAAAAAACAGGATCAGGAGATGGCTCATTCCATAAAGTGTCTGCCACACCAGCATGAGGATATGAGTTCAAATCCCTGGTGCCCATGTAAAATGCTGGACATGGAAGTACACAGCTGTTATCTCAGTGCTGGGGAGGCGAAGCCAGGGAATCCTTGGGGCTCACTGACCAGCTAGTCTAGCTGAGACCCGGTCTCAAAGAATAAAGTGAAACCTTCCAAGGCTCGGGGTCTATTGCAGAAGAGGTGGTGGAAAGAATGTAAGAGCCAAAGGAAAGTTGGGACTCCTTACAACATGCTCCTCCAGACACAAAATGGCCTGGATATCCATGACCTCACAGTGCCCGACACTACCTACACAAGACCATCATAAGAGGAGGAAAAGATCATGACATCAAAATAAAAGAGAGACTGATGGGGGGGGGAGGGGATATGATGGAGAATGGAGTTTCAAAGGGGACAGTGGGGGGAGGGAGGGCATTACCGTGGGATTTTTTTTTATAATCATGGAAGTTGTTAATAAAAAAATTTTTGATAAATAAAACAATTGACTCATAATTAGTGACTGTGTGTGTGTGTGTGTGTGTGTGTGAAGGGTGACTTAAGGGAGAAGAGAGAGGAGTTGCACTGGTTGATTATGTGGCCATAGGGTAAGTGTGGGGTTCTTTGATATAGGCATAGACATCATGCCTCTTCACAGGCCACATGCTTCTTTTGGGGGGAGCAATGGTGTTCTGTATAACTGAAACAACCTCCGGTGAACAGACCTAAGGGAAGCCATCTTAGGCCACTTAGCCATCTTGACATTCTCAAGGAGTCATAAGAGATGAACGATTAGTAAAGAGCATTAATTACAAGAATGAGGTCCCAGTAAGGCATCTGGTGTTTGCTCTCACCCTGAGGTCAAGATTTGGTATCTGCTTTGTACCTGGTGCTAATTGCAAAAATCCTGTTTTTGTAATCATGCTTGCTTGCGTGCTCTTGCTAAAGACAATTGTGTGTGGAGGGGGTGTCTGAGGGTTTTCAGATCATTGTACAGGAATGTGATTTTTGCCTTTGAAAATTCATTGTAAAGGTAGGAAGGGGCTCCTTGCTATGAGGGGACAGATGCCAGCCAGCTTAACAAAGACTCTCCTATTTGATTTTTAAAAAAATGGAAAAGACAAAAAAAAGAATAAAGTGAAGAGTGACTGAGGGAGACCCCAGCTCCTCACATCTGTATACACATGCACATACAGTCCACACACGTGTACCCCCCACATATGTGAACACACAGACATACAGCACGTATACGCAAAAGTTAAATAAGGGCTGGAGAGATGGCTTAGCAGTTAAGGTGCTTGCCCATGAAGCCTGTGGACCCAGGTTCGATTCTCCAAGTCCCACATAAGCCAGATACACATGGTGGCACATGTGTCTAGAATTTGTTTGCAGTGGCTAGAGGCCCTGGCGCACCCATTCTCACTCTTTTTTTTTTCTCTATCTCTCTCTCCCTCTCTCTGTCTCTAATAAATAAATGAATAAAAATAAATCAGAAAAAAAAAATTAAAAAAAAAAACAAAGTTGATGGTTGTCAGAATCAAAATCGAGTCACTTGGGCTGGAGAGACAGCTTAGCAGTTAAGCACTTGCCTGTGAAGCCTAAGGACCCCGGTTCGAGGCTCGACTCCCCAGGACCCACGTTAGCCAGGTGCACAAGGGGGCGCACGCGTCTGGAGTTCATTTGCAGTGGCTGGAGACCCTGGCGTGCCCATTCTCTATCTCTATCTGCCTCTTTCTGCCTGTCACTCTCAAATAAATAAATAAATAAATAAATATCAAGTCACTCATGTCAACCCTAACAAAAGCATCAGTTGAGCCAGGTATGGCCGTGCACCTTTAATCCCAGCACTAGGGAGGCAGAGGTAGGAGGATCACCATGAGTTCAAGGTCACCCTGAGACTACATATTGATTCCAGGTCAGCCTGGGCTACAGTGAGACCCTACCTAAAAAAAAAAAAAAAAAAAAAGGAAAAGAAAAGAAGAAAAGAAAATAAAAATGTCAATTGAGGGCTGGAGAGATGGCTTAGCAGTTAAGGCACTTGCCTGCAAAGCCTATGAACTCATGTTTGAATCTCCAGTGTCAGTTGAGAGAGTGCCTGCCTAGCATGCATGAAACCCTGGGTTCGATTCTCAATATATGACTTTAATCCCAGCACTGCGGAGGTAGAGGCAGGGAGATCAGGTTAGGGTCTTTGCAGGAAGGATATATAAATATATTCACATTACATGGAGGAGTGGGTGGAGTCAAGTGTTTTCTGGGGCACTATGGAGGAGGGTGTGTGTGTGTGTGTGTGTGTGTGTATGATTTACATGTGGTGTGTAGAGAAGACACGTGTCTGCTGTGTTGTGAGTCTGGCCCGGTGTGCGCACACGCACCTGGTGTGGGTGGTGGATTCGGGTGTCTGGAATTGGCTCTTGGGGCACACAGATGCTGGAGAGAGATGAAACTGGGTCACAGCTTCCAAGGCCGCCTCGGCTGCAAGCCCTGCCCCCTTCCCCTGCTGCCTGTCCCTGAAGGACATGAGGTCCCAGGTGTATGCTTCAGGCTTCCCAAAAGCCACCACTGGCATGGGGGCACATGACTTTAATCCCAGCACTCGGGAGGCAGAGGCAGGAGGATTGCCATGAGCTCAAGGGCCACCCTGAGATGACAGAGTTAATTCCAGGTCAACCTGGACCAGAGTGAGACCCTACCTCGAAAAACCAAAAAAAAAAAAAAAAAAGTCACCACTGTAAATTCCTTAGGGATTGGAAGTCCTCCTGGCCAGGGCAACTGTCCAGCAGATCTGGACACAGTAGATGCCTGGCATAGGGTATAGTGAGGCATGGATGAATAGACAGGGCCAGGGTCAAAGCAGAGGTGATGTGGAGGACCACCCTTGGCTCTCTGTCCCGCATTATCCCCTTGTTTTCAACTTTCATTTTTCTAGTTTGTCTTATTTAGTTATTATTTTGTATTTTTAAAATGTAGTTTATTTATTTATTTATTTATTTATTTGAGAGAGAGAGAGAGAAAGAAGCAGAGAGAGAGTTGTGGGAGGGAGGGGAGAGAATGGGCACGCCAGGGCCTCCAGTCACTAAAAATGAGATCCAGATGCATGTGTCCCCTTGTGAGTCTGGCTTACATGGATCTTGGAGAATCGAACCAGGATCCTTTGGCTTTGCAGGCAAATGCCTTAATCACTAAGCCATCTCTCCAGTCCTTATCTTATTTTTTTGAGGTAAGGTCTTGCTCTAGCGCAGGCTGACCTGGAATTCACTATGTAGTCTCAGGCTGGCCTTGAATTCACAGGGATCTTCCTACCTCTGCCTTTTGCATCTGGCTTACATGGATAGTGGGGAATCGAACCTGGGTCCTTAGGCTTCTCAGATAAGTGCCTTAACATTAAGCCATGTTTCCAGCCCGTTTTTGGTCTTTTTTTTTTTTTTTTTTTTTTTTTTTTTAGGAAAGCCCAACAGACCAGCCTTTTTCTTCTAACATGAGAGAAAGAGAGAGAGAATTGGCGTGCCAGGGTCTCCAGTCACTGCCATTGAACTCCAGACGTGTCCATCCCTTGTGCATTTGTGCCACACTGCACGCTGCAGACTGACCTGGAACTCACACTTGCAGCACTGCATCCGGTTTACGCAGGACCTGGAGAACTGAATGCAAATTCTTAGGCTTTGCAGGCAAGCACCTTAACCACTGAGCCATCTCTCCAGCCCCTATTTTGGTCTTTCTAAACAGAGTCTTACTCTAGCCCAGGCTGACCTATGACTCAACTGTGTGGCCCAGGTTGGCCTCAAATTTACAGCAACCCTCCTACCCAGACTCGAATGTTGGGATGAAAGGGATGTACCACCACCTGGCTTTTTCCTGTTGTCATTTGTTTTTGAGGCAGAGTCTCACTCTAGCCCAGGTGGACCTGAAACTCACTCTGTGGACCAGCCTGGTTTCAAACTCAGCCTCCCACGTGCTGGGATTAAAGGAATGCGCCAGGACCAAGGAGATGGTCTACAAAGCCTGCCGGCCTAGGTTCAGTTCCCCCGAATCACATAAAACCAGGTGCACAAAGTGATTCTAGAGCTCACTTGCAGCAGCAATGGGCCTTAATATGCCTATACTCTCTCTTTCTCCTCTCTCAAACAAATAAAAACAAAGTTTGTTTGGTTTTTCAAGGTAGGGTCTGCACTCTAGCCCAGGCTGACCTGGAATTCACTATGTCATCTCAGGGTGGCCTTGAACTCACGGCGATCCTTCTACCTCTGCTTCCCAAGAGCTGGGATTAAAGGCATGCACCACCACACCCGGCTACAAAATATTTTTAAAGGGGCTGGAGAGATGGTTTAGCAGTTAAGGCCCTTGCCTAAGAAGCCTAAGGCCCGTGTTCTATTCCCCAGTACCCACGTAAGCCGGATGCACAAAGTGGAGCATGCATCTGGAGTTCGTTTGCAGTGGCTTGAGGCCCTGTCATGCCCATTCTCTGTATATATATTTGCCTCGTTCTCTGTCAAAAGAAATAAATATAAAAATGAAAAAAAATATATTTTTTTTAATTATTTATTTGAGAGCGACAGACACAAAGAGAAAGACAGATAGAGGGAGAGAGAGAGAATGGGCACGCCAGGGCTTCCAGCCTCTGCAAACGAACTCCAGACGCGTGCGCCCCCTTGTGCATCTGGCTAACGTGGGACCTGGGGAACCAAGCCTCGAACCGGGGTCCTTAGGCTTCACAGGCAAGCGCTTAACTGCTAAGCCATCTCTCCAGCCCCTGAAAAAATATTTTTAAAAATAATAAATGAATGCATATACCACTATGCCTGGCTTGTCATTCTTGTTTTATTTTTGTTTGTTTTTTCAAGGTTGGGTCTTACTCTAACCCAGACTGACCTGGAACTCACTCTGTAGTCTCAGACTGGTCTCAAACTCATGGCAATCCTTCTACCTCAGCCTCCTGAGTTTTGGGATTAAAAGTATACATCACCGGGGCTGGAGAAATGGCTTGGTGGTTAAGGTGCTTGCCTGTGAAGCCAAAGATCCAAGATTCGGTTCCCCAGTACCCACGTAAGCCAGATGCACAAGGGGGCACGTACGTCTAGATTTTGTTTACAGTGGCTAGAGACCCTAGCTCACCCATTCCCACTTTCTCTCTCTTCTCCTCTCTCTATATATCTGTAATAAATAAAAATTAAATCTTTTTTTAAAAGTATACACCACCATGCCCAGATATTTTATTTTATTGCTGTATAACCCAAGCTGCCCCAGAACTCACTATGTAGATCAGGGTGGCCTTCAACTCATGGTGATCCTACCTCTTCCTCCCAAGTGCTGGGATTAAAGGCATGTGCCACCACACCCGGCCTCTATTTTTCTCTTTCTCTCTCCCCTACCCTAACGTTCCTTCTCTAGGACATTTCCAAACACTTTCACTGAAGACCAACATATATGTAATAATGTATATAAATCACACAAACAGCTCAGCAGATTTTTCAGGCTGAACACACTGGTCACCAGTACAAAGATTAGATCAAATATATCAGGCCAGGTGGTGCAGGCCTATCATCCTGGATGCTTGGAAGCCTGAGACAGGAGAGTGATCAAAAAGTCAAGGCCTGGGCTAAAGAGATGGCTGAGCACTTAAGGCACTTGTCTGCAAAGCATAAGGACCCAGGTTTGATTCCCACCCTCCCAACACCCTCCCCCCCGACCCCCGCCAACATAAACCAGCTGCACATTGTGGCACATATACCTGGAATTTGTTTGCAGTGGCTGGACATTTTGGCACGCCCATCCTCCCTCTCTCTCATAAATAAATAAATAAAATTCAAGGCCTGCCTTGTTTACTGACTGAGCTCAAGGCCAGACTCAGAAAGAAGATCCATCTCAAAAACAGAAAAGCCTGGCATGGTGGTGCATGCCTTTAATCCCAGCATTCAACGGGTGAAGCTGAAGGATCACTGTGAGTTCGAGGCCAGCCTGAGATGACATAGTGAATCCCAGGTCAGCCCTGGCCAAAACAAGAACTTAGCATGAAAACAACAAAGCCAAATAAAACAAAAAAAGGAATAGAAAATTTCAGAGTAAAGATAGGTTGATAATATGCAGAAAAAAAGAAAAAAAGGGCCGAGAATACACTTTAGAGAAAACCTGCCTGGTAGCCCCAGTGAGGGGCTGGGAGCGTGGCTCAGTGGTAGAGCTCCTGCCTAGAATCCCCCAGTGAGGGGCTGGGGGCGTGGCTCAGTGGTAGAGCTCCTGCCTAGAATCCCCAGTGAGGGGCTGGGGGCGTGGCTCAGTGGTAGAGCTCCTGTCTAGAATCCCCAGTGAGGGGCTGGGGGCGTGGCTCAGTGGTAGAGCTCCTGCCTAGAATCCCCAGTGAGGGGCTGGGGGCGTGGCTCAGGGGTAGAGCTCCTGCCTAGAATCCCCCAGTGAGGGGCTGGGGGGTGTGGCTCAGTGGTAGAGCTCCTGCCTAGAATCCCCAGTGAGGGGCTGGGGGCGTGGCTCAGTGGTAGAGCTCCTGCCTAGAATCCCCCAGTGAGGGGCTGGGGGTGTGGCTCAGTGGTAGAGCTCCTGCCTAGAATCCCCCAGTGAGGGGCTGGGGGCGTGGCTCAGCAGTACAGCATTTGCCTCTGGTGTGTAAGCCTTAGCCTCAAGCCTCAATGAGTGAGGGCCATCGGGACAGTGAGAGACTTCTTAGTGACAGGCACTTACAATGCATCTTACACACATTTTGTCCCCAGACAGAAGCAGGCCGGGCCCACAGTGTTAGTGTGTAGCCGCTTCCCTTGCCTCCTACATCATTCCCCAGGTCTTTTCTTTCTTCCTCCTCAGAATTTGAGCCCATCCAAGGCACCTCGGTGAGAACAATGCTTAACCCATGGTGACGGTTCCTTAAGGTGAACTCGCAAGCAATAAGAGAAGAGCCGGAGGCCCACCACGAAACCTACCATCTCGTGTTTTAAACAGTTAAAAAAAAAATTTATTTTTTAATTTGCAAACAGTGGGACAGAGAGAAGAGAAGATAGAGAGAGAATGGCCACGCCAGGGCCTCCAGCCACTGCAAACGAATTCCAGACACATGTGCCCCTTGTGCATCTGGCTTACGTGGGTGCTGGGGAATTGAACCTGGGTCCTTTGGCTTTGCAGGCAAACGCCTTAACCTCTCCAGCCCCCTTCTCATGTTTTGTTAAAGGCCTCTGCCTCAAGGTCAGCTCTGCCCATCTGCCATAAGAGACAGCCTTAAGGCCCCAGCCTCAGCATGTGCTTTTAGGAAGGGTGAGAAACAGAGGAAAAGACAGGCAAGTGGACTGGTCAGAGAGACATAGGCAGGGCTGGGGGCGTGGCTAAGCAAAACAGCCGAGTAGATCCTCCAATGAGGGCTAAGAGGCGTGGCCCAGTGGTGGAGCACTTGCCTAGCATGTGCAAGGCTCTGCGTGCCATGTTCAGCACCACGAAAGTAATAAATGAGGGTTGGAGAGATGACTGAGCGGTTAATGCACTTGCCCGTGAGGTCTAAGGACCCATGCGCCACTCTCCAGGTTCCATGTAAGCCAGACACACAAGGTGATGTAAGTTCGGAAAGTCACACATGCGCACAAGATGACCAACGCGTCTGGGCTTCCATGGCAGTGGCTGCAGGTCCTGGTGTCCCAATTCTCTCTTTCTCACTCTTGCTCTTGCTTTCTCACATTAAAAAAGTGGGGAGGGGAATGGGGAAATGGCTTAGCGGTTAAGGCATTTGCCTGTGAAGCCTAAGGACCCTGGTTGATTCCCCAGGACCCACATAAGCCAGATGCACAAGGGGGCGCATGCGTCTGGAGTTCCTATGCAGTGGCTGGAGGCTCTTCTTTCTCTCTCTCTCTCTGCTTCTTCCTTTCTCTCCAATAAGCAAATAAATAAATAAATAAAATGTGTGTGTGTTTTTTTATTAAGAGGGCCTGGAGGGATGGCTTAACGGTTAAGGTGTTTGCCTGCAAAGCCAAAGGACCCAGGTTTGACTCCCCAGGACCCATATAAGCCAGATGCACAAGGTGGTGCATGCATCTGAAGCTCGTTTGCAGTGGCTAGGGGCCCTGGTGCACCCATTCTCTCTCTCTCTCTCTCTCCCTGCTTGTTGCTCTCAAATAAACAAATAATAAATAAATAAAAGGTATAGAGCCGTGCATGGCGGCGCATACTTTTATCTCAGCACTGGGGAGGCAGAGGCAAGGAGGATCGCTGTGAGTCTCAGGCCACCCTGAGACTACATAGTTAATTCCAGGTCAGCCTGGGCTAGAGTGAGACCTTACCTAAAAACAAACAAATAAATAAATGAATAAAAATTTAAAAAATAAAGCAAAATGAACCAGGCATGGTGGCACATGCTTTTAATACCAGCATTCAGACAGCAGAGGTAGGAGGATCACTATGAGTTTTAGGTCAGCCTGAGACTACATAGTGAGTTCCAGATCAGCCTAGGTTAAAGTGAGACCCTGACTTGAAAGGAAAAACAAAAACAAACAAACAAAAAAAAAAACAAAAACCAAGAACAACAGGAAAGGTTAATCCTCACACCCCTCAGGGTGGATACTACTAACAAAATTTGGGATTTGCTGATGGGGACACAGAATAGTGTGTAATTAAACACTGAAACAAACAAACAAAAAGGCACGTTTCCACCCCCCCCCAACAAAAAGAAACCCAGAAACACCATATGAAGGCTAATGAGATGGCTCAGGGGGAAAAGCGTTTGCTGTGCCCACCTCCCAAAGTTTCTAGCACCTCTCAAAATAGTGCCACCAACTGGGGACCACGTGTCCAACACATGAGCCTGTGAGGGAAGTTTTATATTTAAGCATAACAGGGAAATCAAAGTGAAGACTACCCAGTAATCCAGGCTGTACACATTACTATTTTAAAATTAAGGGCTGGAGGGATGGCTTAGTGGTTCAGGCATTTGCCTGCAAAGCCTAATGACCCAAGTTTCAATTCCCCAGAGCCCACAGAAGCCAGACACACAAGGTCATGCGTGCACACAAGGTGGTGCATGCATCTGGAGTTTGATTGCAGTGGAGGACCAATTCTCTCTCTCCCTATCTCATAAAAAGTATAAAACAGGGGCTGGAAAGACTGTTTAGTGGTTAAGGCGCTTTCCCGCAAGGCCAAAGGACCCAAATTAGATTCCCCAGGATCTATGTAAGCCAGATGCACAACTGTCACATGCATCTGGATGCCCTGGTGTGCCCATTCTCTCTCTCTCCCTCTCTCTGCATCTTTCCCTCTCTCAAACAAACAAATAAATATTAAAAATAAAACCTTATTGACAGATTTTATAAGTATAGACAATAAATCATGATAATTCCTTCCCCCACTCCCATCCTCCCCTCCTAAATCCACCCTCCTTTGAATCTCTTCCTTTCAATTAGTTTCTCTTTTGTTTGTTTGTCTTGAGATATGGTCTTGCCCAAGCTGACCTGGTATTCACTCTGTAGTCTCAGGCTGTCCTTGAACTCACTGCAATCCTCCTACCTCAGCCTTCCGAGTGCTGGGACTAAAGGTGTGTGCCACCATGCCAGGCTTTCTTCTATTTTTCTTTTTTTCCCCCCCTTTTCTTTTTCTTTTCTTTTTTTTTAAATTTAAGCTGAGCGTGGTAGCACTCGTCTTAATTTTTTAAAATATATTTAAAAATATTATTTATTTATTTGAGAGAGAAGAAGAGGCAGACAGAGAATGGGCATGCCAGAGCCTCCAGCCACTGCAAACAAACTCCAGATGCATGCGCCCCTTGTGCATCTGGCTAACGTGGGTCCTGGGGATTCAAACCAGGGTCCTTTGGCTTTGCAGGAAAGTGCCTTAGTCACTAAGCCATTTTGCCAGACACCCCCTCCCTTTTTTTTTTTTTTTTTTTTGAGGCAAGCCCAACAGACTGGCCTTGCTTTATGCTAAAGAGAAAGAGAGAAGAGAGAGAGACAAAAAAGGTAGAGAGGAACTGGGCACGGTAGCGTATGCCTTTAATCCCAGCACTCAGGAAACAGAGGTAGGAGAATTGCTGTGAGTTCTTGGCCACCCTGAGACTACATAGTAAATTCCATGTCAGCCTGAATTAGAGTGAGACCCTGCCTGGGGAAAAAAAAAAAAAAAAAAAGGTAGAGAGAATTGGTGTGCCAGGGCCTCCAGCTACTGTAATTGAACTCCAGACATGTGCATCCCCTTGTGTACATGTGTAACCTTGCACACTTGTACACTTGCATCACTGTGGGGCAGGCTTACATGGGACCTGGAGAGTTGAATTTGAGTCCTAAGGCTTTGTAGGCTAGCCCCTTAACCGCTAAGCTATCTCTCCAGCCCTCTCTTCCATTTTTTTTTTTTGTTGTTGTTTGTTTGTTTGTTTTTCCAAGGTAGGGTCTCAGTCTAGCCCAGGCTGACCTGGAATTCACTCTGTATTCTCAGGCTGGCCTCGAACTCATGGCGATCCTCCTATCTCTGCCTCCCGAGTGCTGGGAATAAAGGCGTGCGCCACCACGCCCGACTCCTCTCTTCAAATGTTATGTCATTGTTTTTTCTTCCTGATGTGAAGGTCTTCTTCAGGTAGTGTCAGGCACCATGAGGTCATGGCTATCAAGGCCATTTTGTGTACATGTGACAGAAACAATGGAAGAGAGAAACAACGTTTCAGTCCATTGTGGTGAAGGCAAGTGTGTGGTGGAATCTGATCACATCCTGGCCGACCAGGAAGCAGAAAAAGACTGGGCAGAGGACTGTGGCTAACCCCTAGCTGGTGATTCCAGTATGCTGAAATACTCTTAGATTCCAGTATTCTCAAATAGCGCCACCTGCTGGGAAACAAGCATTAAACGCATGCTCCTGATGGGGACATTTCAGATTCAAATCATAAATAACACAGGGCAAGGGAAGAGAGAGATCAAAGGGCAGAGAGACAGCCCAGGTCTCCAGGACTCCCCATCCCTGGTGGAATAAGGGTTCTGAGGCAGAAAAGGAAGTTTCTTTTCTTTCTTTCTTTCTTTCTTTCTTTCTTTCTTTCTTTCTTTCTTTCTTTCTTTCTTTCTTTCCCTCTCTCTCCCTCTCTCTCTCTCTCTCTTTCTTTCTTTCTTTCTTTTTTTTAACAGACATCTTGTAGGTTCCAAGCTGTCGGGAGCCATAGAGCAAAAGCCTCTCCATTTTGCCTGGGCCTGCTCATAAGCTGACTCATTACTCAGAAAGCTGGTCCATCCAGTTTTCTGTTAGGTACTTCTGGAACCGGTTAGCAGACTGCTTACAGATCTTATCTTTTGCAAAAGGCCAGTTTATGGTCAGGATGTGAAGCCTGGTGCAGTCAGGATGTTAAGCCAGTTGGGCAAGATTAGATGAACACCTAATTACATCCCCTCTAGGTTTCCTGACAACTCCTTGCCCTGGCCACATCCCCTTCCCCCTACAACCCTATATAAACCTACATGTAAGAATAAACTCTCGAGGCCGTGACAAACATCTAGTATGGTCTCCTTCTTGTGTCTGTTTGCCTTCTTTTCGTTCAGGTTAATTGTTTGACTCCCCGCTGGCCGGGGCACAAGCCCTGCTCCCACTGCAAAAACCAAGGAGTCAGGGTGTGAAGAAAAGGACCCCAAAACGAGCAAGGAGAGGGATGCCCATCTGGGACACGTGTCCTCAGGCTCTAGTTCCAAACAACATTAAAACCACAGCTGATTAAGAGACAGAGATGAGGGCTGGAGAGATGGCTTAGCGGTTAAGGTGTTTGCCTGCAAAGCCAAAGAATCCGGGTTCAATTCTCCAGGACCCATGTAAGCCAGATGCACAAGTGGGTACATGCATCTGGAGTTTGTTTGCAGCAGCTGAAGGCCCTGGCGCACCCATTCTCTCCTTCTCTCTCTCTCTCTCTTCCTGCCCCTTTCTCTCAAATAAATAAATAAAATATATTTAAAAACAACAACAACAACAACAAAAGAGAGACCAAGATGATGTGATGAGGTTTTGGAAAAGCCAGTTTACTTAATGAACGAGGCCTCTCACGCTAAGATGGGAGAACTTCATGACCCTGTGTCTCCCTGGCCTTTTTCCAGCCATGGCTCCTCAAGCAAAGGGAGACTGTAGGCCCTGTGTGTGTGTGTGGGGGGGGGGGTGTTCATCTCTCAGCCTTTGAACTGCCTACCAACCCACTGATCTGCTTTGGGAGGCCCAGCCAGGCAGAGGAGAAGCCCCTCTTGGGAAGGAGGGAAGCAATCTGACTGGTGCTTGGCCTGCCCAGAGCCCCAGCCAATGAAATATTCATGCAGCTGGAAGGCAGAAGACCATTGAAGGACTCATCTTTGGGGTTATGGCGGGGGGAGTGCCAAAGGCAACAGCTGTAGCCCACCCCTCTTGCCAATCTCAACCTTTGTTCTGCAAGAACCCTAAAAACACACACACACACACACACACACACACACACACACACACACACGACATGGGCAAGAGGGAAGGAAGGAAGAAGGAACCGGAGGAGAATAGACACAGTCAGACTCCAGGAAGGTAGACACATATAATCTCCCCAGCCTGACACTGCCCTGGGAAACAGCTTTGGGGATATATCTCCTAGACATGAACATGGGCTTCCACTAAGGAATGATTTCCAGGCCCCCAATGCTTCCACTGTTGAATTTTCTCCACTCAGCATGCTCAGTTAAAAGGTACAAAGGGGGCTGGAGAGATGGCTTAGCGGTTAAGGCACTGCAAAGCCTAAGGACCCAGGTTCAATTCCCCAGTACCCACTTAAGCCAGATGCCCAAGGTGGTGTACGCGTCTGGAGTTCCTTTGCAGTGGCTGGAGCCCCTAGCACGCCCATTCTCTCTATCTGCCTCTTTCTCTCTCTCTCAAATAAACAAAATGCTAAATAAAAGGGAAAAAAAGGTACAAAAGAAGGGCTGAAGAGATGGTTTAGTGGTTAAGGTGCTTGCCTGTGAAGTCTAAGGATGCAGGTTCCATTCCCCAGTACCCACATAAAGCCAGATTCACAAGGTGGTGCATGTATCTGGAGTTCATTTGCAGTGACTAGAAGCCCTGGGGCTTCCTCTCCCTCTCTCTCTCTCTCAAATAAATAAATTAATTAAATTAAATACTTTAAAAAAGAAATCAGCCAAACAAACAAAAACAAAAAAGTGGCTGGGGTGAAGGCTCAGTGATTAAAAGCACTTGTTGAGTAAGCCCGACAACCCCGGTTCGGATCCCAGAATCCATGTAAAATGCTGGGCATGGTGGCTCACACTTGCAATCCCAGCATTGGAGAGGCAGGAGGGCCCTCCGGGCTTGCTGGATAGCTGGTCTAGCTGAATGGGCAGCTCTAGGTTCAGCAAGAGACCTTGTCTCAAAGAATAAGCCTTGTCTCAAAGAATAATATGGAAAGAGTGAGTGAGGAAATCACCCCATGTCGACTTCTGGTACACATGCAGAAAAATAAATAAATAAATAAATGTGTGTGTGTGTATCTATCTATCTATATCTATATCTATATCTATCTATCTATCTATCTATCTATCTATCTATCTATCTATCTATCTATATATATATATATAGAGAGAGAGAGAGAGAGAGGCAGAGGCAGAAACAGAGACACAAACACAGATAGGCACATGCACACATAGGCAAAAAAAAAAAAAAATTCCTTTCTGCATGGATTAACTCCACCCTCATACAGCCTGCCTGGTCCAGTCACTAGGAAATTAATGACAAGGACATCGTTGGAGGGGTCGCCTAGCTGGACCCCCAGCGGCCTCTTAGACACCGGCTTGGGGGACCGTCCTGGCAGGGACTCTGCTTATGGAGAGCCACTCCCAGAGCCGAGTCAATCACATCCTCCGCGCCCCCAGGCGTCGTCCCTTCTCGGCCGCGTCCTCTGCCGGCAGTCCTCCCTCCAGGTCTGCAGAGGGCACCGGTGAGCTTCGGGCTCCCGGTCTCTCTAGCCCGCCGACGGACCGGGGTGCCACCTCGATGGTGGTGCGCTGTCCAGCATTTCAGCAATCGGCGGCGGCGCCCGCGGGAAGTCCCCGGCGCGGGGGCCGCGGAGCTGGCCGAGCCGAGCCGAGCCGGGCGGAAGGAGCAGCCCGGGTCCACGGACTCGAGAGGCTTGGCACCAGCGCCCAGCAGATTGTGGCGGTCAGCGGGGAGGTGAGAGCCCCTGATTGGGGGGTGGGGGGTGGGGAGGGTTATTTCTCAGAAGGGCTGGGGCTGGCTTGAACCTCAGGCCTCCACAGCTGGGGGGGTACCCAAATGTGCAGGTGCTGGCGGGGTGGGGGGAGCACAGGATCAGTATTGGGGGGGGGGCCTCTGGAGTGTCTTCCAGTGATGGAGGTGCAAGACTCCTGGGAAATAGATGGACAATGCTGCTCTTTTCACCCACAGGGTTAGGGAAAGTAGGAACCCTGAAGGGCCATGGCTAAGATTCCCAATATGACCACGGCCCAGCCCAAGAGGATGTCAGGAAGGCTGCCATCCAGTTGCCAGCGGCCCCCGCCCCAACTTAGGAGAAATATCTACTCCCCCGGGGAAAGGAGACTGTAGTCGTAGGTAGACATAGCAGGACACTGTGGACATTGGCCACTCGCAGTCGTCCCCCCCCCCATCTGGATGCTGGTCTTCTAATCCAGCAGTGGGGGGTGTCTGCATAGGGGACAGTCTGGCCTCTTTCCCAGATATCCAAATGCCCCCTGGGGAGGCAGGAGTTGGCAGTGAGAATTGGGTCTCACACAGTCTGGCATTGACTCTCACGCGGGGAAGTGGACGGAGGACGCAGAAGCGAAAATAGCCGCTGCGAGTTTGGAAGAAGGACGTTCGGTGGCTTCTCTGGTTGCCCAGAGAAAATTTCTAGTGATCGGGGTAGGCCCAGCCCCATGACAAATTCCTGTTAAAGAGGACGGCTGTGAAAAGAAGCGCAGAAATGACTCCTGACCTCCTCCTCCCCTTCCTTTGCCCAGACCTCTCCTGCCTGGATAGTGTTGGAGCCTCCTGTACTTTCTGCTCCTAAGCAGATCCTCATAAGGACAGATTTAGGAGAGCCAGAAAGAGGCAACCCTGGTCAAATCTGACACTATAGCATGCGTGCTCTCTCTCAGCTATAACTTCTAAGTCCCTGACACCTCCCCATTCACCTGCTCCTGGGTGTTTTTTTTTTTTTTTTTTTGTCCTGTATAGACAGCAAGGCAGGCATTTCAATGAAGAGCAAGACAGAAGATGGGGTGAATATTCCTCTCTGCTCAAGGGGCATCATAAGGTCATCATCTCAGCTTGTATGGGATGCTCTCTCTCTCCCTCTCTCTCTCTCTCTCTCTCTCTCTCTCTCAGCCAGAAATAGGACCAAGTTGGCTAGAAAATCATTCCTACGCAATATCATCTTTTGGGTTCCTCAACTTTGTGCCCCATCCCACTCTCCTGGGAAGGGAGGAGGAGGAATTATTGAAGAATGACTAAAGGTTGATTTTTTTTTTCAGAGATTTGGGGGAGGGGGGTTGGAGTCATGAACTATGAAGTCAAGAGACAAGGGATCAAATGTAGGTTGTGTGACTTCAGGTAAGCCACTTAACGTTTCTGAGCCTCTTTCCTGGTCTGTAAGCAAGAGTAGTTTTGACAGTCTCTCACTACCGGGGAGGGCTGGGGGTGCAGCTCGGCGAGAGAACACTCAGCTAGCACGTGAGGAACCCTGGGTTCGATCCCCAGCATTGCCACACACAGAAAAAGAGGGAGACTACTTGCCACGGAACTACTGGACTATCCCAACTCATAAATGGGAAACTGTTTACGCCAGGGGAGTGAATGAATAGAAATGAATAGAAAACAAGTGAGACTCCTTTAAGGAGGAACTGCTGGAAGGTGTTGGAAGCACGTCTGTCTCTTCCCAAAGGAGATAGGCATTGATCGAGGGTGTCACACAGCTTTACAGCACATTGTTATAGTTGGGTTATTTAGTCTTCACCAATGAAAAGCTCATCAGCCCTTTTTCAGAGCGGAGGAGCAAGGCCTGGGTGACTTTCCCAAGGTCACCAAGCCACGTAAGCCATCTTCCTTAGGATAGAAATGTGGCTGGTGGCCGTTCCCCGAGTTAAGTGTCAGTGTCCTGATTACTGATGCCAGGTCACAGGTGGGGAGCTTGAGGCATAACGGAGAGGACTTACTCGGAAGGAATGTGATGGCTCTCCCAAGGTCACTGTGATATTTAGTGGTAAAATATACTTTTATCTGGCATTGAGCTCCCCTAATGTAAACCCATCCCAACCACAGTCCCACTTCCAGAGGGAGAACTCCATCTGCTCACAGCCATAGTTGCATGCCTCCTCATCTGCCGGGCAGACTCTCGCCGACCTCGGCAAGCCGGTGGTGGCTGGTTCCCTTCTGAGTAGTTAATTCTCACCTCCTGAGATGGCCCGTGATGGCAGCAGCCACCAGTGCTGCTGGGGTCAGCCTCCCTCATTGCTCACACGTTACTCCCTGGGAGGGGGGCCAGTGTCACAGCTCTTCTGATCTCAGAAGTCAGTTAGGGTGCTGATGAGGTTAGGAGAGCCTAGCTTCTCTTTGGCTTTTGTTTTCTTGCAACGTTGAGGATGAAACCCCACAGCCTTAACCAAGCTAAGCAAGCGCTGTACCACTGAACTACCACCTCAGCTCTAGTTTATATTTCTTAGCCCTATGCTGAACCTTTCACCATCACCGTGACCCTTTACCTACACATGCTCATCTCATCCTCACATAGCAGGGTACAAAAGGTGCTGTCGCCTCCCCTTTGCAGAAGAGCACAATAAGGTCTGGAAGTGTGATGTGACTTTCTCAAGGTCATAGAGCAAGGTCTTGATGCCTCAGGTGTTCATGGCGGTTTCCAGTAACACATTGTCTTCAGTTTTCCTAGCTACCCTGGGTGAGGGTTCCCCAGGGCCCTTTTTTAGGCTAGCAGGAGTCAAAAGAAGTAGCATAGGATAGAGGAACCAAAGGGCTCTGGGATAGGTGTCCAAGGACCTTCTTTCTGATCCCAGCTCTGATCTTGACTTCTTGTATGACCTTGAATATGTCCTTCCTGTCTCTGGGTCCCAGTGTCCCTGTCTGTAAAATGATAAGGCTTGGCAAGACATCCCCCCTCCCCACATTCTCTGTCTGCGCCAAGATTTTAAGATCCCTCCGCTCTATAAATCTGTATGAGCCCAGCGGCGTAGGTCTGTGATCCCGGTTGCTTGGGAGGCTGAGGTAGGATTATCTTGTGGTTAAGGCCTGTGTGAGCTACAGAGTGAGTTCAAGGACAGCATGGGCAACTTAGTGAGAAGACCTCGTCTCAAAATAACAATAAGGCTGGGGATAATTCCCAGTGCCAGAATGTTTGTCTAGAATGCATGAAAACCTTGTGCTGCCAACACATAAAAATTTTAAAATCTGTATGTTAGGAGGCCTGTGGTTCTATCAGCAGAGGCCAAAGTCACTTCCCTTCCAGTGTTTCAAGGTTTGATTTATTAGTTGCAGCTGAGATTTCAAAATGCACCTGTCTCTCCCAACAGCAGAGCTGGCTTCCAAACTAAAAGGAAAAATACAGTGCAGGCAAGCCCCTTGGCTGATCTAAAGATTCCAGGTTTCTGGCTGAACAAAGGTTAGATGATACTCCCTCCCAGCCTGGATTTGAACTCCATATACCCACCTGCAGCTGTCCAGCAGAGTTGGGGAGGGTCTCAGGACCCCATACACAGGTGCAGCAAATCAGCAGTGTGATGCCTCGTGTTGATTTTACTGGGCTAAGGGAGAGGAAGGAATTCGGCAGCTGGCTTCTGTAGAGGAAGAAGAGGTCAGGCAAGGAAGCAACACCTTGTCAGGGTGAATAGGAAGGGTCAGGAAGGGAGAGAGACATTCTTGCTCAGTTCTGACACTACTGTCCAGGAAAGAGCCAGGAAGCTGAGAAGACAGGAGGATTAACGAGAATAGACAGGATCCGTGGCAGGGACCTGTAAGGGGCGAGAAGTTTGGTGAGGAAAATGGGGCTTCTAGAGGTCATGCCCAGGAAGAGCTCCGATTAGTGCATTGGGGGGAAAGTTAAATAAAGGAAGGAGTTTGGCTGAATAACCCAGGGAGGAAGAGAAGGTCAGAAACAAGGCAGGAGGCCTAGAGGAAGAGAGAAAGGCTCTTGACTCCAGCCTAGCGCAACTGTGGCCATCATGTGTGGACACCTATGTTTCCCTGCTCCTGGGTCATTGAGGACAGGATAGTGACACTTCCATCCCTGCCCCAGTCCTATTGGTCCTGTGTCATCTGCAATGGGGCTCAGCTCTCAGCGGGCCTGGGTGAATGAACAAGGACCAGTCTGACTCCTTCAATCGGGATTAGTCCCCACCCGTGGCCACAAAGACCTTGGCTCTAGGAGACCCTCAGGGACATCCTCCTGCAGTTTGAAGCTCCCAGCCTGCCAGTCTGCGGCGATGCTTCTCCGGCTGGCAGCCTCCCGCCACCCTCACCCTGGCCTCCTGCCCACTGCAGAGACTGCTGTGCCAGGTGGAGCTGGCAGACAGGGCCAGGCTCCCTCAGCATCCTGTTGGGGCTTCTGGTGGCTCCAAGGAGGCTGCGCAAGGCAACTTGACCCCCGGGGCCCAGGTAGCTTTTTTGGCTTTGGTTGTAGGGCCTGCTCCTATCATCTCCCAGAATTCCCCAGGACAGAGACAAGAAAAGCAAGCCAGGTGTGGAATTCTTGTTTGTTTGTTCTTAAAACTTTTAAAAATATTATTTATTTATTTGAGATAGAGGGAGAGAAAGAGACAGAGAGAATGGGTTAAATCCCAGTCCCTCTCCCCACCGGAAAGGGAGGTCCCAAACCTGTCTGGACTACATGAGTTCCAATCCAGCCTTGGCTACAGAGCAGGAGAGTGGGGGTGGGAGGAAGACTTGGTAATACAAAGACCAACCAAAATCCCACCCTCCGTAGGACTGTTGGCACATGCCTATATCATCAGGTATTAAGGAGGCTGAGGCAGAAGGATTGTACTTTTGAGGCTAACTTGAGCTAAACAGTGAGTTCAAGGTCAGCCTGAACAACTTAGTAAGATCCTAAATAAAAGAGGGACTGAGGGCTGGAGGGATGGCTTAGTGGTTAAGACATTTGTCTGCAAAGCCAAAGGATCCAGGTTTGATTCCCCAGGACCCACATTAGCCAGATGCACAAGGGGACGCATGCATCTGGAGTTCGTCTGCAGTGGCTAGAGACCCTGGCGCACTCATTCTCTCACTCTCTCTCTTTCTCTGTCAAGTAAATAAATAAATAATAAAGGAAATATTTAAAAAGGGACTGGGTACAGATCAGTAGTAGAGCTCTTGCCTAGAATCCCCCAGTGAGGGGCCGGGGGCGTGGCTCAGTGGTAGAGCTCCTGCCTAGAATTCCCCAGTGAGGGGCTGGGGGCGTGGCTCGGTGGTAGAGAACATGCAAGACCCTGGGTTGCATCTCCAGCCACACAAAACAAAGAATCCCACCACATACAGATAAGATAGGGCTGGAAAGATTGCTCAGTGGTTAAGGCGGTTGCCTGTCAAACCTTAGGAGCCAGATTTGATTCCCCAGGACCCACATAAGCCAGATGCACAAAGGGATGCATGCATCTGGAGTTCATTTGCAATGGTTAGAGGTCCTGGCATACCCATTCTCTCCCTCCCTCACTCTCAAATAAATAAATAATAATTTTTTTAAAAGGTAAGCACTATAAATATAACAGACATTTTCTTTTTTTTTTTTTGGTTTTCCGAGGTAGGGTCTCACTGTATCCCAGGCTGACCTGAAATTCACTCTGTAGTCTCAGGGTGGCCTCGAACTCACAGCAATCCTCCTACCTCTGCCTCCCGAGTGCTGGGATTAAAGGCGTGCGCCACCACGCCCAGCGTGCTAGACATTTTCTTGAAGTCTTTTTCCTATATGTTCATAGACAGAGCTAAATAACTGAGAATGTGCCATTGGAAGAAATCTATCCAATTTCTTACTCTAGTATGAGTAACGCCCTCTTTTGTTGTTGTTGTTGGTTTTTCGAGGTAGGCAAGGTCTCTCTCCAGCCCAGGCTGACCTGGAACTCACTACGTAGTCTCAGCGTGGCCTTGAACTCACAGCGATCCTCCTACCTCTGCCCCCTGAGTGCTGGGATTAAAGGTGTGTGCCACCACGCCTGGCTGAGTGTCCTCTTTTAAAATAACCTTTAATGAGGATAATGCTTTTCTAGTGCTGGCACTCAGACCCCAGCATGGCCATATAGAGTGGACATGGACAGAGCTGACCTCCAGGGAGCCAAAGAGAACAGAGGAGAGAGCCTTACCTGAGACCCGCCCTTCTTGGGGGGGGGTCACCTCTTTTGGGTCTGGGGACTGTGGCTGTCCCTTGGAGAAAAGGACTGTGGGCCTCTGATAGGTTAGCCAGAACATGAGGCGAGCCTGCTTTCTTAGTACCTTCTGCCAGGGCCTGGGGACAGGAGTGGCTAACATGAGGGGAGTGACTAAAGCCCCTGGCAGGGCACAGTAGGAAGAGGACACACATTTTCCCTGGGGAGATCATGGATCCATCACAACCTTAGAGGAGAGAGCTCAGTGCTAGAATCAGGTGATCCCAATCTTGGCTCTGATTTCAGCTGAGCCCAACCTCCACATCCAGGTCTGTCTCCTGTCCTATAAAATGGGTCTCACAGTACCCGCTGCTTGAATTCTTTTTATTTTTAAGATTCTCATGGTGGTGCATGCCTATAATCCTAGGGGAGGTGGCTTGATTATACAGTGCTTGGCTAACATGCTCAAAGCCCTGGTTCAATTCCTACTTGCTCCCCTCAAAAAGGGAAGAAAGGGGGCTGGAGAGATACCTTAGCAATTAAGGCGCTTGCCTGCAAAGCCAAAGGACCCAGGTTCAATTCCCCAGGACCCACATAAGCCAGATGCATAAGGGGGTGTGCGCACATCTGGAGTTCATTTGCAGTAGCTGAAGGCCCCGGCTTTCTCTCTCTCTCTCTCTTTCTCTCTCTGCCTATTTCTCTATCTCTTTCTCTCAAATAAACATGCAAATTAATTTTTTTTTAAAAAAAAAGGGAATAAAGGGGCTGGAGAGATGGCTTAATGCTTAAGATGCTTGTCTGTGAAGCCTAAGGATCTAGGTTCGATTCCCCAGTACCCACGTAAGCCAGATACACAAGGTGGTGCATGTGTCTGGAGTTCATTGGCAGTGGCTGGAGCTCCTGGGGACCCATTCTCTTCCCCTATCTGCCTCTTTCTCTCTCTCTCTCAAAGAAGGAAGATTAGTCTTGGTTCTTAGGAGGCTGAGAGAAGAGGATTTCTGGGAGTTTGAAGCCAGCCTGGGCTACATAACGAGTTATAGGCCAGCCTTGGCTCTTGGGAGAGGGAAGAGATAGAGAGATTTAACAGGACTCGCATAACAATAAATTAATACAGTACATTCCTGACAGAATGGTCATTGTTTGGGTGGGTGATGCCATACGGTCTGTATTCAGTGAGTGTCTCCTGGCTCCTGGGCACAGTAGGAGTCTGAAGGCCATAGAAGGTAGTTCAGCCTTGAGGAGTTTCCCAGAGCAAGTGGAAAAGGCAGGCAGTTGTGTGAAACCCACCCCTACACCCTCCACCAGTCACAACCCACTGAGGTTCAGCTAGAAATGAGCCAGCCGTGGTGACTGTGGGCAGCTGGAGGAGGCTCTGGGGAAAGAAGACATCTCCTGTGGGCCTGGAAGAATCACATGACTGTGCTAGAGGAGAGGCGCTCATGGTAATGACCACAAAGGCATGAGAGGTCCTGAGTGAGCCAGATATGGCGGCTCACATCCATCACCCCAGCACTCGAAAGGCTGGGGCAGGAGGATTTTGACTGCAAGGGCATAGGGAGAGCCTGTCAAAGGCAAAAGAGAGATGGGACTGTAGCTTAAAAGTAGAGCTCCATCCCCAGTAGCTCCAAAAGGAGGGGGGAGGACAGAGTCTGGGGAGATATCTAAGTCAGTAAAGTACTCGCCTCACAAACATGAAGACCTGAAAACTAAAGTAAGGGCTGGAGAGATGGCTTAGTGGTTGAGGCACTAACCTGTGAAGCCTAAGGACCCATATTTGACTCCCCAGATCCCACGTAAGCCAGACACACAATGGTGAGGGAAGCACAAAGTCTCACATGCCCACTAGGTAGCGCAAGTGTCTGGAGTGCAATATCAGTGGCTGAGGCCCTAGTGGGCCAATTCTCTCTCACTCGCTCTCTCCTCTCTCTCAAAAAAAAAAAACTAAACTAAACTAAACTAAAAATACCACCCCACCAAAAAAAACAAAACAAAACAAACAAATAAAAAACCTCTGGGGCTGGAGAGATGGCTTAGCGGTTAAGCTCTTGCCTGTGAAGCCTACGGACCCCGGTTCGAGGCTCGATTCCCCAGGACCCACGTTAGCCAGATGCACAAGGGGTGCACGCATCTGGAGTTCGTTTGCAGTGGCTGGAAGCCCTGGCGTGGCCATTCTCTCTCTCTCTCTCTCTCTCTCTCCTCCTCCTCCTCCTCCTCCTCCTCCTCCTCCTCCTCTCTGTCACTCTCAAATAAATAAAAAAAAAATTAAAAAAAAAAAAAAACCTCTGGACATGGTGGCACACGCCTTTAATCCCAGCACTCAGGAGACAGAGGTAGAAGAATCACTGTGAGTTCGAGGCCACCCTGAGACTCCATAGTGAATGCCAGGTCAGCCTGGGCTAGAGTGAGACCCTACCTCGAAAAACAAAAACCATCAAACTAAACAACAAAACATGAGGACCTGAAGAAAAGGTTAAGGGACACCAAGGACAGAGGCCTAAGGAGAAGCTGATGCCCATGAAGTCAAGAGGTGGCATCCCAGGTGAGTAGAGGCAGGTCCTGGCCCCTGAGAGACCTGACACACACTGGAATCTTCTGGGAAAAAGAGAAAGAAAGACCCATGGTGAGAGTCAGGAGCAAGATTACAGACCCATCCCCTGCTGATGGGACGGCCCTTAACATTAGACACGGACATCTGGTCAGCATAGTGGCCTTCGGGACCATCAGGGTACACCCCCAGCAGGGCACCAGTGAGTGTTCTGGGAGGAATGGAAGCTGGAACACTCGGGCAGCCTAACCTTGGACCCCTGGCCAGTCCTGTCCTCAACTCCCTGCTTCATGGTCCTTGTGACCAACCCATTATTCTCTCCCAAACACCTCTCTACCTACTATACATATATTTTCTAATTCTTTTTATTAATAACTTCCGTGATTATAAAAAATATCCCATGGTAATACTATATATATATTTTTTTTGGGGGGGGGTTGGTTTTAGTTTTGTGAGACAGGGTCTCATGTAGCCTAGATTGACCTCAAATTCACTACATAGCCAAGGCTGGCCTTGAACTCTTTTAATTTTTATTTTCTGAGCCTAACAGACTGGTCCTTTTTGTTGTTGTTTTTTGTTTTTTCAAGGTAGGGTCTCCTGTCTCACTCTAGCTCAGGCTGACCTGGAATTCACTGTGTAGTCTCAGGGTGGCCTCGAACTCATGGTGATCCTCTTACTTCTGCCTCCCAAGTGCTGAGATTAAAGGTGTGCACCACCACGCCTGGCCAGACTGGTCTTTTTTTTTAATTTTTATTTATTTATTTTATTTTTTGGTTTATTTTTATTTATTTGAGAGTGACAGCAAGAGGCAGATAAATAGAGAGACAAAGAATGGGCGCGCCAGGGTTTCTAGCCACTGCAAATGAACTTCAGACGCGTGCGCCCCCTTGTGCATCTGGCTGATGTGGGTCCTGGAGAACCGAGCCTTGAACCGGGGTCTTTAGGCTTCACAGGCAAGCGCTTAACCACTAAACCATCTCTCCAGTCCCAGACTGATCTTTTTTATCACACACACACACACACACACACACACACACACACACGGAGAGAGAGAGAGAGATAATTGGCATGCCAGGGACTCCAACCACTATGATCAAACTTCAGACACGTGTACCACCTGTGTGTATGTGCGACCTTATGCATCTGGCTTATGTGGGACCTGGAGAGTTTGAACATGAGTCCTTGGGCATCGCAGGCAAACACCTTAACTGCTAAACCATCTCTCCAGCCCTGGCCTTGAGCTTTTGATCCTCCTGCCTCCACCTCCCAAGTGCTGGGATTACAGGTGTGCGCCACTATGCTTGATTCATTGCTCCTTCTGAACTCTTCTTTTGCTCCCTGGACAGCAGAAAGCAGATAAACTCATTCCTACCTTCATTCTGTCATTCATTAAACATTTGCCAAGCGCCTTTCTTCACTTAAACGGTTCATTTTCAGGGGCTCCGTTGGTGAAGTGCTTGCTATAAAAGCACAAGGACCCAAGTTTTTTAAATTTTTATTTATTTTTTTATTTTTTGTTCATTTTTATTTATTTGAGAGTGACTGAAAGATTCCAAGTTCAAATCCCCAACACCCAAAAAGCCAGATGTGGTGGTGCACCTGTAATGTCAACACTAGAGAGCCGGAGGCGGGATGTCTGGGGCTCACTGGCTCGTCAGTCTAACAAAATCAATGACCTCTAGGTTCAGTGAGACTCTAGCCTCTAAAGCGGAGAGTGACAGAGGAAGATATTCCACATTGGTCTCTGTTATTGTCACCCCACAGCTCCGGGCTAGATACTAGATAAAAGAAGCCTTGGGACCACTGGCACCACAGCCCTTCCCCCCACAATCCCCCACCCCGCTTCAGGACAGCAAGGAGTAATTTTGGTTAAGTGGGAATATTTCTGGATTCTCTAGATGGAAGCATCTGAGGCAGGGGGCAGGGAAGGGGTGCCTAACGGGGGGACTTTGGAGCTAGCCTCACAAGGGACCTCACAGCTGAGTGCAGATCTTCCATAGGGGAGGACGTTTCTAGAAGAGAGGGCAGACGGAGCAGAGATGGAGAAATAAAAAGGGGAGCCCTTGGCACCAGCAGCAGAATGTGGATGGAGAGTCCGGGCCTGGGCAAGGGAGCCAGGGGCTCAGCTGGTGGTGAGGGAAGGTGTCATTAGCACCAAGTGAGAAGGAGAGGCTCTGCCTTTCTCCCATTGGCAGCGTAGAAAATACAGAACATTCCTGTTTGAGGAAGGTCAACGTCAGAAGGGCAAACCTAATTTGGACAGATGGAGAGGGTGTGCGTGCGCGCGCTGTGGTATCTTTTCAAGACGTGGGTCACGAGGCCTGGGGCCATCCTGGGACACCTAGAATCCACTACAGCATAATGTAAAGGTGCAGAGTACCTGCCTCCGCATTTCTGGAAGAGCCTGCGATAAGCAGATTCCTAGGATTCACCCCAGATGATGAGTTCAGAATCTAAATGTGGGGCCTGGGCGGGGGGGGGGGGGGGGGAGTCTTCGTTTAAACACTCAGATGGCCCAGACAGAGAAGGGGTTGGGGTTGTAGCCCAGTGGGAGTGGTCACCTAGCATGTTCAAAGCCTTGGAGCCCAGCACTGTGTGTGTGTGTGTGTGTGTGTGTGTGTGTGTGTCTGTCTGTCTGTCTGTCTGCATAATTAATATATGATAAAAACTTTAAGAAAAAAATTTATTTCTTTTTTAAATAATTGTTTATTTTTATTTCTTTATTTGAGAGTGACAAACAGAGAGAGAGAGAGAGAGAGACAGAGGCAGATAGAGAATGGGCACGCCAGGGCCTCCAGCCACTGCAAATGATGTGTGTGCCCCCTTGTGCATCTGGCCCACGTGGGACCTGGTGAATTGAGCCTCGAATCGGGGCCCTTAGGCTCCACAGGCAAACACTTAACTGCTAAGCCATCTCTCCAACCCCTAACTATTTCATTTCTGAGAGTCTGAGAGAGAGAGCATAGGCACACCAAGGCCTCCAGCCACTACACATGAACTCCAGACACATGCACCACCTTGTACATCTGCTTTATTTGGGTTCTGAGGAATCAAACCTGAGTCCTTTGGCTTAACAACTAAGCCATCTCTTCAACCTTAAATGAGGGGCTTGGGGGTCGTGGCTTAGTGGTAGAGCACTTGCCTAGCACGTATCAGACCTCATTCCATTCACTACGTAGTCTCAGGCTGGCCTGGAACTCCCGGCACTCCTCCTACCTCTGCCTCCCAAGTGCTGGGATTAAAGGCGTGCGCCACCACTCCCAGTGTCTAGACTTGGGAACCTATGTCTTATTACCTTGTAGGTGTCGTTTCCTTTAAGGGAGATGCCCTTCTTTCTTCCCCACGTCCTTAAGCCTCAGGCTCGGCTCACACTTGCTCTGTGTCACACCTTGTATCAAGCTGCTTCCTGCATGGGATAGCTTCTTTCTTGGCCCTTCTAGTCTCTATTCTCATTCGTTCTCAAGTCTTCCATCTCATTTGGCATTTCCTGTGTGCTTGGCTCTGCCATGCGTGTTCACGAATCGTTCAGGTCCTCATGGCATGGATGAAGTGGAGCCCAAAGTTGAAGGAAACTGAGGCACAATGTTTCCTACACCGCCACCCCCAACTGCTCATAAGATGTACGACCATGGGGACAGGAAAGAACTGTGATGTTTGGTGGTGTCCCCAGACTTGCTGCTCTTTTTTGTTGTTGTTGCTGCTGCTGTTGTTTGTTTTTATTCCAGAAAGGGTCTCGCTCTAACTCTGGCTGACCTGGAATTCACTATGTAGCCTCAGGGTGGCCTCGAACCCACAATGATCCTCCTACCTCTGCCTCCCAAGTGCTGGGATTAAAAGCATGTGCCACCACGCCTGACTTGCTGCTCTTTGAGAGGAGAGACCTGTGCTATCTGCTGCCATAGAGCTCCAGTGTAAGCAGAGCCTGCCATATACAAGATGCTCTGTCTCCTGGCCTCTAGGATGGGCTGAGAGATGATCATTTCCTTGCCAGGACTGCTCTCCAGAAGTCCATGGCTTTCATAGAAGTGCTTAGTCCACGGAGGAAGCCCCAGCAGAGGCCTGGGAGCTCTTTTGGGATCTCAGCTCTCTGGCATCAGTCTCCCCAAGGGAAGCAGTTTTCCTTCTTCTAGGGGCTAACTGAAGGACAGGAGCATTGTAGGCAGGAGCCCTACCACTGAGCCACACCCCAGCCCCTCACTGGGGGATTCTAGGCAGGAGCCCTACCACTGAACCACACCCCAGCCCCTCACTGGGGGATTCTAGGCAGGAGCTCTACCACTGAGCCACGCCCCCAGCCCCTCACTGGGGGATTCTAGGCAGGAGCTCTGCCACTGAGCCACGCCCCCAGCCCCTCACTGGGGGATTCTAGGCAGGAGCTCTACCACTGAGCCACACCCCTAGCCCCTCACTGGGGGATTCTAGGCAGGAGCCCTACCACTGAGCCACGCCCCCGGCCCCTCACTGGGGGATTCTAGGCAGGAGCCCTACCACTGAGCCACGCCCCCGGCCCCTCGCTGGGGGATTCTAGGCAGGAGCCCTACCACTGAGCCTACCTCAGCCTTCTATTTGCGTTCTATTTGGGGACAACATCTGTACTAAGTTGCTCAAGCTGGTCTTGAACTTACTGTATAGCCCAGGCAGGCCTTGAATTTTCAATCTTCCTGCCCCAGCATTCCAAGCTTCTGGAATGGCAGGCCTGGCCTCTGGACCCTGCATCCATCACCTTTTCAGCCCTGGCTAGGGGTTAGAAAGGGTTTGTGGCCGGGGTTGGATGGATTCCTTGATGAAGAATCTATGCTGGTGTTGGAGCTGGTTGGACACTTGAAAAGGCATGAGTAGCCGGGTGATACCACGAGGCTCACCCCTTCCCAGAGGACCAATGACCTCCCCTAGGCCCTCGGCCACCATTCCTGCCTCCCACCAGCCATCCCTTGGGGAGCTGTGGGTTATTGTCAATTAAGTGCTTAATTAACTATTTAGGCTAATCAGATTAATTGACATTAATTGGATACCATTTGTCAAGGACCCTGGAAAGCTGTGCCTCTCAGAGTTCAAGTGTGTAACTGGCTCTGGATAAAGGACTCGGGAGAAAACCTGTAGAGCTGGGGGCAAACAGGCAGGGACAGGACCAGAGGCCCCTGAATGCTGCCCCAGGACTGAATATTCACAGCTGAGTCCGTGAACTCCTCATCCCCTCTTCTCCCTCAGTTGCATAAAGCAAGGTTTGATGGTTGGACTTGCTGGGCACATCTGTATTTCTAGCAATGAGGAGACTGAGTCAGGAAGATCACTTTTTTTTTTTTTTTTTAAGGTAGGGTCTTGCCCTAGCCCAAGCTGACCTGGAATTCACTGTGTAGTCTCAGGGTGGCCTCGAACTCACTGCAATCCTCCTACCTCTGCCTCCCAAGTGCTGGGATTAAAGGCACGTACCACCACGCCCAGCCAAGATCACAATTTTGAGGCCAGTGTGTGGGCTAAAGAGCAAGATTCTGTTACAAAAAAAAAAGATTTGAAAGGAAACAAGAAAAAGAATGAGAAACCTTCCTTGAACCCCCAAAGACCTCCAATGGGGAGAAACCTTAACATTCTAAATATGCCATGATATAAGTAGGTCACCTTTATAACAACTATTGGTGCACAGCCTCACATTCAGTCAAAAAAAAAGAAAAAAGAGAGGAAAAGATGAGCAGTATAGAGCTGGTAAAATATTCAAAATATTAAGCTGTGATAAATGATCAGATTTGCATTATTTAGTCAATTCCAGTCCCTCAAACCCACAGTACATTTTAATGCCTGTTTTGAAACACAACTTACAGTTTTTTTTTTTTTAAATTATAGCACTTGAAACAACAACAGAAAAAAAAAATCTACTATCAAAAGCATCCTACATTTAGGAAGGGGGGGGATGTCAACCCACTCACAAATGTGTATGTGAGTTGGTCTTCAGCAACATCTTCCCAAGATCAAATGGCTCCCACGTCAACTCCAAATCCATTGCTGCTGGGCTGCAGGGGCGTGTGTGTGTGTGTGTGTGTGTGTGTGTGTGTTAGAGAGAGCGAGAGGGCGGGGGAGAGAGATATTTTGCTTTTGGTTTATTGAGACAGGGTCTCAGCATGTATGCAGCCCAGGATGACTTGGAACCCTCCCTCCTCCACCTCCCAAATTCTGAGACGACAGGCTGGTACCACCACCACCTCTCTTGAGCCTTCCGCCTTATCTTGACTCTTCTATGAACCCTCTCTAAGGGTCCCTTACCCTCTCTTGGGCCTCAGTTTCCTCTTGGGTAAGTCCTCAGCTTGACTCTTTCTAAGAAGTTATTTACATGAAGCGCAGGAATTGTGGATTTCGAGTATACTGGAAATGCACACAAAGATGACATGAGAAAAAGGGATCCATTTTACTGAGAGAAGCTCCCAATATAGGGGTCGTACTTTCCCAGCAGGAGGACGGGCTCACAGGTTGATGAGAGAGGTCTTTAGTGTGGAAAGAAAAGACTCAGAGAAAGAACGTGGCCTCTCTCTCTCTCTCCCTCTCCCTCTCTCCTCCTTTTACTGCCCGATCCTGCAGCCCCTGGGGGAGGAAGGACCAGGAGAAACTGGAGGCTGTTGCCTAGCAACCAGAGGCGCATCTGGATCGATGGGAAAGGCAGGCAGTGTGCTTCAGCCCCCAGCCCAGCCCTGCTCTCTCTGGCTCTGTCTTTGATCTCACTCAGCCCAGCAGGAACCTGGGGGAGATGCCCAGGGCAGCCAGCCTGATTAGAGCTGAGTCAATAGAGGGAATTTTCCATAATGAGGTTGTGTGGGCAGAGGAGGCAGGCATCTGCCCCTGGCTTCTCCCCGCAACCTCCCTAGTGGGAAAGTGCTGTCTCCATCCAACACCCACCCTTCCTGTGGACGGCTCCTACGTGATCACACCACCAAGTTTTATTTTCTTGTTGCACGTGTGGTATGGGTGCGAGCATGGATACGTGTTCATGCATGTGTTTGCAAATGTGTGTGTGTGGAGCGTGTGTGCGTGTGGAAGACCGAGATTGACGTCCAGTGTCTTTCTCAATCATTGTCTTTATTTACGGAGGCAGGAGCATTTATAAGAACACAGAGCTCACCAATTCAGTTAGTCTAGTTATCCAGCTTACTGTAGGGATCTCTTTTCTGTACCTCTAGGGCACTGGAATTACAGGTGCAGGCCACCATGCCAGCCTGCATTATTTATTTATTTATTTTTGTGGTAGGGTCACTTTTAAATTTTTTTTTTGTTTGTTTGTTTTCATTTTGTTGCTTTTTGAGGTAGGTTCTCACTCTAGCTCAGGCTGACCTGGAATTCACTGGGTAGTCTCAGGGTGGCCTCGAACTCATATGGCGATCTTCCTACCTCTGCCTCCCGAGTGCTGGGATTAAAGGTGTGCACCACCATGCCTGGCATTTTTAAAAACATATTTTATTTATGTATTTATTTTAGAGGAAGGGTGAGAGAGAGAATGGGCCTGCCAGGGCCTCCCGTCCGAGCAAACGAACTCCAGATGCATGCGCCATCTTGTGCATCTGGTTTATGTGGGTCCTGGAGAATTGAACTGGGATCCTTTGGCTTTGCAGGCAGACGCCTTAACCTCCAAGCTCTTTCTCCAGCCACATTTTAAATTTTTATTTATTTATTTGTATTTTTTTGAGGTAGGTCTCACTCTAGCCCAGGCTGACCTGGAATTCACTATGGAGTCTCCTTCTACCTCTGCCTCCTGAGTTCTGGGATTAAAAGTGTGCGCCACCATGCCCAGCTTAAATTAAAAAATATATATATTCTATTTAGGGCTAGAAAGATGGCTTAGTGGTTAAGGTGCTTGCCGGAAAAGCCAAGGGAGCAGGTTCGATTCTCCGGAATTCACATAAAGTTAGATGTGCAAGGTGGTGCATACATCTGTGGAGTTTGTTTGCAGGGGCTAGAGGCTTTGGTGCATCCCATTCTCTCGTGCTCTCTTTCTCTTTATCTGCCTCTTTCTCCCTCTCTACAATAAAGAAATATTTTAAAAATAAAATATTTTTAAAACATTTTATATATTTATTTATTGAGAGACAGAAAGAGAGAGGCAGATAGAGAGAATGGGCATGCCAGGGCCTCTAAGCACCACAAGTGAACTCGAGACGCATGCGCCACCTTGTGCATCTGGCTTACGTGGGTCCTGGGCAATCGAACCAGGGTCCTTAGGCTTCACTGGCAAGCGCCTTAGCCACTAAGCAATCTCTCCAGACCCCAGCCTGCACTGATTAGGTGCATTTATGTAGGTCCAGTTTGCTCCTGATTTTGATGCTGCTCCATCTTGGACTGCCAGGGACACGAACATCAGCCCTAGGTGGGCCCCTGACATCGTTCAAAGATAAGGGAAACTGGGGCCCCAGTGGTGACAGGCTCGTGCCACCACAGATAGCGTCTTGCTTCTCTCTTGCCTTCCTCAGCTCTGCTCCCAGCTATGACGCGGCGTAGTCCCCCCGGGTGCAGGTGGGGATCGGGGAAGATACGGGAAGCAGGGACGATCCCATGGGCTCCTCTGATTCCACAGCGGGAGACCAGCACAGGTGGATCCTCTGGGACATGACCCAACACCAGCTCCAGGCAACTCATCCCATCAGTGACAGCTCAGCCATGAGACAGTACTTTCTCCAACGATGCCAAAGCTGCTTTTTGGGGGGAGGACACCCACCAGATTACTCCTACATCTCCCTACTTGCAACAGCAGCCATGGGGAAACTCCCAGCAGGAAGGTGGCGGTCTCTCTGAAGGCCACTTGAAGAGGGGGCAGGCTGGGAGCTCAGGGGAGATCCTTCTTTACCACTGGAGTACAGGGAAAGAGCCACTGAAGTTTCACTTCTTATTTGACCTTGTTACCAGAGTTGTTCAGAATCACAGCCTGGGTCCCGGCACCCTGGGCTAAGGCACCCATCCTCAGTAGGCCAATTAGAGAAACAAGTAATAGGGCTGGAGAGATGGCTTAAGCGGTTAAGGCGCTTGTCTGTGAAGCCTAAGGACCCCGGTTCTATTCCCCAGGACCCGCGTAAGTCAGATGCACAAGGGGGCGCATGCGTCTGGAGTTCGTTTGCAGTGGCTGGAGGCCCTGGCACGCCCGTTCTCTCTCTCTCTATCTGCCTCTTCCTCTTCCCCTCCCCCTCCCTCTCTCTTTCTCTCTCTCTCAAATAAATATAATACTAAATAAATAAAAAATAGAATACCTTGCTTCTGCCAGCATGTGTGCAACACTTTTCTGGGTCTATAGTTCCTTTTATTCAGTTGAACTGGTTTATATGGTTTTTAAAAGCCAGTATTGCCAATTCCAGTACTTAGGAAGGTGAAGTCTGGAAGCTCAGGAATTCAAAGACATCCTTAGTTACATAGTGAGTTCAAGGCCAGCCTGGAATCCACAAGACCCTGTCCTCCAGTATTTTCCCCTTCTCCCACCCCACAAAAAGGGAAAAGAAAAAGAACTTGGGAGGCAGAGGTAGGAGGATCGCCATGAGTTCGAGGCCATCCTGAGACTACATAGTGAATTCCAGGTCAGCCTGAGACAGAGTGAGACCCTACCTCGAAAAAAAAAAAAAAAAAAGAACCTTTAGTTGGCCAGGGAGAGAAATGGTAGAACAAAAGATCCAAGACTGGAAGTGAGTGGGTGTCCACAGAGGCATGGTGCAGGTGACACTGGCTCAGTCCCACAGAGTGACTGGAGGAAGAAGGACGGTTCCAGGCACAAGGGACAACCGAGCCTGTGTGCTCCGGGATGGTGCCCAGTGCAGCACCACAGACAGTCCAGCCTGGGGCCTGATAGGTTGCCCAAAGCTACATGCCAGCGAAACAGTCTGGGCTTTCTCCTGGGGTCAAACTCGCTTTCCCAACTACGTGGCCTGGGTCTCCTTCTCACCCCTACCCCAAAGCATAGACAGAGTGCAGTGAAGGGGACAGGCTGAATCGAGGACCTGACTGGACAGGGGAAGGAGCCGGGTATGGCGGCTCAGGCCTTTAACCCCAGCACTCAGGAGGCAGAAGTGGGAGGATCGCCGCTGCCGTGAGTTCAAGGCCACCCTGAGACTGCCTGGGCTAGAGCGAGACCCTACCTCGAAAAGCCAAAATAAAATGAAATAAGAGTCAGTGGATAGGAGAGGGAGCCCACTCTCGAGACACAATGCTGAGGTGCCAGCATCCAGGGGACAGCTTGTCTGCCCCTCCCCCAGGCTTCCTTCTCCCCCCCCCCCCCCCGAGCTCCTGCCAAGGCCTTCCTCTGGCTCCAACAGGGGCTGGGAAGTTCCAGCCAGTAAATAATTGAAAGGCAAGCTTTCAGGCCTTCTCCCTTCCCTGCAGCATCTTCTGAAGGGTTGGGTAACAAACAGCAGCACCAAAGCGTCCCCAGAGACTCCAAGGTGGCCAGAAGAGGCCGCTGTGACCCTCTCACCGCCGAGGCTGCCACCCATTTCGGCTTCTCTCTTGCTGTTCATTGTTGATTTCCTTTTTCCTCCTCCTCCTTCCCCTCTTTTTCCTCTCCCTTCTGTTCTCCTTCTTCTCCTTCTTCCTCTTCCTCTTCCTCTTCCTCTTCTTCTTCTCCTTCTTCTTCAGGTAAGATTCCACTCTAGCCCAAGCTGACCTGGAATTCACTATGTAGTCTCAAGGTGGCCTCGAACTCACAGTGATCCTCCTACCTCCGCCTGCAGAGTCCTGGCATTCATGACCTGCACCACCACACCAGGCCCGCCTGTTCTTTTTCCTCATCATTTCCCTCCTCCTCCTCCTTCTTCCTCTCTCTTCCTTCCCTTCTTCTTCTTTTTTTTTTCCTCTTCCTCCTCCAGCCTCAGCTACATAGTGAATGCAAGGTGAGACTGGGCTACAGAGGCCATAGAGACCCTGTCCACAAAGAAAAGAATTTAACTCCTGAGTGCTGAATTCTGTCCCCAGCACCCCATCAGACAGGCTTGGTGGTGCACGCCTGTAGCCCCAGCACTTGGCAGGTGGAGGCAGGAGGATCAGAGGTTCAAGATCAAGGCTGGAGAGATGGCTTAGTGGTTAAGGCATTTGCCTGCAAAGGATTTGATTCCCCAGGACACACGTAAGCCAGATGCACAAGGTAGTGAATGTGTCTGGAGTTTGCTTACAGTGGCTGGAGGCCCTGGCACACCCCATTCCCTCTCTCTCTCTCTCTCTCTCTGTCTGCCTCTTTCCCTCTCTTGCTCTGTCAAATAAATCAATTTAAAAAATTAAAACAAAAATTTAAAAAGAAGTTCAAGATCATTCTCAGCTATACAATGAGTTTGAAGCCAAGCTGGGCTATATGAAAACCTGTCCCCCAAAAAGGAGGAGGGGCTGGGAGGATACAAGTGTAAGGATCTGAGTTCAGATCCTCAACACTCACATAAATGCCAGTGAGTATGGTGACCCTCCTATAATTCCAGAGCTCAGGAGGTGGAGACAAGCAGTAGCCCAGGCAAGCTAGCTAACTAGACCAGCTGAACCATTAAGCTCTGGGTTCAAGTAAGAGACTCTGCCTCATTCGAAAGAGGAGGAGGGATTGAGGAAGATGGTAACTATGAGAGACTCCAATGAGGAGCCCATGGGGCATCTCCCCGTGCTGTGACCATCCCCCGCCACCCCTCTTCCCCCAGGCGGAGCACTGGGGTAGTCCCAGTTCACTGTGGCTACTGCTGCATGGCCATTGTTGGCCCATTCCCTGCTCATGGGTTGGAGCTCCGGCAGAGGGCAGGGAGGGGTTGGCAGGAGCATGCTTACAAAATTATGTTCCTGACATGTGTACAGTAGCTTAGCTCCAATGCCAGGGGAGGGGTGTAGTGGGAACCCATCTAGGTAGGTTCCTTGGTCATCATTGAAATGGCTTTTTCAAGGTTGATAGACTATCTTGACAAACATTATTGCACAGTTGTGGTGATTTTTTTCTCAATTTTTATTAACATCTTCCATGATTATAAAAAATATCCCGTGGTAATACCCTCCCTCCCCCTACTTTCCCCTTTGAAATTCCATTCTCCATCATATCCCCTCCCCCCCCAATCAGTCTCTCTTTTATTTTGATGTCATCATCTTTTCCTCCTCTTATGATGGTCTTGAGTAGGTACTGTCAGGCACTGTGAGGTCATGGAAAATCCAGGCCATTTTGTGTCTGGAGGAGCACGTTATAAGGAGTCCTACTCTTCCTTTGGCTCTTACATTCTTTCCGCCACCTCTTCCACATTAGACCCTGAGCCTTGGAAGGTGTGGTCGAGATATTTCTCAGTACTCCAGTCACTTCTTTCCAGCACCATGATACCTTTTGAGTCATCCCAAGGTCACTGCCATCTGAAAAGAGAAGATTCTCTACCCAAAGTGAGAGTAGCATTAATATAAGGGTATGAACATTAACAGAAGTGCTTACTGGGCAGTTTGATAAGCATAGTATATACATTTAGCCAGACATCAGCAGACGTTACACCCCTAGGGCTCATGACTACCCCTGTTTTAAGTTTTCAGTATCAGAGATGTATTCCCTCCCATGGAGTGGGCCTCCAGTCCAGTTAGAGGGCAGTTGGTTTCCACCATGACAGATGTGCCACTATTGCACCCGTTGGCTCATTTGGCCTGGCTGACCAGTGTGATTTTTTTTTTTTCCCCCCAAGGTAGGGTCTCACTCTAGCCCAGAATGACCTGGAATTCATTGTGTAGTCTCAGGGTGGCCTTGAACTCACAGCGATCCTCCTACCTCTGCCTCTCGAGTTCTGGAATTAAAAGTGTGTGCCACCATGCCCAGCTCCAGTTGTGTGTGTGTGTGTGTGTGTGTGTGTGTGTTTTCACCAGATCCATTTATTTTCACATGTAAGTAGCAGTTTTCATGTGTTCTTGTCAGTTCTGTCAGGTTCCTGAGAGTTACAAAGAGTATCTTATTCCCCTCTCCCTCTCTCTCTCTATTTTTGGTGGTGCTAGGGATTGAACCTAGGACTCTGTTGCATGCACTATACCAATAAGCTGTCTCCCCAGAGCCAAGAGTGGTGGTGCACACCTTTAATCCCATACCAGTGAGGCAGAGGTAGGAGGATCACCATGAGTTTCAGACTAATTCTAGGTCAGCCTGGGCCAGAGGGAGACCCTACTGAGAGAGTGAGGGTGGGAGGAGGGAGAGACTGACTCTCCCAATCTCTGGAACAGAGGCCCAAGGCATGGTGGCCGCTGTCCGTGGTGCTGATGGCTTGGGGCTCTGGTGGAAGGAGGGAAAAGGAGAGCTGCTTGCTGGAGCAGGCAGAAGGGCAGGAAAAGGTAGCCCAGGGCATCGCTTCTAAAAGCTGACTGGCTCCCCTCGGTTTGGACTCTAACTGCTTCTCCTGCCTCCACGTTCCTTCATCAAATACTCTACCAGCTTGAGCACTCTGTGGGTTTAGTCTCCTGTTCTATGGATGCCAAATCAGGTCTGTGAACTGAAGCTTTCTGGACACGTTTTTCCTGGTATCCAGGGATTCCTTGCTTCCATAGGGATCTCAAGACCAGCTTGAGATATATGAGACCCTGGAGTGAGGAAGGGTGGGGGGGGGGGGAGAATGAGTATGCCAGGGCCTCCAGCCACGGCAAACAAACTCCAAACATTTGTGCCCTCTTGTGCATCCGGCTTACATGGATCCTTGGGAATTGAACTGGGGTCCTTAAGCTTTGCAGGCAAATGCCTTAACCGCTAAGCCATTTCCCCAGCCCTAAGAGGCTGGTCTTTTTAAAAAAGGGAGAGCTAGCTAGGCATGGTGGCACATGCCTTTAATCCCAGCACTCAGAAGGCCGAGGTAGGAGGATTGCTGTGAGCTCAAGACTACCCTGACAGTCCGTAGTAAATTCCAGGTCAGCTTGGGGCTAGAGTGAAGCCCTACCTTAAAAAAACAAAAATAAAAAAGAGAAAGCTGGGCCTGGAGAGATGTCTTAGCAGTTAAGGTGCTTGCCTGTGAAGCCTAAGGACCTAGGTTCTACTCCCCAGTACCCACATAAGCCAGATGCACAGGTGGCACATGCGTCTGGAGTTTGCAGAGACTAGAGGCCCTAGTACACCCATTCTCTCCCTCCTTCCCTCCCTCTCTCTCTCTTTCACTCAATGTGTGAGCCTCTTTCTCTCAAAAAAATAAATAAAATACAAAAAAGGGAGTGCTGGAGAGATGGTTCAGTGGTTAAAGGTGCTGACTTGCAAAGCCTGATGACCTTGGTTCAATTCCCCAGTAACCACGTAAAGCCAAACGGCATAAAGTGGTACATGTGTCTGGAGTTCGTTTTTAGTACAGGAGGCCCTGGTGAGCTCATGCATTCTCTCCCTCTCTCTCCAGGTGAGTCTGGGCTACAATGAGACTCTGTCTCTTAAAACAAAAACTAATTAAGTAAAAACAAAGAGAGCTGAGGAGATGGCTTAGTGGTTAAGGCACTTGCCTGCAGGACACAGATTCAATTCCCTACTACCCATGTAAGCCAGATGCACAAGGTGGCACATACACCTGGAGTTCATTTGAAGTGCTAAAGGCCCTGGCATGCCCAGTCTCTATCTACCTCTTTCCCTCTCTCGCTCTCTCTCTCATAAATAAATAAATAATGTACATTTCTTTTTTGCAAGAGAGTGAACAGAGATAGAGAATTGGTGCCCCAGGGCCTCAGCCACTGATATGGAACTCCAGATGCCTAGTGGGCATGTGTGACCTTGAGCTTGCCTGACCTTTGTGCATCTGGCTAACATGGGATCTGAAGAGTTGAACATGGATCATTAAGCTTTACAGGCAAGCACCTTAACCACTAAGCCATTTCTCCAGCCCTAAAATATATTTTTAAAAAACAAAGGAAAAACAGGGACTGGAGAGATAGCTCAGTGGTGAAAGGCATTTGCTTGCAAAGCCTGATGGTTAGGGTTCAATTCAACCAGTACCCACATAAAGTCAGATGCACAAAGTGGCACATGTGTCTGGAGTTCATTTGCATTGGCAAAAGACTCTAGTGTGCCCATTCTCTCTATCTCTTTCTACTTGCAAATAAATAAAGTATTTTTTTAAAAAGGAAAAAAGAGAGACCCAGGGAACCATAGCAATCTGCCTCATAGAGATTTTGACCTGCCGTGCACGCAGCTTGATCGACATATAAAATATAGGACACCCAATTAAATTTGAACTTCAGAGAAACGATGGATAATTTTTTAGAAGCCTGTCCCAAATATGAAATTCATGAAATTCAAATTTAATTTAAATTTGTATCATCCTGTAGTTTTACTTGCCAAATCAAGCCACCTCTAACAATGCTGTCCTTAGCAGAAGTTTCAACCAGGTGTGACCTAAAAATCCTCTATAGTCCTTCCAATGTGTGAAAATAGAATTTTGACCACTTGTGTTTTCTTAGACTCTCTCCTTTTCCAGGCATCTTTTTTTTTTTTTTTTTTTTGAGGTAGGGTCTTAACTTACTTCCCAGGCTGACCTGGAATTCACTATGTAGTCTCAGGGTGGTCTCAAACTCATGGGGATCCTCCTACCTCTGCCTCCCCAGTGCTGGGATTAAAGGTATGCGCCACCACACCCAGCTGGACATCATATTTTTGTTGGCACAGCAGAAGATAGCATGGACTTCTGGCAGCCTCATCATAATATTGACTTAAATTGAGCATGTGATCATTGAAAAAAAATCCCCCCATGCTTCCTGAACACACTACTTCTAAGCACTGTCTACCTCATTCCAATTTTAGAAAGTTAGTTTGGAACTCAAATTCAGCCTGTGCTATTTCTCACAATCCTCTTCCACCCTCATAAATTCATTCCATTTTTTCCATCTGCTGTCCCTCTTGATCCTGTCTATATTTATGATTCCTCACAGATTGTGTCCTCAGTGAATCTGATCTTCAGGCTGTTAATGTCCTTTCTATCTAGTCAATAGCGAACATGTTGGGACATTGTGGTCCTCCACTAAATACCTATGCCGAAAATAACATCGAAGGGACTTGTTTGCAAGCCTGCTGGCCCCAGAGTTCAGTGCCTCAGCACCTACATAAAGCTGTACACAAAATTGCACATGTAATTCCAACACTTGGGAGCCAGACATAGGAGGAGCAGGAGTTCAAGGTCATCCTCAGCTACACAGCAAGCTAGAGGCTAGGCTGGGCTATATGAGACCTATCTGAAACAGGAAGGTGGCCAGGCATGGTGGAGCACTCCTTTAAGCCCAGCACTAGGGAGGCAGAGGTAGGAGGATCACCATGAGTTTGAGGCCACCCTGAGAATACATAGTGAATTCCATATCAGCCTGGGCTAAAGTGAAACCCTACCTTGAAAAACCAAAATAAATAAATGAAATAAGGGGGGACGGTGGTTGGAGAGGTGGCAGTGATGAAAGACAGCATTTATCTGGGAAGCCTAAGGACTCAGGTTCAAGTCCCCATTGTTAATGTAATCCAGATGCACAAGGTGGCACATGGGTCTGGAGTTTGTTTTCAGGGGCTGGAGGCCCTGGTGTGCCTGTGTTCTCTCTCTTTCTCAAATAAATGAATTTGTTTTTGAGGTAGGGTCTCGCTCTAGTCCAGGCTGATCTGGAATTCACTATGTAGTCTCAGGGTGGCTTCGGATTCACAGGGATCCTCCTACCTCTGCCTCCCAAGTGCTGGGATGAAAGGCTATATGTGTGTGTGTGTGTGTGTATGTATGTATGTATGTATGTGTATGTATATGTGTGTATGTATATATACACATACATACATACACACACATATATAAATATATATATATATATATGTCAAACCAGGACATGAGAGATGGCTTAGCGATTGAGGTGCTTGCCTGTGAAGCCTAAGGACCTATGTTTGACTCTGCAGGTCCCACGTAAGCCAGATGCACAAGGTGATGCAGGTGTGCAAAGTTGCACATGAGCACAAGTTGGTGCACGCGTCTGGAGTTCAATTACAGTGGCTGGAAGCCTTGGTGTGTCATTTCTCTCTCTCTCTGTCTCTCTCTCTCTCTCTTCCTCACTCTCTCACATAAAAAATAAAGGCCAGTCTGTTGGGCTTGCCTAAAAAACAAAAAGTCAAACCAGGCATGGTAGCCCACACCTGTAATCCTACTACTTGGGAAGTTGAAACTGAGGCAGAAGGATCCCTGTAAGTTCAAGGCCAGCCTGGGCTACACAGAGAGAACCAGGCCAGTTAGAACTACAGAGTGAGACTTTATCTCAACATCCTACATTGCAAAAAAAGAGAGGTTGTGAAAATGGGCTCCAAGGGATAAAGCCTCAAGTCTCTCCTCATGTCGTCCAAGCAGCCCTTGAGTTGCAGGTACTAGATCTGTTCACAGGAGTTCAAATAAAGTAAAGGTCCACAGATGGCATGGTGATGCACACCTTTAATTCCAGCACTTGAGAGGGCAGAGGTAGGAGGATCGCCGTGAGTTCGAGGCCACCCTGAGACTACATAGTGAACTCCAAGTCAGCCTGGGCTAGAGTGAGACCCTACCTTGAAAAACAAAACAAAAAAAAAGGCTCATAGTTGAGAATGGGATTCTGAAGCAAACAAGTTAACTTCAGCATCCCATTGTTATATCAGAGGTGTGGCGCCCCTCAACTACCGAAGGAAGAAAACCTTCCCAAAAAGCGGGGCCTTTGAACTGGGGACTGAAGGAAGGGTAGAAGACCCATGTACAGAAGAGAGGAGAAGAGAAATTCTAGACAAGCTGAGCTGCCTGGGAGAAGATAAAGGGGAGCAAGAGCTTGTGATGGGAATGGTGCCCAAGGGTAGGGATGGGCTGGAGGCTGGCTCAGGATGAGGTATGGGAAAAGAAGTTTCTGCTTGGGGTCATGGCTCAGTGGTAGAGCTCCTGCCTAGAATCCCCCAGTGAGGGGCTGGGGTCATGGCTCAGTGGTAGAGCTCCTGCCTAGAATCCCCCAGTGAGGGGCTGGGGGTGTGGCTCAGTGGTAGAGCTCCTGCCTAGAATCCCCCAGTTAGGGGCTGGGGGCGTGGCTCAGTGGTACAGCTCCTGCCTAGAATCCCCCAGTGAGGGGCTGGGGGCGTGGCTCAGTGGTAGAGCTCCTGCCTAGAATCCCCCAGTTAGGGGCTGGGGGCGTGGCTCAGTGGTACAGCTCCTGCCTAGAATCCCCCAGTGAGGGGCTGGGGGCGTGGCTCAGTGGTAGAGTTCCTGCCTAGACTCCCCAGTGAGGGGCTGGGGTCATGGCTCAGTGGTAGAGCTCCTGCCTAGAATCCCCCAGTGAGGGGCTGGGGGTGTGGCTCAGTGGTAGAGCTCCTGCCTAGAATCCCCAGTGAGGGGCTGGGGTCATGGCTCAGTGGTAGAGCTCCTGCCTAGAATCCCCCAGTGAGGGGCTGGGGTCATAGCTCAGTGGTAGAGCTCCTGCCTAGAATCCCCCAGTGAGGGGTTGGTGTGTGGCTCAGTGGTAAAGCTCCTGCCTAGAATCCCCCAGTGAGGGGCTGGGGGCGTGGTTCAGTGGTAGAGCTCCTGCCTAGAATCCCCCAGTGAGGGGCTGGGGGCGTGGCTCAGTGGTAGAGCTCCTGCCTAGAACCCCCCAGGGAGGGGCTGGGGGCGTGGCTCAGTGGTAGAGCTCCTGCCTAGAATCCCCCAGTGAGGGGCTGGGGGCGTGGCTCAGGGGTAGAGCTCCTGCCTAGAATCCCCCAGTGATGTGCTGGGGTGTGGCCCAGTGGTAGAGCTCCTGCCTAGAATCCCCCAGTGAGGGGCTGGGGGCGTGGCTCAGTGGTAGAGCTCCTGCCTAGAATCCCCCAGTGAGGGACTGGGGGCGTGGCTCAGTGGTAGAGCTCCTGCCTAGAATCCCCAGTGAGGGGCTGGGGGCTTGGCTCAGTGGTAGAGTGCATCTGTAGAACTGTGAGGCCCTAGGTTCAGTCTCCAGCACCCCCCAAAGAACATATAAAGAAAAAGAAAAGAGCAAGGGAGAGGTTTGACTACAGCAGAAGGCAGACAGAAAGCAAACTGATGTTGCCATGTGTTGGTGTATGCCACCTCCTTTGAAAATTGTCTTCTCTGTTCCACTCCTGCTCCTTGAGCTCCACTTGTATTAGGCACTTGACTGGCAGTAGAATCCAGCAGCCCGGAGGGGGGAGCCAGACTTTAAAAATATATATGTGTTATTTTTATGTATTTATTTATTTGACAGAGAAAGAGGGAGGGGGGACAAATGGGCCCGCCAGGGCCTCCAGCCACTGCAAATGAACTCCAGATGCATGCGCCCCCTTGCGTCTGGCTAATGTGGGTCCTGGAGAATAGAACCTGAGTCCTTTGGCTTTTCAGGCAAACGCCTTAACTGCTAAGATATACCTCCAGCCCCAGAGCCAGACTTTTAAACCCATGGTGACCAAAGCACAATCTGGGAAGGCAGTACCAGTTAGAGAGGGCTGAAGGCTCCAAGAAGGTGATGGTTTCTATGAACTACGACTTTGAGGTTAACTAAGAGGCAGATCATGACCGTCTTTTTTTATTTTAGGGAGAGAGAGAGAGGACAGAGAATTGGGACACCAGGGCCTCAGCCAGTGCAATCAAACTCCAGACGCTTGCACCACCTAGTGGGCATGTGCAACCTTGTATTTGCCTCACCTTTGTGCATCTGGATAAAGTGGGATTTGGAGAGTTGAACATGGGCCCCTAGGCTTCACAGGCCTTGACCACTCAGTCATCTTTCCAGCCCTTGGTTTGTTTTTTTGAGGTAGGGTCTTACTCTAGCTCAGGCTGATCTGGAATTCACTACATAGTCTCAGTTCATTTGCAGTGGCTAGAGGCCTTGGTATGCCCATTTTCTATCTGCCTTTCTTTCTCTCTCTCCAGGCCAGTCTTTTATTTTGTTTGTTTTTGTTTTTCAAGACAGTCTTACTCTAGCCAGGCTGGCCTGGAATTCACCATGTAGCCTTGGGGTGAACTCAAACTCATGGCAAACCTCCTTACATCTGCCTCCCAAGTGTTGGGAATAAAGGTGTGTGCCACCACACCTGGCCTCTGTCTCTCTCAAATAAATAAATAATTTTTTTTAATGAGTGGAGGGCTGGAGGGAAGGCTTAGCAGTTAAGGCACTTACTTGCAAAGCCAAAGAACTCAGGTTAGATTTTCCAGGACCCAGGTGAGCCAGGTGCACAAGGTGGCACATGCATCTGGAGTTTGTTTGCAGTGGCTGGAGGTCCTGACGTACCCATTCTCTCTCTCTCGCTCCTTCCTTCGCAAATAAATAAAAAAATATATTCAAAAAAAGTGGAAGACTGGAGAGATAGCTTAGCGGTTAAGGCACTTGCCTGCAAAGCCTAAAGACTCATGTTTGACCCTTCAGATCCCACATGAGCCAGACGTACAAGGTAACGCAAGCACACAAGGTCACACCTGCACACAAATTGGCTGGAGGCCCTGGCACACCAATTCTCTCTCTCTCTTCTCACTCTCTCACATAAAAAGTACATTAAAAAAAAAAAGAGCATGGGTTCGATTCCCCAGTACCCATGTAAAGCCAGATGCACAAAGTGGCACATTTGTCTGGAGTTCATTCTCAGTGACAGCGGGTCCTACCAGTCCATTCTCTCTCACACACTCCTCTCTTTCTCTTTTTTCCCCTTCTCGCCTTGCAAGTAATTTTAAAATAAAATTTTAAGGCCAGTCTGTTGGGTTTGCATCAAAACAATAAAAATAAAAATAACATAAAAGAGTGTAGTATCCTGACAGGGAACCCTGGTGCCTGGAACTCGGGGGAACTTATAAGCTCATCACCACAGTAAATGTCCTGTTTCCAGCCTCTCATGTCTGTCCTAGTTCTCTCTGTCTTCCAATTTCTGTGTTTCCATCATTTATTAAGGGCAGTTAAGGGAGAGTTTCTGGGAGACCCCCCCCAATCCCTACCCACCTAACCCCTTCTCTTCCTCCCCTTCTCTCTATCCTTCCCATCCCACTCCCTAGGAATGAAGCCTCCCTGTTGCTAAGCAACCGACAGCGTCTTTGAGAAAAGGAATGGTAATAGCTCAGGAGGTGCGTCCCACTGTTAAGATAAGGTCCTGTGTGTGTACACACGTGTCTGCGTGGGTGCTCTACTTTGGGACCAACACAGAGCCAAATCTTCTTACCTCCAATCCAAATCGACTCCCACCCCACCCCTAGCCCATAAGAGGGCATGCCTGTCTGGAAAACTAGTTTTCAGTGTCATCATTGGCTACGTCTTTAGAAGGAACATTTGCAGGGCAAAGGAGGGGGACAGTCCTGTTGCACCTCACTTCTGAATGAGGCTCCCACCTGGAATGCTGGCTTTGGATAAAAGTTTGCCGGGTGCAGTGGGCTTTGAAAATTGCAACTGGACTGGGAAAGTAGTGGAACTTGGAGAGGGCTCCGTCTTGGCACGGTTGGTAAGACTGGAAGTTAGACATACCTGCAGTTAGTTGTCCCACTGAACAAAGCCCGGATAAGGGTCCTGAGATGTGTGACTGTTTTAAACCGAGCCTTTGGGGTGGGGCTACAGCTCAGGGACAGGGTACTTGTGCAGTCTGCAGGACGCTCTGGGTTCCATCCCCAGCCCTGCAAACAAGCCAACAAACAAAAGGCTGGAGCTGTAACTCAGTGGTCAAATCCGACCTGACATTCCTGAGGCCACGGGTTCAAGCTCAGCATTAGAAAATGAAAATGTGTGTGCATGTGCATGGAGGCGAGAGACTATCTCAGGCCTAGGTAACACCACCCATCCTTCCTTTATTTTTCCTCTTTCTTCCCTTCTCTCTCTCTCTCTCCTCTCTCTTTTTTTTGAGATAGGGCTTTTCACTGGCTGGGAGCTCGTGAGTTAGTCTGGACTGGCTAGTCAGTGAGCCCCAGCGATTACAAGCACATGCCACTGTACCTGGCATTTTTACATGGACCCTGGGCATTAAACTCAGATTCTTCATGTTTGTGCCGCATGCACTTTATCGACTGAGCCATCTGCCCAGCCCGTGGAGTTATTTATTTATTATTTATTTATGTGGGAGAGTGACAGAGGTGTAAGGGGGTGGGGGAGAGAATGGGCACGCCAGGGCCTCCAGCCACTGCAAACAAACTCCGGACCCGTGCACCACCTTGTGTGTCTGGCTTTATGTGGGTACCGGGGAATTAAATCCAGGTCCGTAGGTTCTTTAGGCAATCACCTTAACCACAGAGCCATCTCTCCAGCCCGAGATCCTCTTTAAAATATGTTTATTTATTTATTTTTAATTTTTAATTTTTTATTAACATTTTCCATGATTATAAAATATATCCCATGGTAATTCCCTCCCTCCCCACCCCCACACTTTCCCATTTGAAATTCCATTCTCCATCATATTACCTCCCCATATTTATTTATTTATTTGAGAGCGACAGGCAGAGAAAGGCAGATATAGAGAGAAAATGGGCGTGCCAGGGCCTCCATACACTGCAAACGAACTCCGGAAGCGTGCGCCCCCTTTTGCATCTGGCTAACGTGGATCCTGGGGAATAGAGCCTTGAACCAGGGTCCTTAGGCTTCACAGGCAAGTGCTTAGCCTCTAAGCCATCTCTCCAGCCCATCCAGATCCTTTTTTGTAAAAAAGGAAATTAGATCAGGCATGGTGGGGCACGCCTTTAATCCCAGCACTTGGGAGGCAGAGGTAAGAGGATCGCCATGAGTTCGAGGCCACTCTGAGACTACATAGTGAATAGTGAATTCCAGGTCAGCCTGGGCTACAGCGAGACCCTGCCTCGAAAACAAAACAAAATAACAACAACAAAGAAAGGAAATTGGGGCTGTGGATATAGCTCCATTGGCAGAGGCTTGCCTATCATGCACAAGGCCCTGGGTTCCATCCCCTACACCATATAAACCTAACTTGGTAAGGTTTGTAATCCCAGCATTTGGCAGGTAGAGGCAGGAGGATCAGGAGTTCAAGGTCATCCTTGGCCACGTAGCAAGTTTGTGGCCAACCTGGACTACATGAAATCCTGACTCAAATGAACAACAACAAAAAAAAAAAAAAAGTGAGGAGGGCTGGAGAGAGATGGCTTAGCGGTTAAGGCGCTTGTCTGTGAAGCCAGAGGACCCAGGTTCGATTCCCTAGGACCCACGTTAGCCAGATGCACAAGATGGTGCATGTGTCTGGGGTTCGTTTGCAGAGGCTACCTCCTTATCTCTATCTGTCCCTCTCTTTCTCAAATAAATAAATGAAAATACAATATATATATTTTTAAAAAGTGAATACACTGAGCCTGAAGGAGAAACAATACATAAGACTGACAAAGGTCCCAATTGCCATAGTTGAAAGATTTAATGGACATCGCCAGCCGAGGGCGCGCTCCAAGGGTTCTGAGCGGAAGGCAGAAGGGTCGTCCTATGCAGTTGACAGGTGCCTGGAGGTGACCTGAGTTCAAACCAGGGTCCTTTAACACAGGCCCAGCTAGTGCGGCCTGCACCCAGATGGGAACAGCTCAGCCTGCAACGTGTCCATGCCTTGAACTGCGACCCGCGCTGCAAAGCTGTCACCTGCCCTCCAACCCCGCCCCCTCCTTTCCCCCCGCCGCTTCAGCAGCCCGACAGCAAGAGGATTAGAGCCACGAGCGGGCCCCAACCCTGTGGGATTAAGGAGCGATCGAGTGATGCCCGGCGGGTGGCCGAGAGCTGACCGCCCCTCCCGCGCCCTGTGTCTGTCCCGCAGAGCCGGCTGCCGAGGACCGCCGCTATGTCCTCCACCACCGTGAACAACGGCGCCGCCGGCATGCCGTCCCCGCCGGACGCCGCCAACGGCTTCCCGCAGCCGGGAGCCTCCTCGGGAGCCTGGCCGCGGGCGGAGGAGGAGCTGCGCGCCGCCGAGCCGGGCCTGGTGAAGCGCGCGCACCGCGAGATCCTGGACCACGAGCGCAAGCGGCGCGTGGAGCTCAAGTGCATGGAGCTGCAGGAGATGATGGAGGAGCAGGGGTGAGCCGGGGGCGGGGCCTGGGCAGGCGGGGGCGGGGCCTGGAAGGGCTGTGGGCGGGACCTGCGTGTGGCTGGGCCGTTCCCTGGGATTTGGTGCAGCGAGGGTGTGCTGGGGAGGGGTGGCCCTTGGCTAGATTGGGGGCGTGGCCAGATGGCGGTGGGAGGAGCTGGGGCAGAGATGTGGGCGTGGTCTGGACTGGCACAGGGGGCATGGAAGGGTGGGGCCAGTTGCAGGGGGTGTGGGCCTGGTTTTGTTGGGTTGTGCCCCAGGGTCTGGGTGCAGGAGGTTGTGGGGACAAGTGGGGCCAGGTCTAGGCAAGGGAGAGGGGCTGGGGACGGGTGCTGGTATGATGCGATGGGATGAGGTGTGTCTGGGTCTAGTTGGCAGGGTGTGCGGCAGGGGATGTGGGCAGCGTGTGGTTGGAGGGCTTAGGTCAGGGAGAGTGACAGGGAGTGGAGGGAAGACCCAGTGCCCGTCGGTGAGGGTTTGACTGGGGCATGGGTAGGCTGTGCCCAGGGACTTGGTGGTGCAGGGCAAGAACGTGGCCTAGCTAAGGTGGGGCGTGACTGGGGTATCATTGGGCATGTCCCGGGTTTGCCTGAACTGTATCCAGGGGTTGGGTGCGGAAGGGTGGGTGCAGGGGCTAGACTGGCATGGGTAAAGTGGAGGGCGAGGGTGAGGTTGGGCTGCGCTCTGTGTTGGAGCTGCAAGATGAGGGAGGGGGAAGGGCAGAGGCGTGGCTTCGCTAGGCTGGAACGGGGCCCGAACGTGGTTAGGATGTGCGGTGGGGTCTGGGGTAAGTACTTGGCCATTCTAGACAGGAGTGGGGCTGTGTCCACCCAGAAGAGCAGTTCAGAGAACAAGGGTGGGCCAAGGTCGGGACTTCCATAGGAGGCGTGGCCAGGAAAGGTGGGCGGGTCTAGAGGCGGGGTTGGGATTTGGCCAAGGCCTGATCAGGCTTGGTTAGGCCAGATTGAAGGAAGGGGCATTATGCAATCAGTGAACTGTCTGAACTTCTCATGTCTGAACTGGGCTGTGACTCATAGAAGCCCAGGAGAAACAGTGCCTGTCCCTCAGAAACACCTGGGGGCATGGGGCGGAGTCCAGCAAGCATCAGTGGCTGAAGGTCTCGGTTTCCCTGTCTATAACATGGGTGGATGGGGCTGGAGAGATGGCTTAGCGGTTAAGGCGCTTGCCTACTAGGCCAAAGGATACCGGTTGGATTCTCCAGGACCCACGTAAGTCAGCTGCACAAGGTGGGACATGCATCTGGAGTTTGTTTGCAATGGCTGGAGGCCCTGACATACCCATTCTCTCTCTCTGCCTTTTTCTCACTTTCAAATAAGTAAATAAAGTATATATTTTTTAAAAACAGGTGGATGGATACCAGCCAATCAAGAGAGCAAGGTGTCCTGTGGTTTCAGCAAAGTTGTCAGCGGCTGTAACAAGGACAGCTGAGGTTTCAGATCAAAACCAGGCCCTGTGCTCAGAAGTTATTTCCTGTCCCCAAACACACCCCCTCCCCCCACACACACCCAGAGTCTCAGAACAAAAGCTAAGTGTGTGCCATGAGATATTAAAACTGTTTAAAGGACAGGGCAGGAGCTCAGGAGAGAGATTCTGAGAGGAAAGGGAAGACTTTGGAGGAAAAACAGAAGTTAGTCACACTGAGAAGTGGGAGGTGTAGGCAATCTCCAAATACTGTCTATACCCATTAATCAGTAAATGTTTAGGGGCATGTCCTACCCCATCCCCAAGCCTAGTGGGGTCCAGACGGCCCTTCCATGTGGCTCTGGAGACAAAGCTGCCTCGCTCATGCAGCTTCAGGGAAATTCCCAGGGCACCCCAAGGTTCGTTTTGGCCAAGTGCTTTGAAACTAGTCAGCTGCTGCTGGGGTCAAAGAGGGGTCACCACCTCCAAGGAATGACTGTCCATCTAAACCGCCCCCATGTCTGTCACCCAGTCCTCCTGGGCTTCCCAAGTGACAGCCAAGACAGTGACTATCATCTCTGTAGAACGTAGGAAGACACTGAGGCTCGGAGGCAGGCAGCCACTTGGGGGAAGCCGTCTGGAAGGCAGCGCCAAAGACACGTGGCTCCAGCAGCCAGGCAAGACAGCTTGTAGGGTAAAGAAACACAAAGACCTGGTGTTTCAATCCCACTGGGGACCGTATGGGGTGAGGAGGCTTCTTGCAGAGAGGAATAGCTGGGTCTGAGAGTGCTGGGAGGGGGAAGGAGCTGCAGGCAATGAAAGTGTTTGATGATCTGCAGAGAATCTTGTCATAGTCAGCTCCATGCTTCTGGGATGAACCACCAAAACAGACACAGTTTATGGGAAGAATGGGATTTTTTTTGTTGTTGTTTGTTTGTTTTTGAGGTAGGGTCTCTTTCTAGCTCAGGCTGACCTGGAATTCACTATGTAGTCTCAGGGTGGTCTTGAACTCATGGCGATCCTCCTACCTCTGCCTCCTGAGTGCTGGGATTAAAGGTGTGCACCACCACGCCTGGCAAAGAATAGGATTTATTTCAGAATTATAGATCCTGGGAATGGTTCACAATGGCAGAAGAAGCTGGCCCCCTTTCACAGATCCACACAGAGAGAAAAACCGCCAAAAACACTGCAAGGAAGCATAGCACCAAACTGCAGGGAACTCACCCAGCAGAACTCACTCTGCGTACTTTAGTCTGAAATTCAGATCCACCCCAAGTGACACCTTAGGGTTGGACCTCAGGATCCCTACCCAGTGACACCACATCCAGCCAGGTGGTTGGAGACAAGCTTTTTAAAAACAAACAAACAAACAAGTTTTTAAAATTTTTATTTTTATTTATTTATTTGAGAGAGAGATACAGGAATAGGCAGGTAGAGAGAGAAAGAGAGAGAGAGAAAGGGCGTGCCAGGGCCTCCAGCCACTGCAAATGAACTCCAGATGTGTGTGCCCCCTTGTGCATCTGGCTTACGTGGGTCCTGGAGAGACGAACCTGGGTCCTTTGGCTTTGCAGGCAAGTGCCTTAACCACTAAGCCATCTCTGCAGCCCTAAGCTTTTAAATGAAACCACCTGAGTCTATTGGAGAACATACATTCAAGCTACCATAGTCTGCCCCTGGCCCCTAATAGACTCATGGCCATCTCACACTGCAAATTGTATGTAGCCCAAAAGTCCCACAACCTTTGTTAACCTTAAGACTGTCTCTTAACGGTGAGTCCTATAACAGTCAAACAAGTTACATACTTACGACATATAATGGTACAGAGTAAACATTTCCACTGCTACAAGGCATAACAAGGAGAGACTGGACCACTGCAGAGTCAACAACCATTAGGCAAACAGCTGCGGTTCAAGTCCGCAATGTATAACCAGTGACGGACAGTCTCTAGATTTTCCACTTCCTCCCTGACAGCTGAGCTGAGCAGCCAGGAAAAACCTCCATCCCTAGCCCACAGCACACCATGGCAGCCTTTGCGCAGTCCTGATACATGCCAAACATCTTCGGGTCTCCATGGAAATCAGTCCATTTCCCAGTGCTTCAATGGTCTCTTTATCAGGGTCATCACAACCCTGCCTCAATCGCCGTGTCTCAGCGGCGGCTCCCGGAACCGTGCACACTTCCTGTCCCACTCAGGCATTTTTTTTTCCTATGTTTACCTCAGAGATGAAATAATCATGACCTCAAAAAGCAGGTTCCTTCCTTTCAGTCAGCTCCTTTCAAAAGAGTTTGCATTCCTACCATTGAGTCTTTCCTCAGGCATCTTGGCCACTGTTTCAAAGTAAGGCACTTGGGTGATCCTTAATCGTGGTAATGACTCCTTAACAATAGCAGCTTCAGCAACCAGTCTCAGTGCCAGTAACCTTAAACTTGCATGAATTTCTCCAATTTTTTTTTAGAATTTTTTTGTTTATTATTTTTATTTATTTATTGAGAGTGACAGACAGAGAGAGAAAGAGGCAGATATATATAGAGAGAGAATGGGCGTGCCAGGGCCTCCAGTCACTGCAGACGAACTCCAGATGCGTGCACCCCCTTGTGCACCTGGCTAACAAGGGTCCTGGAGAATTGAGCCTCGAACCGGGCTTCAGAGGCAAGCGCTTAACCGCTAAGCCATCTCTCCAGCCCAATTTCTCCAATTTTAAACCTTGTATCACGGACTTTTGTATCTTTAGCCAAGCACATCAGCCCACTGCAAGCTCAACCTTGATCAGACTCTCTGGGCATGGACAATAGAATGCAGCCAGCCCTTCTGCCAGTTGCCCAGTTCCAAGAAAGTTTTCTGTGGGCTTTCCTTTGCCTTTGAAAGTTCATAAACACAGCTTCTAAATGCAATTCTCTCTTCACTTAGCATTTTCAAATTCTCGCCACAATAGTCCACAAAACTTAGCTTATAGCTGTGGAAGGTGTCTTCAGTTCCAAGTACCAAGTCCAGAGATGAGAGGGGTGCAGAAACAGGAGGATCACCAGGGCTCCTTGGTCAGCCAGTCTAGCCAAAAAACCAAGAAGTTCCAGCCACTGAATTACTCTGTCGGCTCAGGGAAATAAGGCAGGTGGGTGATAGAGGAGCACACCTGATATCCTCTGGCCTCCACAGAAATGCACATGGGATGTGTGACACACACACACACACACACACACACACACACGAGCAAAGATGAGGATGTACCTCAGCAATACAGCAGTGCAGAATGTGGCTGATATCCTGCAATGAGGGTCTGGGTGGCTCAGTGTTAGCATGCTTGCCTGTAATCCACCAGTGATGGGCGGGGGTGTGCCTCAGTGGTCAAGTGGCACCAATAATAAATAAATAAATAAACAAGAAGAATATGTTTAGGTCTGGGTGTTTTGTTTTGTTTTTTTAATTTTTTTTGAGTGAGAGAGAGAGAATGGGTGTGCCAGGGCCTTCATCCACTGCAAATGAACTCCAGGTGCATGTGCCCCCTTGTGCATCTGGCTTATCGCCCCAGCCAGTGGAGAGTTAAACAAGGACCCGAGGGGAAATTAACCTGGATGAGAGACAAGAGGCACAAAGAAGGAGACCAAGTCTAGAGTCTGATCAAGGTCTCAGATTTATTCAGGCAAGCACAAGCTTATACACAGAAAATAAAACTTTCTAGACAGTGCCTACGTGCCTAAAGTCTGCTCCACAAATGCCTCTGTGTCTGAAGACTGTTTGTCAAGGCCATATGATAAGGCCTCTGTGTCTGGAGATCCAAGACCAGCTGCAGTATTCACGGTCAAAGAGCAGCTACAGCTCCCAACATCTCCCCCTTCTTTATTTATTAAAAGAAGTGACTGTGCCTGTCTTAGGATGTCAGGGGCATAAGAACATCCTTACCCGTCATTGGACAAAGTTATTATCCTTTAATACATGTCCTGTCTTAGGTTGGATGCCTTCTCCCCCGATCTTATCTGTCTCTGGCAACAGCTGGACAAAATTCAGGGAGAATTAGGATAAAGTCTGAGGAAGCCAAGGACGTGCTCTATAGTGCATACTTTGGACCTCTGCACGAACATTCACAATAGACTTTATTAGACACTTGAAGAAAATAGGTAATAGGCATAAGAGAAGCAGAAGGCAAACTCCCACAGCTGCAAAGCTGCCTGTCCAGGAACTTAGAGAGTCCCAACCAGGCAACACAGATTTAATTGCAGCAAGTAAATCATTAGCAGCCTTAGTGGCATCAAAATCAAGATGACTGTTCTGTATAGCTAGAATTTCTGAATGTAAACTAACCAAATCTCACAAAATGTTATCATGGTGACAAATTTCTTCCAAGTGCATTTTGACCTTTACCCAATTTTCATAACTAGCATTGTAAGTTTTAGAGGTGATGCAGATCCATTGGTAATCTGTATGGCATTCCAATCAAGCTCTGTAATTTTATTTGAGGAACTTTAAAAAAAAACTTATTTTAAGTAAACTTTATGACCACAGGAACATATAGTGTAGACAGTCTATTCCTCCTTTATTTCTCCCTGTCATGAGAAGACATTCTAACTGCTTTAGGGGACTGGGTCGAAGACATAAGATCATTTACTATTTCCTGCTGAACAGGACATGAAGTGGAGACTTGTTGCAGTTAGAGAGTCTCTCCCAGAGAGGGGAACTATTTTAATGGACCCCAGAGTGTAGGAAGATAGTCTTGAAAGAGGACATTGGAAAGAAAGAATAAAAGTGAGGAGTTAATGAGAAGTGAGCATACAGCAAATTGGTCTTTTTGTAGGTCGAGGGAATCCAGGTAGATAGGCGTGGGTTGTCTCAGGACCATCTGAGGATGAGCTGGCTGAGATTTTCTTTCAGAACTGTTCATTAAATGGCACAGTAGTATTTAACATGGCTTGTAAAACAGATGAGATGTTAGCAGAGTTATCAGAAACATATACACAACATTTAATCTTGATAATAAAGAGCTATTGGGTGCCATTAAAGGGTATACAAATATATATTTTTGGTCTCAGAACTTATTTATATATTTTAGATTTGAAAATAACCCTTTGAACATCTACAGTTGTTTTTCTTTTATAGAATTAGAACTATGGGGAAAAGATGTCTTAATGTTTGTTTGTTTCCCCTCCTGAACTTAATAGGCCATTCATATATTTAAGATATTCATATATTTAAGATACTTTTTATCTTTGGTTATACATTTCTGTCTGAGTATCTAAGACCATGCAGATAGCCAAAAGTTAATTAAGGATTAATTTTGGAGGTCATTAGTGGCTCTTCAAAGAGACTTTAGGGACACAGGAGTAGCCCCATAGCTTACTGGTGTCTTTTGCCTGTTAGGATGAGTCAGGGCCATGCTGGCCAAGTAGTTTTCCCTTCTTTGGGAAGTCAGGAGGACTGATTGCTCCTCAATTGTGACTCTCCTGTTTCACATTTCCATATCCTCCCTGCTCAGGAAGACAGGTGACTTACCAGGGGGCCAGTGTAGAAGTGTCCCATCATCTCCAGTGGCCTCATGACATGGGAGCACAGGCCAAAATATTGACACTTTTTACTCCGATGATTCCAATTGTCTTTGGCTTCTACATAGGTGATTAACACACTTAGAAAGGAAGTTACATCAGCCTGGATGTGTGTACATGTAGAGCACATTTGATTACTGAAATAGACTTAGTTAAAGAATGGCACAAGGGCTTCTAAAATCATTTTGTCCTATCTTTAAAATTTTTGTTGTACTGTGGCAGCATAAGCCATATATCTGAGGTATAGAAAGTAGGCACATCTCACATTTTAAATATCTAACATTTATAAATATAGGCAGAACCTGTTACCAGTCTTGAAAACAGTACCAGTTGATTTACAAACTTAACTCATTTAACCTAGAAATTGTCAGAACAGGACAAGTAAAACAGTATAAGGTCTTAGCACCTGTGTGAAAACATCTTTGATTCGTTCAGATACGTGTGGGTATAAATTACCCAGAGAACATTGGAAACAGAACCATGGAGCTTGAATTGTTTTTTTTTTTTCCTCAGACGAGGACCATTGTTTGAGCATGAGGCTGTGCTCTAAAGTAGGGAATATGTCTTAAGGGTTAATTTTGTTATAAGCACTGGACTTAAGGTGCCAAAATTGAGACAGTTACTTTACATACAACAGAGTAGAATCTGGTCTTTTCTGAGCCAAAACAGATAGATAAATATTAATATAACCCTTGATAAAATTTTTTGAAAGAAAAAACATTATTTGACAACCAACGATTTTGGCTTAAACTTGATAGCTATTGATTTCATGTACCACAGAAATTTTTATTAACAAAAAACAATTTTATGTTTTACCCATGACTTAAATTTGATAAAGCTTAAGCAAGCTATCCAAATATATTTTAGCCTGAAAATTTCTTTTTTTTTTTTTACATCCGCACACCTTTATTTACATACTTTAACATTCTGATCTAAGTACCACTCAAAAGGCATTTTTAACAAGCACTCTATGTCCCAACATTGAAAAATTCCTTCCCAGTTTCTTCAATCAATTCATCTCACTCCATCATTAACCATCTTTCTTATAAGGCTATTAAAAAATTACACCAAATTGATTACTCCTATTACTAAAAAGAAAGTAGTCTTAATACAATTTTATGTCATTAATACCAATAACATACTTGGAAATGATTTTATTAGGAGTAACTAAGGCAAATTGTGTTGTTATCTTCAGGCAGGTTGGCTTAGAAGTCAGGTCATTTGCCTCCTCCTTTTAAGTAACAGGACATTACAATCTTTTTAAAAAATATCTGACAAATTATAAGTTACCTCTTCAGAGGGAGTTCTGTTGTTTTTAATAATCCTCTATGTTAGGTGAAGTTGACCTAGAACAAATATCTAGCGAATTCACTCCTACAAAAGACATTTAACTTTTCCTTTTTAATTTCTATGCTTAGGTCTTTGATTTCCTTGAAATGGCTCTCTAGAAGAGAAAGGAATGTCACCTGCATCCGTCTCATCTCTTTAGTTACAAACAGTCACAGACATGACACGACTAACAAGCACAATGAGCACACATAAACACATATACACACACATATACAAAGAACATGTCCTCCTGATAAAATCAAAAAGCACTTGAAGCAATCTCAATTCCTCGTGCTTTTAAAATATCTTTTACTATGGCAATTAGCTCCTTTTTACTGTTTGCTAAATCTTTTCCTTAACCCGTGTTCCTTGTCTTGAGAGAAATTTTAAGCCCTTCAACAATTCATGCTTACTTCATGCTTGTCCCATAATTGAGTCGCTTTTCTCACCTCTCTGGATCTGTGTCACAGGCGGGCACTCCTGCGGTGATCTGCATGCGGATCTTCACTCACCAGTGAGGTGGCGATCCAATGTGTGGGGGGGAACAGCCGTCCACTAGAGCGACGTCCAGGTCACACTTCGTACCTTGAGCCCTACATCCGGGCAACACTCGCCCCAGCCAGTGGGGAGTTAAACAAGGACCCGAGGGGAAATTAACCTGGATGAGAGACAAGAGGCACAAAGAAGGAGACCAAGTCTAGAGTCTGATCAAGGTCTCAGATTTATTCAGGCAAGCGTAAGCTTATACACAGAAAATAAAACTTTCTAGACAGTGCCTACGTGCCTAAAGTCTGCTCCACAAATGCCTCTGTGTCTGAAGACTGTTTGCCAAGGCCATACGATAAGGCCTCTGTGTCTGGAGATCCAAGACCAGCTGCAGTATTCACGGTCAAAGAGCAGCTACAGCTCCCAACAGCTTATGAGGGTCCTGGAGAGTCAAACTGGAATCCTTTGGCTTTGCAAGCAAAGGCCTTAACTGCTAAGCCATCTCTCCATCCCTTTTTTTTTTTTTTTTTTAAGGCTTTTGAAGGCCAAATTACTCTTCTGCAAATGTGTACTGGAAAAAAAGTGAAGACAAAAGGGCTGGTGAGATGGATCAGCAGTTAAAGGCACTAGCTTGCAAAGCCTGCCTACACAGGATCAATTCCCCACTATCCACATAAGACCACACACAAAAAGTTATGCATGTGTCTGAAACTGGTTTGCCTTGACAAGAGGCCCCAGCACACCCATTCTCATTCTCTCTCTCTCCAAATAAAAATTAAAAAGCTAGCCAGGCGCATAGTGGCACATGCCTTTAATCCCAGCACTTTGGGAAGCAAAGGTAGGAGGATCACCATGAGCTCGAGGCTACCCTGAGACTACATAGTGAATTCCAGGTCAGCCTGGACTAGGGTGAAACTCTACCTCGGGGGGGACAAAAAAAGCTCAATAAATAAATAAAGGCTGGAGAAATGGCTTAGTTAAAGCATTTCCCTGCAAAGCCAAAGGACCCAGGTTCAATTCCCCAGGACCCATGTAAGCCACATGCACAAGGGGGCACACGCATCTAACTGATACAGTTAACTGTATACTGTAACTGATACAGTTCCCCTAGTGGGACTCTGGCGGAATCTGTTCCCCACTTCCTGAGCTGGTCTCAGTACATGGAGGGAAGTATGGGACTATTGACTCCTCATCATAGTCACCATATAGCTTCTTTTTCCCCCAATATTTATTTTTTCTTTATTTGAGAGAGAGAGAGAGAAATAGGCAGGGAGAGAGACAGAGAGAGAGAGAGAGAGAGAGAGAATGGGCATGCCAGGGTCTCTAGCTGCTGCAAACGAACTCCAGATGCATGTGCCCCCTTGTGCATGTGGCTTACATTGGTCCTGGGCAATTGAACTGGGGTTATTAGGCTTTGCAGACAAACGCCTTCACCACTAGGCCATTTCCCCAGCCCAACTCTCCCCTTTTGAATTTTTTTTTTTAAAGAATATGTTATTTACTTATTTGAGAGAGAGAGAGGCAGAAAGAAAATGGGTGTTCCAGGGCCTCTAGCCATTGGAAACAAATTCCAGATACATGTGCCACCTTGTACATCTGGCTTTATGTGGGTGCTGAGGAATTGAACCTAGGTCCTTTAGCTTTGCAGGCAAGCACCTTAACCACTAAGCCATCTCAGCAGCCCTCTCTCCTTTTATACAGTCTAGGTCTTCAGCCTATGGAATGGTGCTACCCACAGTTAGGATGTGTCTTCCCACCTCAATTAACTTAAAATAATCCCTCGTGGGCGAGCCCAGAGGCTAACCTAATCTAGATGATCCCTAACAGGTGATTCTAAGTCCTGTCAAGTTGGCAATCAATATAAACCATCACAGGAGCAGTGAATTTCATGGGCTTACTTCAAGGAAAATGGATGAAGGGGTTACTTTACAGGAGTGTAGGTGACCCCCAAAGCAGCCACATCACTGGAAAGCCTCGCCCCAGAATGTAGAAGGAGCTCCCGTCGCTACACGTATGCAGTGCCCTCCCATCCCGCTCCGTGAACCTTCCACATCCTGTGGACTCCAGCAGCTCCTGGCTCATGAGGCTACATGCACCATAGGCAGAATTACATCCAGCTGGCTGGGTGGTGCAGGTTGGAGCAGCGGAGGGTTCTGATGAGGTCTGTGATGGGTGGTCATAGCTGCTTCTGAATAAAAGGGTAATGGTTGGACTGGAGGGATGGCTTAATGGTTAAGGCATTTGCCTCTAAAGCCAAAGGACCCAGGTTCAATTCCCCAGGACCCGTGTTAGCCAGCTGCACAAGGGGGCGCGTGCATGTGGAGTTCGTTTGCAGTGACTGAAGGCTCTGGAGCACCCATTCTCTCTCTGCCTCTTTCTTTGTCAAATAAATAAAAAATGAAAATGGTAATGGTTTAATGAAGAGGGACCTACAATCCAGTCACATGCCCCCCTCCCCCAGAATAGCCAGCTGATGGATATACCTGAAGCCTTTTTACACCCTGCAGAATGTTGCGAAGTTGTTACTTGGTTCTTTTGTTGTGGTGGTGGTTTTTCAAGGTAGGGTCTCACTCTAGCCCAGGCTGACCTGGAATTCACTATGTAGTCTCAGGGTGGCCTCGAACTCAGGGCAATCCTACCTCTGCCTTTCAAGTACTGGAATTAAAGGCGTGTGCCCATCATGCCCAACTTCTGGCTTTTTTTTGAGGATGGAACCAAGTATGAAAGTCAGATAGTGTAGACAGTCATAGTCTTCCAGTAACTGATTCTAGACATTTCTTCTAGCCCCTCTGCACAAATAGAAGGCTCATCCACTCATCCACTTACTTACTTACTTACTTTATTTATTTATTTAATTTATGGTTTTCAAAGTAGGGTCTCGCTGTAGTCCAGGCTGACCTGGAATTCACTATGTAGTCTCAGGGTGGCCTCGAACTCATGGCAATCCTCTTACCTCTGCCTCTTGAGTGCTGGGATTAAAGGTGTGTGTCACCACAACCAGCACTTGGTTCTTTTAATGTGTTTAGGAGCGAAACCCCATACCTTCACGTGGAATGTCAAAGCACTGAACTGCTTATAATTTACATGACATTGCTAGTTAATGAGGTTGAAAGAATTAGAACACGTGGTAGTTCTTAGATGTCTCTGAAAGGATTTGAATTTGTAATAGATCCAAATTTACTACATACCGTCATTGAACAAAGCACAACTCTGATGCCAGCTATCTGAAGAACAAGTTTTCATCCTGAGAACTTTTTTTGTTTTTTTTTTTTCGAGGCAGGGTCTCACTCTAGCCCAGGCTGTCCTGGAATTCACTATGTAGTCTCAGGGTGGTCTCAAACTCACTGTGATCCTCCTACCTCTGCCTCCCAAGTGCTGGGATTAAAGGGGTGTGCTATCACACCCAGCTCTCGTTTTGAGAACTTTTATACTATTTCTTTTTTCTCTTTCTTTCTTTCTTTCCTTTTTTTTTGGGGGGGGGGGGAAACAAGCCCAACAGGCTGGTCTTTTTTTTAATGCGAGAGTGAAAGAGAGAGAGAGAAAAAGAGAATTGATGTGTCAGGGCCTCAGCCACTGCAGTCAAACTCCAGATGCATGCAACCCCTTGTGTGCATGTGTGACCTTGAGCACCGTATCACTGTGCATCTGGCATACATGGGACCTGAAGAGGTGAACATGAGTCCTTTGGTTTCACAGGGAAGAACCTTAATCTGTGAACTATCTCTCCAGCCCTAGATTATTTTCTTAACAGACCTTAGAATGCATTTTGAAATACCATGTATATTCTGTGTGAATTTTGTTTAGTTAGTAGAAGTGAATGGATTAGGCATGGTGGCACACACCTTTAATCCCAGCACTTAGGAGGCAGAGGTAGGAAGATCGCTGTGAGTTCAAGGCCAGCCTGAAAGTATAGAATGAGTTCCAGGTCAGCCTGGACTACAGTGAAACCCTACATCAAAAATATAATGATAATAATGTGGAAGAGGTGATATTGATAGGCTCAGAGAACAGCACTTACAGGGAGACAACACCTGTAAGTTGAGACTCTGTTTTAAGAATCAACAAAACAAAAATATGAAGTCAGTGCAAGGCATAGTGGCACATGCCTTTAAAATCCCAGCACTTGGGCTGGAGAGATGGCTCAGCGGTTAAGCGCTTGCCTGTGAAGCCTAAGGACCCCGGTTCGAGGCTCAGTTCCCCAGGTCCCACGTTAGCCAGATGCACAAGGGGGCACACGCGTCTGGAGTTCATTTGCAGAGGCTGGAAGCCCTGGCACGCCCATTCTCTCTCTCTCCCTCGATCTGTCTTTCTCTCTGTGTCTGTCGCTGCTCTTAAATTAAAAAAATAAAAATAAAAATAAAAAATCCCAGCACTCGGGGCTGGAGGGATGGCTTAGCGGTTAAGGTGTTTGCTGCAAAGCCAAAGGATCCTGGTTCGACTCTCCAGGACCCACGTAAGCCAGATGCACAAGGGGGGCTCATGCATCTGGAGTTTGTTTGCAGTGGCTGGAAGCCCTGGCATGCTCATTCTCTCTCTCTCTCTGTCCCCTCCCTTTTTCTCTTTCTCAAATAAATAAATAATATATTTTAAAACTCCCAGTACTCTGGAGGCAGAGGTAGGAGGATCACTGTGAGTTCAAGGCCAGCCTGAAACTACAGATAACCTGGGCTAGTATGAGAGCCTACGTTGAAAAATTAAAATAAATAAGTAAATAAAATGTTAATGCCAGCCTGAAGTATGAGACCCTGTCTCAAATAAAAAAGGGGAGGGGCTGGAGAGATGGCTTAGCGGTTAAGCGCTTGCCTGTGAAGCTTAAGGACCCCGGTTCGAGGCTCAGTTCCCCAGGTCCCACGTTAGCCAGATGCACAAGGGGGCGCACGCGTCTGGAGTTCGTTTGCAGAGGCTGGAAGCCCTGGCGCGCCCATTCTCTCTCTCTCCCTCTATCTGTCTTTCTCTCTGTGTCTGTCACTCTCAAATAAATAAATAAATAATTTTAAAAAAAGGGGGGGGAGGGATACCTTATTGGATAAGGCGCTTGCCTGCAAAGCCAAAGGACCCAGGTATGATTCCCCAGGACCTGCGTAAGCCAGATGCACAAGGTAGCCCATGAGTCTGGAGTTTGTTTGCAGCCGCTGGAGCCCTGGCGCGCCCATTCTCTCTGTCTCTCTCTCTTTATCTGTGTCTCTGTCTCTCTCTAAATAAATAAACATAAAAATAATGTTGAAAAGAAGTGACAGAAGGAGTGTATCCTCATGGGAGAGACGAGGGGTGGGCAGGGCGGCTCTCATGCTGTTGTGCCCACAGGTACTCAGAGGAGGATATCCGGCAGAAGGTTGGGACCTTCCGGCAGATGCTGATGGAGAAGGAGGGAGTGCTGAGCAGGGAGGACCGGCCTGGGGCCTACAGGTGAGCGCGCACCTGGGCGGGAGGGAAGGCTCAGGCTCAGGCACTAGGGAGGGGCCAGATGGGCTTGTCCAGCTGTTCCATCTGGTGTGGGTGGAGGAGAGAGGAGGGAGTGAACATTGGAAGCTCTGACCTGGCCAGGGCACAAGGCAGGGGTGGTCAGGCATCACTGAGAGCCTCCTGCTACCCGCTTAGGCTCTGCCTGTGGCTCAGCAGCGGGAGGAACAAGGGAGGCACATGCCCACATCTGAGCTCAGGGAATCCTGAGCTGCAAGTCTCGGGGAACTTCAGAAATATTCTGAACTCCAACATTGTCCCTGGATGCCTGTGTGACACTAGGAACTGAAGTCGTATGCCTGTTAGTCCCATCATAAACCATAGGGCTGAAGGCGAGGTTCTGTGCTAGAGCTCCTGCCTAGGCTCCCCCAGTGAGGGGCTGGGGTGTGGCTCAGTGGTAGAGCTCCTGCCTAGAATCCCCCAGTGAGGGGCTGGGGGCGTGGCTCAGTGGTAGAGCACCTGCCTAGGATCCCCCAGTGAGGGGCTGGGGCGTGGCTCAGTGGTAGAGCTCCTGCCTAGAATCCCCCAGTGAGGGGCTGGAGGCGTGGCTCAGTGGTAGAGCTCCTGCCTAGAATCCCCAGTGAGGGGCTGGGGCGTGGCTTAGTGGTAGAGCTCCTGCCTAGAATCCCCCAGTGAGGGGCTGGGGGTGTGGCTCAGTGGTAGAGCTCCTGCCTAGAATCCCCCAGTGAGGAGATGGGGACGTGGCTCAGTGGTAGAGCTCCTGCCTAGAATCCCCCAGTGAGGGGCTGGGGCGTGCTTAGTGGTAGAACCCCTGTCTAGAATCCCCCAGTGAGGGGCTGGGGCCATGGCTCAGTGGTAGAGTGCCTGCCTAGAATCCCCAGTGAGGGGCTGGGAGTATGGCTCAGTGGTAGAGCTCCTTCCTAGAATCCCCCAGTGAGGGGCTGGGGCGTGGCTCAGTGGTACAGCTCCTGCCTAGAATCCCCCAGTGAGGGGCTGGGGCATGGCTCAGTGATAGAGCTCCTGCCTAGAATCCCCCAGTGAGGGGCTGGGGGCGTGGCTCAGTGGTAGAGCTCCTGCCTAGAATCCCCCAGTGAGGGGCTGGGGGTGTGGCTCAGTGGTAGAGCTCCTGCCTAGAATCCCCCAGTGAGGAGATGGGGGCGTGGCTCAGTGGTAGAGCTCCTGCCTAGAATCCCCCAGTGAGGGGCTGGGGGCGTGGCTCAGTGGTAGAGCTCCTGCCTAGAATCCCCCAGTGAGGGGCTGGGGGCGTGGCTCAGTGGTAGAGCTCCTGCCTAGATTCCCCCAGTGAGGAGATGGGGGCGTGCCTCAGTGGTAGAGCTCCTGCCTAGAATCCCCCAGTGAAGGGCTGGGGTGTGGCTCAGTGGTAGAGCTCCTGCCTAGAATCCCCCAGTGAAGGGCTGGGGTGTGGCTCAGTGGTAGAGCTCCTGCCTAGAATCCCCCAGTGAGGGGCTGGGGGCGTGGCTCAGTGGTAGAGCTCCTGCCTAGACTCCCCCAGTGAGGGGCTGGGGGCGTGGCTCAGTGGTAGAGCTCCTGCCTAGAATCCCCAGTGAGGGGCTGGGGGCGTGGCTCAGTGGTAGGGCTCCTGCCTAGAATCCCCAGTGAGGGGCTGGGGGCGTGGCTCAGTGGTAGAGCTCCTGCCTAGAATCCCCCAGTGAAGGGCTGGGGTGTGGCTCAGTGGTAGAGCTCCTGCCTAGAATCCCCCAGTGAGGGGCTGGGGCGTGGCTTAGTGGTAGAACCCCTGTCTAGAATCCCCCAGTGAGGGGCTGGGGCCATGGCTCAGTGGTAGAGCGCCTGCCTAGAATCCCCAGTGAGGGGCTGGGGCGTGGCTTAGTGGTAGAGCTCCTGCCTAGAATCCCCCAGTGAGGGGCTGGGGGCGTGGCTCAGTGGTAGAGCTCCTGCCTAGAATCCCCCAGTGAGGGGCTGGGGGTGTGGCTCAGTGGTAGAGCTCCTGCCTAGAATCCCCCAGTGAGGGGCTGGGGCGTGCTTAGTGGTAGAACCCCTGTCTAGAATCCCCCAGTGAGGGGCTGGGGCCATGGCTCAGTGGTAGAGTGCCTGCCTAGAATCCCCAGTGAGGGGCTGGGAGTATGGCTCAGTGGTAGAGCTCCTTCCTAGAATCCCCCAGTGAGGGGCTGGGGGCGTGGCTCAGTGGTAGAGCTCCTGCCTAGAATCCCCCAGTGAGGGGCTGGGGGTGTGGCTCAGTGGTAGAGCTCCTGCCTAGAATCCCCCAGTAAGGAGATGGGGGCGTGGCTCAGTGGTAGAGCTCCTGCCTAGAATCCCCCAGTGAGGGGCTGGGGGCGTGGCTCAGTGGTAGAGCTCCTGCCTAGATTCCCCCAGTGAGGAGATGGGGGCGTGGCTCAGTGGTAGAGCTCCTGCCTAGAATCCCCCAGTGAAGGGCTGGGGTGTGGCTCAGTGGTAGAGCTCCTGCCTAGAATCCCCCAGTGAAGGGCTGGGGTGTGGCTCAGTGGTAGAGCTCCTGCCTAGAATCCCCCAGTGAGGAGATGGGGGAGTGGCTCAGTGGTAGAGCTCCTGCCTAGACTCCCCCAGTGAGGGGCTGGGGGCGTGGCTCAGTGGTAGAGCTCCTGCCTAGAATCCCCAGTGAGGGGCTGGGGGCGTGGCTCAGTGGTAGGGCTCCTGCCTAGAATCCCCAGTGAGGGGCTGGGGGCGTGGCTCAGTGGTAGAGCTCCTGCCTAGAATCCCCAGTGAGGTGCTGGGGGCGTGGCTCAGTGGTAGAGCTCCTGCCTAGAATCCCCAGTGAGGGGCTGGGGCGTGGCTCAGTGGTAGGGCTCCTGCCTAGAATCCCCAGTGAGGGGCTGGGAGTGTGGCTCAGTGGTAGAGCTCCTGCCTAGAATCCCCAGTGAGGGGCTGGGAGTGTGGCTCAGTGGTAGAGCTCCTTCCTAGAATCCCCCAGTGAGGGGCTGGGGCGTGGCTTAGTGGTAGAACCCCTGTCTAGAATCCCCCAGTGAGGGGCTGGGGCCATGGCTCAGTGGTAGAGCGCCTGCCTAGAATCCCCAATGAGGGGCCGGGGGCGTGGCTCAGTGGTAGAGCTCCTGCCTAGAATCCCCCAGTGAGGGGCTGGGGGTGTGGCTCAGCGGTAGAGCTAGGCAAGCACATTTATGAGGTTTCTGTCCCTAGAATGAGGAAGAAGGACAAGAAATGTAAGTCTGAGCCAGTTGTGGTGGTGCACGCCTTTAATCCCAGCACTCGGGAGGCAGAGGTAGGAGGATCACCACGAGTTCAAGGCTACCCTGAGACTACAGAGTGAATTCCAGGTCAGCTTGAGCTAGAGTGAGACCCTACCTCAAAAGACCAATAAAATAAGTAAATAAATAAACAAACAAACAAAAAAAGAAAAGAAAAGAAAAGAAAGAAAAAAGATTATGTAAATCTAAGGATTAGTGCCTGTCACGCACAAGCACACATTGCTGCTAGGGCGCACCACCGTTATCCACGTGATCAATGACAATGCTGATATTCAACTGACCTTGGCTTACTCCCTTCTGCTTGGTTGTCTCCGTCCTCTGTGCCAACAGGGTTCCCTCCAGTGCTATTTATGGTTCTCTATGACCTGAATGTTCTCCTGTCCAGATTTATACATCTTGGGCCCTTAGCCCAAAACGTCCCACTTCATTCTACAGAAGTGTAAATACATCCATTATTCAAGGCTGCCTCTAAAAACCAAGCTAAGCCAGGCATGGTGGTGCAGACCTTTATTCCCAGCACTCCGGAGGTAGAAGTAGGAAGATAGTCATGAGTTTGAAGCCATCCTGAGACTACAGAGTGAATTCCAGGTCAGCCTGGGCTAGAGTGAGATCCTAGCTGGAAAGAAAGAAAGAAAGAAAGAAAGAAAGAAAGAAAGAAAGAAAGAAAGAAAGAAAGAAAGAAAGAAAGAGAGAAAGAGAGAAAGAAAGAGAGAAAGAGAGAAAGAAAGAAAGAAAAAGCTACTGATCTCCCTAGGGAAAAAAGACTCCCCTCTTCTTTGAAGCATAAGCAATGTTTTTTCTGTGTCATGGCTGCCATAGTTGTTCACCACCACACCACCACCACCAGCGCCCCCCAACCCGCCCCGGCCAGCTGTAGTCCAATGAGTAACGTTGAAGAAAATTGCCAGGCTGGAGAGATGGCTTCAAGGTTAAAGTGCTTCCCTGCAAAGCCAAAGGACCCAAGTTTGATTGTCTAGTACCCATGTAAAGCCAGATGCACAAGATACATGGTGTGTGCATCTGGAGTTTACAGTGGCTAGAGCCTCTCTCTCTCTCTCTCCATGTGTATATATATATATATTTTTTTTTTTGTTTTTTTTAACTTTTTACTGACTTATTTGAGAGAGGGAAAGAGGCAGAGTGAGAGAGAGAATGGGCATGCCAGGGCTTCCAACCACTGCAAACGAACTCCAGATGCATGAGCCATCTTGTGCATCTGGTTACTGGGGAGTCAAACCAAGGTCCTTTGGCTTTGAAGGCAAGCGCCTTAACCACTAAGCCATCTTTCCAGCCCCCTAAAAATATTTTTTAAAAAGAAAAAGAAGGGCCAGTGAGGTGGCTTAGCAGTTAAGGCATTTGCCTGAGAAGCCTAAGGACCCAGGTTCAATTCCCCCTCCCCACATAAGCCAGATGCAAAAGGGGGCACATGCGTCTGGAGTTCATTTACAGTGTCTAGTGGCCCTGGTGCACCCATTTTCTCTCTATCTGCCTTTCTCTCTCTCTAATAAATAAATAAAACATAAATGAATAAAATATTTTTTAAAAGAAAGAAAAAGAACATTGTAGAGCTTGGAAGAGACTCAGTTGGTTAAACACTCACTGCATAAGCATGAGGACCTGAGTCCAACCGCCCCAGCACCAGCACAGAGGCCAGGCAGGTGTGGTGGCCCACCTGTAACCCAGAGCTGGGGAGGCAGAGGGGCAAGAGGACTACACAGACTAGATAGACTAGTGAGCTCTGGCAAAGCCGGGCAGGGCGGCGCATGCCTTTAATCCCAGCACTCAGAAGGCAGAGGTAGGAGGATCGCTGTGAGTTCGAGGCCACCCTAAGACTACATAGTGAATTCCAGCCTGGGCTAGAATGAGACCCTACCTCAACAAAACAAACAAACAAACAAAAAATGGCTGAAGGGATGACTTAGCAGTTGAGGCATTTGCCTGGAGAGGACCCAGGTTCAATTCCCCAGAACCCACGTTAGCCAGATGCACAAGGAGGTGCACGTGTCTGGAGTTTGTTTGCAGTGGCTGGAGGCCCTGATGCACCCATTCTTTCTCTCTCTCTCTTTCCCTATCTATCCCTCTTTCTCTGTCAAATAAATAAATAAAAATAAAATATTTTTTTAAAAAAAGGAGGGCTGGAGAGTTGGCTTAGCAGTTAAGGCAGCTGCCTGCAAAGCCAAAGGAGCCAGGTTCAATTCCCCAGAACCCACATAAGCCAGATGCACAAGGGGGCACATGCATCTGGAGTTCATTTGCAGTGGCTGGAGGTCCTACCATGCGCACTTGCTCCCCCACCCCTCTCTGCCTCTTTCTCACTAATAAATAAAAATAAATCTATAAAAAAGTTTTAAGCTGGGTGTGGTGGCACACACCTTTAATCCCAGCACTCGGGAGGCAGAGGCAGGAGGATCGCTGTGAGTTCGAGGCCACCCTGAGACTTCATAGTGATTCCAGGTTAGCCTGGGCTAGAGTGAGATCCTACCTCGAAAAACCAAAAAAAAAAAAAAAAAGACAATAAATAATAAAGTATGGGCTGGGGAGATGGCTTAGTGGTTAAGGCACTTGCCTATGAAGCCTAAAGACCCAGGTTCAAGTCTCCAGATCCCACATAAGCCAGATGCACATAGTGGTACATATATGTGGAGTTTGATTTCCATGACTGGAGGCCCTGGCCTGTTCATATTCTCTCTCTCTCTTTCAATTTCTCATAAAAGAAATAGAAATAATAATTTAATAATAACAAGAAGAAAGTAAGGAGCCAGGTCTGTAATCCCAGCACTTACGAGGCCAGGCATGAGGATCAGGAGTTTAAGGTCAGCCTTTACTACTTAATGAGTTTAAGGCCAGCTTTGCCTACAAAAGACCTTGCACGCACACGCGCGCGCACACACACACACACACACACACAATGACTAAGATTGAATTGGTGAGCTAGATAGTGGGTAAAGTGCTTGCAGTTATGAGGAGCTGAGTTCAATGCACAGCATCCTTGTACAAATGCCAAGTGTAGAAGCATGTACCTGTAACCCCAGTGCACATATGAATATGTACACACAAAAAAATTAAATTAAATTCAAGTAGAAACCAAAAAAAAAAAGTGGGCTAAAAGACCTAACTTTGGCTAAGGTCTGGAAAAGAGAAGCTCAGCTATTGTGCTTATACGTGAATTCTCAAGGGCATTTGCAGAGCCAAATTAAATGCTTTGCTCAAAGGGCCCAGTGCTATCTATAGAAGCTGTTCCTTTCTCTCTAGGCCTCAGTTTTCCCATCTGTAATATGGGATGGCACTTTGCCTAAATCCAGAAAGCGGTTATGAATGAGAAAAATGAAGAGGGAGAACCCAAGGTTCTGGATCTGAGTGGCACACACCCCCTTCAAAGCAGAGGCAGCCGTACTTTGAGCACAGAGGCAGCAAAGGGAGCCGAGGAGGGGGACGCCGGAGAGATGGTCAGCCATTGAAGACACTCACATGCACAAGCTGTTGGCCTGCGGTTCAATTCCCCAGTACCTACAGAAGGCCAGATGCACTGTGGTGTATGTGTCTGGAGTTGGTTTGCAGTGGTAGGAGGCTCTGCTGTGCCCATTCATTCTCTCTCTCCTTCTCCATCTGTGTCTTCTCTCCTTGTAAATAAATAAAATATTTTGGGGGCTGGAGAGATGGCACAGCAGTTAAGGCGTTTGTCTGTGAAGTCAAAGGACCAGGTTCAATTCCCAGGGCCCACGTAAGCCAGATTTACAAGGTGGTGCATGCGTCTGGGGTTTATTTGCAGCAGCAGGAGGACCTAGCATGCCCATTCTCTCTTTCATAAATAAATAAAAACAAACTATTTGTTTAAAAAATAAAATTTAAGCCGGGCATGGTGGCGCACACCTTTAATTCCAGCATTCGGGAGGCAGAGGTAGGAGGATCACCATGAGTCCAAGGCCACCCTGAGATTACATAGTGAATTCCAGGTCAGCCTTGACTAGAGTGAGACCCTACCTCAAAAAAAATAAATAAATAAAATAAATAAATAAATAAATAAATAAAATAAAATATAAATAAAATTAAGCTTTAATCCCAGCACTCGGGAGGCAGAGGTAGGAGGATCACCGTGAGTTCGAGGTCACCCTGAGACTTCATAGTGAATTCCAGGTCAGCCTGGGCTAGAATGAGACCCTACCTCAAAAAAAAAAAAAAATTAATTAATTAAGAAGGAATACACAGAGAAGGGAAAAGGTAACAAGGAGAAGCAGGGGTCTGAGGAAGAGCTTGCAATCAGTGGCCAACCCAGCCAAGCCGTAAAGACCAGAGAAGGGGTCTGGGATGTGGCTCAGTTGGTAGAATGGTTGCGGAAAATGCAGAAAGCCCAGGAGTGATAGCGCACCTCCTACAAGGGAGCGGATGCAGCAGGATCAGGTCATTCTCAACTCCCTATCAAGTTCAAGGCCAGCCTGGGCTACCTGAGACCCTGCCTCAAAAAGAAGAGGCCAGGCGTGGTGGCGCACACCTTTAATCCCTGCACTCGGGAGGCAGAGGTAGGAGGATCGTTGAGAGTTCAAGGCCACCGTGAGACTCCATGGTGAATTCCACGTCAGCCTGGGCTAGAGTGAGACCCTACCTCAAAAGAAGAGAAGGAGGAGGAACAGGGAGGGAGGGATGAAGAGGAGGGGGAGGAAGAAGAAAAACAAGGAGGAGGAGGAGCCATACCCAAGTGGACCGACTTTTATTTTGTAAATAACCTTCATTTTGGTGTCTGGATCAACTGAGCCTCCCTCTTCCCATTGGCTCGCCCATACACTGTGTGAGAAGCTCTTGTATTTTATAGTTTTGCTAAGGACTATATTTTAGGTGTCAGGCATTCATGTGGCTGAATTGGGGAGGCCCTGGAGCTTAGCAGGGCTGGACATGTCAGTGGAAGGAATCCGAGATTCAGAGACAAGAATAGGGTTGTGGCAGTCAGGTGGAGAAGAGCAGAGAAGTTCGAAGAAGGAATGTAACTGGGAGTGGTGGCGCACGCCTTTAATCCCAGCACTCTGGAAGTACAGGTGGGAGGATTGCTGTGAGTTCAAGGCCAGCCTGGTGTTTGTGAACGTGGGTTTTGACCCCAAGGCCTCTCCTTCAGATCAGCCAAGTGCTCACACACTGAGCCATGCCCCCAACCCATCACTGGGAGATTCTAGGCAGGCAATATACCGCTGAGCCACACTCCCACTCCTCTTTTCATTTAATTTTTTAATTTATTTTTATATATTTATTAGAGAGAGAGAGAGAGAGAATGGACACATCAGGGCCTCCAGCCACTACAAACGAACTCCAGATGCATGCACCACCCTGTGCACCTGGCTTATGTGGGACCTGGAGAATTGAACATGGGTCCTTGGGTTTTGCGGGCATGTGCCTTAGCAGCTAAGCCATCTCTCCAGCCGTACTTTAATTTTTTATTTTGAAACAGAGTATCCCCTAAATTGTCCAGGTTGGCCTTGAACTCACTTTGTAGTCTAGGCAGACCTTCAACTTTTGCTCCTCCTGCCTCAGCCTCCTGAGTAGCTAGGATAACTTGCCTGTATCACCATGCCTGAGTAAATTACATTCTTGAGATCAGCCTAGGCTTAGCTCACCCTATTAGAGGTGGGTTACATTCTTTTTTTATTTTATTATTTATTTATTTGAGAGAGAGAGGCAGATATATATAGAGAGAGAATGGGTGCACCAGGGCCTCTAGCCACTGCAAACAAACTCCAGATGCATGTGTCACCTTGTGCATCTGGCTTTACATGAGTACTGGGGAATCAAACCTGGGTCCTTTGGCTTTGCAGGCAAGCACCTTAACTACTAAGCCATTTCTCCAGTCCCTAACCCTCCTTTTTGAAAATGTTCATTATTTGGCTGGAGGGATTGCTTAGTGGTTAAAGCGCTTGCCTGCAAAGTCTAAGGACTCAGGTTCAATTCCCCATTCCCCACATAAGCCAGATTCACAAGGTGGTACATGCATCTGGCGTTGATTTGCAGTGGCTGGAGGCTCTGGTATGCTCATTCTCTCTCTCTCTCTCTCTCTCTCTCTCTCTCTCTCTCTCTCTCTCTCTCTCTCTCTCCCTCCCTCCCTCCCTCCCTCCCTCCCAGTTGTGAATGGGAATGATTCTCTGATTTGATCCTCTGTGTATTTGTTGTTAGTATATGTGAAGGCTACTGATTTCTGTGTGTTTATTTTGTATCCTACTACATAGCTATAGGTGTTTAACAGCTCTAACAGTTTGCTAACAGAGTCTTTAGGGTCCTTTATGTATAGAATCATGACATCTGCAAATAATGATAACTTGATCTCTTCCTTTCCAATTTGTATCTCTTGCCTTACTGCTATGGCTAAAACTTCCAGTACTATATTAAATAAAAGTGGGGACAGTGGACACCCTTGTCTTGTTCCGATTTTAGTGGAAAAGCTTCAGGTTTTTCTCCATTTAGTATTATGTTGCCTGTAGGCTTGTCATAAATAGCCTTTATTATGTTGAGATTGTTTATTATGTTCCTTCTATTCCTAGTCTCTGTAAGACTTTTATCATGAAGGGATGTTGGATTTTGTCAAATGTTTTTTCTGCATCTAATGAGATGACCATGTGATTTCTGTCCTTCAGTCCATTTATATAATGTATTACATTTATCAATAGGCACGTGTTGAACCATCTCTGCATCTCTAGGATAAAGCATACTTGATCAGGGTGAATGATCTTTCTGATATATTCCTGTATTCTGTTTACTAACATTTTGTTGAGAATTTTTGCATCTATGTTCATGAGGGAGACTGGTCTGTAATTTTCTTTTTTTTTTTTTCTGACTTTGTATGGTTTTGGTACCAGGGTAATGATGGCTTCATAGAAGGAATTTAATAGGATTCCTTCCTTTTCTATTTTATGGAAATGTTTGAGAAGTATTGGTGTTATGTCTTCCATGAAGGTCTGGCAAAATTCACCAGAGAATTCATCTGGGCCTGGACTTTTTTTTGTTTATTTTTATTTATTTATTTGAGAGTGACAGAGAGGAGGAGGAGAGAGAGAGTGAGGGAGAGAGAGAGAGAGAGAGAATGGGCACGCCAGGGCTTCGAACTCCAGACATGTGCACCCCCTTGTCCATCTGGCTAACGTAGGTCCTGCAGAATCAAGCTTCAAACCGGGGTCCTTAGGCTTCACAGGCAAGCGCTTAACCGCTAAGCCATCTCTCCAGCCCTGGACTTTTTTTAGTTGGGAGATTTATGATAACTTCTTGGGTCTCCATACTTGTTATAAGTCTATTTAAGTAGTTAATATCATCTTGATTTAATTTAGGTAGGTCATATAAATTAAGGAAATCATCCATTTCTTTCAGATTTTCAAACCTAGTGGAGTATATGTTCTTATAGTATGTCCCTGTGATTTTTTAAATTTCTCTGGTATCTGTTGTGATAATGCCTTTTTCATCTCTAATTTTATTAATTTGTGTCTCTTCTCTCTTTTGGTCAGACTTGCTAAGGGTTTATCAACCTTGTTTATCCTTTCAAAGAACCAACTCTGTTTCATTGATTCTTTGGATTTTTTTTTTGGTTTCTATTTCATTAATTTCTGCCCTAATCTTTTTTATTTCTTCCCATCTACTGATTTTTGGTTTGCCTTGTTCTTCTTTTTCCAAGGCCTCAAGGTGAAGCATTAAATTGTTTACTTGTGACCTTTCTAATTACTTAATGTAGGCATTTAAAGCTACAAATTTCCCTCTTAGGACTGCCTTCATTGTGTCCCAAAGGTTTTGGTATGTTGTGGTCTCATTATCATTTGATTCTACGAATTTTTTGATTTCCTTCTAGATTTCTTCATTGACCCATTCATCATTTAGTCATGTAATGTTTCATTTCCATGATTTTGTGTATGCTCTATAGCTTTTCTTGCTATTGATTTGTAGTTTGATCCCTTTGTGATCAGATAGAGTGCAAGGAATTATTTCAATTTTCCTATATTTATTAAGATTTGCTTTGAGGGGCTGGAGAGATGGCTTAGCAGTTAAGGAACTTGCCTGCAAAGCCAAAGGGTCCCAGTTCGACTCCCCAGTGCCCATATAAGCCAGATGCACAAGATGGCACATGGATATGGAATTCATTTGTGGTGGCTGAAAGCCCTGGCATGCCCATTCTCTCTCTCTGTCTCTCCCTCCCTCCCTCTTTCCCTCTCTCAAGTAAATAAATAAAAATAAAATATTTTTTTTAAAAAATATTTGCTTTGTGTCCTAATATATGGTCTATTTTAGAGAATGTTCTATATGCTGCTGAAAAGAATGTGTATTCTGCAGCATTTGGATGAAATGTCCTGTATATATCTGTTAGGTTCATTTGTTCTATGACCTCATTTAATCCAGATGAATCTCTATTTTTTGCTGAGATAATCTGTCAATTGATGAGTGTAGGATGTTGAAGTCACCCACTACCACTGTGTTTGGTGTTAACTGTGACCTTAGTTCCAATAGCATTTAGTTGATGAAATTTGAAACGCCCATGTTAAGTTCATATATGTCTAGGATTGTAATGTTCTCCAGTTGGAGTGTTCCTTTAATCAACATAAAGTGACCTTTCTCGTCTTTCCTAATTAATGTTGGTCTGAAGTCTACCCTGTTTGTTTTCTAGGCCCATTTGCTTGAAACACCATTTCCCAACCTTTCTCCCTAAGATAGTGGCCATCCTTTGTAGAAAGGTGAGTTTCTTAGAGGCAACAAATTGAAGGATCCTGCTTTTTAATTCAGTCTGAAAATCTGTGTCTTTTGGTTGGGGCATTCAGGCCATCAATATTAAGAGCTATTATTGAAAGGTGTGTATTTCTTTTTGCCATTTTTCTTGTTTTGTAGTTCTTTTTTTTTTTTTTTTTTTTTTGGTTTTTTTGAGGTAGTGTCTCACTGTAGCCCAGGCTGACCTGGGGAGTCTCAGGGTGGCCTTGAACTCACAGCGATCCTCCTACCTCCGCCTCCCAAGTGCTGGGATTAAAGGCATGCACCACCACACCCAGCTTTGTTTTGTAGTTCTTCTGGTTTTTCCTTTGCTCTCTTGTATTAACTAGTATTTGAGTATGGTTTGTTTTTTCCAGGTTCCTTATATGTGCACTTTTCTTTCTTTTCAGCATGAAGGATCCTTTCTTGTGTTTTCTGTTGTTCTGGTTTTGTTTTCAAATATTCTTTTAGCCTGCTTTTGTTGTGGAATGTCCTTATCTCTTTGTCTATTTGAATGGATAGCTTTGCAGGATAAAGTAACCTTGGTTGACAGCTGTTACCTTTCAGAACTTGCAATACATCATTCCAAGCCCTTCTGGCTTTTAAAGCTCCTGTTGAGTAATCTGCTGTTATCTTGATCGGGTTGCCTTTGTATGTGACTTGATTTTTCTCTCTAACTGCTTTCAATATATTTTCTTTGGTTTGTGTGTTTGGTAGTTTAATTATAATATGGCAAGGAGAGGTTCTTTCCAGGTTTTGTCTGTTTGGTGTTCTAAAGAATTCCTGTATCTGCATTGGCATCTCTTTCCCAATTTGGGGGAAATTTTCTTCTATGATTTTGTTGAAAATGCCTACTATGCCTTTGCAGTGAAAGTCTTCTCCTTCTACTATACCCTGACTTCTTATATTTTATTTTTTCATAGTGTCCTGAATATCTTGAAATTCCCATTCATACTTTCCTGTTAGTTTGTCTTTCTCTTTGTTGGACTGTATTAGATCTGCCACCTGGTCTTCTAGTTTAGATATTCTGTCCTCTCCTTCATCCATTCTACTGATGAGATTTTCTACAAAGTTTTTTATTTGACTGACTGTGTTCTTCATTGCTAGTATTTCTGACTGGTTTTTCTTTATTATTTCTATTTCCTTATTTATGTCTTGTATTGACCTCTTTATATCATTAAATTGGTTTTCTGTATCTTCTTTGATTCCTTTGATTTCTTTTTTAATTTCTTCGAGCATATTTATAATCAGTCTTTTGAAATATTTCTCAGGCATTTCTTCTAAGTCAGTCTCACTGGAGGTCATTTCTGATGGATTTATAATGTTTGGTAGATTTATAATGTCTTGATTTTTTGTGTTTCTGGGATTATAATGTAGATATTTTTGCATCTTGAACTTATTTAATGCTCAGGTTTTCTAATTATCTGCAGTATTATTAGATGTATCAATCAATCTGACATTATATATCTTCAGGGTAGGAGCTTAAGGTACTATGTGTGGCTCTTAGATTCTCAGTATAACCACAAAAGTGACCCTAGGTGTTTGGTTTGCCTGCTATGAGAGTATTCTAGTAGGCTGGGTGGAACAAAATACAGGCAAATTTTAAAATTTAAATAATGTATACATTCAATGAAAACCAGCACAGAGTATTTATGCAAGAGTAGGTATTACAATGAACAGATCCTCTAACAAAGTCGAAGTTTCTAAGGATGTATGTTGCCCCACACCCTTAATCCTGTCAACCGGGAGGCTGAGTTTCTCATCTGTTGAGCGTTCCAAGTCAGCTTGTGACCGAGTAGGACCCGGCTCCAACGAATGACAGAAGAGGAGACAAAGGCACTTATAAATCAGTAAGCAACAAATGACAAGCCCAAAATATAGCCTATTTAAGAATGGCAAATCTGACCATCCATCCGATTTAACACATAATTTACTTTGACATGGAAGGTGCAATTAGCACTTCCAGTGCAAGCCTATATACCAGGCTTTTTCGGCAGGTGATGGCCTGGTGTAATCACTGTTACCTTTTGGGATGACTTTGGTTTTAATTATGCTACATGCCTGCTTGGGTCCCTCTCTCCTGTGCTGTGGGCTCAGGTAGGCTGGCTGTGTTGGTGGCTGCTGCTCTGATCACCTGTGCTGGGTGCTGTGTAGGTGAGCTCCCTTCCCAGCTCTCTGGTGCTTGCTGGCGCTTGTACCGGTGGTTGGGAAGGGAGGCTGTGGATGGTGGTTGAAGTTCTCCCGCTGGTCCTCGCTGATTCTCTTCCTCATGAACCTCTCCACTGGTCCTTGCCATCCTCCCTTCCCATTTCTTGGGTTTGCGCGGAGGCTGGTGTGAGCAGAAAATCCCCTCACCTGGCTTTTCCTGCGGCTCAGGCTGAGCCTGGTGGTTGCAGCTGCATGGATTTGGTGCCACTCCTGCTGGAGCTGCTTCTGCCTGCTTCTGTGGTCCCTAGGTTCTCTGGATCGCTCCTACTTTTCTGCTGCAGTTGATAATTTCTTATACACCTTCATTTTTTAGTAAAAGAGTGTATTTTTTCTTTTTTAATTAATTAATTTTTTATTAACAACTTCCATGATTGTATACAATATCCCATGGTAATTCCCTCCATCCCCCCCTCCCTGCTTTCCCATTTTAAACGCCACTCTCCATCATATCCCCTCCCCCTCTCAATCAGTCTCTCTTTTATTTTGATGTCCTGATGTAGCAAGTGTCAGGCACTGTAAAGTCATGGATATGACTGGGCCATTTTGTCTGGAGGAGCACATTGTAAGAAGTTCTACCCTTCCTTTGGCTCTTACATTCTTTCTGCCACCTCTTCCGCACTGAGCCTTGGAAGGTGTGATAGAGATATTGCAGTGCTGAGCACTCCTCTGTCACTTCTTCCCAGCACCATGATGCCTTCTGAGTCATCACAAGGCCACTGCCATCTGAAAAGAGAAGGTTCTGTACCAAAAGTGAGAGTAGCATTAATATAAGGGTATAAGCATTAAGAGAAGTGCTTACTGGGCAGTTTGATAAGCATAGTATATACATTTAGCCAGACAGCAGCAGACGTTGCACCCCCAGGGCTCATGACTACCCGTGTTGTAGGTTTTCAGTATCGGGGATGTATTTCCTCCCATGGAGCGGGCCTCCAGTCCAATTAGAGGGCAGTTGGTTTCCACCATGACAGACATGCCACTATTGCACCCGTTGGCTCATTTGGCCTGGCTGGCCAAACATAAGGCTTGCAGTGTCCACTGTTGAGTATCTTCACTGGTGATTTCTCTTTCTCCCATTGAACTACATGCAGAATGGCTTCTTCCAGATTTCTGTCAGCTGGTCTACATGAAGGATGTTTTTAGCTCAGTTCTAGAAGGATTTCTCAGTGGCCTTGCAGCCCAAGTATGTGGAGTCTTCAGCAATAGGGTCTTACCATCTATTCCTTGTGGAAAACCAAGGACCTCGGCAATAACCTGTAATGTTTTGAGGGCATCAGGGACCTCTCCAGACAACAACTCACTGGAAGGTATCCTGTCCCTGGCACTGAAAATTTTCTAGTAACAATCTATGGCTCCTGAGTGTTCCCTTGTCCAAAAAAAGCAGGCTTCCATATGATTTATTCATATCCTCTTAGGTTTTGATTAGCCCTCCCTCCATCTTTCCATTACTCAATCTACAAGAGTATGTTTTGCTGGCTTTTTGTTTGTTTTTATTCTTCCCTAGGCTATTTTGGTGTGGTTCCTATGCCACCATTTTAACCAGAAATCAAATTCTTTTGTTTAATGTTCATTATTTTCTTTTTTAAAAAATTCAAGGCTGGGAAGATGGCTCACAGGTTGAAGGTGCTTGCTTGCAAAGACTGACAACCCAGGTTTAATTCTCCAGTACCCACATCAAACCAGACGCACAAAGTGGTGCATTTTTCTGGACTTCATTTGCATAGGTGCAGGCCTTAGTGTGCCCAATGTCTTTCTCTCTCTTTCTCTCTCTCTCTCTCTCTCATAAATGCATAAGTAAATAAGTGCTTTTTTCTTTCTTTTTGTTTTTGGCTTTGGTTTTTTTAAGATAAGGACTCACTCTAGCCCAAGCTCACCTGAAATTCACTCTGTGGTTTCAGGATGGCCTCGAACTCACAGCGATCCTCCACCTCAGCCTCTAGAGTGTTGGGACTATTGGTGAGTGCCACGTGAGGGCTGGGATTACAGATGTGTGCCACCACACCTATCTCTTTTTTTTTGTTATTTATTTATTTATTTTTAAATTTTTATTAGCATTTTCCATGATTATAAAAAAATCCCACGGTAATTCCCACCCTCTCCCCGCCCCACTTTCCCCTTTGAAATTCCATTCACACCTATCTTAAAACCCTTCTTTTGCCCTGTGTCAGTGGCCTGACTTCCTTAATTCTTTTTTGCTTTACATGCATGTGTGTGTGTGCTCATGTGTGGTGGGTGTGCCTGTGTGAGCTCATGTGTGATATGTGCACATGTGGGGGGGGTGAACATGTGTGTGTCATGTGGGGGCCAGAGGATAGCCTCATATGTCATCTTCAGGAAGAATGTCCACTTCTTTTTGTGGCAGAATCTCTTGGTGCCCTGGAACTCACCAATTATACTCAACTACCTGGCCAGCAAGTCCCAGGAATCCTCCTGTCTGCGCCTTCCAGCACTGGGATTACAAGTGCATGTTGTCACACCCACTATTTTGAAAAATGTTTTTGGGGGGCTGGAGAGATTGCTCCATGGTTAAGGCATTTACCTGCAAAATTTGATGGCCTGGGTTCAATTCCCAAGCACCCACCCAAAGCCAGATGCACTGTGGTGCATGTATCTGGAATTTATTTGCAGCAGCTGGAAGCCCTGGCATACCCATTCATATTCCCTCTCCCTCTCTCTCTCTCACCCTCGCTCTCTCTTTCCCCCCACTAGTCTCTCTTCCATTTTGATGTCACCATTTTCCCCTCCCTATTATGCAGGTCTTATGTAGGCAGTGTCAGCCACTGTGCGGCCATGAATATCAAGGCCATTTTTTGTCTGGAGGATAGTATTGTAAGCACTCCTCCCCTTTCTTTTGGCTCTTACATTCTTTCTGCCACTTTTTCCACCAATGGTCCTTGAGCCTTGAAAGGTATGATAGAGATGTCTTACTTAGTGATTTGTTTTAAATATCATCTCTTTTCTCCCTGGAAGAGGCATTTGTGATATGTAAGCCAAACCTGTCTGTGACAATTCAAATCTCATGTCCCTCCTTGTCCTGGCCTCCCTCCACTGTGCAGAAAAGGCCATGTCCTGTGGGCCACCTCCAGGAGGGGTGGAGTGTTCCCCTGAAACCAGGGCACCCTCCGAGCCAGCATGGATGACAGATAGAAGATGGAGGGTCACCACTGTGGAGGTGATTACCTTGGAGCAGGCCTGTGGAGGATCACTTGTGGATTTGTTCATGAAGGAGGACGATGGTGGCTTGGGAGATGGCTCAGTGGAGAAAATACTTCCCATGAACGTGCAGTACCTGACTCTCAATTCCCAGAACCCACATAAATAGCCAGATGCTGGGGTTGGAGAGATGACATGGCGGTTAAGGCACTTGCCTGCAAAGCCAAAGGATCCCAGTTCGATTCCCCAGGACCCATGTAAGCCAGATGCATAAGGTGGCACATGCATCTGGAGTTCATTTGCAGTGGTTGGCGGCCCTGGAGTGCCCATTCTTTCTCTCTCACCCCCCCCCTTCTCTCTTTCTGCCTCTTTTTCTTTCTCAAATAAACAATACATAAAATATTTTTTTTTTAAAGCGAGATGCAGTCATGTGCACACCTGTAATCCCAGCACACTGGCAGCAAAAGGGGAAACAGAAAGCTAGGCATAGGGGCTCATGCCAATATCCCCACACTCAAGGAGCTGAAGTAGGAAATGACCTGGGGCGACAGAGTGAGGTCAGGGTCATCCTGGGCTAGAGACCCTACCTCCCCCCAAAAATCTGCAAAAGAAAAAGGGCCAGGGTGTAGCTCAAAAAAGGGGGCCAGGGCGGGAGAGATGGCTTAGTGGTTAACCGCTTGCCTATGAAGCCTAAGGACCCCAGTTCAAGGCTGGATTCCCCAGGACCCACGTTAGCCAGATGCACAAGGGGGCACACACATCTGGAGGTCATTTGCAGTGGCTGGAGGCCCTGGCGCACCCATTCTCTCTCTCTCTCTCTCTCTCTTTCTCACTCTCTCTGCCTCTTTCTCTCTCTGTCTGTCACTCTCAAATAAATAAATAAAAATTTAAAAAATATTTTTTAAAGGGGGCCAGTGGGTGGGGGAAGTACTTGCTAAACATGTTTGATGCCTAAGTCAAGCCCCAGCACTGGCAGCAGTAATTTATAACGACAATGATGGTAATGGAATTAAAGAATTGCCTTTTTGTTTGTTTCTTTGTTTGTTTGTTTGGTTGTTTTTTTTTTTTTTTTTTCTGAGGTAGGGTCTCACTCTAGCCCAGGCTGACCTGGAATTCACTATGGAGTCTCAGGGTGGCCTTGAACTCTCGGAGATCCTCCTACCTCTGCCTCCCGAGTGCTGGGATTAAAGGTGTGCGCCACCACGCCCGGCTCTTGGTTGGTTTTTTGAGGTAGGGTCTCACTCTAGCCCAGCCTGACCTGGAATTCACTATGTAGTCTCAGGCTGGCCTCGAACTCACAGCCATCCTCCTACCTCTGCCTCCTGAGTGCTGGGATAAAAGGCGTGCACCACTGTGCCAGGCTTAAGAATTGCTTTCTAGCAGTTCTCTCTCACGTTGGAGATATTACACAGAGGAGCAGGACAGGCAGCAGATCATAGTGGTTTGGGGACAGTGACCTCATGATGGGCTTGTGTTAGACCAGGGAGTGGGGTGAAGTGGGGGGAAACCAAGCATCACTTTGAGAAGAGTCCACAAGGGTAGACATCGGAGACAGCCCACGACGGGGGTGGCGGGGAGCAAGGCTGGGAGGTGGCCGGTTCCTGCTGGGTGAAGCAGAGTTCTGAGATTCTGAGACGGGTTGGAAGCAGGAGTGGGAGGCCCCGGCCGCACCCTGGGGCCCTCTGGCGCCAGTTGTGAGTGATGAAGACAGCCGCATAGCTGCTGGAGCTCGGCCAGGAGGCTCGAGGAGGAGGCTGCGGGAGGGGAAGCAAGGGAGGAAGGGTGAGAGAAGCTATGAATATTTCAGAGGCTGAGGCCAGGACGAAGGAGCGAGGGAAAGAGGCACAGGCGGCCGTGGAAAGGCCAATGTCAGCAAAGTGGTTGGGGCTCTTAGAGAGTGGGGGTTAGTGAGGCAGAGGGGGGCTGAGAAGGGGCGCCAGAATAGGAGAATGGAGCTAAGAGGCACAAGGAGGGGTCAGCAGTGGCATTTGGTGAAGAATAGGGAGTTCAATGAATGGGACGGGTGCTTTTTGTATTTTATTTTAAATTATTTATTTTCACGTGCTCGTGTGTGTGTGTGTGTGTGTGTGCACACGCGCGTGTGTGTCGGGGTGCATTGCTGCTGCCATCAAACGCCTGTCCAGAACTGAACCCCAGCCAGCAGGCTTCGCAAGCAAGTACCTTTAAACACTGAGCATCTCCCCAGGCCCATTTAATTCTATTTATATATTTATTTATTTTGTTTGTTTTGTTGAAGTAGGGCCACGGGCTGGAGAGATGGCTTAGGCAGTTAAGGTGCTTGTCTGTGAAGCCTAAGGACCCAGGTTCGATTCTCCAGGTCCCACGTAAGCCAGATGCTCATGGTGGTGCATGCATCTGGAGTTTGTTTGCAGTGGCTAAAGGTCCTGGCTCGCTCAGTCTCTCTCTCTCTCTCTCTCCGTCTAATAAGTAAATAAATAAAAATAAGTCTTAAAAAAAAAAAAAAAAGTAGGGCCTCACTCTAACCCAAACCGAACTGGAACTCACTCTGTAGTCCCAGGCCAGCCTCAAGCTCACAGCAATCCTCCCATCTCTATCTCCCAAGTGCTGGGATTAAAGCATGTGTCACCACACCAAGCTATTTTAATTTTATTTTTTACTTATTCATTCTGTTACTAGGAACTCTAGGGATTGAATTCAAGGTCTCCCAAGTGTTAGGTTAGCTTTCCAACCACTGAGCCATGGTCCCAGCTTCTTACTGGAAATCTAAGGAAGCCTTCTACCACTGAACAACATCTCCACCCTTTTTAATTTATATTTATTTATTTGTAAGTGCGAGAGAGAATGGGCGCACTCGGGCTGCGGCCTCTGCATACGAACTCCAGATGAAGGAGTGTATGTATGATCACCTGTACACCTGGCTTACGTGGGTCCTGGGGATCCAACCTGGGGCCTTTGGCTCTGCAGACAAGAGCCTTAACTGCTAAGCCACCTCTCCAGCCCTTACTTTTTAATTCTGAGAGACAGGGGAAGCTCGCAGAGTTGATCAGGAGGGCCTGGCAACTGAACTGGCAACCCTCCTGCCTCAGACCGAGGAGTAGCCGAAATGGCATGCCCCACCGAGCTTGGGGTTTCTCCTCTGCAAACCACTAACCCCCGAGTTCGGGTTGGGCGACCCACCCATCTCGACCTCCGGGGACTAGGGATGACAGTTCCCATCTCCCCCGACCACCTCCCGGCTCACGTGCACAGCACTAGCCCCGCTCCCCAGACCATCCCGCGGTCACATACAACCCAGGGGACATTGGGAGGCCAGGCTAGGGTGCTGTGCCTGAGATGGAAGTGCGGAAATGCCACCCTCGGAGCTGGGTACATGGCATCACTGTTGCCCACCAGCTGCGTGGTAGAGACGCCGCGACGCATCAAAGGCTTGGAGCCGGGCTTAGAGTACGCGCCCTTCGAGGAGGACGAAGGCCCGGTGGACTGCGACTGTCCAGCCGCCTGCTACCGAGGGCACCGGGGGTACAGGTGAGCAGCCACCGCGGCTAAGGGGGCAGGCATCACTGGGCCACCTCCCTCACCCACTCCCGCCACCCTTGTCACCCAGGACCAAGCACTGGTCCAGCAGTTCCGCATCACCCCCTCCCAAGAAGAAGAAAAAGAAAAGTGGCCACCGGAGGAGCCGGTGAGAGTGACGCAGGGCCCCAGGGGGGATGAGGGTTGGTGTCTGTCCCCGCCCCTCCACCAGCCACGCCCCCTTGCTTGAATCTCCGACCCTCAATTTAGGACCTGACTCCAGCTGAACCCCTCCCCCATTGAACCCCTCCTTTCTTGCAAACACTACCCTGAGTGTGAGCACGCTCGGGAAGGGGGTCTTCACTGGGTTTCATCGACAACTCCCCCATTTCTCTATCCCCCCCACCTCCTCTGTCCTGAGGTTCAAGCTGGGGGCACTCGCTAACCCAGTCCATCTGTCTGTCCTTTCTCTCTGGCATCTAACCTTCAGCAAAAAGAGGAGACTAGAGTCTGAATGCAGGTCAGTGGATGAACAAGGCAGGGCTGGGGATGAGGGTTGGGCTGGGGCCCCGGGGTGGGTGTGTCTGTGGATGGGGTAGACCCTACCCCCAAAGCCATCCCCCACAGACACGGGCTGGCCACCTCAGGAGCTAGACGCTGGACACTATGCTGGTTTTTCCTCACCTAGACCAGAAATCCCAAGGGTTGAAGACACCTCAGTGTTAGAATATTTGTCTATCAAGTACAAGGTCTGGGTGTCCGTCCCCAGAGCTGTAAGAAAACAAAATTCGGTAATTCAGTTAATTAAGTAATTCCACTGTTCATGGCGGCACACTCTTGTAATCCCCACACTCAGGAGGACCGTGAGTTTGAAGCCAGCCTGGGTACACAGCAAGAGTTGTCACAATGAGCAAGCCAATAATAAAAAGACGACTAAGGGGTTGGTCGTGGTGCCTCACGCCTTTAATCCTAGCGCTTGGGAGACAGAGGTAGGAGGATCACCATGAGTTCAAGGCCACTGTGAAACTCCATAGTGAATTCCAGGTCAGCCTGGACTAGAGTGAAACCCTACCTCGAAAAAGAAAAAAAAAAAAAAAAAGGACTAAGAGCCAGGAGTGGTAACACATGCCTTTAAGTCCCAGCAATTGAGAGGCAGAGGTAGGGGCATCGTCATGAGTTCGAGGCCACCCTGAGACTACAGAGTGAATTCCAGGTCAGCCTGGGCTAGAGTGAGACCCTACCTTGAAACAACAAAAACAAACAAACAAAAATGGAGCTGGGCATGATGGTGCATGCCTTTAATGCCAGCACCCTAGAGACAGAGGCAGGAGGATCATTGTGAATTCAAGGCTAGCCTGGGCTAGAATGAGACCCTACCTTGAAAAGAAAATGAATTAATAGACATTATACATGGTGGCACACTCTTATAATCCAGCACTCAGGAGGCCAACTCAGTTAGAAGCATCTTGAGTTCAAGGTCAGCCTGGGCCTTTCTCAATAAGTCCGATCTCAACAAACAACAACAAAGGTACAACTAAGGGATTACACAGGCAGCACAATTATGACCCTTAAGGGGCCTTGCCAAGTAATCCTTGGGCCTTGGGTCACCTTGTACAATGAGCAGCTGGGCTTCATGGCTCTCCCTTACCCCAGCCTTGCCCAGAAGCCAATGCCCCCCCCCCCGCTGCACCCCAGCTCACTAGAGCCCCGTGTTCACAGCTGTGGGAGCGCCTCACCCCTGCGCAAGAAGAAGAAGAGCATGAAGAAACACCACCGAGACAGGTACCCCACTGCACCCCTTTTCCCGACAGCCTTGTCTCGCTTCCTTGGGCTCAGGGCTTGAGCTGTGCCTGTTGGTATCCCCCTGGCCACTGCCAGACAGACTCAGGAGAGATTCTCTATTGTCCTTCTAGGTCTGCTTCTGGCTCCCGGAGGAAGAGACGGCACAGGTGAGCATGTGGACAGAGGCTAAGCGTCCCTTTTTTTTTTTTTTTTTTTTAGAAAAAGAAAAAAAAATTATTTTATTTTATTTTTATGAGAGGGAGATAGAGAATAGGCAGGCCAGGGTCTTCAGCCACGACAATCAAACTCCAGGCATCTGAGCCACTTTATGCACAAGTGCAACCTTACACTTGCATCACCTTGTGCATCTGGCTTACATGGGACCTGGGGAGTTGAACATGGGTCCTTAGGCTTCACAGGTTAAGTACCTTAACTGCTAAGCCATTTCTCCAGCAATCTCCCCCCAAAAAACCCCTCTTCTTTTTTCAAGATAGGGTCTCGCTCTAGCCCAGGCTGACCTGGAATGCACTATGTAGTCCCAGGCTGACCTCAAACTCACAATGATCCTCCTACCTCTGCCTCCCAAGTGCTGGAATTAAAGACGTGTGCCACTATGTCTGGAACTAACAGTCCCTTTTAGGAACCAAAGTCCACAGGAAGTAATGAATGATGGGAAGGAGTCCCCAGTCTTGCCCCTGGCTCCACACACCAGGCCAGATGCTACCTGACATCTTGGCTAGACCACAGGTTCTTGGTGTCTTACTGCAAACGTGAAAAAGCACACACAAATTGCAGGGGCTGGGGAGATGGTTCAGTGAGTAAAGTGATGGCTGTGTAAGCCTGAAGCCTGAGGACCTGAGTTCTGATGCACACCACCATGTAAAAGCGGGGCAGGGTCACAAGTGCCTGACATCGCACTGAGGAGGTGGAGACAAGAGGATCCCGAGGCTTGCTGGCTAGATAGTGTAGCCCAATCAGTGAGCTCCAGGTTCAGTGAGGGAGCCTGTCCCAAAAAATTAGGTAGAGGGTCTGGAGAGATGGCTCAGCATTAAGAGCTTGAGAGCTGGAGGAGGCCCGAAGCCACCAAGTGTGATTCCCAGAACTCGCTTAGATAGCGGACCACGGCCATGCACGCCTGTGACCCCAGGCCTGTTGGGGAGCAGAGACAGAATCTCCTGGTCTCCAAAAACCACCAAACTCTAGAGTCAGCAGCAAGACTCGGGACTCCATCTCAGGGAAGAAAGCAGATGAGCCACTGGGGGGGGGGGGGGTCACCCAGTGTTTCTCCTGTGGCCTCCACACACATGCACACGTCACGCCTACCACACACACATGCACATGAACGTGTATACACACACACAGATACCAAAAAAAAAAAAAAAAAAAAAAAAAAGCAACGCAGCCAGCACTCGTATTTAAAACAACAGTGTATAAGCGCCCTGTAAGGAAGCAGTTGGCTCAGAGCACTGGGTGACTGCTCAGGTTTCCTTGCATGGGTCCAAAAGGAGGAGTTGGTTGCTAGGGGTGGAGCATAGGTGGTTTTCTGGTTTGATTGACAGGCTTGGCTTACGTAAGCCTTCGCTCACTGCGTAAATCCTTGCCCATGCTCCAGCTGTTTTGATGGCATACACAGCCAACCGTGCATAGGCTTAGGATGATAGATAGCAGATTTTCCCCCTAAAAGTTCATTTTTTAAAAATTGTTATTGTTTTTTTTTTTTTTGAGAGAGAGAAAGGGGTGGGGGAGAATGGGCAAGCCAGGGCCTTCAAGCGCTGCCGACAAACCCCAGACGCTGTGCGCCCCCTTGTGCACATGTGGGACATTGCCTGCTTGTGTCACTGCGTCTGGCTGATGTGGGACCTGGAGATTCAAACAGGAGTTCTTAGGCTTCACAGGCAAGCGCCTTAACCACAAAGCCATCTCTCCAGCCTAAAAGTTCATCTTTAAGAACATAGTGTACCTTACTGTTCATGCACTCAAAACCAGGCCAGGCTGGGTTAGTTCAGTGCCTCTAGTTTCAGGATGTATTTGATCCCAAAGAGGGCCGAGTTGGCATTGTTTCATTTGGGCATGGTTTACAGACACAGCCCCATGCATGTGGGGTCCTGTGTTGCTAGGCTATCGGTACAAGCTACCTGCCTCGCGTGGACTCCTTCCCTGACCCAAGCAGGGGACAGGACACGAGCATGCAGGCAAATCCTTGCCTATCCCAGGGGTCAGCCATGATGTGGGGGCCTTTGGAATTTCCAGACACCGTGCAGCCTGACCCGGGTCCAGGGGCTGGGTCTGGATGTGCCCTCTTTGAAGCCAGGAGCGCATGGGGACTGGTTCGCAGGGAAAGGGGGGCATGCCAGGAAAGAGAAGCTGTGTTAGCTGAGTGGCTCAGTGGATAAGAGACTGTGTTAGCTGGAGCTAGAGGGGAGAGGTGGAATTTTTCGGGGGAGGGAGGGGGAAGCAGGTGTCAGCCCACAACAGTGCTGTCAGGCCTTAGAACTGGCCTCCACTCGGGTAGGGCTGGGAGCCAGCGCGGGGTAATTTGTTCAGGACAGGTTGGGGGAACAGAGAAACTCAATACTGCGGAGAAGGTAAATGTCAGAGGGCTATTACATTCTCATTTGGCTTTGGGAACCAGAAGCCCTCCTTGCAACCCTGAACAAGGGCAGTCCCCAGGCCCGTTCCCTGCAGGGAAATTTACCAAAGACCCGGGCTGGAAAAATGACTTAGTGGTTAAGGTGTGTGCCCGCAAAGCCAAAGGATCCCGGTTCCATTCTCTAGGACCCACATAAGCCAGACGCACAAGGGGGTGCATGCATCTGAAGTTCGTTTGCAGTGGCTGGAGGCTCTGGTCTCAAATAAATAAATAATTTAATTAACTTACCAAAGACCACTTGTACCAGATCTGAGAGAAGTCTAAATAACAACCGAATCCTGTCCCTCCACTTTCCCATCTCTGGTCTACCTGGCCCCGCCCCTCTCCACCCATCCATGGGTCAGTGAGGGCCCCTGCTGCCGCCTAGTGGCCAGAGTCAGCTAGCGCAGCCCGTCTGGACCACCTACAAATGAGCCAGAGTTATGGGAAAACTGAGGCCCAAAGTAAACAGAAATAAAAACCTTTGTCCTCCTCGGCCTTCCTGGCTCATTTTGCTCTGTAGGAAGCACATTTGGGTATTTCCTTATATTTCTGGACTGAAAAGTTCTGGTGGCACCACGGAGGATGGGGACCAAAAAATGGGGAGGATGGTACCCAAGGGGATAATGAATGGATGGAGTATGATGTCCAAGTCCTAACCAGAAGCTTCTCAATTTTTCCATCAAAAGCAGGAGGTATTGGACTGTGGTATGAAAATGGGGTTGGACAATAGCTTTGGGAGCAGCCCTGGGTATGGATTGGAAAGATATGAATTTGAAAAGCAAGGAGATGGGTTGAGGGCATGGCTCAGTGATAGAGCACCTGCCTAGAATCCCCCAGTGAGGGGCTGGGGCGTGGCTCAGTGGTAGAGCTACTGCCTAGAATCCCCCAGTGAGGGGCTGGGGGCTTGACTCAGTGGCAGGGTTTCTGCCTAGAATCCCCCAGTGAGGGGCTGGGGCGTGGCTCAGTGGTACAGCTCCTGCCTAGAATCCCCCAGTGAGGGGCTGGGGCGTGGTTCAGTGGTAGAGCACCTGCCTAGAATCCCCCAGTGAGGGGCTGGGGCATGGCTCAGTGGTAGAGCTCCTGCCTAGAATCCCCCAGTGAGGGGCTGGGGGCTTGACTCAGTGGTAGAGCTCCTGCCTAGAATCCCCCAGTGAAAGCAGATGAGCCATGGGGGGGGGTGTCACCCAGTGAATCCCCCACTGAGCCACTGGGGGCATGGCTCAGTGGTAGAGCTCCTGCCTAGAATCCCCCAGTGAGGGGCTGGGGGCATGGCTCAGCAGTATAGCTCTTGCTTAGCATGCAAAGGTATGGGTTCTATATCCAGAAACATACATGTGCACACACACCCTTCCTTATGAAGTCTAACTATGAAGTCTAGCTACACCCTAAGGAGTGGGACAGGCATGTGCCTGTCAGCCAGAGTGTCTCAGGCCTCAGGGAGAAATAACTGAAGGACTGTAACTGGGCAAAGCTGGGCTTCAGGACTTCAAAGTCACATCCACCCCTCCTGCACTCAGGCTTGGTCTCTGTTTCCTGCAGATCTCGAAGTCCCAAGAGCAAGAGAAAAGAGAAGAACAAATGGCGGAAGAGGTGAGTGCATCCCCGGCCTCTGAAAAGTGTTCCAGAATGAGACCCCCCAAAAAATTGTCCTATAGGGGGAAATAGTGGCTATAGTGCCTACAATCCCAGAACTCGGGAGCTGGAGATGGAAGGATTGAAAGTTCAAGACCAGGGGCTGAGGATATGGCTCAATGGCTAAAGATGCTTGCTTGCAAAGCCTTCCAGCCCAGGTTCAATTCCCCAATACCCTCATAAAGCCAGATGTACAAAGTAGCACATCTGGAGTTTGTTTGCAGTGGCAAGAGGCTCTGATGTGCCCATTCTCTGTCTCTTTTTCTGCTTGCAAATAAATAAAAATATTTTTAAAAAGAAAGTTTGGCCAGGCGTGGTGGCACACTTCTTTAATCCCAGCACTTGAGAGACAGAGGTAGAAGAATCTCTGTGAGTTGAAGGCCACCCTGAGACTACATAGTGAATTCCAGGTCAGCCTGGGCCTGGGCTAGAGTGCGACCCTACTTTGAAAAACCAAAAGAGAGGGCTGGAGAGATGACTTAGCAGTTAAAGTGCTTGCCTGCAAAGCCAGAGGACCCAGGTTCAATTCCCCAGGACCCATGTCAGCCAGATGCACAAGGGGGCACATGTGTCTGGAGTTTGTTTGCAGTGGCTGGATGCCTTGGCATGCCATTCTCTCCCTCCCTCCCCAGCCTCTCAAATAAATAAGTAAATACAAAAATATTAAAAAAAAAAAAGAAAGAAAGAAAGTTTGAGGTCAGCCTGAGCTACGTGAGACTGCCAATGAGAGACAGAGAGCGCGAGAGAGGGGCTATACATGAGAAACTCCCTAACTGTGCCCTGACAGAATAGGAGTCGGCCAGTGGCGGAACTATGGCCTCCCAGCCCACGGTTTTCCCCACTCTGTCTCAGAGTCGCCTGCCCTTCCACCATCCCCTCCTGACCATTCACAGGAGGGGATCTTTAGAGGCTGGGGCTGTCTGGGGATAAAGGCCCTTTTCCCTAACTCACAAATTACCTTTGAAGACCAGCTGGACTCTGCACCCAAGCCCAACCCCATTGAGATGATTTTTTATTATTATTTTATTTTATTATATATTTATTTTTATTTTGTTTATTTTATTTTTATTTATTTATGATCATGCTTGGGAGGAAGACATGCAGAAGACTTCACAGTGGCCTACTTCCGGCCCTCACCAGACCCCTGAGGTCAGGCTGGATGACTCCAGGGCCGAGGTGAGCAGGGTTTCCATTCATTCTCGCTCTCCTCCCCCTTGCCAGGCCTCATGCTGAGTCCCCAGGGCGGAGGTCTCACCGCCACAGCAGCGGCACTTCCCACAGCCCGTCTCTGTCTTCTCACTGCAGTGACTCCGGATCGCCCAGCAGGTAGGCCCGACCCTGAGTGCGCTGGAGATAGGCTTCCTTGGGCTGCACCCTTGGGTAGGGTAATTGTCTGGTATGCATGAGGTTCTGGGCTCCATCTCCACCTCTGTATAAACCAGACCATGATGGTGAACGCCCTCAGCCATAGCACTGGGGTGGTGGACGCAGGAGGATCAGGAGTTCGAGGTTCGCCTCAGCTACTTAGCGAGTTCAAGGCCAACCCCGGGGCTACGTGAGACCCAGCCTCACCAAGTGCAATCAGCTCGACGTTTTGTCAGCAAGGAAGGCTTGCAGATAAAAGTAACAACCCCCCAAGGCTGGAGAGTGGGGTTCCAGGTCAGGCTGTCCAGGTCCTAAATGGGAAGTCGAAGGCAGCACAGGGCGAGTAAGGGGCGCAGCAGCCTGGGGGAAAGGGGGCATCCCACGCGGGTTTCCCCCCATCCCTGCGCTCCCCCAGGCTGAGCCCCAAGCACCGAGATGACGGGCGGAAGACGGGCAGCCAGCAGTCCAGCGAGAGCAGGTCGCCGTCCCCATCGGAAGGCAGCGGATGGGGGTCGCCCCAGCAGAACGGTGGCAGCCGGCAGCGGAGCGGAGCGCACGGGGACCGCCCCGGCTCGGCGCACAGCCCGCCGGATGTACGTACCCTTAGCTTTTCCGAGGGTTCCCGCCACACTCCAGCGGGGCCGCGCCGGTGCAGGGTGGATGGGGATCATCGCCTGGATGGGTCCCAGGGATCGGGGGGCGGGGGGGCAGCTTCCTTCCTTCCCTGCGCCCTCCCTCCCGCCCATGTCCCACGGGAGGTACCAGGCCGTTGCAAGAGTCTCCCAGAGTGGTCAGTTGTGTCCACCTGGCCCCCGATAGCCTGGTGGTGAGGGGGAGTGGGCGCCAATGCAGGCGGGGGCCCACTTTCATGCTTAGCAAAGTGAAGATTAGAGAGGGGCGCAGCAAGGGCTGCTGGCAAGTAGGCAGAGCAATGGACCGCAAGAGGCACCTCCGTCAGGGAGTGGAAACAAGTGACAGAGGTTCCCTTGGGTGTCACGTGGGCTCCTGAGAGCTCCCCCTCCGGTCCTTACCCCCCTTCTCTGAGCCCTTCCCTCTCTTACCTCCTCCCGCTAGCCCCTACCGTTGTCTGAGCACCGTTGCAAGGAGCTGGGGGATTGCTCACACTTGGACAGGTGTCTAAAGCCCTGTGCCCTTGCTTCTCGGGCCTGTCGCTCCTGAGACACCTACAGCCCTCCCACTGTTGCCCCCCCCTCCCCCGACCCTAAATGGTCACACATGCTAGCCTCAAGATGTATGGTCAAGTGTGATGCTCTTACTGGCTGGCAAAGAAAACGGGAATTCTCCGTCTTCCCCCTTGGTGGCGGGGTGTGGGGGCGGTCCTCAGAACCCTTTTGTGGATTAGAGTACTGAGCTGAGACCCCTCAGGAACAAGGTAGTTTTCAAGAGGAGCTGAGTGGGCTGGGCAACTTGCGGTGGTGTGTGTGGGGGGGTTGTGTCTGCAGATTCCTCTCCAGACTTCCCTCCTCTATTGCTTCCCCCCCCCAACTTCAGCCAGAAAGGGGAGGCTGCCCTCCCCAGACCTCAGGTCTCCACAGCAAACATGAACCAACCGTGTAACTTGTCAGTCAATTTCATTTCGATTTTTTGGCTGTTTCCTTTCACTCCCTTTCTTTTCTAAAATCCCAGTACTTCCTCCCAGGGTGTCAGAGAGAAGAATGGGGTGGGGATGGGGTAATCGACACAAGGCTCCTGGTCTTCAAGGTCTTTATGGAAGGACATTACGGGTCTCTAGGACTTCTGGGTTGCCAGGTTCTTGGGCTGCTTCTAGGGACTGTAGTTGGACCACCTGCGGAGGACTACATTGATGCCCCCTGGATGTGTTTTGGGAGCCAGAAGGGGACACATGGGGGTACCTGAAGGCATCTGGCAAAGACTGGAGCTGAGGAGCAAACTCAGAAAAGATAGCCTCAGAGCCCCCAGATCTGTGATCCCTTCCCTGGGAGCTCTGGAAATCTGAGAAATCTCCCCATCCTCATGCCTTGCAAGGGTCCTGGGGTGTGTGTAAGCAAAATAGCAGCAAAAGCTGGGTGTAATGGCCCGTGACTTTAATCTCAGTACTTGGGAGGCAGAGGTGAGAGGATCACGGTGAGTTCGAGGCCAGCCTGTGACTCCTAGAGTGAATTCCCACTAGAGGGAAGCCCTACCTGGATAATGACAGCAATAACAACAACAACAACAAAATGGTAGGCGATAAGCCAAAAATGGCAACAGTAACTAGATAGCCTGTAGACGGGTCAGCAGTTGGGGGAAAGGCCTGTGGACTAGACAAGGAGCTTTGGCTGTGTCCTTACTGTGTCTCTTCCAAGATGGGGCTCCATTTAGACATGGCTGTGGGAATTTTCCAGCGGACATCACTGCTCCTCAGGTCACAAGGCATAGCTAAGCAGTCTACCCCTGACCGCTGGGTCTTGGGAGATCTGAGACCTTGAGCCACCCAGGTCTCTACTCTGTACTCAGCTCTGTCCTTGCCTGAAGAGACTTTCAAAGAAGTGCAAAGAGATTGGCTTTCTTGTACCCAGAGAGGCACGAAGGTATCACAGCCTTCCCCCATTAACAAAAGACATCTCTGGGTGAAAGTACTGGGGGTGGTTATTTCTGGATGCTATCTTAAAAAAAAAAAAAAAAAAGAAAAGAAAAGAAAAAAAGAGAGAGAGAAAAAAAAGAGAAAAGAATATTTTTTAACCCCGACTATGTTTTTGTTTGTTTTTTAGCCTCCCATTTGAAACGTGGTAATATTGTGATTCCATTTCTTGTTTAGCCAAGGGTGGGGACGTTTATGTCATTTTTCCTATTATTTTGTTTCTGTTTGTATTTCCTTTTTTTCTTTTTCTTTTGTAATGTACAGAAATGCAAGCATTCTCTCTCTCTCTCTCTCTCTGGTTTTATTTTCTTCTATCTTCTGTGTTATTCTAGAATTTTGGTTTTGTGTGTGTTACTGTGGGAGCCTTTCTAATGGAGAGATGCTTTTTGGAATTTCAAGTGGATATTTAATCACATACGTACCTCTATATTCTTATTTTCCTCCCTCTGTAATCCGAATTTAAAAGGGAAGACACAAGACAGCTACATCAACAATGCCTGCTACATCGTCAGGGGCAGGGAGCCTCTTGGGACCATAGGGACATACTGGAACTGTCTCAAATTCTAAATGTCCAATACCGGTGCTCTTGAATCTATTCAGAACCTTGAGAGAAGTGGACACTTGTCCTGAGTTACCTGGGGACCTTTCTGGATGTAGAATGGCTGGAGTGATGAGGACAAGCAGAGGATACCTGCTCAACCCTTTTAGTGTCCTTCAGGTCCTTGGAAAAACCTGGAGGAAGAATTTGGAAACCCTTGTAGGTTTAACGTGGGTCAAGCTGTCCAAGCCAGACATGCAAGCCTAAAGAAAAATGGCATTCTGGTCTTGGGACAAGCCAGTAATGTCCCAGCTCCACATAAATGATTTCACCTGGAAAGCAGAGCTGGGCTCAGTGGCACACACCTGTTCTCCCAGCACTTGGGAGGCTGAAACAAGGTTCTAGGTCAGCCTGGGCTATGGAATGAATTCACGCTCGGCCTGAAATTTTTAGTGAGATCCTGTCTCAGAATATCAAGTAAAAAGAGGGATGAAGACATAGCTCAGAATGTAGAGTGCTTGCCTGGAGTGTACAAAGGCCTGGATTCAATCCCAGGCAGTGAAGAAAGAGAAAGAAAGGAAGGGAAGAAAGAAGGAAGAATGGAAGGAAGGAAGGAGAGGGAAGCAGGGAGGGAGGGAGGTAGTAAGCACGCCAGGCATGGTGGCTAATGCCTATAACCCCAGCCCTAGGGAGGCTTAGGAAGAAGGATCACCATGATGAGTTCAAGGCCAGTCTGGGCTACACAGTGAGCCCAGATCAGCCTGAGCTAGACTGCGATCCTACCTCAAAACCACACAGAGCAGGAGGGAGAGGCTAGGGATAATAGCTCAGTTGATAGTGTCCTTGCCTAGCAGGCTCAAAACCCCAAGTTTGATCCCCAGCATAAAACCAAGCAAGGTCACTGGGGCGTGGTGGTGCACGCCTTTAATCCCAGCTCTCGGGAGGCAGAGGTAGGAGGATCGCCATGAGTTCGAGGCCACCCTGAGACTCCATAGTGAATTCCAGGCCAGCTTGGGCTAGAGCGAGTCCCTACCTTGGGTGGGGGGGTGGAGAGTGGGTGACACACACCTGCAACCCCACTGCTTAAGAGGTGGAGACAGGAAGATCAGGAGTTCAAAGCCAACTTCAGTTACATAATGAGTTTTAGGCCAGCTGGGTTCCATGAGTCCCTAGTTAAATCACAATAATAAGTCATAATAATAATAATTTAAAAAATAGAAGCCATGGGGTTGATCTCAGGCAAGATTCATCCTCAATATTGAATTTGTAGTTGTTTTCCCTTTTAAATGCACGCTTCTCCTCCCACCCCGTCCTCCCCTCTCCACAGGCCTTATTTCAAACATCTTTCCTCTCTTCAGTCTGTCTGGATCTACCTGTCTGTCTTCCTGCCTCTCTGTCTGTTTCTTTCTGTTATTTCCACCCTTCTGTTTCCACACTCTCCCCTCTCTCGATGTCTGTCCTCTGTGTCTGTCTGTCTGTCTTTCCCTCCACATCTTTCCTCCCTGACATGGGCCTCTCTCCCTCCCAAGCTACGAGCCCTTCCCTACCCACCCATGGTTCTGCACTCATTAGCTGCTATATGTGCATGTCCTCTGGAGGGTTTCTGTTGTGTGAAGAATTAAGGAAAGCTTGACTCTTGGAGCCTGTGGTTAAAATGAAAAATGATCAGTAATATAAATATTACTAATAATAGCCAATCAAACAGAGATGGCTGGGCAAGAACCCCCTTGCATTGCTGGGGCTCAGCCCAAAGACCACAGGGCACTCTGGCTCCCCCTCAGCTGGCTCAGAGGGGAGGGGGCCCAGCTTAAAGTCACTGCCCTCCCGCATTCCCTATGCAGAGATCTTCTTTTCTTTTTTTATTATTGCATTCCTATCCCTGACCACTGAGAAGGTAGGTATTCCCGCTCAGCTGTGCGCTCGCTCGCTCGCTCCATCTCAGATAAGCCCGCCTCTCTGCTTGGTTTGAATGTGGTTTTCTTTCTCTTTCTCTCAACCTCACTCTGGGCTGGGTTACTATTATTATTTTTTTCTCTTTCCTTCCTTTTCTTTATATTTCTTTCAGTGACTCTTCATTTTGACTGCACTTCCTCCAAATGGGCTACAAAGCTGTAATTTCTGGTGTGTCGTTGGTTTTCTTTTCTTTTCTTTTCTTTTCTTTTTTTTTCACTCTGCCCCTGACCCCTTCTCCCATCTTCCCTGTCCCTCCTTCTTCCTCTCCATCTCCTTGATCCCATCCGCCCACCCCCGAGCCCTCCTGTTCTCCCTCTCTTTCCATTTTGGTGTCTGAATGCATTTCTGTGTGGTTTAGCATTCCAACTTTGTGTCCCTTCCGGAACTGTATGCTATGGTGGGGCCAATCTGATTTCTGTTGTCTGGAGTGGTTGTTAAGTTCTATGCCCTTCGTCCCTGCCAGCCCATGGGGCACTGGTCACCTCCACCCTGACTTTCACTGCCCACCTGGGCCATAGGCAGTAGGCAGTGGAAGTGACTGTGTGGGCCTCTTGGTCTCCAAATCCTGGAAGAAGTTCTGAAAGTTCAGGTCACATCCCCAAAAAAGAAGAGTCCACCTCTGTGCCAGGTTGAGCTCTGGGCAGAGCCCAGGCCCTTCCCTGCCAGTAGGCTGGAGCTTGGGGGTGGCAACTACAGGGCTTTGGGGGGGCACCAGGACTGAGCCCCGTGGCTCCATGGTTTGGATGTAATGGCGGAATTACTTCGGGATAAGTAATGAGCTAGGAGCAGGCACTGGACGGTAGACATACTTGGCAAAGATTCTATGGGGTGTCTTTGACAGGTGGGGCAGACTCTTAGCTGACCTGTCTCCTGCCTGGGCCACTACCCCAGTCCAGACAGGGGCTCCTCCAAACCTCCAGTTTCCTCCCCTCTTCTGAATTTCTGAATTTGCGCAACTTAATGGTCTCTTTTGGTAGAAGACTAACCCAGAGGGCCGTCAGTAAGGGGTCAGAGTTATCTCCCACCACAGGGAGTTGTGGAAAAAATGAACCTTGGGGCCTAAGATTTCTGACTCCCCCCGCGGAGCTAGCCACACTAAAGGGACTAGGGTCAGAGGGAAGGCCCTTGGGGACTTCATTCTCCCCACCACCACCCTTCTTTCAACTGTTTCCTGCCTCATCCGAAAGCAGTTCCAGATGTTTGGCATCCCAGCTCCCGTGAGGTCTCGATGTGCCTACCTCTTCAGCTTTGGAGAGACAAGGCCTGGCCACTTCCATGTTTATCCCATGGGGATTCACTATCCAGAACGTTCTAGCAGCCTTGGGTAGTGCTTGATGGAAAGGCGCTGCATGGCTCCTGGGAAGTGTGCCGACCCGAGGGAGCATGAAGGCGTCTTCCAGATATCAGGAGAATTGAAATAATAAATAAATAAAAGTTGGGCCAGGTGTGGTGACGCACGCCTTTAATCCCAGCACTCAGGAGGCAGAGGTAGGAGGATCGCCGTGAGTTCGAGGCCAGCCTGAGACAACATAGTGAATTCCAGGTCAGCCTGAGCCAGAGTGAGACCCTACCTTGAAAAAAAAAGTTGGGATCACAGTGTGTTAAAGGCAGGCCCATGCCTGAGTTCTAAGGTGTGTGAAAGACAGAAAGACAAAGTACCCCAGGTGTTTGCTTGACCTTGTCCTGGTCACCAATCATAGGAGCGCCACTGTCCCTTCCTCCATCTTCCAGTTGTCTTTTTCCCTTGATCCTCAAATTATTCTTATAAAATAATAATAATAATGTCAACTAGGGAGGCTGTGGAGATGGCTTGGTGGAGAAAGTGCCACATAAAAACTGAGTTCAGTTCCCCACCAGCCACATTATAAACTTAGCCGGGCGTGGTGGCGCATGCCTTTAAACACAGCTCTCAGGTGGCGGAGGTAGGAGCATCACTGTGAGTTTGAGGCCAGCCTGAGAATACAGAGTGAATTCCAGGTCAGCAGGTCAGCCTGAGCTAGAGTGAGATCCAACCTTGAAAAAACAAAAACAAAACAAAAAAACCCCACCGCCTCAACAACAAAAATAAAGTGGAGAGTAGCCGGGCATGGTGGCGCACGCCTTTAATCCCAGCACTCGGGAGGCAGAGGTAGGAGGATCAACGTGAGTTCGAGGCCACCCTGAGACTACATAGTGAATTCCAGGTCAGCCTGAGCCAGAGTGAGACCCTACCTCGAAAAACCAAAAAAAAAAAAGTCAACTAGCACAAGGTACCATGGAACACAGACAGGGTTTCTAGGAATGAAGCTTAGAGGCCTTGAGGCATCTGTTCACTCATTCACTCATCCATTCATTCATTCACTCATGCCCATGCTAAGTAAATGCTGACTGAGCCCCCTTGAGTGTCAGGTCTCTGCTAAATGTCCAGGCTGGGAGAGGCAGGCAGACCTGGGTTTGCGGCCCCACCCCCTGAGGCTGGAGGACTGGCAAAAGTGAGATGGGGAAGTGGCCTGTGGAACAAGGTACCCTGGAATCACAGAGAAGCCTGGAGGTCTGGGGAGTGGGACCAGGTGACCTTGAGCTGAGCTGGGAGGGGCACAGGTCCCAGCCAGGCTGCCCTGCCAACGCCTAGAAAAGAAGCGGAGGTGCCCCCCCCGCCCCCTAAGAGATCCAGATAAAAGATCCCGGAGAGGCTAGAAGATCTCCAGCCACCGCAGGCCTATCCAGCTATGAAATCCCACAGCACATAGCTTCAGGTTTTCTCTCCATCCCTGGGAAGAATGAGACTGAGTCAAGCTAAGAGTGTCATCATGGTAATTTACCCTCCGATCCGCCACTTCGGGAATCCTGGAGGGATGGATGGAGAAGGATCTGAGGTTAATGCTAGGAGTCATCCCCCAGGGAAAGCTGTATCGGGCGCCCTACCTAACAGCTTCCTGCCTTCACCCCTTCATGGGTCTCCTGGTCTTCCTGTACTGCTCTGATCCCCCTTGTCTGTGAAGGGCCCATACCTCCCTCCCAAGCCCTTTACAAACCATCCCGGCAAAGAATCCACTTATCCGCATGTTGGAAAAACAAAGGTTCCCCCAGCATGAGACTTTCCATAAGTTCTCTTAACAAACTTGACTCACCTTTGAAGGCATGGTGGTCTATTTGGGTTAGGGTGGGGACAGTATGGTCAGAGGAGATGAGAGAAGTGTCAGGAGCTCAGGTCTCAAGACATACCACACAAGAAGTAGCTATTAAAGGCGTGGTGGCGCACGCCTTTAATCCCAGCACTTAGGAGGCAGAGGTAGGAAGATCTCCATAAATTCGTGGCCACCCCCAGTGAGACTACATCGTGAATTCCAGGTCAGCCTGGGCTAGAGTGAGACGCTACCTCCTAAAACCAAATATAAGTAAATAAAAAGAAGTAGCTATCATGCCTTGGACCTCAGTGCTTGGGAACAGAACCCGTATTGGGGGTGTTCAGCTATCGAAGAGGTGGAGGCAGGAAGATCAGGAGTTCAAGGTCGTTTTTGGCCACAAGTTGGAGGCCAGCCTGAGCTACATGAGACCCTGCCTTAGAAAAAAAAGGAGAGGGGCTGGGGAGTTGGATCAGTGTGTAAAGTGTTTGTCATGCAAGTATGAGGACCTGAGTTCAGATGCCCAGCACCGGTGCCAAATGCAGGGTGTGGCATTGTCCACCTGTAATCCGGATACGGGGAGGCAGAGAGAAGATCTCAGGCTCGCTGGCTAGCTAGTCTAGTCCAATCAGTGAGCTCTGGGATCATTGAGAGACCCTTCTCAAAAAGTAAACTGAGCATGCTTTTAATCCCAGCACTGGGGAGGCAGAGATGGGAGGATCACTGTGAGTTCGAGGCTAGTCTGGAACTACAGAGTGAGTTCCAGGTCAGACTGAGCTAGAGTGAGACCCTACCTGGAAAAAAAAAAAATCAAACAAAAGAAAAATAAAGTGGAGCCGGGCGTGGTGGCACACGCCTGTAATCCCAGCATTGGGGAGGCAGAGGTAGGAGGATCGCTGTGATTTCGAGGCCAGCTTGAGACTATATAGTGAATTCCAGGTCAGCCAGGGCTACAGTGAAACCCTAACTCAAAAAAAAAAAAAAAGTAAATAAATAAAATAAGCGGAGAATGACCCAGTAAAACACCCGACATAATGACATAATCGGCCTCCACACAGACATTTGCACACACACACACACACACACACACACACACACACACACCACACATGCATATGCACAAAAACAGAAAAAGGGGCCAAGTTGCCACCAGATAACAGGCCCTCTGCCCGCCTATGCTTGCCTCTGCCCAGGGCAGAGAGACCATGACCCCACTGGCTCCCACAGGGCCCACCTCAGCTATGGTGCTCATTGGCTGTGTGAGCCATCAATCACAATCTGGCTGTGCATTGCCAACAATGGGGCCCACCTTCTGGCTCCAGCTCCTTGCCAGGCTCTATGCAGGCTTACAAAGAGGTCAGGGCACCATACATCCTGCCCCTACAGGAAAGGTTTAGATCTGGTGCCAAGGAAACTTGTGACCTCACGGTGCCCCGGAAGGTCCCCAGGGGCTGCTGAGAGCCCTCAGTTCAGAGCCCAATCAGTGTTTAGGACTCTTTGGTTGGTCCTCCGCCCTTTCAAAGCCAGGACTTCCTCCTCAGCCATGAATTAATACTGAGGACTCACGAGGTGTCATATCTTGTGCTCAAAACTGAGCTCCACACGAGCATGGAGACCTGAGTTCACATCTCTGGCACCCATGTAAAAAGTTGGGTGTGGCGGTGTGAAAAGCTGGAGAGACCGAGGCAGAAGTCTTGGGGCTTGCTGGTTAGGCAATGCAAATAAGACAGTGGGCTCAGCCGGGCGTGGTGGTGCACGCCTTTAATCCCAGCACTTGGGAGGCAGAGGTAGGAGGATCACCACCCTGAGACTACATAGTTAATTCCAGGTCAGCCTGGACCAGAATGAGACCCTACCTCAAAAAAAAAAAAAAAAAAAAATGGGGAGGGAGGGAATTACCATGGGATATATTTTTTAATCATGGAAAATGTTAATAAAAATTTAAAAAAAAAAAAAAGACAGTGAGCTCTAAATTCAGTGAGAAACCTAATCTCAACAAAACAAAGTGAATGCTGGGCGTGGTGGTGCGCGCCTTTAATCTCAGGACTCGGGAGACAGAGGTAGGAGGATCACCATGAGTTTGAGGCCACCCTGAGACTACATAGTGAATTCCAGGTCAGCCTGAGCTAGAGAGTGACCCTACCTCAGAAAACCAAAAAAGAAAGAGGTGAATGCCAGGCATGTTGGTGCACGCCTTTAATCTCTGCACGTGGGAGCCTGAGGTAGGAGGATCGCTGTGAGTTGGAGGCCAGCCTGAGGCTATATAGTGAATTCCAGGTCAGCCTGGGCTACAGTGAAGCCCTACCTCTGGGAAAAAAAAAAAAACACTAAACACCAAGCCTGGTGTGGTGGCGCACACCTTTAATTCCAGCACTCAGGAGGCTGAGGTAGGAGGATCGCTGTGAATTTGAGGCCAATTTGGGCTACAGCAAGTTTCAAGGAGACCCTGTCTGAAAAAAAAAAAGTGTATGAGAAAGACATCCAGTCTCCATTCAAATGCACACACATGTGCACCTACATGTATGAACATACATACATACATGAATGCACACTCCACACACATACACATGCAAAAACAATAAACAAAACGGAAGCTGTGCCCAGTATGGTGGTGCATGCCTGTAATCCCAGCACTCTGGAAGCGAAGGCAAGAGGATCAAGAATTGCAAGCCAGCCTGAGATACGTTGTGGAAAAACAAAAAAATTAAAAAAAACACTGGATATTGTATTGCATGCCTATAATATAATCCCAGCACTTGGGAGGCAGAGGTAGGAGGATCACTGTGAGTTCAAGGCCACCCTGAGACTACATAGTGAATTCCAAGGCAGCCTGAAAGCAAGACCCTACCTCAGAAAATTTAAAAAATAAAATAAAAAGAAAGAACAAAATAAAAGAAAAAAAAATCAGACATTGCATCACATGCCTTTAATCCCAGAGTTTGAGAAGTGCAAGCTAGAGCAGCAGAAGTCCAAGGTCATCCTTGGGTACCTGGTGAATTACAGGCCAGCCTAGGCTACATGAGACATTGTCTCAAAAAACAAAACTAATTTACGGAACTTAATCAGATACGAAATCAGCCTTGGTAATGATTGGGAAAGTATCAGGACAGACCTAGAGATCATTTACGAAAAGAAAACTAGCAATTAGCTCTAACAAGATGGGGCCCCAAGGGGTCAGTACGTGCAGCGAAGAGGGTGGGGAGGAGGATCAGGGTGCACACAGCACTTCTGGAATAGTACCCAGGAAGAGACATCAGAACGCAAAAGCCACCAAGCGTGGTAGCTGGCGCCTTTAATCCAGCACAGGAGAGGCAGAGGTGGGAGGATTGTTGTCAATTTGAGGCCAGCCTGGTACTATAGAGTGACATCCAGGTCAACCTGGGCTAGAGTAAGAACCTGCCTCAAAAAAAAAAAAGCCAAACCAGCTCATTTTGTGGATGGGGAAACAGAGGCCCACAGTCTTTTAAGGGCGCAGCAGGCTCCCTGTCTGGTTATATGGATCCTAACTGACTTTTTTTTGTGGGGGGGGGGGACCGACTGGCATCTCTATCCGGAAGTGAAGCGACAGGCTGGAGGAGCTGGGCTCTGCTGGTCCCTGTCTAGAGGCGGCCTGGCCTCCTCTCAGGCCCAGCGTGGGGTGGTTGCGTTTTTTCTCTCTCTCTCTCTATCTCTCTTGCATTTTTTTGTGAATCTATTGATGAACTTATGCTACCACACTTTTCCCTTCTCTTACACAACTTACCCTACTAAAGGAGGAAGTGCCACTTTCTTGGTAAGTGGACGTTAACCAAGAGGGACTTAAAAAAAAAAAATCAGAAGTTTGAAAAAAATACAGAAAAAAAAAAGAAAAGAAAAAAAAAGAGAGAAACAGAAAGACAGTCGGGTCAGTTTACTGACAGCTACAGAGCTCTTGGCAGGGCCGCAAAAAAAAAAAAAAAATTTTTTTTTCAAAAAAAAAAAAAAACAGAAAAATGTCAGGTTCCCCCAGGAAATCATTTTTTTTATTTGGGTATCTAATGACATTTGTGGATTTTTTTTTAACTTTTTTGTTTTGTTTTGTTTTTGTTTTTTACTCCTTTTCTTCGATTGAGTTTTGAGTTCAGTTGCCCCCTCCCCCTCCCCCATCTGTGTGCCGTGTGCCCCTGAACCCTCCATCCCCTTTGCCCACCCCCCCCTGGCGCTGGGGGAGGGGGGAGGCCTGGCCTGGTGGCCTGGCCCTGGCTTGGCCTCCGGGGAGGTTGGGGGGGGAGGGATTGTAGCCCTTCCTCTCTTCTCTCGACCTGGGGAGGGGGGAAGAGAATCGTCTGTCCCTCGAGGGGACAATGCCAGAGCCCCTCGATGTCCCGTCCTGGAGACGCGCCCCCCTCCCACCTCGATCCCTTGCAGCCCTGTACCCCCTCCCCACCGCTCCGCTCCCCCCCCCTTGTGTTTTGCATGCTGAAAAACTTGCATGGTCTGCATTGTCTATAGGCCAGAAGGTGGACGATCAGGAGAGGTAGAAACAGGCAGGAGCGGGGGAAACCGTGTGTGCGATGCTCCGGGACGCGGCCCTCCTCCCGGGCCCGGTGAAAGCCCTCTCTCCTTTTCTCCCCCCACCCCACTGTCCTCTCTGTCGCCCTCCTCGACCCCCTCTCCTCTCTCTCTCCGTCTCTCCGCCTGTCTTGCATTTGTCCTTCTACCCACCCTGGCTTCCCTGCCGCCCCTCGGCGCCGTCCTGCCTCTCCATCCCTCCTGCGCCCCTCCTGCACCTCGGCCCGGCCTCTCTGTCTCTCTGATCCCCCTCCCCGCCCCTCCGTGTCCTCCTCCGCCTCTCTCTCCCCCCACCCCCCCATCAGAAGCCCAGCTCGCCTTCACCCAGGGCCCGCGACAAGGCGGCCAGCGCCGCGCCCACGCCGCCCGCGCGCGGGAAGGACAGCCAGAGCCCACGCTCGGCGAGGTCATCTCAGGGCCGCGGAGGCCGCGCCGCGGGAGGGACCGGCCGGCGCCGGCGGCGGCGGCGGAGGAGGAGGCGGCGATCGCGGTCCTCGGTATCCGGGCCCCGCCGCAGGGGTCGACGGCGCGCCAGGCCCGCTCCGCCCCGGGGCTCGTCCCGCTCGCTCAGCCGGGTTCACTCGAGCAGCGACTCGGCCGGAGGTGTCCAGGGACCCGGGCCAGAGCCGGGCTCGGAGCGAGGCCACGGCGGACACGGGAAACGGTGAGCCAGCCTCCTGTCCACACTCCGCAGACGTTCCCCCCGTAATGGGTCACCCCCATATGGAGACCCCCCCAACCCCGCCGTCTCTGATCATCCCCGTGTAGAGACGTGTCATGGATCACCCCAATGGTGCTTCCCTCACTGACGACCTCACATGGAGCCCTTCATTGATCACCCCACATATAGCCCTTCATTGATCACCCCACATGGAGCCCTTCCTTGGTCACCCCACATGGAGCGCTTCATTGATCACCCCACATGGAGCCCTTCCTTGGTCACCCCACATGGAGCGCTTCATTGATCACCCAACATGGAGCCCTTCCTTGGTCACCCCACATGGAGCCCTTCATTGATCACCCCCACATGGAGCCCTTCAGTGATCACTCCACATGGAGCCCTTCATTGATCATCCCACATGGAGCCCTTCATTGATCACCCCCACATGGAGCCCTTCAGTGATCACTCCACATGGAGCCCTGTTATTGGTTCCCCAAGAGAGATCCTCTCATTGACCCATACTGAATTCCCACATGGAGCCGTCTCATGGATTACCCCCATTGGAGTTTCCCTCATTGGTCACCCCAGATGGAACCCCCTCATTGATCACATCCATGAGTACCCAGTCATTAACTGTATGTAGTATATCAAACTTCCTCCTTGGAGCCCTCATTGATCACTACCCACACACGAAGCCCCCTCGTTGGTCACCCCATATGTAGTCCCTCTCATTGATCACCCCTTAGTGGTGCCCCCACATTTACTGTTGAATATCGACCCTCCTCATCTCATTACCTCCTCACAGACCTTCCCCCCAGAACTGATCATCCTTCTCCAGGGCGCCCCCTCTTCTTCTCCACCCAACACCCCCCACACGCACACATAGTGTGTTCTCCCCTCCCAATGAACACCCCCTCCACTGGGCTCCCTCTTTACTGCTCTTGCTTCCCCCCAACCATGCATCGTCCCTCTGATGTCCCCTCCCCTTTGTGAAGCCCCGCCCCGCAGCCCCTCCCACTGAGCCCCGCCCCGCGCCCCCTCCTCCAGGGCAAAGGAGCGGCCCCCGCGCGCCCGGCCGGCCAGCATCTCGCCGTCCCCAGGCCCGCACGGCCGGCGCGGTGGCGGCGCGGAGGGCAACAGCTCGTCTCGCAGCCCCGGCCCGCATCCTCGATCCTGGAGCTCCAGCTGCTCGCCCTCCAAATCGCGCTCGCGCTCCCCAGATAAGAGAACCCGCAGCCCCAGCCGCTCACCATCGCCCAAGAAACCCCTGGGCCGGTGAGTGCCCCGGACGCGGATGGGTGCAGAACTGGGGTCCTGGGTGGCAGAACTGGGGTCCAGGCTTGCCGATCGGAGGTGGAGGGGGAGAAGAGGGTTTGGGGAGTGGGTGGATCCAGGCTCGGGATGTCTGGGTACCCGGGCTCAGGACACGCGTGGCGGGAGCCGGGACCTAAGGCGAGCCCGCTCAGCGCTGGCTGCCCCCCTGCAGGGACAAGGACAGCGAGGGCCGGGCGAGGCACGCCGAGGCCGAGGCCGCCCGCGCCCGGCGCCGATCCCGCAGCTATTCGCCCATCCGCAAGCGGCGCCGCGACTCGCCCAGCTTCATGGAGCCGCGGCGCATCACCAGGTACCTAGGGGTGCCTGGGAGGCGTGGGCGCAGTGCACCGGAGATACGGGACTAGGGCCACTTGCCCTGTGTCAGTTGAGACCAGAGGGACATGAGAGAGAGAGGTCACTTTCATTAGCCTGGGGGGGCCTTTCAGGATCCACTGATTCCGAGCCAGGCTCGGGGAAGAGACGAATAATGCAAGGGAGTGTGTGTGGGGGGGGGGGCCGGGACTAAAGGAGGGATGGGCTGTATGAAGGGGGCCCGATGGGGGCTGGGTGGGTCAGTCACAGAGATGGGGGAGCCTCAGGAAGGGAAAAAGTCAAGGATGGGAGCGGCCGGGGGCGGGGGGCGGGAGGGGGATCTGTATTTGGATCCTGGTCGCCAGCTGCAAGTGTGGAGTTCAGTTCTGGAAGATTCCACCCACCCACATCTGGAGCCCCTCCATCCTTCCCCACATCCGTTTCATCCACAATGACGCCTCCTTTTCTCCTTCATCTCAAGGTCCAGCATGCTGAGTGGCCTGTGGCCAGCCTGGGGGCCACGTGGACCTGGCTCCACAGGCTGCCAGGCGGGATGCCCAATGTGAGCTAGTCTGGCAATGGTCAGCTGTCCGTCTGTCTGCGTCTTCCTTTCTCACTAACTTCCCAGCCCACTGGGGAATTGGAGGAGGGGGCATGGGTTTCTGGCCTTTGGGGCAGACATCTGAAGAAACCCACCTAGGCCGGGGGTGTGGCTGATTTGGTAGAAGTCAGAAAACTAGACGGACCTGGGCCTAGGAATGTGGATGCATCACCCTAAAGCTGAGGCTAGTGGTTCATTCAGGCTCGTCACCCAAGCTACTCAGGGTGCTGAGGCAGGAAGATGGAAAGTTTAAAGCCAGCACGGGGAAGACCCTGACTCAAAAGACAAAAAGAGAGAGAGAGAGCCAGATGTGGTGGCGCGCACCTTTAATCCCAGCACTCGGGAGGCAGAGGTAGGGGAACCGTGAGTTCGAGGCCACACTGAGACTACATAGTGAATTCCAGGTCAACCTGGACAAGAGTGAAACCCTACCTCGAAAACCAAACAAACAGTGCTCGCTTTGGTAGCACATGCACTAAAATTGAAACGATACAGAGAAGATTAGCATGACCCCTGTGCAAGGATGACACACAAATTGGTGACGTGTTCTATATTAAAAAAAAAAAAAGTAGAGATCTGGAGTTGTGGCTCAGCAGTAGAGCACTGGCCTAGAATCCCCCAGTGAGGGGCTGGGGGCGTGGCTCAGTGGTAGAGCTCCTGCCTAGAATCCCCCAGTGAGGGGCTGGGGGCGTGGCTCAGTGGTAGAGCTCCTGCCTAGAATCCCCTAGTGATGGGCTGGGGGTGTGGCTCAGTGGTAGAGCTCCTGCCTAGAATCCCCTAGTGAGGGGCTGGGGGCGTGGCTCAGTGGTAGAGCTCCTGCCTAGAATCCCCCAGTGAGGGGCTGGGGGCGTGGCTCAGGGGTAGAGCTCCTGCCTAGAATCCCCCAGTGAGGGGCTGGGGGCGTGGCTCAGTGGTAGAGCTCCTGCCTAGAATCCCCAGTGAGGGGCTGGGGGCATGGCTCTGGGATCCAGCACTTGCCTGGACTAGGCTAGTGAGTGGCTGGCAGAGTAGAGACCTTTCCTAGCTTCCACGAGGCCTTAGGATCAATCCCTAGATACACACTTTAAAAAGTCGCTTGAAGTCCAATAAAGTTCAGGATTACTCTGGTATGAGTCTTCAACCCACAGGCAAAGTTCTGAGCCTAGCTTTGTCATGCCTTGCTGGGCAGCCTGGGGAGATTGGGCATAATTCCCCATGCCTTAGTGGCCATATGTGTTTTATTTTATTTATTTATTTATTTTAATGAAAGAGAATGAGAGCTGGCATGCCAGAGCCTCCAGCCATTGCAAAGGAACTCCGGACGCGTGCGCCCCCTGTGTGCACATGTGACCTTGTGCGCTTGTGTCACCTTGTGCATCTGGCTTATGTGGGGTCTATAGAATCGAACATGGGTCCTTAGGCTTCATAAGCAAGTGCCTTAACCACTAAGCCATCTCTCTGGCTCAAATTTTTTTCTTTCTTTTCTCGAGAGAGTACAGACCAGGGCCTCCTGCCATTGTAAACAAATTCCAGTCACATGTACCACTTTGTGCATCTGGCTTTACATGGGTACTGGGGAATTGAACCCAGGCCATCAAGCTTCACAAGCAAGTGCCTTTAACCACTGAGCCATCTCTCCAGCCCCCTCATCTGTGTCTAGAACCCATGGGAATAGTTTCGACTCCAACGAACAGATGCTTGAGTTTCCCTAGTTCTGGTCAGTCCTGGTCTCCGAGGAAGCTACATAGCCTCCTCCAAGAACCAGAGCTATAGGTTAGACCACTATACTTGGGACAGCACCCAGGACAAATCCACCCATAGGCTGAGGGTCCCGAGAGAGCCAGATGCCCACACCTTCCACCTGGCACTCGCCTCAGTGCCTCTAATTCAGACTGCCTCCTCCTCCCACTAATCACACCTGTTTTCTTCCTCAGAATTAATCCCACCGTGACGGGGCATTGTAGTCCCTTAACCACTTTTCTTTTCTCCAAGTCATAGCCTCTTATCTTCAAAACTAACTCCGGGCCAGCGGGAGGGAGCTGAGGGGGGTGGGTCGGGGCGAGTGGTGTGAGGTTGGGTCTTGAGCAGCCTTGGCCAGGGGCTTCCTCCTTGTCCCCTCTGAGTGGCCTGCAAAACCAAACCCTGTGATCACATAGAGGACACAGAAACTGGGCTGGGCCACATCCACAAACACTTCTAGCCAAGACTCCGCTGGCTGGCCTTGGTTGCCATAAGTCGATCCCGTGTAAAACCTTCATACCAGATGGCACGTATGTGGAATCCCAGTACTTGAGAGGCTGAGGCAGGAAGTTGTGAGTTCCAGGCCAGCCTTGGCTACATAACGAAACCCTGTCTTAAAAACACAAAAAGTAAGCCAGGCGTGGTGGTGCACACCTTTACTCCCCAGCATTCGGGAGGCTGAGGTAGAAGGATCACTGTGAGTTCAAGACCAGCCTGAATTCCAGGTCAGCCTAGCCTGAGCTAGACCAAGACTCTACCTCAGGAAAAAAAAAAAAAAAAAGTCAGGTGTGGTAACACATGCCTGTCATCCCAGCATTTAGGACGTGAAGACAGAAGGATCAGGAGTTCAAGGGCAGCCTTGATTACATTATAAATTAGTGGTCAGCCAGATCTATACAAAACCCTGCTTCGAAAAATAATTTAAAAACAGCCGGGCGTGGTGGCGAGCACCTTTAATCCCAGCGCTCGGGAGGCAGAGGTAGGAGGATCACTGTGAGTTCGAGACCACCCTGAGACTACTTAGTGAATTCCAGGTCAGTCTGGACTAGAGTAAAACCCCACCTTGAAGAAAAAATATAAACTAACAATAATAAGATAAAGAGCATTTGAGGAAGACATTCAACATTGCTTTCTGGTCTGCACACACATGCGCACGCGCACACACGCACGCACGCACACACACACACACACACACACGTGCACTCCCCGCTACCCCTCACCCCCACGGGAAAAAAAAAAAAGCAGTTTTTATTTATTCAGCAAATACTTAGCGCATATTCAGATCAATCAGGAATTGTACTCCTTGCCCTGTACACAGGCAAGGAGCAATAAACAAACAAACAAATAAACAAACAAATAAAAAAGATCGACATGGAATTGGCAAGGGATTCCTGCCCATCAATCATAGCCTGTTTGGAGGCAGAGGTCTCTGAGGCCAAGACTCCAAGGGGAATTGAGGCAGGAAGCCGCAGCCCCTGCTGGGATGGGGGTCAGGGCGTGAGCGAGGGCTGCGCGTGGGCAAAGTTCCAAGCCCTGGTTGGCCTGTGATCCGCTTTTTCTTCTCTGCAGCGCCCGAAAGCGTCCCATCCCCTACTACAGGCCGAGCCCGTCCTCTTCCTCCAGCGGCCTGAGCAGCGACTACTCCAGCCGGAGCCGCAGCCGCAGCCCGAGCCCGGGCCGCAGCCACGGGAGCTATAGCAGCCGCAGTCGCGCGACCCGCAGCCGCACGCGCAGCCCCTCCAGGACCCCCAGTGCCAGCTACCACAGCAGGAGCAGTTCTGAGAGTGGGGGCTTCTGAGCCCAGACAGACCCAGCTGGGGGGAGGGGTCCCCCTGGCACAAGGAGAGGCTGAACTCCCACCTAGGACCTGGGGAGGAAGGGGGCTGTGACATCCCCCCCCCCCAAACACACTGCAATTGAGAGGTTCTGGGGTTGGGGAACAGCATGCGGGCAGATGGGATCAAGGAAGACCTCCAGAGTGGGCGTGCCACCCAGAAGGAGGAAACAGACTGTGCTGTCCCTTAAAGGGTGCCCACCTCCATCTCTTGCCCACCCACCATGCCCAGGGATCAAAGAGCCTTTGCGAACATAGGGATTGCCCTGTTCCTCTTCCTGCTTGAGGCCTGCCTGGGGCCCCGTTGCCCACGTATGGTACAAGAGTCCACAATAGGCTGTTACTTCAGCTCAGCTCACTGGACCATGGCACCTCTCCAAAGGTGCCAAGGCTGGGAGACCCCTCTCCAATCCGTACACTCCATAGCACAGTTCTCTCTCTCTCCCTCTCCCTCTTTCCCCCTCTCCCTCCCTCCCTCCCTCTTTCTGTCTCTCATGGACCACAAGGTGACTATAAGTAAACCAGACGGAAGGAAGAATGGGCCGACCCTCGGTGTAGGCTGGGGCGTTCACTCTTGGTCCAGTCTCTCCAGCCCTCACACCAAGCCCAGATCAAAACCAAAGCTAGCAGATCTTCAAGCAGGACAAGAGATGAGGGGGTGTGTGGGGAGGGGGCGGGTGGAATTCAGACCACCCTAAGGTCAAAGACGGGGTGGTTCAGACCAAGAGGTGAAAGAGAACACGGGTAGACAACGGAGGAATTTTTGAGCGTGGGGTCGTCGTGAAGGTGGGAAGAGTGGAAAACATCCTTAGTATGCAGCCGCCCCCCCCCCCCAAGAGGAGGGCACAGCCCGGTGGTATCTGGGACATGACAGGTACAGGATAACATGCAATGAGCTTTGGGGCATCCCCAAGACAGGTTTTGTTCCCAGGCTTTGGTGGGACAGGGTCAGCAAAGGTTTCCCCCCCACACACACCCAGAGCAGGAGCAAGTAGGCTTCAGGCAAGGCTCTTGGCCTGGGGACATCGACCAGGAAGCAGCGGCCCCCCAGCCCCCTCCTCCAGGGGCCCTCAGGGATTACACAAAGTCTTCCTTGGCCCAACAGGGCAGATGCCCTGGGCTCTGGTGGGGGGGGGAGGGGTCTGGGGTCTGGTCCGGGTTGCACCCTCTCTCAATTTCCCCCTCCCTTTCTCGGCGGTGCGGATAACGATTGGACTCTTAATAAAAACACTAGGTGCCCGGATGGTAGGCGTTTGACGTCAAGCCTCGGTGGACGTGGGCCTCTGGAATTGCTGGGGAAGGCGGGGAGGGAAGAGACTGGGGTCATTTCCTCTGAAGACTGGGGCCCTGGGGGCATCAGGGAGAAGCGCTGGCATGGAGGAGCAAGATCCCATCTGTTCATTACCCTACCTCTGCAACTGCAGCCCCCAGGCTCTGTGTGTGTGTGGGGGGGGGGGGTGGCAGAGGTCACCTTTGATTGTCTGCTTCAATCACTCTCTCCACCATGTCTTTTTAAAAATATATTTTAAGCCTGGTGCAGTGGAGCACTCTTTTCATCCCAGCACTCGGGAGAAGACAGAGGTAGGAGGATCGCCGTGAGTTCGAGGCCATCCCTGAGACTACATAGTGAATTCCAGGTCAGCCTGGGCTACAGTGAAACCCTACCTCGAAAAACCAAAAATAAATGAGTAAATGAAACATTTTATTTGCCGAGCGTGGTGGCGCACGCCTTTCATCCCAGCACTCAGGAGGCAGAGGAAGGAGGATCGCTATGAGTTTGAGGCCACGGCGCTCCTCCAACCTTAGCATCATGAAGAGTTAGATTAAAGGTGTGTGCCACCATGCCCAGCTTTTTATGATTTTTTTTTCTTTTTTTAAAAAATGTGTTTATTTATTTGAGAGAGAGGCAGATAGCCAATGGGCACGCCAGGGCTTCCAGCCACTGCAAAGGAACTCCAGATGCAGGTACCACCTTGTGCATTTGGCTTACGTGGGTCCTAGGGAATCCAACCTAGGTCCTTAGGCTTCCCAGAAAGTGTTTTAACTGCTAAGCCATCTCCAGCCCTGTTTCTGGTTTGTTTGTTGGTTTGTTTTGTGGCAAGGTCTTTCACTGGCTTGTAGCTGGGTAATTAGGCTACACTAGCTGGTCAAGGAGACATAGGGAGCTGCGTGTCTCCACCTCTCCAGGGCTGGGGTCACAAGTGCTCAGTGCCATGTCTGGCTTTTTGTGGTGGTGGTTGTTTTCAAGGTAGGGTTTCACTATAGCCTAGGCTGACCTAGAATTCACTATGTAGTCTCAGTCTGGCCTCGAACTCACAGTGATCCTCCTTCCTCTGCCTCCTGAGTGCTGGGATCAAAGGCGTGTGCCACTATGCTTGGCTCCATGTCTGGCTTTATGTGGGGTAGTGGTGATCAAACGTAGGTTCTTATGCTTTCAAAGCAAGCACGTTACTGACTGAGTTATCCCATGAATCCTGTTTTTTATTTTACTTCACTTTGTTTTATTTATTTATTTGAGAGACAGAATGAGACAGAGAGAGAGAAAGAATGGGCACACCAGCGCCTTCAGCCATTGCAAACAAATTAGATGCATGCACCATCTTGTGCATCTGGTATACAGGGGTCCTGGGGAATCAAACCAAGGTCCTTTGGCTTTTCAGGCAAGCACCTTAACCACTAAGCCATCTCTCCAGCCCCGTCCTGTTTTTTGTTTCTTTTGTTTTTTGGTTTTTGTTTGTTTTGGTTTTTCAAGGTAGGGTCTCACTATAGCTCAGGCTGACCTGGAGGTCATTATGTAGTCTCAGGGTGGTCTTGAACTCATGGATATCCTCCTGCTTCTGCCTCCAGAGTTTTGTTTTTTTTTTTAATTTATTATTTATTTACTTATTTTGAGACAAGGTCTCATGTGTCCCAGGTTGACCTTGAACTTCCTCTGTAGCTGAGGCTGGCTTTGAACTCCTCTTCCTCCTGTCCATCTCCCAAATACTGGGATTATAGGCCTGTGCTCCACTTCACCCTGTGCCTCCCACAATTTCTATTTTTATTCATTTTAAATAAATTATTGATTTGAGAGAGAAAGGCAGATAGAGAATAGGTATGCCAGGGCCTCCAGACACTGCAAACAAACTCCAGACACATGTACCACCTTGTGCATCTGGCTTTACATGGGTACTGGAGAATTGCACCTGGGTCCTTTGGCTTTGCAAACAAATGCTTTAACCACTAGGCCATCTCTCCAACCATCTATTTTTTTTTAAAGTTTTTGAATTAAGTTCTCACTCTGGTCCAGTCTGACCTCGACAGCCCTCAATTTTTATATTTTATTTATTATTATTTGCAAGCAGAGAGAGAGGGGGAGAGCACACCAGGGTCTCCTGCCACTGAAAACAAGCCCAGATGCTTGTGCCACCTTATGTAACTGGCTTTACATGGGCACTGGAGAGCTGAACCCAGACTGTCAGACTTTGCGAGCAAGCGCCTTTACTTACTGAGCCATCCTCCCAGCCTTCCCACTACTTCAGTGAAAGTACAAAGACCTTCATCGTGCCAGATGCCAAGACACAACAACCTCAGGAAGCAAGAAATGACCACATCCCCATTATTTCTAAAATGCACCTGACTATTCCTCCATTCCTTTGCTGATCTTACACTTTTTTTTCTTTTGGTGTTTCGAGGTAGGGTTTCCCTCTCGCCCAGGCTGACCTGGAATTCACTATGTAGTCTCAAGGTGGCCTCAAACTCACGGTGATCCTCCTACCTCTGCCTCCTGAGTGTTGGGATTAAAGGCATGTGCCACCACGCCCTACAAACACTTCTTGAATCCTGCCTGTACACTGAATCCAGTTCCCACTTCTGAGAACATTGTACTGAATGACTGACACAGGACTCCCTGTACTATTTTTTAATTAATTTATTTATTTATGAGAGAGGGCAAGAGAGAGAAAGAATGGGCATGCCAGGGCTTCTGGCCACTGCAGTCGAACTCTAGACACATGCTCCACGTGCATCTGGCTTACATGGGCCCTGGGGAGTCGAACCTGGGTCCTTTAGGCTTCGCAGACAAGTGTCTTAACCACTGAGCCGTCTCTCCAGCCCTCCCTGTACTGTTGGTGGTCAGGCATCTGCGAATGTGTACCAGTTCACAGGCCTTACAGATGACACCATCCTGGCTTGCCTTGCTACCCTCCTATCTCATCTCCCCTCACAGCCCATGACTGTAATGTATCTCTGTCAGAGACGACCCAGGGCATCCTCCATCTCCACAGGTACATGGGTCCAGGTGCTGTCATTGTCTACGGTACTTCCTCCTCCGTGGAAGCTTCCCAAACCTCCAATGCAGTGGCTACTACTGCTGAGTAGCCCTTTGGAGACTTGTTTTTGGGTCTCCAGGCGCTTGTCTGTTATGCGTGGGCATGTCTCTCTCCCCAGAACTCCGAGATCCTATGGAAACCATGTCTTCTTCTTTTTTTTTTTCCTGTTTGTTTTTTTTAGAGGTGGGGTCTCACTCTAGTCTAAGCCCACCTGGAATTCACTATGTAGTCTCAGGGTGGCCTCGAACTCACCGCGATCCTCCTACCTCTGCCTCCCGAGAGCTGGGATTAAAGGCATGCGCCACCACACCCGGCATGTCCTCTTTTTTTTTTCAATTTATTTTTATTTCTTTGAGAGAGACAGACAGAGACAGAGAGAACGGCTGCACCAGGGCCTCCAGCCACTGCAAACAAACTGCAGACGCATGCACCACCTTGGGTATCAGGCTCACGTGGGTCCTGGGGAATCGAACCTGGGTCTTTTGGCTTTACAGGCAAACGCCTTAACTGCTAAGCCATCTCTCCAGCCTTCTCTATGCGCGCGCGCGCGCGCGCGCACACACACACACACGCGGAGGCACTTTTGAAATGTTTGTCGAATGAGTAAACAAGTGAATGAGAGTCAGAAAATGAGCCATTCCAGAAGCATTAGGAGACCCAAGACCAGAGATGAGGAGTCATTGCAGCAGGAAGTCACCAGAGGGCGACAGAGAGTAGGGGACAACACCCTGGAGGGGCCTAAGCACCTCAAACCTTTCCATGGCCACTTGGGGGTGAGAACTTTTTTTCTTTCTTTTTTTTTTTACTGGAGAGGATGGGGGATAGTTCCCTGTGTGTCCCACGAAATGAGGTTGAGCCTGATTTCTGCTGTATTCCCTGGGGCCGGGGAAGGGCGGGGGGACGACAGGGAAAATTAACCTCTTGGGTCAGGCGGGGTAGGAAAACAGGAAGCTGCAAAGCTGGGTTGCTTGCAGAGGGAGGAGCTGCCGACCTTCCCCAGGATGTGGGTATCTGGCACCGATCTGAACCTGGACTCGGTCTCACGGGTGGGGTTGGGGGTGGGGGTGACTACTCCTGTCTTCGGCGCCCTCTCATAGGGGTCACAGGGACCAATCCCATTGTCTCCCAACAGACACGGCAGTAAAGACTGAACAAGACTTTTCCTGATTCATTTTTTTCTGGCTCCCCCCCACACACCCGTATGAGTGTGTGTGTATGTGTGTGTGTGTGTGTGTTTTCCTGGATGTGAGTGTGGGTGCACACATGTCGTGGCACAGGAACAACTTGGGGTGCCAGTCCTTGCCTTCCACCTTGTTTGAGGCAGGGTCACCCCTGCATTTGCCAGGCAAACTGGCCTGCGAGCTTCCGAGAGGATTTTCCTGTCTCTCTCTCTTCTCCCCTTGAGAGCACTCGGATAAATAGACGTAGCGTTACATTACTGCATGCATCTTTGACTGAGTTCTGGGGATGCAAACTCAGAAACTCATGCTTATGCAGTAAATGTGTTACCCACCAAACCATCTCCCTGTCCCTCCCTTCCCCCTGCCCTTTTGTTTTCTCATTAAAAATTTTTTTTTGTTTACTTTTATTTACTTATTTGAGAGCGACAGACAGAGAGAAAGAGGCAGATAGACAGAGAATGGGTGCGCCAAGGCCTCCAGCCACTGCAAATGAACTCCAGAGGTGCGCCCCCTTGTGCATCTGGCTAACGTGGGTCCTGGGGAATCGAGCCTCGAACCGGGGTCCTTAGACTGAGCCCTGGCCACCCACCCATCAGCCAAGACAGCCCAAAACATGGAATGCCCCAGCCTCAGTGCCCACTACTTCCGCTCTAACCCACCCTCTTTCTAGGTGTCCCTTAGGGAGAAAACCAAATCCGCTTCAAGACAGGAACACTTGACTCCCGTGGGTTTGGGGATTCCCGCCCCACACACCCACTTCTTTTGAACTTAAAAGTTTTACTTTTGTGGGCTCTTTGGCGCTTATGTTTTATTTATTTAGTTTATTATTATTATTATTATTATTATTATTATTATATCTTTTTAGACATAGAGAAAATTGGTGTGCAAGGGCCTCAGCCACTGAGATCAAACTACAGAAGTTTGAGCCACCTAGTGGGCATGTGCAACCTTGCACTTGCCTCACGTTTGCGCATCTGGCTTACATGGGATCTGGAGAGCTGAAAGTGGGTCCTTAGGCTTCACAGGCAAGCGCCTTAACCACTAAGCCATCTCCCCAGCCCCTATTTATTTGTTTTTTGATAGGGTCTCATACAGCCCAAGATGGCCACAAACTCACTATGTAGCCCAGACTAAACTTGAACTCCTGATTCTCTTGTCTCCACTTTCCATGCTCTGCCGTGTTGGGGCAGAGGTGCTGATCTACCTTTAGTTGGGTGGCTGGGGAATTAAACTCAGGCCAACAGGCTTTGCAAACACGAGCCTTTAACTGCTGAGCCAGCTTTCCAGCCCCTGGTTTTTTTTTTTTTTTTTTTTTCAAGGTAGAGTCTCACTGTAGCTCAGGCTGACCTGGAATTTACTATGCAGTCTCAGGGTGGCCTTGAACTCACGGCGATCCTCCTACCTCTGCCTCCCAAGTGCTGGGATTAAAGGTATGTGCCACCATGCCTGGCTTCCCTGGCATAATAAATAAATAAGTAAATAAATTTATTTATTAAAGAGAGAGAATGAGAAAGAGTGAATATGGGCACACCAGGACCTCCTGCCACTGCAGAGGAACTCCAGACACATATATCACCTTGTGCATCTGGTTTTACATAAGTACTGGGCAATTGAGCCCCAGGCCATCAGGTTTTGCAAGAAAGTGTCTTTAACCCCTAAGCCATCTCTCTAGCCCATGCCCTGGCCTTTTATTTTTGTTGTAGTTTCTGAGATAGTGTCTCATTATGTAGCCCAGGCTGGCTTTAAACTATGTAGACCAAACTGGTTTATTTATTTATTTATTTATTTATTGGTGGGTTTTCAAGGTAGGGTCTCCCTCTAGCCCCGGCTAACCTGGAATTCACTGGGTAGTCTCAGGGTGACCTCGAACTCACAGACATCCTCCTACCTCTGCCTCCCAAGTGCTGGGACTAAAGACATGCGCCACCACACCCGGAGAAACTGAATTTTTGATCCTCCTGCCTCAGTCACCTCAGTAGCTGGGATAACAGGTCTGGGCCGCCACACCCAACCTGGAAGGTTTTGTTCACGAACATACATACATGACCACACCAATGGGATCTTGCAGTAGGGGAAAGTATGCGCTCAACTTGGCCAGGTAAGTGGGCCAAGGAGCAGGGCTGAGGTCAATGGATAGATAGCAAAGGAATGACTCAGAAGAGACATCATGGTGTGGGGACAGGAGATGCAGCTCCGTTGGTGGAGGGTTTACACAAAGCCCTGGGTTCCATTCCAACACCACGTGAACCGGGCACGGTGGCACACACCTATAATCCCAGAGCTCAGGAGATGGAGGTAGGAGGATCAGAAGTTCAAGATCACCCTCAGCTGCATAGTGAGTTCGAGGCCAACCTGAGACACGTGAGCACTGCCTCACAAAAGGGAAGGAAGGAGAGCCTTTAGTCCCGGCACTTGGGAGGCAGTGGTAAGAGGACCGCTGTGAGTTCGAGGCCACTCTGAGACTACATAGTGAATTCCAAGTCAGCTTGGGCTAGAGTGAGACCCCACCTCAAAACAACAGCAGCAACAAAAGTCAGAGAGGAGAGCTGCGGAGATGGCTCAGTGGATAGAAGGCTTGCTGCGCAAGTATGACGGCCTAAATTCCGAGCGCCAGGACCCACGCAAAAGCCTGGAGCACACATCGGTACTCTCAGTGCTCCTCCAGCGAGATGGGGTGGAAACAGGAGAACCCCCAGAAGTCCAAGAGCCAGCAAGCCTGGTGTGCGCTACACTGGACGAGTGAGCCCATCTCAAACAAGGTAGAAAGTGAGGGTCAATGCTTGATGTTGTCCTCTGCCCTCCACGTGTGTGTGTGTGAACACACACACACACACACAGATGGTTTTGTTTGTTTGTTATGGTCCCCCTCCCCCCACCCAGGCAGGGTCTCACTCTAGCCCAGGCTGACCTGGAATTCACTATGCAGTCTCAGTGTGGAGTTGAACTCACGGCGATCCTCCTACCTCGGCCTCTGGAGAGTGCCGGGACTAAAGGTGTGTGCCGCCACGCCTGCCTTCAGAGATTTTAAAGTATTTTTTTTTTTTGAAGCTTATTTTATTTTATTTCTTTGTTTGAGAGAAAGAGGCAGAGAGGGAGAGAGAATGGGCACACCAGGGCCACCAAACACTGTAAACAAACTCTAGATGCATGTACCCCCTTGTGCATCTGGCTTATGTGGGTCCTGGAGTGTAGAACCAGGATCCTTTGGCTTGGCTGGCAGGCAAGCCCTTAACCGCTAAGCCATCTCTCCAGCCCATAAGATGGAAGCTTTTATTAAGGAAAAGCCGAGCTATCAGGACTTTCTGTCAAGAGCAGAGCACCGTCAATTTAGGATTACCGATAACGGGCTATATAGAGCTCTTCAGTTGGGGGAAGGTGAGGAAGAGAAAAGTTAAAATAAAATGGTTTCTTTAGGGTAGATCTAAGAGAGCCAGGGTGACATCAGAACAGTGATCAAGGGACTTACAAGATGAGGGGGCAGGAAGTCATGACCTGGGGGCATTATTAGGCAAGGAAGGGATAAGGGCTGGGCAGTTCCTTGAAGCATGTGGGTGACCACTTCTTTGAGTCTGTCATTCTGCTGTCTTTGGTGACTCCATTTTGGGAAGCCCATCCTGACCTAACAAAATCCCTGTCTTGTCACTAGAAACTCCGGGTCAAGGTCCAATGACACAACGTGATCTTTGTCACTCTAATACGAAGTACAGCATTCACCTGTAGTATTTTTTTTTTTGATTTGAACCATTCCCCGACAAGATTAATTTTAGCATGGTTGGGAAACAAGTTCAGCCTACTAACTCACTTGCACAGTGTAATTTCTATAAAATGCAATTCCGTGTCAGGAGCCCAAAGCAAACGTATCAGATAGCAGAACTGTAACACTGTGCTCTCTGCCTTAAAGATATTTTTTTTGAAATAATTTTATTCTAAATCCACCTTAATTAAAGTATTTTTTTATAATTAGTTTTTTTTAATTAATTATTTATTTATTTGAGAGCGACAGACACAGAGAGAAAGACAGATAGAGGGAGAGAGAGAGAATGGGCGCGCCAGGGCTTCCAGCCTCTGCAAACGAACTCCAGATGCGTGCGCCCCCTTGTGCATCTGGCTAACGTGGGACCTGGGGAACCGAGCCTCGAACCAGGGTCCTTAGGCTTCACAGGCAAGCGCTTAACCGCTAAGCCATCTCTCCAGCCCTATAAATAGTTTTTTAAAATTTTTTATTTATTTATTTGAGAGCAACAGACACAGAAAGACAGATGGAGAGAGAGAGAATGGGCGTGCCAGGGCTTCCAGCCTCTGCAAACGAACTCCAAATGCGTGCGCCCCCTTGTGCATCTGGCTAACGTGGGACCTGGGGAACCGAGCCTCGAACCGGGGTCCTTAAGCTTCACAGGCAAGCACTTAACCGCTAAGCCATCTTTCCAGCCCTAAAGTATTTTTATTGCTGGTTCGTGGTGGCACCCGCCTTTAATCCCAGCACTTGGGGGGCAGAGAAGTCGAAGGATCGCCATGGGTTTGAGGCCACCTTGTGACTACAGACTGAATTCCAGGTCAGCCTGGTCTAGAGTGAGACCCTCCCTCGAAAAACCAGAATATATATATATTATTTTATTTCAGAAAGAGAGAAAGAATGGGCGTGTCAGGTCACTGCAAACTAACTCATGCGCTGTTTGGTGTTATCTCGTTTTCACATGGGTACTGGGGAACTGAACCTAAAAGGCGAGTGCCTTTTAATCATTGAGCCATCTTGCCAGCCCCTACACACACAGCTTTTTTATTGAAAAAGGAAAGGCGGGAAGGAGGGAGAAAGGGATGGATTACAGTAAGGGGTATTGGAGTTAAGGCAATCTATCTGGGTTCTTGCTGAAGGCTGGCCAGGGTTGTCCAGGGTGTCTGGGCATTACCTTGGGGGTTGGTGGAGCATAAAGTACCCCATTGGATATGGAAGATGGGGGGGGGTCCCCGCTAAGCTGACTTAGCCAGTCCTTGGTAAAATGGGCTTTGATAAAGAAGCACGCAGATGAGCCTAGAAGAAAGCCCAAGTTTGGTCAAGCAGAGAATTCCTCCTCCACATTGCCAGGATACACGCCCAGCCCTGCGGTGTTTAGACAGAGAAGCAGCCAGCCGGCAGCGCAAGGGGCGGGGTATGCAGAGGAGAAACCTGATTCATGGCCTTGGAAAGGAGTCTTCCAGAACATCCAGTCCAATGGTTTCATTGTACAGATGAAGAAAATGAGTCACGGCGCTGGCTTCTAAGCCAAGGTCAAAAACATCCAGGTCCCCGGGCTCCCGAGCTAGGCAGATTCTGTTAGCTAGACTGCCAAAGGGTTAGCTGGGGTTGGAGGATGAGTCCGCCGCCCTGTCACCTGGCTTTCCCTTGGTCCCCCCTTCACGGGCAATGGTGGTGGGTGACCTTCAGACCAGCCTGAAACCAGAGACCCAGGGGATTTGGGCAGAAATGGACTCCCAGAGATGCAAGGTCTAGATGTTTCCAGAAAGACCCAGTGCTGCCCTCCCCCCCCCCACCCCCCATGGACTGCATGGATAACTGTCCTCAAATTTTCAGTTCCCAGCCGACCCAGTAGCTGGGGCAATCCATCAGCTGTCAGGCCCCTCCCTGAAGACTCCAGTGTTTTCGCTGAGGCTGGGCCAGCAAAGGAGGGGCTAGCTAGGCTGCAGCTGGCAAAGGCTTCCCACGGGTGTGGCTAGCGTGTGGCCAAAACCTCAGGCACAGTTGAAAGGGAAGAGGCTGCAGCAAAAAAAATAAATAAATAAAAAATCACAGACACTGGGGTTAGGGAGGAATTCCCAGGGGGCAGTGAGGAAGTGAAGCTATGACGGTTCCCTCTTGCTTCTGGGAAATCTTTTAGGGACAGAGTTCATTTTTCTTTTCCTTCCTTCTTTCTTTTTTTTTTTTTTGTTTTTTTGTTTTTTGTTTTTTGTTTTTGTTTGTTTTGACTTTTCGAGGTAGGGTCTCACTGTAGCCCAGGCTGACCTGGAATTCACTATGTAGTCTCAGGGTGGCCTCAAACTCTCAGCCATCCTCCTACCTCTGCCTCCCCAGTGCTGGGATTAAAGGCGTGTGCTATGCACCTGGCTCACTAGCTTGCTGTCTATCTTTTCTTCCTTCCTTCCTCCCTCCTTCCCTCCCTTCTTCCCTCCTTCCCTCTTTTTATTTTTTTGGATTGTGTTAAGACAAAGTCTCACACTCTAGCCCTGAGTGCCTTTTAATCATTGAGCCATCTCGCCAGCTCCTACACACACAGCTTTTTTTTTTTTGAAAAAGGAAAGGCAGGAAGGAGGGAGAAAGAGATGGATTACAGTAAGGGGTATTGGAGTTAAGGCAATCTATCTGGGTTCTTGCTGAAGGCTGGCCAGGGTTGTCCAGGGTGTCTGGGCATTACTTTGGCTGGGCTAGAACTTGCTATGAAGACCAGGCTGGCTTCAAACTTGCAATGAGTCTTCTGCCTCTGCCTAATGAGTACAAGGGTTACAGATGTGTACCACCAGGCCCACCTCTCTCTCTCTCTCTCTCTCTCTCTCTCTCCTTCCCTTCCTACCTTCTCCCCTTCTCTCTCTTCCTTTCTTTCCATTCTTTGCTGTCTGTCTGTCTGTCTGTCTGTCTGTCTATCTATCTATCTATCTATCTATCTATCTATCTATCTATCATCTATCTACTTGTGCCACACAAGTACCGTGCCACTGACCCACACCCCTGCCTGAGTTGTCCTTTTTTAAACAGAAATATTTATTACCGGGTGTGGTGGCGCACTCCTTTAATCCCAGCACTCGGAAGGCAGAGGTAGGAGGATCGCTGTAAATTCGAGGCCTGAGACTACTTAGTGAATTCCAGGTCAGCCTGGGCTAGAGTGAAACCCTACCTTGAAAAGCTAAAACAGCAGCAGCAACAAAAAGAAACTATTGGGCTGGAGAAATGGCTTAGGGGTTAAGCGTTTGCCTGTGAAGCCTAAGGACCCTGGTTCAAGGCTCAATTCCCGAGGACCCATGTTAGCCAGATGCACAAGGGGGCGCACATATCTGGAGTTCATTTGCGGTGGCTGGAGGCCCTGGCGCACCCATTCTCTCTCTCTATGCCTCTTTCTCTCTGTCTCTCAAATAAAATAAATAGAAATAAACCAAAAAAAATTTTTAATTAAAAAAGAAAACTATTTTCTTTGTGTGTGTGTGTGTGTGTGTGTGTGTGTGTAGGGACACGCATGCCACAGTGTTTGTGCGGAGGTCAGAGGACAACATAGATGCAGCTTCTGAACTCTACTTTCTTTGAGACAGGTTCTCTTGCTGTAAGGAACTGCCAGACTTCAAATGAACATCTCACTGGCTGACCCTCCAGCTTTGGATTCTTTTTTTTTTTTTTTTCAATTTTAATTTTATTTGAGAGAGAGGGAGAGGGAGAGAGAGAGAGAGACAAAGGGAGAGAAGATAAAGAATTGGTGCACCAGGGCCTCAGCCACTGTAATTGTAGATGCTTGTGCCACCTAGTGGGCATGTGCAACATTGCGCTTGCCTCACCTTTGTGCGTCTGACTTACGTGGATCTGGAGAGTCGAACATGGGTCTTTAGGCTTCGCAGGCAAGCGCCTCAACCACTAAGCCGTCTCTCCAGCCCTCGAGCTTTGGATTCTTTTGGCTCCAACACCCATTGACATAGGCATGTTGGGATCACAGATGTGTGTGCTACTTTGCATCCAATTTTGTGTGGGTGCTGGAGAATTGAACCCAGGCCAGCAGGCTTTGCAAGCAAGTGCCTTTAACTACTGACCAATCTCCCTAGTCCCATGAGTTGTCCTTTCTGTCCCATAAAAATGACCTCTGGAAGCTCAGAACCCTGGTGTTGGAGCCAGCCACAGATAGTCAGAAGAACAGTGGGTCAAACAGGCATGTCCTGGGTGGACAGGACAGTCTCTTGTCATAAAAACACTTGGTTAAGGGATGGAGAGATGGCTCAGCGGTAAAGGCGCTTGTCTGCAAAATCTAAGGACTCAGGTTCGATTCCCCAGTACCCACATAAGCCAGATGCAAGGTGGCACATGTGTCTGGAGTTTGTTTGCAGTGGCTAGAGCCCCCAGTGCACCCACTCTTTCTCTATGTGTTTGTCTGTCTCTCTCTCAGATGAGTAAATAAATAAAATATTCAAAAAAATATTTGGCCTGCCATGGTGGCACACACCTTTAATCCCAGCACTCAGAAGGCAGAGGTAGGAGGATTGCCGTGAGTTCGAGGCCACCCTGAGACTACATAGTGAATTCCAAATCAGCCTGAGCTGCAGTGAAACTTTACCTTGGGGGAAAAAATAAAATTATCTATTATAGGGCTGGAGAGATGGTTAAGAGGTTAAAGGTGCTTGCTCATAACATCTGACAGCCTGGGTTCAATTCCCCAGTATCAGGATGGAGAGATGGTTTGGAGATTAAGGCGCTTGGCTGCGAAAGCAAAGGACCCAAAGGTGGCACCTGCATTTGGAGTTCATTTACAGCTACTACAGTCCCTGTTTCACTCATTCTCCCCCTCCTCTCCTTCTGTCCCAGGTGTGGTGGCACATGCTTTGAATCCCAGCGCTCGGGAAGCAGAGGTAGGAGGATGGCCATGAGTTCCAGGCCAACCTGGTGCTACAGAGTGAGTTCCAGGTTAGCCTGGGCCACTGTGAGACCCTACCTTGAAGAAAACCAAAATCATACAAACAGGGCTGGAGAGATGGCTTAGCGGTTAAGGCGCTTGCCTGTGAAGCCTAAGGACCCCGTATTTGGCTCTCCAGATCCCACATAAGCTAGACACACAAAGGTGAGGCAAGCACAAGGTCGCACATGCCCACTAGGTGGTGAAAGCATCTGGAGTTCAATTGCAGTGCCTGAGGCCCTGGCACACCAAGTCTCTCTCTCTCTCTTTCTCTTTCTGTCTCTAAATAATAATAATTAAAAAAAAAAAAAACATAAAAGGCAGGCATGGTGGTGCACGCCTTTCATCCCAGCACTCGGGAGGCAAAGGTGGGAGAATCTCCTTGAGTTGTTCAAGGCCAGCCTGAGACTACATAGTGAATTCCAGGTCAGCCTGGGCTAGAGTGAGACCCAACCTCAAGAAACCAAAAAACCAAAACAAACAAACAAAAAAGAAACATAAGACTGAAAGCTTATGCTCTTATGCCTCATCTCCCCCTCCCCGTTCCACTGAGGGCCCTTAGTGAGGTTATCAATAATCGCTGTGGCTCTGGCAAGGGAGAGGGCACAATGCCTCAAGATATTCCTACCCACCTCGTGGCTCTTATAATTTTCCCACTCCCTCTTCAATAATGTTCCCTGAGTCTTGGCAGGCATGTTAAGAAGTTCAATTTTAGTGTTGAGCTCTCTGCCACCTCTGGATTTCTGCTTTGAGGAGTTTTGAGTGATCGCAGTGTCTGTCACCATCTCCCTGGAGCTGACTGTCAGGCTAGCAGTGAGAGCAGAGCTCACGTTGCCACTTGCTCTGCAATGTCTCCTGGGTCCCAGATGATGTGGTAGAGGTGGCTCATCTTGTGGTAGACAGTCAGCCGTCTTCTCTGTCATATTGACGGATCTTAGGTCTCTCCACTATTCTCTGCCATCCTCATTTTTGGGGGGAAGGGGGCATTGTGTAGTATCTTGCCTTTGGCTCCCATCTTAATTGGAAGTCCCAACCCCATTTTTATTATTATTATTTGGGGGGGGGGTTGAGGTAGGGTCTCACTGTAGCCCAGGCTGACCTGGAATTCACTATGGAATCTCAGGGTGGCCTTGAACTCACGGCAATCCTCCTACCTCTGCCTCCCGAGCACTGGGATTAAAGGCGTGCGCCACCATACACGACCGGCCCCATTTTTTATTATTCTATTTTTTTAAAGTAGTATTTATTTGGGTTGGAGAGATGGTTTGCCTGTGAAGCCTAAGGACTCAGGTTTGATTCCCCAATGCCCATGTAAGCCAGATGCACAAGGAGACCCTGGTGAACTTATTCTCTGTCTCTTTCTCTATCTGCCTCTTTCCTCTCTAATAAATAAATAAATTAATTGATTAAAATGTTATTTACTTGTAAGGAGAGAGGGAGAGAATGAGCATGCAAGGACCTAGTGCTACTGTAAACAAACTCCAGATACAGGATTAACTTTGTGCACTTGGCTTTACATGGGTACCAGGGAATTGAACCCAAGCTGTCAGGCCTTGTAAGCAAGCACCTTAACTGCTATGCCATTTCTCCAGCCCCCTCGTTCCCCGCTTTTTATTTTTCCTTCTTTTTTGAGGTAGGATCTCCATCTAGCCCCAGGCTGACATGGAATTCTTTATGTAGTCTAAGACTGGCCTCGAACTCACAGCGATCTCCCTACCTCAGCCACCTGAGTTCTGGGGTTAAATGTGTGTGCCACCACCCAAGGCTTCCACTTTTTATTTCTGAGAATTGATCTCTAATAAGTTACCCAGGTAGGCTTTCAACTTTAGACCCAACAACCTGAGCTTCCTGAGTAGCTGGAATGAAAGGTTTGCAATCCTAGCACTTTGTGTAAAGACTGGGGCAGGGCTGGAGGGATGGCTTAGCGCTGAAGGCACTTGCCTATGAAGCCTAAGAACCCAATTCTCCAGGTCCCACATAAGCCAGATGCACAAGGGGGCACATGCATCTGGAGTTTGTTTGCAGTGGCTGGATGCCCCGGCACACCCATTTTTTCTCTCTCTTTCTCTTTCTCTCCTTCTATCCTTTTCTCTCTCTCTCTGTCTCTAATTTAAAAAAAAAAAATTAAGGGCTGGAGAGATGGTTTAGTAATTAAGACGTTTGCTTGTGAAGCCAAAGGACCTCAGTTCAATTCCCCAGGACCCACGTAAGCCAGATGCACAAGGTAGCACATGCATTTAGGGTTCATTTACAGTAGCTGGAAACCCTGGCACGTCATTCTCATTCTCTCTCTCTCTTTCTCTGCCTCTTTCCCTCTCTCAAATAAATAAAATATTTTTAAAAGTTGAAATTTTTTTTTAAATATTAGTGCAGCTGGGCGTGGTGAATTCCAGGTCAGCCTGGGCTAGAGTGAGACCCTAGCTTGAAAAACCAAAAAAAAAAAGATTGGTGCAAGTTCGAGGACAGTCTGGTCTATATAGTGAGTTCTATGTTAGCCAGGACCACATAGTGAGACCCTGTCACAAGAAGACAGAAAACACGAGTCCAGCGAGCATGCCTGAATACTGGACACACCTTACTGCCTTTGGGACTCCACACATCCCTGTTAACATGGGCAGGGAGATGTGAAGATAGGAAAATGTGAATAGCAGTGCCCAGATTCAAGCCCAGCCCAGCCTGACACCAAAACCCAGTTTCTCCCCCTCCATGTTGTTCACAGCCACCAGGTCCCACCCCGGTGATGGGCACGTTGGTCACAAACTAATTCATTGAAGATGAATCTGAAACCAGGCATGGTGGCACACACCTGTAATCCCAGAACTAGGGAGGCTAAGGATGAATGTTTGCTGTGAGCGCATGCACGTGTGTGCTCCTGTATACACACACAAACACACACACACACACACACACACTCCAAATATGTGGGGCTGGAGATATGGGTTAAATGTACTTGATTCAAAGCCTGCTGGCCAGGGTTAATTTCTTGGTCATCCACGTAAAGCCGGACAGGCATTTGTTTGCAGTGGCAAGGGACTCTGGTGCATGCACGTGCGCATGCACACACAAACAAACGAATATTTTTTTTTTTTTTTTTTTGAGGCAGGGTCTCCTTCTAGCCCAGACTGACCTGGAATTCACTATGTAGTCTCAGGGTGGCCTTGAACTCTAGTCAATTCTCCTACTTCTGCCTCCTGAATGCTGGGATTAAAGGCATGTGCCACTGTGCCTGGCTCACAAATGATTTTACTAAAATTTTATCTACTTGCAAGGCTGGAGAGATGGTTTAGTGGTTAAGCGCTTGCCTGTGAAGCCTAAGGACCCTGGTTCGAGGCTCAATTCCCCAGGACCCACATTAGCTAGATGCACAAGGGGGCCCACGCATTTGGAATTTGTTTGCAGCAGCTGGAGGCCCTGGTGCACCCATTCTCTCTACATATATATATCTGCCTTTCTCTCTCGTTCCCTCCTTTCTCCCCTCCCTCCCTCCTCCCCCTTCTCTCTATCGCTCTCAAATAAATAAAAATAAACAAAAAATTATCTATTTGCAAGGAGAGAGAATGGGTGCACCAGTGCCTCTAGCCACTGCAAACCAACTCCAGCTGCGTGTGTCACTTTGTGCATCTGGCTTTATGAGGGTACTGGAGAATCAAACTTGGATCCTTAGTCTTTGCAGGCAAACATCTTAACTGCTAAGCCATCTCTCCAGCCCAAAACGGATAATTTTTTTCAAAGATGATGAATTCAGATTAAGTGAGCAGAGTGGCTGCTGTGCCCTGGGTTGCACAACTTCCCCTGCCCCGGACAGCAAACAACCTCCTCGCCCTGGTTTCAGGCAAGATGAAGGGAGCTTGCGTCTACAAAGACTGGCAGCCCTCACCCAAGCGTGGCTGGGCCTGGCAGGGCCACACTTGAAAGCACCCATGACCACACCTGACAGCTCTGTCTAGGGTGGGGTAACTTGGACTCCCGTCCAGACCAAGGTGGGCAGGCAGAGTCAAGCAAGCATGCTCTGACCTCACCACAAATTTATAGCGCTAGGGGTGGGTAGGGCACGGAACAAAGGCCCAAGCTTCCTAAAGAGAGATATTGGGAAGGATAGGGTGGCCAAGAATGATAAAAAATCATGACATGGCTGAGCAAGGAAGGTGGAAAGGGAGCACAGCTCCTGAGTGCTTCCCACTCATGGCCCCTAAGAGCTTCGGGATCTCACAGGTCTCGCCAGCGTGACTCAGACGCATGACCCAGTTCTAGACTAACAAGTCGGTAGGAAAGACAGGTCTCTCATAAAAGGATACTGAAGCCAGGCTTGGGGGAACAGGTCTATAATCCCAGCTACTTAGGAGCGGAGGCAGGATGATCACAAGTTCAAGGCTGGTTTAGGCCACTTCGACCCTGTATCAAAAGAGAGTAAAGAGCTGGGTGTGGTGTTGCACGCCTTTAATATCAGCATTCAGGAGGCAAAAGTAGGAGGATCACCATGAGTTCGAGGGCATTCTGAAACTACATAGTGAATTCCAAGTCAGCCTGGATTAGAGTGAGACCGACCCTACCTTGAAAAACCAAAAAAAAAAAAAAAAAAAAATTTAAAAATTTAAAAAAAGAAAGAAAAGTAAAAAGAGGGCTGGGGGTGTAGCAGAAACTTCTGCCTATAACCCCTCAATGAGGGGTTGGGTATGTGGCTCACTGGTAGAGCACTTGACTAGAACCCCCCAGTGAGGGGTTAAAGACCTGGCTCAGTGGTATAGTGCTTGCCAAGAATGCAGGACAGTTCATCTCCAGCAACAGGAGAGACAGAGAGAGAGAACAAATAACCGAGGCTCACAGAGGGCTCAGAACTTTCTGCTCCCCAGTTCAGCTCACCAAGATGTATAGTCTGAAATCTTGCTACCAGTTCTTCAGATTCCCCTGGAGAACATTAGTGACCTTGCTACTATAGAACTCATAAGAATAGAGCCTCCGGTCCTGACATTTTACCATGACAGTGGTCAGTCAATATCTGTGGTTCTTGCCTGGATGTATTGATGTATTGACACCGGTCTATAATCCTAGTACTTGGGAAGCTTGAGGCAGGAGGATCAACAAAAGTTCTAGGTCAGCATGGTCTACATAGAAAATTCTAGGCCAGTCAAGGCTACCCCAGGAGACTTTGCCTCAAAAACAGACCAAAAAAAGGGGGGGGGGTGCTGGAGAGATGGCTTAGTGGTTAAGGCTTGTCTGCAAAGCCAAAGGACCTTGTTTGATTCCCCAATACCCATGTAAGCCAGGTGCACAAGGTGGCACATGCATCTGGAGTTCATTTGTAGTGGCTGGATACCCTGATGCACCCATTCTCTCTCTTATTCCCTCCCTCCCTCCCTCTCCCTCTCCCTCTCCCTCTTTCCCTCTCTCAAATAAATAAATAAAAATAAAATATTTTTTTTCAAAAAAAAAAGGAGGCTGGAGAGATGCGGTCAAGGCGCTTGCCTGTGAAGCCTAAGGACCTAGGTTCAATTCCCCAGTACCCACGTAAGCCAGATGCAGGGTGGTGCATATGTCTGGAGTTCGTTTGCAGTGGCTGGAGGCCCTGGTGTGTCCCATTCTCTATCTGCCCCTCTCCCTCTGTCTCTCTCTCCCCCTCTTTCTCTCTCAAATAAATAAATAATATTAAAAAAAAAAAAGACAAACACTGGGCATGGTGGTGCACGCCTTTAATCCCAGCACTCAGGAGGCAGAGGTAGGTGGATCACCATGAGTTCGAGGCCACCCTGAGACTCCATAGCGAATTCCAGGTCAGCCTGAGCTAGAGTGAGACCAAAGAGATCACAGGATCTAAGCGATGGGCGAAGGCAGTCTGGGGCAGGGGGTTACAAATGCAGGAAAGAACCAGGTCAGTGTGGGTTAGGGCCGGGGGGACCCGGGAGTGCCTGCCTCTAAGCTGGCAGATGGACGTCTGACCTTCCCTACAGGTAGTCAGATGGAGGAGGACAAATCAAGGGGTTGGTGACAGGCTAAGACATGTTTCTATTACTCAGACCTCTGTGGGCCCCTGTGTTCTGCCAAGACTCAAGCACAATGGGGTATGAGTGGGACATGGTGACCCACTGGAGGGTGACATTAAACTCCTGATCCTCCTACTTTTACCTCACCAGTACTGAGTTCACAGGCTTGCACTGACTCCCTTGGGGGAGGGGGGGGTTTCTGATTTAGGCCAGTCCCGTCCCACCTTTTGTTATTTGGGGCAGGGGAAGAGATGACTAAACCATTCCAACTGCCCAGGTCGATCACAATGACCTGCAATTATGACGCACCAAGCCCTGGGCTATCATCTTCTCGTCTATGAAGTCACTAAGTTCTCATGCCAGCCTGGTGATGTCAGCACTATCACCGTCCTCTTCACCCCCTCCATCTTGTACATGCAGAACGTGAGGAGGAGGCCGGGCGGGGCGGTGCACGCCTTTAATCCCAGCACTCGGGAGGCAGAGGTAGGAGGACTGCGGTGAGTTTAAGGCCAGCCTGAGACTACATAGTGAATTTCAGGTCAGCCTGGGCTACAGTGAGACCCTATCTCGAAAAGCCAAAAGGGCTGCAGAGATGGCTTAGCGGTTAAGCGCTTGCCTGTGAAGCCTAAGGACCCCGGTTTGAGGCTCGGTTCCCCAGGTCCCACGTTAGCCAGATGCACAAGGGAGCGCACGCGTCTGGAGTTCGTTTGCAGAGGCTGGAAGCCCTGGCGCGCCCATTCTCTCTCTCTCCCTCTTTCTTTCTCTCTGTGTCTGTCGCTGTCAAATAAATAAATAATTTTAAAATATATATTTTAAAAAAAGAGAAAGCTGGAGAAATGGCTTAGTGGTTAATGTGCTTGCCTGCAAAGCCAAATGACCTAGGTTTGATTCCCCAAGACCCATGTAAGCCAAATGCACAAGGTGGCAAATGCATCTGAAGTTTGTCCACAGTGACCAGAGGCCCTGGCACACCCATTCTCTATCTGCCTTTCTCTCTCTCTCTCTCTCTCTCTCTCTGAAATAAATGCACCTGATCTTAGCCAAAAGGCCAGAAAGCAATTCAAATAAATAAAAATATTTTTTAAAAAAGAGAAAGAAATGAAGAGAGAATCTAACGTTTACAAAATCACCAGCTCAATTGCATTAATGGAACAGTCTGGTGGTCCCAGGCCACCTCCCCCCACCCCGCCCCAACACACACACTCCCAAAGGCCACATCAAGCAGTTATGTCACATTCCTGTTAGGCATGGCCACATATGCCTGTAATCCCAGCACCTGGGAGGCGCACCTAGAAGGATCAGGAGTCCAAGGTAACACAGTGAGTTCGAGGTCAACTTGGAATACACGAGACCCTGTCCAGTCCCCTCCCCCCCCCCAAAAAAAATTAAAGACAACACGCATAATCAGAGCTTCCCTCCTGGGGTTCGAACTTGACTTTGACACTTCTTAACTGCGAGACAACCCACGCTCTCCTGGTTTTGTTTTCCAGAAAAAAGATGGAACGGGGTCGGGGTCACCAGCTGTCAGCGCCCCGCAGCCTGCAGCGGATTTAGCGCCCGGGGGAGGGGTGGGGTGCCGTGACAACTGCCCTACAGTGGGCGACGTTCCAAAGGCCCGGTGCTCCAGTCATTTGTTTTCTTTCACCAGCGAAGTTTCCAGATGGGGGCAGAGCCTTCCACGCCCCGCCCGCAGCTCGGGATAGACCCGGGACGCGCGAGTGTAAGTGGAGTGCGCGGGGGCGGGGCAGGCCCTGGACGGTCATGGCCATTAATAGAGACCTGAGCACCGCCTGCTAAAAATACCCGGCTGGGAGACCCATAAAAGCGCCAACGCGGAGCCCCGGCCCGGCACTTCCACCTTCCAGTCCGACTCGCCAGAACCGAACATGACCGAGCGCCGCGTGCCTTTCTCGCTCCTGCGCAGCCCCAGCTGGGACCCTTTCCGGGACTGGTACCCTGCCCACAGCCGCCTCTTCGATCAGGCCTTCGGATTGCCCCGGCTGCCCGAGGAATGGTCGCAGTGGTTTGGAGCCAGCGGCTGGCCCGGCTACGTGCGCCCGCTGCCGCCGGCCGCCGAGGCCCCCGGCGCCGTGACCGTGGCCGCGGCCGCGCCCCCCTACGGTAGCCGCGCGCTCAGCCGGCAGCTCAGCAGCGGCGTCTCGGAGATCCGGCACACCGCCGACCGCTGGCGGGTGTCCCTGGACGTCAATCACTTCGCCCCCGAGGAGCTCACGGTCAAGACCAAGGACGGCGTGGTGGAGATCACCGGTGAGACCACCCCTCCCCCCCGAAACCCACCCCCACACACCCCAACTTGCCCCTGCAGGGAACGGAGCTGGCACGCTTTGAGGGCGCTGTGGGTGGGTGTGTGGAGGTGGAGGACGGATGCGGCTTGCTTTTTAAGCGTCCTGGGGGACTCTTAAAAAACCCTCCAAAAGTGGCCCCAGATCTCATACTCACAAGTGACCACAGCAGGCTGTTTTATGTCACATTCCTGTTGGGCATAGTCCATGGGGGGGGGGGGGGGAGGAGTGGGGGTTAGAACCGGGCGTGGTGGCGCACGCCTTTTCATTCCAGCACCCGGGAGGCAGAGGTTTGGAGGGTCGCAGTGAGCTCGAGGCCAGCCTGAGACTACATAGTGAATTCCAGGTCAGCCTGGGCTAGAGGGAGACCCTACCTTGGAAAAAAAAAAAAAAGAGGGAGGAGAAACAGCTGAGAATGTAGGTCAGTGGTAGAGTCTTTCTAGCACTCCAAAAGCCCTAGGTTCTATCCCTAGCACAGGAGAGAGACAGAGACAGACAGACAGACAGACAGACAGACAGCTCATTCCCCAGACCCCAGCAGCCTCATCCCCAACTAACTACTCTCCAGCCCAGGCCGCGGAGGGGGCGTGTGCGCCTGCGCTGGTGCCCAGCTTCCTCCACCAGGGCCGAGCCCCTGGCGCTGCTCCCTTTCGCGTCCCGAATCCCTGCATGGAACTTTCCGGAAAAGTTTTTTTTTTTTTTTTTTTTTTTCGAGGTAGGGTCTCACTCTAGCTCAGGCTGACCTGGAATTCACTATGGAGTCTCAGGGTGGCCTCGAACCCACGGCGATCCTCCTAAACCTTTGCCGCCCAAGTGCTGGGATTAAAGGCGTGCGCCACCACGCCCGGCTTCCGGAAAAGTTTTTGAGGGTCGCGTCAGTCAGGCAGCCCGCCAAACTCCTTTAGTCCGTTCAGTGTGCGGTTAGGGATCCAATGACACCCCCCCCCCCGCGCCCTCTGAGCAGGTGGTGGTGGGGCCCCCTGGCCAGCGAGGCATGTTAGGATGCCTCTGACCTCTATCCGCACACAGACACCCACCCATCCATCCTTCACATCCCAGCAGGCGCAACCCCCAAATAAGCAAGTCCCCAAGGCTCCACCCTTTCGGGTCCCCTGTCGGGTCCTCTGAACTCGATCAAGCCCCTTCCCCCGCCGCCGTGCGTGCAGCTCTATGTGCGCCTGCGCGGGTGCCCAAGCGGCACACACTCTTGATCCCAGCACTCAGGAGGCCGAGATAGGAGGGATCATTGTGAGTTCGAGGCCACCCTGAGACTGCAGAGTGAATTCCAGGGCTAGAGTGAGACCCTACCTCGAAAACAAAACAAACACCCCCCCCCAAAATAATAAATAAATAAATAAATAAAATAAATCATTGTGCATTTGGAGATTGTGAGCCCTGAACAGGTGATGGGGCCCCTGACCAGCAGGGCATGTCGGGGTGTTCTCTGTAGATAACCTTCTGACCTCCCCCTCCTGTCCCTACTCCCCAGGCAAGCACGAAGAGAGGCAGGATGAGCATGGCTACATCTCCCGGTGCTTCACGCGGAAATACACGTGAGTCCGGGTGTCATGTATGGGGGCGGGGGGCTGGTTAGGGAGAGGGGTCCGGAGGGGAGGCTCGAGCGCGTGGGGAAAAGAGAGGCGTGTTAACTCATGTCCTGCTTCCCTGCGCCTCTAGGCTGCCTCCCGGTGTAGACCCGACCCTGGTGTCCTCTTCCCTGTCCCCCGAGGGCACACTTACTGTGGAGGCTCCACTGCCCAAGCCAGCCACACAGTCAGCGGAAATCACCATTCCAGTCACCTTCGAAGCCCGTGCCCAGATTGGGGGCCCCGAAACCGGGAAGTCAGAACAAACTGAAGCCAAGTAGATGCCAGCCACCCTGCTGCCACACCCAGTAGGGGTTCACACATGACCGTGCCCTGCTGCCAATCTGTATGCTTTTCTTTTTATATACATATGTACACACATAACCTTCTGTTTTTCTCAAATAAATTTGGAAGCAACCTCTTGCCACTGCCTCAGACTTTGGAGTTTGTGGAAGCTTAGGGGTGAGGGCTCTAAAAGGTGTGTGTGTGGGGGGGCGGTGCTGGTGCGTTCAGAAGACACAACGCCTTCCGACACCCTCACATCCACCCATGGTGGTAACTTCGTGATTAAGACTTAAAAGCGCGCGGGGGAGGGAGGGGGGGCTGATGGTTCAGTGCTTGCCTGCAATACCTAATGACCTGGGTTCGATTTCCCAGTACACACGTAAAGTCAGATGTACAAAGTGGTGCATGCATCTGGAGTTCATTTGCAGTGGTTAGAGGCCTTGGTGTGATTGCTCGCACTCACATACTCTCTAAAAACCTTAAGGGCTTGGGAGATGGCTTAGTGGTTAAGGCACTCGCCTGCAAAGCCTGAGGTCCCAGGTTTGATCCTCCAGTACCCATATAAGCCATATACACAGGGTGTGTTTGGAGTTCCTTTGCAGTGGCTAGAGACCCTGGCCCATACCATTCTTTCTCACTAGCTGCCTCTTTCTCTCTCATAAATAAATAAGTGAGCAAATAAATAAAATATTTAAAAAGAGAGAGAAGCCTGACGTGGTGATGCATGCCTGTAATTGCAGCACTGCAAAGGCAGAGGTAGGAGGATCGCCATGAGTTCGAGGCCACCCTGAGACTACATAATGAATTCCAGGTCAGCCTGAGTACAGTGAGACCCTACCTCAAAAAAAAAAAAATTAAAAGGGACTTGGGTTGATGGCTCAGTGGATAAAGTACTTGCCTTGCAAGTACGAGAACCTGAGTGGGACCCCCTACCTTGAAAAACAAAATAATAATAATAATGATGATGATGACCTTCAAGGGTCAGGTGTAGGGTAGGAGAATCGTGGAGAAATTCACAGGTGGTGAGGCAGTCCCAGGCAGATTTCTAAGGAGTCCTCCCATGCAGGTGTCTGCAGGATGGGACCTGAGCTGCCAGTCTTGGGAACCCTGCAAAGAATGATGGGTGTGGTGAGGCTTGGGTCAAGATTGACAGTGATCCTGGCATAGGCTCAGGAGAGCTTGTCTTGACTAGCCTGGGCCAGAGCAATGACACCTACCTCAGCCTTCCCTTGTCTGTATCCCCACCTTCCCCCAGCAGGTCCCACAGGGGTGTGAGGGAACCTGGAGGGCTTCGGAGCCCAGTCTGGAGTTCTCTTAAGAGTTCTAGGGACCCAGATGGACACGGTAGTATGAACACAAAGTACAGCTTAATCCCAGGACTCTGGAGTCAGAGGAGGATGGCTGGTTCAAGGTCTGCCCTGGGCTACATAATGAGACCCTGTCTGGAAACAAAGGCAGGGATGGGATGTAGCTCAGTTGGCAGAAGGCTTGCCTTGCATACACAAAGTCCTGGGTTCCATGTCCAGTACCCCATAAAATTGGTCATGGGGGTGCCTGTCTGCAATCATTAAAGGACCAGAAGTTCAAAGTCATCATCCTCCTCCACTACAAATCCAATTCAAGACTAGACTAGGCTACCATGAATCCCTGTGTCAGGGACGAAAACAAACAGGGACTGGAGAGATGGCTTGGTGGTTAAGGCACTTGCCTGTGAAGGCTAAGGATCCAGCTTCAATTCCCCAGCTACTAGGTAAAGCCAGATACACAAGGTGGCACATGCCTATTCTCTCCCTCATTCTAATAAATAGAAACAAAATATTAAAAAATATTTCATTATTTATTTATTTGAGAAAGAGAATTGGCATGCCAGGGCCTCCAGCCACTGCGATTGAACTCCAGACATGTGTGCCACCTTGTGCATCTGGCTGATATGGGATCTGGGCAATTGAACCTTGGTCCTTAGGCTTCACAGGCAAGCGCCTTAAGTGCTAAGCCATCTCTCCAGTCCCAAAATAATGAAAAAATTAAAAAAAAAAAAATCCACACACACACACAGCCTGAGCTGAACTTGTTGGAACAGCCTTTACTCCTAGCACTTGGGAGACAGAGGTAGGAGGATCACTGTGAGTTTAAGGCCACTCTGAGGCTACATAGTGAATTACAGGTTAGCCTGGTCTAAAGTGAGACCCTACCTCAAAGAAAGAAAGAGAGAGGGGGCTGGAGGGATGGCTTAGTGGTTAAGGTGTTTGCTTGCAAAGCCAAAGGACGCATGTTTGAATCCCCAGGACCCACATTAGCCAGATGCACAAGGGGCCACACGCAACTGGAGCTGGTCTGCAGTGGCTGGAGGCCCTGGAACACTCATTCTCTCTCTCTCTTCCTCTTTCTCTGTCAAATAAATAAATAAATAAAATAAAATTTTTTAAAAAAGAGAGAGAGAGGGAACGAAAGAAAGAAAAAAGAAAGAAAAGGAAGGGAGAGAAAGGGAAAGAAAAACTGAGGGGACCCACAGGCATTTCACCTGGAAGGTCTCGGAGCAAGACACACCCGCATTCCTTTCCTACAGGGACCCTTTTCCGTACCCCACCAGTTTAGCTTCTCCATCTACACCTCCTCTTCCCTGGTGTGGCCCCCGTCACACTCCCCACATCTGAAGCAGGCAACCAGCCAGGGCAGGGCCTGGAGGGCGGCCAACGGGAAATAAACACCAGCAGAAGAAATGATACCGGTCCAGCTGGCGGTACGGGTCTGAGCCCATCAGCCCGGGCACTGCCCGGCCTCCCCACCCTTCCACCCACTGGCCAAGTCTGTTCAGACCCATCCCGAGCTCCAGACCCCACCACGCCTCGTCCTGGACAGACATCTTCTCTCTCTCTCTTTCTCGGAGGACTTCTGGACATCACCTCTGTGACGGGTCCAGGAGAATCAGGCTGGCTTTGCTGGCAGGATTGCAGGGATGGTTTGCAGGGGTACGCCTCCATCACAGTGGGCAGGGGCAAGGAGGCCCCGAGGCACCCATAATGTAAGTGGCATCGTCCTGCCAATCCTGCAGAGAGGTAACAATTACTCCTGCTTAACAACGGGGTATGGTGTGTAAGAAATGGCCAGACTTGCTGGAGGAAGAAGGCGGGCTAGAGGCCAGGAAAGCCCGCTGGACCCAGGCTCAAAGGCAGGGAGGGGGCACGCCCAGCTGCGGCTTGGAGCACAGGTTCGCGTGTATGTGTGTGTGATGTGGGTTGCCCAGGCACACGTGTGTGCAAAGGCCCGAGGAAAACATCAGGTATCCTCCTCCATTGCTTTTTTTTTTTTTTTTTTTTTTTAAGGTAGGGTTTCACTCTAGCCTAGGCTGACCTGGAATTCTCTCAGGGTGGCCTCGAACTCACAGCGATCCTCCCACCTCTGTCTCCTGAGTGCTGGGATTAAAGGCGTGTGCCTGGCTCTCATGGCTCTTTGGTTGGGACCAAGTCTCTCTCTCTTTTAATTTTTTAAATATTTTATTTTTATTTTTTTATTTGAGAGAGAGAGACGAAGAGGCAGAGAGAGGGAGAGAGAGGAAGAGAGAAAGAGAGAGAGAGAGAGAGAGAATGGCATCAGGGTATCCAGCTACTGCAAATGAACTCCAGACACATGTGCCTTATGTGGGTCCTGAGGAATTGAACATGGGTCCTTTGACTTTGCAGGCAAGTGCCTTAACTACTAAGCCATCTCTCCAGCCCTCTTTTAATTAATTTAATTTTTTTTGTTTGTTTTAGAAAGTACCATCTGGCTTTAGCCCAGACTGACCTGGAATTCACTATTTGGTCTCAAGATGTCCTCAAACTCACAGCAATCCTCCTACCTCATCCTTCCAAGTGCTGAGATTAAAGGTGTGTACCACCATGCCCAATAAATTTTTTTTGTTTTTTTTTTTTTTTTTCAAGATAGGGTTTCTTAGCTAGGAGTGGTAGTGCATGACTTTAATCCCTGAATTTAGGAGGCAGAGGTAGAAGGATTGATGAGAGTTCAAGGCCACACTTAGAATTCAGAGTGAATTCCAGGTCAGCCAGAGCTAGATGAGACCCTACCTCAAAAAAACAAAAATAAATAAAATAAAATAAAATAAAGTTTTAAAAAAGGTGTGCACCACCACACCCAGCTTCTAATTATTTTTAAAAATATTCATAGGGGCCTAGAGAGATGGTTTAGCAGTTAAGCACTTGCCTGTGAAGCCTAAGGACCATGGTTCAAGGCTCGATTCCCCAGGACCCACATAAGCCAGATCACAAGGTGGCACATGCATCAGGAGTTCATTTGCAGTAGCTGGAGGTCCTGGAGCACCCATTTTCTCTCTATCTATCTGCCTCTTTCTCTCTTTGTCTGTTGCTCTCAAATATACATACATACATACATACAGATAGATAGATAGATACATACATACATACATACATACATACATACATACATACATATTTTTTTTTAAACACTGATCACTTGGGAACTTCCAGCTGTGGATGTTTTTCCCTTGGCTCTGCTGAGGCCCTGTCCCAGGCCCAGCCAGGAGTGAACCCAGCCCTTACTCTCCACATGGGCTTCTTGATCCCTTCCAGTTCCCCACATAGCAGAAGCTCCTTGGACTTTCTTCTTTTCTTTCCATGCTGTCTTCTAGCAGGCCCTCAACATGGAATCTCTAGCTAGCCAGATGGTGCCTTTCCTTAGCTCTGTTCTTCCCTCAACAAATAGAATAATTTAATAATTAGACTTTTTTTTTTTTTTTTGGTTTTTAGAGGTAGGGTCTCACTAGCCCAGGCTGACCTGGAATTCACTATTTTGTCTCAGGGTGGCCTCAAACTCACAGCGATCCTCCTACCTCTGCCTCCCGAGTGCTGGGATTAAAGGTGTGCGCCACCACATCCATCTTAAAAAGTAATTTTAGTGATTTCTTTGCACACAGAGAGAAAGAGAGGATATGGGTGCACTAGGGCCTCCAGTCTTCTTTTTCGTTTAATTATTTGACTAAAATTATAAATGAACCTAGGGTTTGGGCGTTTGAGGACTTTCCTGGACCCTAACCCCCTGCCCCCCATTACAAGCTCTGGCAGAGGGGGTCCCTGCTACTGGCTGCCCTTTCGTGTTTGCCGCTTTGGGTTTTGATGGGCCGTTCGGTTGTTCCTCTCTGCCTGGATGCAGGGAAGCAGCATCTTCCACCACTGAGGGAACTTCCCCCTGATCTGTAAACTTGAAATCAACCCCTTCCTCCCATAAATGGTGTCTGGTTTCCATGTTCATCCCAGCCACTTTGAACTGTCCACAACAGAAGTTTGATTTTGGTGTTTTGGAACTTGTGTGTTGGAGGACGAATATGTACGGACTTGTAACTGCAGACGCCTTGCAGTGTGGTAAGCCAAACTTTATGGGCTATTTTGGTGATTTGAAAAATGCTAAACGAAGAGGGAATTGTATTTGGAGGCTTAGATTATGAAATTTCAAGAGGGAAGGAAAGATGCCGAGTGTGGTGGTGCACACCTTTAATGCCAGCACTCAGGAGGCAGAGGTAGGAGGATCACGGTGAGTTTGAGGCCACCCTGAGACTCCATAGTGAACTACAGGTCAGCCTGGGCCAGAGTGAGACCCTACCTTGAAAAAAAAAAAAAAAAGAAAAGAAAAGAAAAGGTTAGGGAAGACCACAGAGAACTTTGTTGGAACTGGGCTACTGGCATAAAGGCTGTCTGCACCCTGTTGCCCATGCCCGGAGGTTTTCAAAGTTGAACTTGAAAGTAATGGACTGATGTGCTTAGAGGAAGATACAGAACCAAAAGTGTTCAGATATAAAATTCGAAAAATTCAAGGACGTTTGAAGGTACAGGCATAGAGACAAGTTTTAGGTTACTGAAGCTGCCACTGTTAAACAGATCACCACTATTACCTGCTACAAACTGAAGCAATGGAGGGAGGGTGCCTGAGGTATTCCACCCAGGAAGGACAGACTGAATGGTAGGAATGCCAAAGGAGATGACATGAAGAAAGGAAAACATCTGATCTTGAAGGTTAAGGTTTATTTCCCCTTGAATTAAAAATGGCTGTGTCTGTAGCCAGGCGTGGTGGTGCACGCCTTTAATCCCAGAACTCGAGAAGCAGAGGTAGGAGGATTGCCATGAGTTCGAGGCCACCCTGAGACTACATAGTGAATTCCAGGTTAGCCTGGGCTAGTGAGACCCCACCTCGAAAAACAAAAAACAAAAACAAAACAAAAATGGCTGTGTCTGCTGGACTTGAACTGCAGATCTTTGATGTTGTGCTGATGGTTGTTGACTTTCATTGGTCCAGTCTCTCCTTGTTATGCCTTATAACAATGGAAAGATTTACTCTCTGCCATTATATGTTGAATATGTAACCTGTTTAGATTTTACAGAATTCACAGTTAAGAGACTGTCTTAAATCTCCGATGAAACTTTGAGACAATCTTAAAGTTGGAAAAACCTATGGAGACTTTTGCAGTCGGACTGAATACATTTTTTTTTCTGAATACAATTTTTTTAAAATTTTATTAACATTTTCCATGATTACAAAATATATCCCATGGTAATTCCCTCCCTCCCCACCCCCACACTTTCCCATTTGAAATTCCATTCTCCATCATATTACCTCCCCATTACAATCATTGTACTTGCATATATACAATATCAACCTATTAAGTACCCTCCTCCCTTCCTTTCTCTTTCCTTTATGTCTCCTTTTTACCTTACTGGCCTCTGCTACCAAGTATTTTCACTGAATATAATTTTTATGTGAGACGTGGTCATGAGTCTATTGGGGGGCCAGAGGCAGATGTGGTTGTTTGAATGTATGCTCCCCAGAGACTCAGGTGTTTTGTTAAAGTTTGTAACTTGGGTATCCAGCTGCCTAGCTGGAGAAGGTGCCACTGGGGGTGGATGCTGGGGTCCAGCCCTAAGGTGTGTTTGGGGGAAGACATCTAAGAGAGCACTCAAAGCTCTGGCAGAGTCCCTGCGGCTTACTGCTTTTTTTTTTTTTGGTGGGGGGGGGGGATCTGAGTGTGTGTGTGTGTGTGTGTGTGTGTGTGTGTATGTTGGTGCTGTTGTTTAGTTTGATGCAGTTTTTCTTTCTGCTTGGATTTATGGATTTATGAAAGGGAGCCAGCTTCTTCTGCCATCAGTGGAACTTCTCTTGAGTCTGTAAGCTTGAAATAAATCCCTTCCCTCCAAAAAATGTGTGTGTGTGTTTGTGTGTGTGTATACATATACATATATTTATGATATTTGATTTATTTCTTTGCAAGCAGGGAGAGATAGAAGAGAGACAAGGAGGATCAGGGCCTTCAGCTGCTGCAAATAAACTCCAGATACATATGTCACTTTGTGCACTTGGCTTTACATGGGCACTGGGGAATCAAACTCTGGTCATCAGTCTCTGTAAGCAAGTACCTTAACTGCTAAGCCATCTCTCCAGAAACCTTCTTTTTTGAGGTAGGGTTTGTCTCTACCCCAGGCTGACCTGCAATTTACTATGTAGTCTCAGGGTAGCCTCAAACTCATGGCAATCCTCCTATCTCTGCCTCCCAAGTGCTGGGAGTAAAGGCATATGCCACCATGCCTGGCTTCTGTTTCATATATATATATATAATTCATATATATATATATGAATTATATATATATATACACATATATATACATATATATATATGTATGTAATATGTAATATGTAATTTTACTTGACAGGGGGAGAGAAATTGGTGAGAATGGGCATGCCAGAGCCTCTAGCCACTGCAAATGAATTCCAGACACATGTGCCACTTTATACTTCTGGCTTATGTGGGTCCTGGGGAATTGAACCTGGGTCCTTTGGCTTTGCAGGTAAGTGCCTTAACCACCAAGCCATTTCTCCAGCCCTTGTTTTCTGTTTGTTTGTTTTGTTTTGTTTTTCAAAGTAGGGTCTCATTCTAGCTCAGGCTGACCTGGAATTTACCATGTAGTCTCATGGTGGCCTTGAACTCACAGCGATCCTCCTACCCCTGCTTCCCGAGATCTGGGATTAAAGGTGTGCACCACCACACCTGGCCAGCCCTGGTTTTGTTTTTTGAAATTGGTTTTCATATAGCCCAGGCTGGTCTTAAACTCCTGATCCTCCTGCCTCCACTTCCTGAATGTAGGGATTACTGTTGCTGTGCTTGCTACTATGAAGGTGGTGGAAGTAGGTCCTTGGTGACGCACCTCTTTGAAGGTTGTGGCTTAGCTCTAGTTCTTTCTGCTCACTGGGTCAGCATGTCTACAACAGCCACCACTCACGCCACACCTTCTCCCACTGTGATAGCCTGTAACTCTCAGAAACCGCGAGCCAAAATAAGCCTTTTCAGTGTAGTGTTAGTGGTAGAGTGAACACAAAGTAGATGTTTTCTTCCACAAGTTGTTTCTGTTGTGTATTTTGTTCACAGTAATGCAAAAGTAAGTAATACAGTCAGCATCCTTAGGCAATGTTGTGTATGCTGGTCCCTGGAGAAGGGTGGCAGACCCAGCTCCCTTGGAAACCCATCCCTCACTGGCTCTGGTTTCCCCAGAGATCTATAGGTTCCCCAAGCCACCTCAACTCCAGGGTGATCCCCTCCCCAGCACCCCCCCCCCCGTTTCCCTCTTCACCAATGCAGAAATAAGACATGGGGGTGCACAACTATCATCCCAGCACTTGGAAATCAGGAGTTCATCATCTTTGGCTACAAAACAAGTTCAAGGCTAGCTTGCACTACATGAAACCCTGTCTCAAAAAGAGGGTAGGGGGCTGGAGAGATGGCTTAGCGGTTAAGCGCTTGCCTGTGAAGCCTAAGGACCCCAGTTCGAGGCTCGGTTCCCCAGGTCCCACGTTAGCCAGATGCACAAGGGGCGCACGCGTCTGGAGTTCGTTTGCAGAGGCTGGAAGCCCTGGCGCGCCCATTCTCTCTCTCTCCCTCTACCTGTCTTTCTCTCTATGTCTGTCGCTCTCAAATACATAAATAAATAAAGTGAACAAAAAAAAAAAAGAGGGGAGGGGGCTGGAGAGATTGCTCAGTGGTTAAAGCACTTGTTTGTAAAGCCTAACAACCGGGTTCCATTCTACAGTACCCATGTTCAGCCAGATCCCTCAAAGTGCTACATGAATCTGGGGTTCATCTGCAGTGGCTGGAGGCCCTAGTGCACCCATATTCTCTCTTTCTCTCTGAGTGCAAATAAATCAACAAAAAATATTTTTTTAAGATGGATGTGGTGCACACATCTTTAATTCCCAACACTCAGGAGACAGAGGTAGGAGGATCACTGTGAGTTCAAGACCACCCTGAGACTACATAGTGATGGTGAATTTCATGTCAGCCTTGGCTAGAGTGAAACCCTATCTTGAAAAACAAACAAGACAAACAAACAAAAAAACACCCACAGCTCTTGCCTGTGCAGCCTAAGGACCCACATGCGCCATATGCACAAGGGGGCACACGCGTCTGGAGTTTGTAGCAGCTGAAGGCCCTGGCACATGCATTCTCTCTCTCTTTCTCTCTAATAAAATAAATAAAAATAAACTTTCTAAATAAGAAACGCCAAAAACAGGGCTGGAATGATGGCTTAGCAGTTAAGCACTTGCCTGCAAAACCTAACGGCCCTGGTTCAAGGCTTGATTTTCCAGGACCCACGTTAGCCAGATGCACAAGGGGGCAAAGAGGTCTGGAGTTCATTTGCAGTATCTGGAGGCCCTGACTTGCCCATTCTCTCTTTTTCTGCCTCTTTCTCTCTGTGTCTGTCTGTTGCTCTCAAGTAAATAAATAAAAATAAACAAAAATTATATAAAAGAAACACCACAAACAATATGTATGCATGTATGTATGTAAGTAAAAAGGCATGGCAGAGGGAGAAAACCTGAAGGTGTCTGTCACTCAGTGGTAGATTGCTAATTTACTTCCATCCCCGAAACCACCTACATGTACAAAAAGCAGTCATGAGGAATTCAGAGTCCTTCATTGCAGGACCCGCTGCACTGGCCAGTGAAACTCTCTGACAGGGAAATGAGAAGACAGTGGGTGAAGCTAGATCTCCCACCCAGGATCGGCCCCATTGTTGACCTTGCTCCAGGTCCACCCAGGGGAAACTCAGGGCAGGGTAGGAATCCATCAGGCTGATCACATTTCAGTTTTGTGGCCTCACATGGAAACCCCAGCATGCACACAGTGGGACCAGGAAGTTTGGGTTAGTTCTAGAGGTCAGACTTAGGTTTGTCCAGCAGTCACCCTACTGGCCAGCTGAGGAACACACATGGAAGGGGGTGAGGAAGTCACAGGGCAGAGGGGACAGTGAGGGAGGAAGGCCAGCCTTAGCAGTGTAGTGTTGATCTCCAAAGTCCCTGGGAAGCTGCCCTGAAAACACAGGAGGATTCCTTGTGTGTTTATACATACATACATACATATATATATATATATATATATATATATATATATATATATATATATATAATTTTTATTTATTTGAGAGAAAGAGAGAGAGAGTGGCAGGTACATAGAAAGAGAGAATGGGTGTGCCAGGGCTTTCAGCCACTGCAAATAAACTCCAGATGCATACGCCCCCTTGTGCATCTGGTTTACATGGGTCCTGGGGAATCGAACCTGGGTCCTTTGGCTTTGCAGGCAAATGCCTTAACCGCTAAGCCATCCTTCCAGCCTTCCTTGTGTGTTCTTGAGTGTTGGGGTCAGCCTGGGCTACACAGGGAGTTGTAAGCCATCATGAGCTTTTTATTTCTAAATATTTTATTTTATTTATTCATTTTTTTTTGTTTGTTTACATTTTTGTTTTTTTGAGATAGGGTTTCATTCTAATCCAAGCTGACCTGAAATTCACTATGCAGTCTCAGGGTAGCCTCGAACACACGGTGATCCTTCTACCACTGCCTCTCGAGTGCTGGGATGAAAAGAGTACGCCACCATACCCGGCCATATTTATTTGTTAGCAGAGTGAGAGTGACGGGAGAAAGAAAAGAAACAGACAAACAGAATGGGCACACCAGGGCCTCTAGTCAACTGCAAACCAGTTCCAGACACACATGTCACTTTGTGCATCTATCTGGCTGTACATGGGGACGAAGGGATTGAGCCAGGATTTTTGGCTTTGCCAACAGGCGCTTTAACCTCTGAGCCATCCCTACAGGCTCATATTTACTTGTTTTGCTTGTTTTGAGATAGGGCCTTACTCTAGCCTAAGGTGACTGGCCTCAAACTCAGAGCACCCCTGAGTGCTGGGATTAAAGGCGTGAGCCACCACACCCAGCTCCTTTGAATTCACTTTGTCTTGCTATGTAGCCCAGGTTGGCCTCAAAATTGTGCTCTTCCTGCCTCGGCCTCCCTGGTGCTGGCATTATGGCGGGTATCACCTCATCCAGATCTAACTACCCTTTTACAGTGGGCTTGAAGACTGCTTAACTCCATGGTGGCCTTGAACCCTGGGGGTGTCCACACAAGTCAGTCCTTCAGCAGAGGTCCTGGAGTGCCACGGCAAAGGACTTTGGCGTGGAGAAAGCAGGGGTTGGGGTGGGGTTGGGGGAGTTATTGATCCCCAGCAAGCAGGTGGAAAAGCCCTCAGGGGTGTTTAAGACACTGAGCCCAGGCAGGAAGCTTGGGTCCCACCAGTACCAAGTGATGCTTTGAGACTGCCCTTGCAAGATCCCCAGGACAGGAAGTGACTGGCCCCCTGGTGCTCTCAAGAAACCCCACAATGTCCATCTTTGCAAATCAATGCCCAGGTTCCAGGCTGTGCCAAATAAGAGTACAAATAAGGGCAAGAGGTCCCATCCCCACCAGGCCTTTGGCCAACCAAGGTCTTCTCTGCTCCCAGCCTCTTTCTCCAGGAGTTCCCAAGGCTGCTGGAATTTTCCATGGGATGATCTCACTCACCTGGCTGCTTGCCCAGCTCAGCTACTCCAGGATCTGGCAGCAAAGAACTAGACCCTGTTCTTTGGCCTGCCCTGGTGCTCCTTTGGGGCAGGAATAGTTAGTTGTTCAGGGTGTCTGATACTATGGGGCACCTGCTAGCTGCCACTCACTCGTCAGCTGACTAAGTTCTCCTAGCTACCTTAGGCTACTGAAAAGCAGTAGAGGCTCATGCATGTATTTGCTCAAACTGCTGATTTCAAATCTCCACTCAATCTTTTTGTTGTTTTTATTTTTTTTATAAATTAATTAATTAATTAGTTTTTTTGAGGGAGAGAGAGAGAATGGGCATGCCAGGGCCTCTAGCCACTGCAAACGAACTCCAGATGCATGCGTCACCTTGTGCATCTGGCTTATGTGGGTCCTGGGGAATTTGGCTTTACAAGCAAGTATCTTTAACTGCTAAGCCATTTCTCCAGCCCTGTGGCTTTTATTTTGTTTTGCTACAAGATCTCGCGTATCTCAGGTTGGCCTTGAATGCTTGAACTTGTTATATAAGTACTGCGCTTAGCTAAGAATGACTTTGAACTCCTGATCCTCCTGCTTCTACCTTCCAAGTGCTGAAATTAACAGGCAAGCACCAGCACACCTGGTTTATGCAGCACTGAGGATGGAAGCCAGGGCTCTGAATATGCTAAGCAAGCACTCTACCAACTAAGCCACACCAACAACCCCTCCTGCTTCCCCCCCTCTCTTATTTTTTATTTTCAAGGTATTTCCTTGACCTGGAACTCACACTGTAGCTCCAAGGCTGACTTCAAACTCTACCTCTGCCTCCCCGAGTGCTGTGATCAAAGTGTGTGTCACCACGCCTGGCCCTTTCTTTGTTTCTTCTTCACAGGTTCTCACTGTGTAGTCCAGGCAGGCCTTGAATTCATGATCCTCTTTTCTCAACCTCCCCACTGCTGGGGTTACAGGTGTATATCCCCACACTTACCTTCTCTGTCATTTTTGCCATGCTGGGGAATTGAACCCACTGCCTTCAGCATACTAGTGTGGGCCCAACAACCGAGCCTCATCCATACCCTCTAAGCTTTAGTCTCTTCATTTACAAAAATGAAATGGATTACAGGAATACATGTGATGTCTTCAGGATATTACCTGGGGTAAACAGCAAGAACCCAGTAAACACCAGACATTCATTCATCCATTTATTTATTGCTGTGGTACTGAGGATTGAACCTAGGGTCTTGCACATGATAGTCAAGTTTTATTTATTTGCAATCAGAGAGAAAGAAAGAGAGAGAAACAGAGAAAAGGGCGCACCGGGGCCTTCAGCCATTGAAAATGAGCTTCAGAAGCATGTGCCACTTTGTGTATCTGGTCTTATGTCAGTACTGAGGAATTGAGCTTGAGTCGTTGGGCTTTGCAGGTAAGCACCTTAACCACTAAGCTATCGCTCCAGCATCCACTTATTTACATGAGTACTGGGGAATCGAACCTGGATCCTTGGGCTTTGCAGGCAAACACCTTAACCTCTAGAGGAGCCATCTTTCTAACACCTCTAGTCATTTTTTCTAAGCTATATAGGGCTATGGTTGTGCCACATACCTAGGATACAATGGAATGTGAATTCAAATCTTGAGTTTTCACCCCCATGATAGTGCACACCTTTAACACCAGCACTGGGGAAGCATAGGTAGAAGGATCGCTATGAGTCTGTGGCAGGCCTGGGCCGACAGAGTGAATTCCAGGGCAGTCTGGGCTACAGTGAGACCCTACCTTGTAAAACCCAAAACAACAAGAAAAACAATTTTGAAAGTTATTTATATTTGTTTATTTATTTGACAGAGAAAGAGGGAGAGGATGGGTGCGCCAGGGCCTCCAGCCAGACGATCTGGCTGACGTGGGTCTTGGGGAATGGAACCTGGGTCCTTTGGCTTTGCAGGCAAACGCTTAACTGCTACGCCATCCTTCCAAACCCCCTCCCCATTTTTTTAAAATATTTTTTGTTTATTTTTATTTTATTTATTTGAGAGCGACAGACAGAGAGAAAGAGACAGAGAGAGAGAGGGAATGGGTGCCCCAGGACTTCCAGCCACTGCAAACGAACTCCAGATGCGTGCGCCCCCTTGTGCATCTGGCGAACAAGGGTCCTGGGGAATCGAGCCTCGAACCGGGGTCCTTAGGCTTCACAGGCAAGCGCTTAACCGCTAAGCCATCTCTCCAGACCCCCAATTCTGTTTTAAAATTTTTCTTCCCACGCAGATGATGAGCCATGGCTGAACGACAGAACAAAACGGATCGTTTACTGATAAACTTAGGAAATTGGGGTGGGGACACCGGGGTGTCACTTCCAACGTCGTTACAAGGCTGACTTCACTGACTGCCGGAAGCGTGAGGACATCTGAACGCCTGGGACATGTGCACAGCTGCGTCTGCACGGGTTGACTGATGCCTTTGGTTGCGAGAGAGGCGTGGGCAGGCCGATGCCCTCAGGGCACCAGCTGTGCCGCCCACGCCCGCCTGGGCGCGCTGACGTGGGTCCAGAGACGCGAGATGAGGGAACCTTCCAGAACCAAGCCGCCAAGTACCTTTGGAACTCTCCCAACAGTGGCGTGGATTTTGGGGGTGGTGCCAGGACGCGGAGCCCAGATGGGAGCCCTGCGCCGCCACCGCGAGGCGTGCGGATGAAGAGCAGCGAGTCTTTACGGAGCTCCGGCCAGCGCGTCGCCGTTCCTATGACAACCCCCGGGGCATGCGCAGAACTCTCCCGGAAGCTGGTCACCTCCTTCCGGGGACAACGCCCATGGAGGTCACTGCGCCCTATTAATAGAAACCTACAGCGGTTTATTCTGGCAGGGAAGGCAAGGGTGGAGACCCAGGGGAGGGAAGAGGATAAAGAAGCCGGGTGGTGGTCGGGGAAAACAAAGCCCGCAGATAGCTAGACGGCTGAGGGGGTAAACACACGGAGCGCGCGGCAGCCTCAGAGAAGACCGATTCCGAAGCAGTGCTCAAGAGCCCTAGCAACAGGCCGGCCATTGGCGGCCTGCGAAGGATGCTGGCTTATGATTGGTTCTCGTCGCCGCCCACGCCACAGGGCGAGCGCGTCGCCTGGCGGGCCAGCCGGGCTCACATCCGGGTACCTGAGAATGCTAAAGCAGCAGCCCGGATACCCGCTTCCCCAGTGGGCACTCGGAGGCTTGTTCAGGGGTGCAGGCGTTTGGGGAAGGAAGGTTCCCGGAGACAAAACGCGGAAGGAGCTCTCGGATGATGGGCTCAGGGCGCTGCTGTTGCTCCGGGGCCGGAGGAACGGCGGGAAGGGCAGCTGCAGAGCCGCTGACAGCCACCAGGGGTCAGCAGAGGACGGCAGCCAGGAGGGCGAAGAGGTTGTGAGATAGACACCCAGGGACAACGCCCAGACCTGGGCCCCAGGAGGACGCTGAATCCCAGGCCCCAAAACCCAAGGCCCTGAAATCCAGTGTGGTTGCATTCTGTAACCAGATAGGAAAAAGGGCTCAGGCTCGTTGTCCATGTTGGACTCTTGGTCTTTAAAAAAAAAAAAAAAAGTTTAGGGCTGGAGGGATGGCCTAGCAGTTAAGACGTTTGCCTGCAAAGCCAAAGGACACTGGTTCGATTCCACAGGACCCACGTTAGCCAGATGCAGAAGGTGCTGCATGTGTCTGGAGTTCGTTTGCAGTGGCTGGAGGCCCTGGCACGCCCGTTCTCTCTGTCAAATAAATAATTTTTAAAACTTTTATTTATTTATGAGCAGAGATAGAGAATGGACACGTCAGGACCTCTAACTACCGTAATCAAACTCCAGATGCATGAGCCACCATGTACATCTGGCTTACGTGGGTACAGGGGAATCGAACGTGCTCCTTAGGCTTCATAGGCAAGTGCCTTAATCTCTGAGCCATCTCTCCAGCCCCCACTTCTTTTGAGGCTTCTTTTATTTAGTTTATTTTTTTCCTTGAGGTAGGTTCTCATTCTAGCCCACGATAACCTGAAATTCACTATGTAATCTCAGGCTGGCCTGGAACTCACTGCAATCCTACCTTTACCTCCCAAGTGCTGGGATTGAAGGCGTGTACCACCACGTCCGGCTTGCACTTTTTTTTTTTAAGATTTATTTTTATTTATTTATTTAGCGAGAGGGAGAGAGAATGAGCATGCCAGGGCCTCTAGCCACTGCAAAGAACTCCAAACTCATGCTCCACATAAGCCAGATGCACAAGGGGGTACATGCATCTGGAGTTAGTTAGCAGTGGCTAGAGGCCCTGGTGCACCCATTGTGTATTTCCTCTCTGTGTCCTTGCAAATAAATAAATAAGACAAACCAAAAATAAATACGTAAAACATTTTATTTATTGATTTGAGAGAGAGAGAATGGGCATGCCAGGGTCTCCAGGCACTGCAAACGAATTCCAGATGCATGTGCCCCTTTGTGCATCTGGCTTATGTGGATCCTGAGGAATTGAGAGACCAGGTCCTTTGGCTTTGCAGGCAAGCACTTTAACTGCTAAGCCATCTCTCTAGCCCAAATTAAATATTTTTTAAAGATATTTTTATTTACTTATTTATTTATTTGAGAGTGACAGACACAGAGAGAAAGACAGGTAGAGGGAGAGAGAATGGGCACGCCAGGTCTTCCAGCCTCTGCAAACGAACTCCAGACGCGTGCACCCCTTGTGCATCTGGCTAACGTGGGACCTGGGGAACCGAGCCTCGAACTGGGGTCCTTAGGCTTCACAGGCAAGCGCTTAACCGCTAAGCCATCTCTCCAGCCCCAAATTAAATATTTTTAAAGATATTTTAAAATACTTTTATTTATTTATTTGAGAGAGAGACTGGGTGCACTCAGGCTTCCAGCCACTGCAAACGAACTCCAGATGCATGCGCCACCTTGTGCATCTGGCTTACAGGGGTCCCTGGGGAATCGAGACCCTTTGAACCGAGATCCTTTGGTTTTGCAGGCAAATGCCTTAACTGCTAGGCCATCTCTCCAGCCCAAATAAAAATATTTTTTAAAAAGGAATAGAGCAAGGTGTGGAGGCACATGCCTTAAACATTTTTTATTTTTCGAGGTAGGGTCACTCTAGCTCAGGCTGACCTGGAATTCACTATTATAGTCTCAGGGTAGCCTTGAACTCATGTCAACCCTCCTACCTCTGCCTCCCGAGTGCTGGGATTAAAGGTGTGCGCCACCTCACCCGGCTAAAAATTATCTTTTTTAGAATTAAAAAAAAAAAAAAAACCATGAGGGCAGGAAAGATGGATTAGCAGTTAAGGTGCTTGCCTGCGAGGCCTAGGGACCCACATTCGATTTCTCTCCAATCCCACGTAAGACAGATGTACAAAGGTGACACAAGTACCTGGTCATATTTGCACACTAAGTGTTACAAGTGTCTAGAGCTCGGTTTCAGTGGCTGAGGTCCTGACATGCCAATTCTCTCTTGTGTTTTCTTAAAAAAAAAAATATAGGGCTGGACAGATGGCTTAGCCATTAAGGCGTTTCCTTGCAAAGCCAAAGGATCCCAGTTCAACTCTCCAGGATCCACGTTAGCCAAGTGCACAAGGGGCGTGTGCATCTGGAGTTTGCTTGCAGTGGCTGGAGTGCCCATTCTCTCTCTCTTTCTAATAAATAAATAAATAATATATTTGCATATATATATATATATATATTTTTTTTTTTTTGAGGTAGGGTCTCACTCTAGCCCTATGGAGTCTCAGGGTAGCCTTGAACTCATGGCAGTCCTCCTACTTCTGCTTCCCAAATTCTAGAATTAAAGGCATGTGGCACCACACCCAGCTAAAATATATTTTAAGAATAATGAAATGGGTAAAAATGTGCCAGGCATGGTGGCGCATGCTTTTAATTCCAGCACTGAGGAGGCAGAGGTAAGAGGATCACAGTGAGTTTGAGGCCATCCTGAGACTGCATAGTGAACTTCAGGTCAGGCTGGGCTAGAGTGAGAGCCTACCTCAAAAAACAAAAACAACAAATAAAAAAAGCAAGCCAAGTATGGTGGTTCAAACCTTTAAATCTCGGCCCACTGGAGGCTGAGGTAGGAGGATCGACCTGAATTTGAGGTCAGTTTGGGTTTCAGAGGGAGTTTCAGCTCAGCCTGAGCTAGAGTAAGACCTAACCTCAAACAAACAAAACAAGGTAAAGCAATGGATGGCACTTTGTAGTGATAAGCCCAAGAATCTTTTTTGTTTTTTTCGAGGTAGGGTCTCGAACTAGCCCAGGGTGACCTGGAATTCACTATGTAGTACCAGGGTGGCCTTGAACTCAAGGTGATCCTCCTACCTCTGCTTCCCAAGTGCTAAGATTAAAAGCATGCGCCACCACGCCCGGCTTAAGCCTAAGAATAAAATATGAGCTTTTCAACCTGTATAAAGATCAGCCAGTATAAAGAGAACCAGGGACTGGAGAGATAACTCTGATTAAACCAAAACCTGTGGCCCACATTTGGTTCCCCAGTATCCACATAAAGGCAGATGGGTAAAGTGACAAGTGTATCTAGAGTACATGTGCAAGAACAGGTGGCTCTGGAATGCCCATAGTCTCTTAAATAAAAATTAATCATTCCATAGTGAATTCCAGGTCAGCTTGAGATAACATCAGACCCTACCTCAAAACACCATAAAAAAAAAATAAAGTTTGGGCTGGAGAGATGGCTTAGCGGTTAAGCGCTTGCCTGTGAAGCCTAAGGACCCTGGTTCGAGGCTCGGTTCCCCAGGTCCCACGTTAGCCAGATGCACAAGGGGGCGCACGCGTCTGGAGTTCGTTTGCAGAGGCTGGAAGCCCTGGCGCGCCCATTCTCTCTCTCTCCCTCTCTCTGTCCTTCTCTCTGTGTCTGTCGCTCTCAAATAAATAAATAAAAATTTAAAAAAATAAAAATAAAAAAAAATAAAGTTTAATAAAAGAACTGATCTTGTGCACAAGGGGGCACACGTGTCTGGAGTACGTTTGCAGTGGCTGGAAGCACTGGCACGCCCATTCTCTCCCTCCCACTCTCCCTCTTTCTCTGTCAAATAAATTAAATTTTAAAAAAGAACTGATCTTGGCTAAGGCATGGTTCAGCAGTAGAACACCTGCCTAGAATCCCTCAGAGAGGATCTAGGGGTGTGGCTCAGTGGTAGAGCTCCTGCCTAGAATCCCTCAGAGAGGGGCTGGGGGCGTGGCTCAGTGATAGAGCTCCTGCCTAGAATCCCCCAGTGAGGGGCTGGGGGCGTGGCTCAGAGGTAGAGCTCCTGCCTAGAATCCCTCAGAGAGGGGCTGGGGGCGTGGCTCACTGGTAGAGCCCCTGTCTAGAATCCCCCAGTGAGGGGCTGGGGGCGTGGCTCAGTGGTAGAGCTCCTGCCTAGAATCCCCAGTGAGGGGCTGGGGCGTGGCTCAGTGGTAGAGCTCCTGCCTAGAATCCCCAGTGAGGGGCTGGGGCGTGGCTCAGTGGTAGAGCCCCTGCCTAGAATCCCCCAGTGAGGGGCTGGGGACGTGGCTCAGTGGTAGAGCCCCTGTCTAGAATCCCCCAGTGAGGGTCTGGGGTGTGGCTCAGTGGTAGAGCTCCTGCCTAGAATATCCCCAGTGAGGGGCTGGGGTGTGGCTCAGTGGTAGAGCTCCAGCCTAGAATCCCCAGTGAGGGGCTGGGGTGTGGCCCAGTGGTAGAGCTCCTGCCTAGAATCCCCCAGTGAGGGGCTGGGGGCGTGGCTCAGTGGTAGAGCCCCTGTCTAGAATCCCCCAGTGAGGGTCTGGGGTGTGGCTCAGTGGTAGAGCTCCAGCCTAGAATCCCCAGTGAGGGGCTGGGGTGTGGCCCAGTGGTAGAGCTCCTGCCTAGAATCCCCCAGTGAGGGGCTAGGGGCGTGGCTCACTGGTAGAGCCCCTGTCTAGAATCCCCCAGTGAGGGGCTGGGGGCGTGGCTCAGTGGTAGAGCTCCTGCCTAGAATCCCCCAGTGAGGGGCTGGGGGCTTGGCTCAGTGGTAGAGCTCCTGCCTAGAATCCCCAGTGAGGGGCTGGGGTCATGGCTCAGTGGTAGAGCTCCTGCCTAGAATCCCCCAGTGAGGGGCTGAGGTCGTGGCTCAGTGGTAGAGCTCCTGCCTAGAATCCCCCAGTGAGGGGCTGGGGGTGTGGCTCAGGGGTAGAACTCCTGCCTAGAATCCCCCAGTGAGGGGCTGGGGGTGTGGCTCAGGGGTAGAGCACTTCCTTCATGTGAGGACCGAGTAAAGAGGGGGCTTTTGGTAAGTCATCCCTCATGATGCGAAGTCATCTCTCAGACATACTTGCCTGTTCCCGAGGTCGCATGTGCTATCGTTAGCTTCCTGCTTCTTCAGGAATGGGGGCACAACAGCTGCACACCATTAGCTCTCACCAAGCCCAGCAAGCAGGTGTATTAAGTGTGCTGGGTCAAAGCCATGCCTCTTGATGGCTAGTACTTTTTCCATCGGGCCAAGGCAGGAGGGGACTAAGAGAAAGCCGCCACCCTAGCATGGAAAACTTCAGACGGAAAGCATGGAGGGCTCCCACTGGGGGTGGGGGGTGTAATCCTCATATTTCCAGTTTCCATCTACATTTTTTTTTTTTCGAGGTAGGGTTTCACTCTAGCTCTGGCCGACCTGGAATTCCCTGTGTAATTTCAGGGTGGCCTTGAACTCATGACAGTTCTCTCCTACCTCTGTCTCCTACGTGCTGGGATCAAATGCATGTGCCTCCATGCCTGGCTCTATCCATCTTAATTATTTTTTTCCATCTTAATTTTCAAAAAATGTTTATTTACTGCAAACACCAGATGCATGCACCACACTGTGCATCCGGCTTTACATGGGTAATCAAGCCTAGTTTATTAGGCTTTTCAGGCAAGCATCTTAACAGCTAAGCTCTCCAGCCCCACCTCCCCCTTTTTTTTTGTTGGTGAAATCTCTGGCAATTCCCAGGTCTCTGCTACCACCCCCTCCCCACAGGACGGGGGTTACAGGCACCTCATCCACACCTAGACTTTGTTTTTGTTCATTTTTACTTATTTCTTTGAGAGCGACACAGAGAGGCAGAGAGAGAGAGAGAGAGAATGCCGGGGCCTCCAGCCTCTGCAAACGAACTCCAGACACGTGCGCCCCCTTGTGCATCTGGCTAACGTGGGACCTGGGGAGTCGAGCTTCAAACTGGGATCATTAGGTTTCACAGGCAAGTGCTTAACAGCTAAGCCATCTCTCCAGCCCCACACCTAGACTTTTATGTGGGTTCTCAAGACTCAAACAGTGGTCCCAGTTCACTTCAGGTCCTCATGCTTGCTCAGAAAGCACACTTAAACCACTGAGCCATCTCTCCAGCCCACAGTGGGATTTTGTTGAGGAATGGTATTGCTCCGGCTGACTTAGGACTCAGGGTGGTCCTCCTATCTCAATCTCCAGAGTTCTGGAATTAAGTGCATGACCCACCATAGCGTATTCTGTGTGTGTATTTGCCCACACGGTGGCCCATGAGCTTGTTTGTGGTATCCTGCTCCATTGCACTTCTCTCTTATCATGTTTTTTTCAATTGTATTTATTTTGAGAGGCCGACAGAGAACAAGAGAATGGGCATGCCAGGGCCACCAGCCACTGCAAAGGAACTCCAAATGCATGCGCCACCTTGTGCACCTGGCTTTTGTGGTGTGGTGGGTTGATTCAGGCGTTTCCCATAAATTTACTGTTCTGAATGCATCTGCAGTTTGTTTACAGCAGCCAGAGACCCTGGCAGGCTCATTCTGTCTGTTGCTCTTCCCAGGGCACAACAGGAATTAGAAATGGGAGAAGCGCCCCAAAGATGAGAGCCTGCTTCAAACACTGAAGGTGGGAGTGACATCTGAAGGTGTCCTCTGATCGCCGCACATCCACCTCAGCGAGTGTGAGCCAGGTGCGGTGGTTCAGGTCTATACCAGCACTCAGGAGGCTGAGGCAGGAAAACTGCCACAAGCTCAAGAATCCTAAAACAACCAGGTGTGGTGGCTCGCACCTTTAACCCCAGCACTCAGGAGGCAGAGATAGGAGGATCACAGTGAGTTGTAGGCCATCCTGAGACTACATAGTGAATTCCAGGTCAGCCTGGGTTAGAGTAAAACCCTGTTGTCATTTTGACAGGGTCTCGTGTACAACAGATGGGCCTTGAATTTGTTGTTGTTTTTCGAGGTAGGGTCTTGCTATAGCCCAGGCTGACCTGGAATTCACTATGTAGTCTCAGGGTGGCCTCGAACTCAAGGTGATTCTCCCACCTCTGCCTCCCAAGTGCTGGAATTAAAGGCGAGTGCCACCACTCCAGGCAGGCCTTGAATTCTTGATCCTCCTGCCACACCTGGTTCACTGGGAAACCACGGTTTGCCCGTCACACCTGTGTGATCCAGTCCCACCCCCTCAATGACCATGCTTATTTACGGGTCATGACCAAGAAGAGTTCACAGGCATTCCAATTTAAACCGCACTCATCCACACGGGAACTGGAAGAGTCAAACCAAGCTAATCAATTGGCAAGCTGGGATAGCACATTTGTATGTGGTCACTTAATGTCACCTCCCAGAAATAGAGCAGTTTACCCAGCTAACTTTCAGAAACTGTTCCTCCAAGCTTGCTTCGGGTCTCAGGCTGCCAACGTGAGCCACTCAAATCATCAGCATGAGTCAACATACGGGCTCAGCTGACCGGTGTGGAAGCCAGCACATGCGGTAATCACGCCTAAATAGCGTGGGGGTGAGCGGTGCTCCTCCTGACAGCAACTTCGCTGGACTGTGAGACAGGCAACTGCTCCACTCCCAGAGTTCCTGGGGCGGAGGTGCACTTGGAGGCCTCCCGAACACAAGTGAATCAACTTTTATGACCACTCCCCAGCTCCTGTCTACTGCCTTAGTTTTATTGTTTTAACACTCCTGGTTATTGCTGAGGCTGTTCGGGGGATGTATGTAGTATGTGTGCTGTGTGGTATGTGCACATGTATGTGCAGAGGTCCAGCAACCATCTAGTGTCCTACTCATGGATCATTCATCCTTGTACTTCCTTGAGAGTCTGTCTCTCTAACCACGGAACCAACGTTTCTTGGGAGCTCCAAGAATTCTCCGGGCTCTTCTCACAGGATCGGGGTTACTGATGTGTCTGAGCACACCCAGCTGTTTATGTGGGACCTAGGGAATTGAACTGTGGTAGTCTCAGGCACTTGGGCTTGCAGTAAGGGCTCTTTCCCACTGAGACAACCTTCTCCCAGCCCTATTTGTTTTCTTTGAGATACAGTCTTGGCTATGCAACCCAGGTCGGCCCTGAACTCAACATCCTACCTTGGTTTATAGTATATTCTAGAACTTTAATAACAACAGACCAAGGAGCACTCAAAAGGCTGGGGTACAAGGATCACGGGGATCTGACCAGTCTGAGCCACACAGTGAGACCCTGTCTTTGGTGGCCAGCCCAGAGCAGTACTTCCTCAGTGTGAGAAGTCCCTCACTTTATTCTTCTGCCACTGACCCCCAACTTGCAGGGTTGTCCTTTCGAACAACTTTGTCTATGACACCCAAACTCCTACAGAACCTGTAAGAGATGTACGCTGTGCAAAGGCCTCAAATAAGAGACCCCATAAGATTGTGGAAAGCAGGAAGCCATGGGATCCATCTCTAGCACCGCATACACCAGGTGGGGTCACGCACGCACACCTCTAATCCCAGCACTCTGAAGGTGGAAGTAGATGGTGGTTTCATTCAGGTGTCTGTCTCCTATAAACTTAAGCATTCTGAATGCTAGGCTCCCAGCCGATGGCGATTTGGGAATTAACGCCTCCTGGAGCCAGTGTATTGTTGGGGGCGAGCTTATGGGTAGTATTGCCAGCTTCCCCTTTCCAGAGTTTTGGCACACTCTGGTTCCTGTTGTCCACCTTATGTTGGCAAGGAGGTGATGTCCACCCTCTGCTCATGTTATCATGGAGCTTCTCCTCAAGTCTGCAAGCCAAAATAAACCTTTTTTCCCCCCACAAGCTTCTCTTGGTCGGGTGATTTCTGCCAGCAATGCGAACCTGACTGCAACAAGGTAGGAGGATTAGAAGTTCAAAGTCATCCTCAGCTACATAAAGATTTGGAGGCCAGCTTGAGTTACATGAAATCCTGCAAAGTTAAAGGACCCAGGTTCGATTCCCCAGGACCCACGTTAGCCAGATGCCTAAGGGGGCACACGCATCTGGATTTCATTTGCAGTGACTGGAGGCTCTGTTGTGCTCATTCTCTCTCCCTCCCTCTTTCTCTGTCAAATAAATAAATAAAAATTTTTTAAAATAATAAAAGGGGGGCTGGAGAGATGGCTTAGCGGTTAAGCGCTTGCCTGTGAAGCCTAAGGACCCCGGTTCGAGGCTCAGTTCCCCAGATCCCACGTTAGCCAGATGCACAAAGGGGCACACGTGTGTGGAGTTCGTTTGCAGAGGCTGGAAGCCCTGGCGCGCCCATTCTCTCTCTCTCCCTCTATCTGTCTTTCTCTCTGTGTCTGTCGCTCTCAAATAAATAAATTGAAAAAAATTTAAAAAAAAATAATAACAATAAAAGGGAAACAGGTGGGCATGGTGGTGCATGCCTTTCATCCCAGCACTGGGGAGGCACAGGTAGGAGGATCGCTGTGAGTTTGAGGCCACCCTGAAACTACATACAGGTCAGCCTGGGCTAGAGTGAGACCCTACCTCGGAAAAAAAAAAAAAAAAAAGAAAAAAAGCAAAGAAAACAGAGCTAAGTGTGGTGGCACATGCCTTTAATCCCACTCAGAGGCACAGGTAGGAGGACTGCCATGAGTTTTAGGAATTCCAGGTCAGCCTGTGCTAGAGACACTACTTCGAAAAACCAAAAAAAGAAACCAGGTTGAAGAGTGGTTAAATCATTTGTGTGAGGGCTGGAGAGATGGCTTAGCGGTTAAGCGCTTGCCTGTGAAGCCTAAGGACCCCGGTTTGAGGCTCGGTTCCCCAGGTCCCACGTTAGCCAGATGCACAAGGGGGCGCACGCGTCTGGAATTCGTTTGCAGAGGCTGGAAGCCCTGGCGTGCCCATTCTCTCTCTCTCCCTCTATCTGTCTTTCTCTCTGTGTCTGTCGCTCTCAAATTAAAAAATAATAATAATAAATAAATAAAAATCTTTAAAAAAAAATCATTTGTGTGAGACACGAGTTGAGTTTGATCTCCAGCACCCACAGCAACGGGGGGCGGGGGATGGAGACGGGAGGGTCACAGCAGCTCCCAGATCTCACTGGAAAATGGAAAGCTCCGAGCGGAAGGACTGTCATCGGGATGGATATAAGGTGGGAGAGTGACAGGAGACTCAGTGTCCTCCTCTGGCCTCTACATGTATGAACTTAGGGCATGCACACGCACATACCACATACTACACATACGTGGCTGTGGGGGAGGGGGAGAAAAATAATTATCTTTCAAGAGATTGCTAATATATTTTTTAAAAGACTTTATTTATTTTTGCAGTGCTGGGATTGAACCCAGGGCCTTGGGCATGCTAAGCAAGAGCTCGACCACTGAACTATATCCCCAACTCTTGTGCTTTTAAGACTTTATCTGCCTACAGGCTCAGGCCTGGTGATTCTCCCACCTTGGGCTCCCATGAGCCTAGGGTAACAGGCATGCACCACCACACCCAGGTGGGTTTTTTTGTTTTTTTTTGTTTTTTTTTTTTTTGCACTACCAGAAAACCAAACCCAAGGCCTGCCCCACGCCAGGTAACTCTACCCGAGCAGAGCAGAGCGCCTCCCCATCTTGATATTTATGCCTCATTTCTTGTGGGGGAGGAGGACACCCACATCCAATCAAGTCTTCGAAAGCAGTGAAAGTGAGCGAAAGCAGGCGGCACTGACATCAGAGCTGTAAGTTTATTTGCCAATGTACGACAGCTACATAATGACTCACATTCATGATATTCCATCACTGAGGAAAACGGCTAAGAATGGTCCGTGTGCGAAATAATTCCTTAGCGAAACACGGAGTTGGAAAAATAACCACTGATTAGACCTTAAAAATAGTTCACTGCATAACATGAGAAAAGCACGAAGGCTCATTCAGAGAGCATGGGCCATGTTCTCCTACACTGTGATAGTTAGAATTTCACCACGACAAACACCAGACATTAAGGTTAAGCTAACACTGGTGTTTTTTTTTTTTCTTTTGCCCCACCCACCCCCTTAAAAACAAAATATAGAACTGCATGTCACGATAGCAACATCCAAAAACAGATCAATTGGTTACAATCACTATTTGGTAGAGCAAACTTTACCCCCAAAAGGAAAAAAAAAAAATTAAATTAAAAAAATTTTTTAAAAATTTGAAGACTTAATTTTTTTTGTCATAGGAATACATAACACCTACAGTATAAGTTAATAAACCTCAAGCTACTGTATAGAAATGCAACACTAGCATGCACAACACTGTATCATAGAGTAATGGAGGAGTAATCATTTCACTGGAGACAGGATCATAGGCAAGTGCGCTTTTTGTTTTCTTTTAAATAAACGAAAGAAACCATTCAAGCTGTTTAGACGTCACGTCCCCGCTCCTCTCCAGTCCTGGCCCTCTCACTCGATCTACCTTGCATTCTCCTAAAATGTAGCCAAAGCCAGAGCTGAAATTTAAAGAAAAACTAGGTTTTGTAATTCCAGTAAATCCTTTCCAAACACCATAAGGAAGGACACGACAGTGCTCACTGGACATGAAGGTGGACTGGACAGCCCTGCCTGTCCCCTTGCCAGTGTTTTCCTGTCCAAGACACCCACTCCTGGATCCTTTGATGGTGTCGCTGTGATCAAACTTTCTTTACTCAAGTTCGTGGGGACTTCGCTAAAGCACGGGCTTTTAAGGAGAGCCGCGTGCCACGTGACAGTGTGTGCTACTGTTCCTATGGCCACCGCTGCTCTTGCATCTCCACTGTCACCTGTGCCCTGTCCACGCTCATTTCACAATGAGCAGCTTGGTCTGGGCCTCCGCAAAAGCACCTGCCCCACGTCCGTAAATTGTTCCTCAGACTCTCTTTGCCTGAACAAAACAAATAAATTCCAAGTTTGGGGCTGTTTTCCATCTTGGGAATGCACACAGCTACTGATCCTATAAAACACACACCACCCCCTGAAGAAGAAAAAAAAAAAAATCAACATGCCACAGGTCATGTTTGTGGGTAAGATTTATCCAAAGCAAGAACGAGGGACCTAGGGTGAGCTTTGGGGACAGAATGTACAGGAAACAGCAATGTGGCTTCCTTTAACTGCCGGCTGTACGGTGACTGCACACGTGAGAAGGCCGACGCTCTCATTAGAAAGAAAAACAGAGAGGAAAAGCTCTGGCCAAACAGGAAGTAAGCATTCACTTCCCACCAGTGACTTCTAAGGAAGCTGGGGAAGGGTGTTTCAAGGAAAATTGACCAGAAACTGGAAATGTTTCCTCACCACTGACTTCCCACACACCTTGAGGACTGCTCGCTTGGCCCAGGATGCTGAGCAAACTCAGGGACAGACAGCGTGATCCCTGAGCAAGGAGCCCTGGCCACTGGAAGCCGGAGCATCTCAGAGAATGCCAGAGATGACATACTGACCATACCTTCTCTATTTTTATAGTATTTAGGTTTTCTATTAAAACTATTCAAAACTTTTGTGGTGGATTTTATGCAGAAACTTGAGGACCAAAAACTGAAGGAAAAAAAAGAAAAGCCACAGCCACCTGCCAAGCACCTAATTACCCAAACTTCAAGTCGCTTCGATTCTCCCAGTCACATCTTCCAGCCTAGCAGACACGAGGAATGGCCTATCCTACTTGGATAACGGCTGAATCCGCACGTAGAGCCAAAAGAACCAGCAACAAAAAGCTCACCAACCAATGGCTTGATGTCACGTATGGCTGTGATGTAGAAATACTGTAAACTGCAATTTAGTGTTAATACTGACAACTCACGGGACTTCAGAGGGCAGGCCAGGCCTGAGCCACGAGGACGAGCCCCAGGCTCTAGGTCTGTCTGTCTGGGACTTAAACTATGCCTTGTGTGGCACGGGACACTCTGGCTGGGCAATAAAAGAAAGAGAAAGCACAGCTACGGGGGGGGGGGGGGGGAAATACCCACAACTCGAAGACAAGAGCGCAGGCATGTAAAAATCCTTACTGGAACCACAGAACTTAACTGAATGAGGGCCATCTGCTTCCGATTTCTATTCCTCTCACAAACCCTAGCATCTAGCAATAAGTTAAATTAAAGACTGAACACTCCACTTGCATGAACCGGCAGAACAGTCCGTGTGCCCACGTGAGGCTTGCTACTCCAATACCAGCACAGCTAGCCTGACTTTCCACTAGTGGTATTTTGGCAAAAATGTCAAAGAGGCGATCAAAGACAGGACAGGTCGTGGGTTTCTCCCTGGGAAGGTCAGCCCTCCCTCTCCCCTCCCCCACCCGACCCCCCAACTCATGGGAAAAAAATAAAGACTGCAGTAGTAGCATCAGCGTGCGCTGCCAGTCCACCTGGGGGGGGGGGGGTCTTAATTGTTGCCTTCGCCGCCGTCGTCGTCTTGCTGGTCGCTGGTCCAGAGCGTCAGGTTGTCGCGGAGCAGCTGCATGATGAGGGTGGAGTCCTTGTACGAGTCCTCGTTCAGAGTGTCGAGCTCGGCGATGGCGTCGTCGAAGGCGGTCTTGGCCAAGTGGCAGGCCTGCTCGGGCGCGTTCTGGATCTCGTAGTAGAAGACGGAGTAGTTGAGGGCCAGGCCCAGCCGGATGGGGTGGGTTGGCTGCATGTGCTCCTTGCTGATCTCGTGGGCTTCGCTGTAGGCCTTCTCGGAGGACTCCACGACAGTGGCCCTCTTCTCCCCAGTGGCCACCTCGGCCAGGTAGCGGTAATAGTCCCCTTTCATCTTCAGGTAGAACACCTTGCTCTCGTACTGGGTCTCGCTGCAGTTCTTGATCAGGTAGTTGTCCAGCAGGCTCAGCACGTCCTGACACACGGCCTCCAGCTCCTTCTCGATCTTCTCACGGTAGGCGCGGACCATCTCGATCTTCTTCTCGTTGCCATCCGCGGACGTCTTCTGCTCGATGCTGCTGATGACCCGCCAAGAGGAGCGGCGTGCCCCCACCACGTTCTTGTAGGCCACCGACAGGAGGTTCCGCTCCTCGTTGGACAGTGGCTCGTTCAGCTCCGTCACCTGCAGGAGGAAGGAATGGAGAGCTGTTACAGCAGCCAGGATACCAGGCAGGTGAATCACATCTTCACACCCAGGCATCACAACACGGGCTGGAGAGGTGGCTCCGTGGTGAAGAGCAAACAAACGCAAGGACCTGAGATTGGGTCTCCGGTGCCCACCTAAAAGCTGGGCACCTGAGCATTAGCACCCATAGGCCCAGCGAGCCTAGAGCCACGGTGGAGGTGGACAGGAGAGTCTCCTGGAGACTCGCAGGTCAGCTAGCCTGCAGAATGCACTGGAGGACAATGAAAGACCCTGCCTCAAACCAGGAAGGAGGCAAAGACTGGCACTCAGTGTTGTCCTGTGACCTCAACACATGCACACCATGGCACATGTGCCCCTAGTCTCTCATATACAGCACACACAAAACACAACTGTTCACTGACAGAGAAGATCCGGGTGATTCATAGAAGTTACCCTGCCTGGGTGCAAGTGAGCAAGCTACAAAGAGCAGAAACAGCTAGTCATGTTGGTACATGTGGGTAGGAAACTGCTGGAGACAGAGGCAGGAGGACAAAGAGCTAGAGGCCAGCCCAGGCTACACATTAAAAAAGAAAAAAATGGAGAAATTGCCGGGCATGGTGGCGCACACCTTTAATCCTAGCACTCGGGAGGCAGAGGTAGGAGGATCACCGTGAGTTCAAGGCCACCCTGAGACTACAGAGTTAATTCCAGGTCAGCCTGGACCAGAGTGAGACCCTACCTCGAAAAACCAAAAAAAAAAAAAAAAAAGAGAAATAAAGCTTAATTAAAAAGCGTAATTAACAGTCATGAACAGCAGCGACATGATGGCTCTTGCTCATTTCGGTGGGCAACAGGATTTAGAGTCACCATGAAATGGGACTGTGTGAGGGGTTTTTCTAGTTATGGTAAATTTACACAGGAGGACCCACCCCAGCTGTGGATGGTACCATCCCATGGGCTGGAGTCCTGGAGAAAATAAAAAGGAGACAGTGAGCTGAACATTCAGTATACACAGTTCTCTGCTTCCTGACTGCACGCAATGTGACCAACTCCGCTAAGCTCCTGCCTTGCCCTTGCCCTGGGAACTGTGAGTCAAAATAAACCCTTCCTTCCTTAAATTGCCCCAGGTCAAGGTTTTAGTCACAGCAGAGAGAGATTAGCAAATACAAGCGGCACCCACCACAAGTTCTCGAAGGAACCTTAACCCAGGTTGATGACCTGAGATGCTCTCATGTACGAATCCACACATACCAACCCCAGGGTTTCAGCCAAACAGGGTGGCAACACACCTTTAAGCCCACAGCCAGAGTGAGGTTCTGCCTCAAAGAACAAACAAAAAACACCCACAGGGTTTAAGTCACGAAGTCCATGTATACCTCTGTTTTCAGGAAAAAACACTGACAATTTCTACCTAATCCTGCCGCCGTGTCTTATCCCCCTTGGGAGAAAGTATATGAGTGGTCTTCAGGATGACTTCTGAGAAACAAAGAAGCTTTTCCGACAATGGAGTAAGACCAGATGAATGACCAGCCACAGGAGAGGAGTCAAAATTAGGGACATTAAGTTTGTTTGCTTTGAGGTAGGGTCTCACTCTAGCCCAGGCTGACCTGGATCTCACTGTATTTAGCTCAGACTAGCCTCGAACTCACAGTGATCTTCCTAGCTCAGCTTCCTGAGTGCATAGCCATTCTCTGCCGGGCTTGTTCATTGCTAAGACAGGGTCTTGCTACAGTTAAGCAGACAGGCCTTATATGCTCAATCCTCAATCGTGCTTCATCTCCGGAGATGACAGGCTGGGGCTAGCTCTTGTTTTTTTTTCCAATACGGGCATTTCTAAACAGTTCTGAAAGTGATGCTGGGCAAGTTAAAATAAATAATAATAAAACATTTCAGTCTTGACCATATACAGGACAAATCTAATCACCCTGAGGAAAGGGAAAACATCACACCAATGTTTTGTATTTTTATGCCGACCAATCAGCTGCTGGAGAGAGGGCTCGAAGGGTACAAGCGCTTCCCCACTGCCACGGGGGGTGGGGGGTCCCGAGTTCACCTCAGCACACTCTGCAGTCAGAGACTCCACCTCAACCTGTTCTCTGGCCTCCACGCACATGCGCGCTCTCTCTGCAGCGCACCCATCTGCTAAGTGACCTCGGGGACAAGCCATTACTACACTTCCTTCATCTATAAAATGAGTTTCTACACGTCCACCAGGTTCTCCCGGTGTGGGAGGCTGAGGTGGCATCTCACTAGACTAGACTAGGCAGGGGCTTTGGGGGATGTTCTGAGCATCTCTTCCTTCTGAAGACAGGGTTCCGCATAGCACAGGCTACCCGTGATGTGTGGCCAAGGCTGACGGTAGATCTCTGATCCTCCTGTCTCCACCCCCTTAGTGATGGGATTATAGGCTACACCACCACACTTAATTTGTGCAGTGCCAGGGATGGAACCCAAGGCTTCATGCAGAACTATGACCCCAGCCCGTAGTTCTGCCTGCAGAGCTGTCTATATTTCTTACACAACGTCTCTTCTCTATTTTACCCTCTTCCCTAGCCTGACAACTCCTTAGCTCCTAATACCACTTCCCTCCCTTGAACTGCAAAAGCAGCCTGCGAAAGACTTCTCCAGACTGGCTGGGACACAGGTCTCATGCCACCAGACGCTGGCCTCTTCTCAGGCCTTTGCAGACACTCAAGTCCCACCACAGTGCAACCTAATAACCGGCTCAGATGTCGGAAGGAGCCTGCGGCCAGAGATCCAGTTCTGGCCTTTGCCCTAAATCATGCTGTCCTTCTTTCAAGAGCGGGGCGCTATTTAAAGCGGCAGTGACCTTCCCAGCGCGCTGTGCCGCTGGGGCTGCTCCGGCTGCAGCGGCGTGGGGCTGGAAGCAAGCTCCTCTCCAGGCTGTGAGGTGCAACAGGGAGATTGTGCAACGCCAGCACCACCTTTAGCTAGAGTAACTCAGCCACATCTGGAACAAACTTGGTATTCTCTGCCAGAGGAAAACTAAGTTAGAGGGGAAAACTGTAAGCTCGAAAATATCTGCTCAAGCTGGCTACGGTGGTGCATGCCTTGTGAGTTCAAGAACAGCCTGAGACTACACAGTGAATTCCAGGCCAGCTTGGGCTAGAGTGAGACCCTAATTCAGAAAACAAAACAAACAGGGAGTCGGCCTAATGAGCAGACCTGTCATTCTGGCTTCTCAGGAGGCTGGGACAGAAGAGAAGAATCCTAAACTAAAGGCCTGCCTGGGCTACTGAGCAAGGCTGGTTCAAGACCAGCCTGGGCTGGTAAAAGTAAGCAACAAGCGGGGTGTGGTGGCACATACCTTTAATCCCAGAACTCTGGGAGGCACAGGAAGGAGGATCGCTGTGAGTTCCAGGCCACTGCCAGACTACACAGTGAATTCCAGGTCAGCCTGGGCTACAGTGAGACCCTACCTCGAAAAACAAAAACAAACCAAAACAAAAATTAAAACAAACAAAAAAAGAATAAGCCAATGGCCAGACATGGTGAACCACGCCTTTAATCCCATCATGCAGGAGGCAAAGGTAGGAGGGTCACCGTAAATTCAAGGCCAACCTGAGACTACATAGTAAATTCCAGGTCAGCACAAGACCTTACCTCAAAAGACTAAGAAAGGGGCTGGAGAGAGATGGCTTAGCAGTTAAGGCACTTGCCTGTGAAACCTAAGGACCCAGGTTCAATTCCCCAGTACCCATGTAAGCCAGATGCACAAGGGGATGCATGCATCTGGAGATCATATCCACTGACTAGAGGCCCTGGTGTGCACATTCTCTCTCTCTCAAATAACTAAAAATATTCTTTTAAAAAAGTAAGCCAAGTGTGGTGGTGCATGCCTGTTGTTCCAGAGATAAGATCATTAACAAAATTTAAGCCAGCCTAGGGTACTCCGAGATCTTGTCTCAAAAAACAATATGAGGGCTGGAAAAATGCTTAGCAGTTAAGGCACTTGCCTACCAAGCTAGCCCAGCCTAGGTTTGATTCTCCAGGTCCAACATAAGCCAGATGCACAAGGTGGCACATGTTTCTGGAATTTGTTTGCAGTGGTTTGAAGCCCTGGCGTGCCTATTCTCTTTCTCTGTCTCAAAAAAAAAAAATTAATTAAATAAATAAAATAAAATAAATTAAGCCAGGCGTGGTGGCACATAACTTTAATCCCAGCATTTGGGAGGCAGAGGATGGCCATGAGATCGAGGACACTCTGAGACTACATAGTGAACTCCAGGTCAGCCTGGGCCAGAGTGAGACCCTACCTCGAAAAACCAAAGATAAATAAAACAAAAGAAGAGGGGCTGGAGAGATAGGGAGGTAGACAGATGAGTTCCAGGTCAGCCTGAATTAGAGAGAGACCCTGCCTCAAGATGGGGGCGTGCTGCGGGTGCCAGGCATGTCTCCAACTCCAGTGCTGGGGGGTAGAGTGAGGGCAGAGGGTAGACAGGAGAATGGCTGGGGATGACTGCTCAACAATCTTAACTGAAACATGTCTCAAGCTCCAAGGTTCAGTGAGAGACCCTGTCTCAAAGAAATAAGGCAGAAGAGCAAGAGGATATCCCATGTCCCCTTCTTGCCTCCAAATGTACACTTGCAGGACACACACATCTGTACACAGCCCCACACACTACACACACCAAATAAATGAATAAAATACAGTTCTTAAAGTGGTGAGATCAGCTGGGCATGGTGGCACATGCCTGTCATCCCAGCACTTGAGAGGCAGAGGTTGGAAAATCACTGTGAAAGCCGGGCATGGTGGCGCATGCCTTTAATCCCAGCACTCGGGAGGCAGAGGTAGGAGGATTGCCATGAGTTCAAGGCCACCCTGAGATGACAGAGTTAATTCCAGGTCAGCCTGGACCAGAGTGAAACCCTACCTCAAAAAACAAAACAAAACAACAACAACAAAAAAAGAAAATCACTGTGAGTTCAAGGCCAGCCTGGGACTACAGAGTGAGCTCCAGGTCAGCCTGGGCTTGAGAGATCCTAACTCGAGAGAAAGAAAACAGTGGCGAGGATGTCACCTGGAGAGGACTGACTAACATCACAGGAGAGGCTACACAGTCACTCCCCGGAGGACAACATGTTTTTTTTTTCAACTCCTAACTCAAAGTTCATGTGTCTATTAGTTATTAGATGATATCAAAGACAGGGCTGGAGAGATGGCTTAGCGGTTATGGTGCATACTTGCAAAGCCTAAGGATGTATGTTCCACGTAAGTCAGAGGCAAGCACACAATGTCGCAAACGTGCATGGGGGGAGGGGTGCATGAGTTCTACTGCAGTGGCTGGAGGCCCTGGCACGTCAATTCTCTCTCTCAAATGAAAAAAAGTTGTCAGGGCTGGAGAGATGGTTTAGTGGTTAAGGCGCCTGCCTGCGAAGCCTAAGGACTCAGGTTCAATTCTCCAGGTCCCACTAAGCCAGATGCACATGCATCTGGAGTTTGTTTGAAGTGGCTAAAGACCCTGGTGGGCCCATTTTTTTTTCTCTCTCTCTCAAATAAATAAATAAAATTTTAAAATAAGACATCAAAGATAAAAACTATTAGTAAAAACATCTGAAAACTTGTAACTCCTACTGATTTGAAAAGTAAAACTCCCTAAATCACAGTTGGTAAGTGTTAACTCTTCCCCTAAGAGTTATAAACCACAAAGAAAGATTTTTCAAACTAAGATTAGCCACTCTTGAGCTTCTTAGAAAGTAACACAGAGGATGTGCTGACCTACAGCCTTGGAGTATCAGGTCATTCACAATTTCCACAACTTACCTGTCAAACGTTAATGAGTAATGAGTAAGGCCAGAGGTGGCGGCTCACAGGCGAATTCCTAGCATTACGATGAACGCTGTGAGTTCAAAATTACGTAGTGAGTTTCAGATGAGATAGTGTAAGGCATTCTCAAAAAGCTTTAAAAAAAAAAAAAAAGGCAGGACTGGAAGGATGGTTTAACATTTAAGGCATTTACCTGCAAAGCCAAAGGTCCTAGGTTTGATTCCCCAGGACCCACATTAGTCAGATGCACAAGGGGGCGCATGTGTCTAGAGTTCGTCTGTAGTGGCTGGAGGCCCTGGCATGCCCATTCTCTCTCTCCCTTTTTTTTAAAAATATTTTTTGTTCATTTTTTATTTGTTAATTTGAGAGCGACAGACACAGAGAGAAAGACAGGTAGAGGGAGAGAGAGAGAATGGGCGCGCCAGGGATTCCAGCCACTGTAAACAAACTCCAGATGTGTGCGCCCCCTTGTGCACCTGGCTAACGTGGGTCCTAGGGAACCGAGCCTCAAACCAGGGTCCTTAAGCTTCACAGACAAGCACTTAACCACTAAGCCATCTCTCCAGCCCTCTCTCTCCCTTTCTTTGTCAAATAAATAACCTCCTATCTCAGAATTACAAAAGTGTACCATCACACCTGGTTCAAATTTAATAAATATTCAAAAATTTACAGAAAGGTAGGGGAAGATGGCTCAGCAGTTAAGGCGCTTCCCTGAAAAACCAAAGGACCTAGGTTCAATTCCCCAGGACCCATGTGAGCCATATGCACAAGGTGGCACATTTCTCTGGAGTTTGTTTGCAGCAGCTTGGGGCCATGACGTGACCATTCTCTCTCCCTCTCTTTCAAATAAACAAATAAAAATAAATTTTAAAAAAGCAGGGAGGGAGAGGATACATCCCTCCCTAACAAGTATAGCCATCCATGGCTGCTGGAAGAGAGACGTTTCCTTCAGCACCGGACAGCTGCTGGAGCATCTGCAATGAATGCCTACCGCGTGCTCCTATAAGCAAGCCTAATTCAGTTCACTGGGTCACCAGAAACCCAATACCTAGGAGATCTAAGAGACACACCTAGGGTTCTAGAGAGTTCTTAGGACAGTGAAAGGATTGTGGAATACCATTATGGGGACTCTATGGACACACTTGTCAAAATGTACAAGAGGAAACCCCAATATAAACTGCCGAGACTGGGTGAGAGGAAGACATGAAATGGCCAGGCACCATGGCACACACCTTCAATCTGAGCACTGGAAAGGCTGAGGCAGGAGGATTGAAAGCTCAAGGCCAGCCTAAGCAGCTACTAAGATCTTTATCTCCAACCACTCCCCTCCCACAATCAAAACAGACAGGAAAGTTCACTAACCATAACAAGTTAATAAGTTAACTGCCCTGTGAGGATGCTGGTACGGAGGAAGGCTGTGTCTGGATAGAGAACTCTACTCAATTTTACTTTTTAAAAAATTAAAGTGCTCCACAATAAAACTAGAGGAATCTAGGAATATTTGGCCCCATTTCCCTGTCCTGAGATTTGAGAATACAGTCCATAAAAAAGGCCAAGCCATGAACAAGTAAGTAGAATATAAAATCAAAACAAAATGGCTAAGTGCAAGATATGCATGGATGTCCATGGAATGTTCCAGAACGTGCATTACTGAAGGCAATGGGATAAATCACAGCAAACCAAGAGGACACAGTCCTGTTTAATTACAAGAAACTATGCATCCCATAGGCAGGCCTTATGCCTACTAAATAATCAACTAAAAATTTAGGAGGTAATCTTTACGTTACGTCTTGCATTATTGAATACAATACCTCACTCCGAATTAGGTTCTGCGCAGGAAAGGGTTAACATACCAGCTTTGCCATCGCTATCTTTAGAAAGGCCTGGGTAAGGTTAGCCCTTGGCTGGCATCTGAGCACTTGGATTCAGGAAGGTTCTCACCCTCCCCAGATAAGAATGGTTCACTGTGTCTAAACCTCTTGTGTGAGCTGCAGAGTTTACGGCAATCTCCTTGTGGGAGCCTGCTCTTTCGCTCAGCCATCCAGCGCTTGCCACAGTGAGGCACAACCGGTGTGGTCTTCCTGGGCAAGGACTCTGGGGAGCCGGTGCCGGTCTCCCCTGCTCTGTGCTGACTGGGCTTGGCACATGCCCACTGCAGTCAACCTTAACCGGGAGCAGACTCATCTTAAATCACTGAGTCTGAGGGTGACCTTGTGGACTCACAACACACATGCCTCCTGTAAAACGGAAGTTACGGGGCTGGAGAGATAGATGCCTTAGCAGTTAAAGCGCTTGTCTGTGAAGCCTTAGGACCCAGGTTCAATTCCCCAGTGCCCACATAAGCCAAATGCACAAAGTGGTGCATGCGTCTGGAGCTCATTTTGCAGTGGCTAGAGGCCCTGGCATGCTCTTTCTCCCTCCCTCCCTCTAATAAAATAATATATTTTTTAAATTTTTTATTAACATTTCCCATGATTATAAAAAAAATATCCCATGGTAATTCCCTCCCTCCCCCCTGACACTTTCCCCTTTGAAAAATGATATATTTTTTTAAATGGTTGCCAGGTGTGGTGGCGCATGCCTGGATTCCAGGTCAGCCAGGGCTAGAGTCAGACTCTACTTAGAAAAACAAACATGGGCTGGAGAGACGGCTTAGCAGTTAAGCGCTTGCCTGTGAAGCCTAAGGACCCCGGTTCGAGGCTTGGTTCCCCAGGACCCACGTTAGCCAGATGCACAAGGGGGCGCACGCATCTGGAGTTCGTTTGCAGTGGCTGGAAGCCCTGGCGCGTCCATTCTCTCTCTCTCCCTCTATCTGTCTTTCTCTCTGTGTCTGTCGCTCTCAAATAAAATAAATTAAAAAATAAAATAAAAAAACAAACAAACATGTCATGGCTTGGGGAGGTGGTGGGCTCAGCAGTTAAGAGAGCTTCCTAGGAGGAGGCCTGAGATCCCCTAACCCCACGTAAGCAGATGGGTGTGACCACACACGCCTGTAAGCGAAGACCAGAAAACGCGGGTGAAAAACACCTGGCCAGTTCCGGAATCGGTGAGGCTCCATCTCAAGAAAACGCATGAGGAGTGATGGAGGGAACAGCCGGTATTCTCCTTTGGCCTTCACATGCAGGACTGATCTGCACATGTACATGTGTACACAGCACACAACACACATGCAAAAAAAAAAAATTAATTAATTAATTTAAAAAGGGTACTTGGGAGGGAGAGATAGAAGACAGAGTTCAAAGCCAGCCTGGGATACATTGAGTTACAGGTCAGCCCGGGCTAGAGTGAGACCTTACCTCAAAGCAAACAAGCAAACAAACAATAACAAAAGAAACCTGAGACTTGAGTTAGCATATCCTAGAAGAGCCAATGAGCTGGGGGATGGTGATGCACGACTCCAACTCCAGTACTCAGAGGGTGAAGGCAGGGGCTGGAAAGATGGCTCAGTGGTTAAGATGCTTGCCCACAAAGCCTAAGGACCCGAGTTTAATTCTCGTTACCCACGTAAAACCAAATGCACAGCTTGTTTGCAGTGGCCTAAGAGGCTCTGGTGCACCCTGCACCCTCTCCCTCGAGACACATAAATAAGATATATTAAAAGAAAAAAAAATTGGAGACAGGATTTCTAGTTCGAGTCCATCCTGGGATACATAGTGAGACCCTGTCACAAAGTCTTATGACAAAGGACTTGCACTCAAAGAACAATAGTCATCAGAGGAAACAGGCAATTCCAGATGATTTGAGGGGCTCTTTCTGGCACTTGGTTTGGTTTGGAGGTGTGTGTACCCATGTGCATCGTGCGTGTGTGGACACCAGAGGACGACCTCTAGCTGTTGGTCCTCCTTGTGGTTTCCTGCTGCGTACACCAGACAAGCTTGCACATGAACTTTGGGATTCTCTAGATTCCCACTGCTGCAGACGTGCTGGAATTACTAGTGTGCACTACTGCATCTGGCTTAATGTGAGCCCTGGAGATCCAAACTTCAGCCATTAGGCTTGTGCAGCAAGCACTTTTAATCACTAAGCCACCTCCCTAGCCTGTTTTTTGTTCGCTTATTTTATTTATTTACTTATTTATTTGAGAATAACAGAGAGAGAAAAGAGACAGAGAGAGAGAAAGAGGGAGAGAATGGGTGCGCCAGGGCCTTCAGCCACTGCAAATGAATTCCAGATGCATGTGCCACCTTGTGCATCTGGCTTACGTGGGTCCTGGAGAATGGAGCCTTGAACTAGGGTCCTTAGGCTTCACAGGCAAGCACTTAACTGCTAAGCCATCTCCCAGCCCTGTTTTTTTTTCTTGTTGTTTTAAATGAGGTCCAATGTAGTCCAGGCTTGTCTTGAACTCACTATATAGCTAATGATGACCTTGAACTTCTGATCCTCTTGCCTCCACCTACCAGTGCTGAAATTGCATTTTTGAGGTAGCAATGCAACCTGGGAAACTAAGCATGCCTTTAATCCCAGCACTTGGGAGACAAAGGTAGATCATCGTGGGTTCAAGACCACCCTGAGACTCCACAGTGAATTCCAGGTCAGCCTGAGCTAGAGTGAGACCCTACCTCGAAAACAAAAACAAAAAGAACACCTTTAGCTGGGATTTCCTGACAGCTATCACCCTGAATAAAAACTGTATAAAAGGGAAACATTTCATGAAAAACACTTGCTCACAAGACATCTATGGCCACGGCCTCTTGAGGGCCAAGCTCTCAGAGGAGACAGAACGGGACAAGCACCTGCAGTTTCTTAACAGCCACCAAGTCCTTTTTTTTTTTTTTTTTTTCCCCCAAGGCAGGGTCTCACTCCAGCTCAGGCAGACTTGAAATTCACTATGCAGTCTCAGGGTAGCCTCGAACTCACAACAATCCTCCTACCTCTGCCTCCTGTGTCTGGGAATAAAGGCATGTGCCTGGCCAAATCCTACATATGTGTTATAACCACTAGACCATGTCGGTAATGACACTCACTATGTAAATGTGATTCAAAGAGAGAGTAACCACAAATTCTCACCACTGCCAAACAGCAGCGCAGAGAGCCAAACTCCACCCTGTAGACTTTCAATTGTTTTAAAAGATGTTGTCGACAATTTCATACAAGTATATGTGGTTTGTTTGTTTAAATATTTTGTTTATTTGAGAGAGAAAATGAGGCAGATAGAGAATGGGATGCCAGGGCCTCTAGCCACTGCAAATGAACTCCAGACACATGCGCCACCTTGTGCATCTGGCTTTATGTGAGTACTGGGGAATTGAACTCAGGTCCTTAGGCATTGCAAGCAAGCGCCTTAACCACTGAGCCATCTCTCCGGCCCGAGTATGTTTTGACCATATGCAGTTCCTAATACCATCTCTTATACCACCCTTCCTTCCTTCCAACTAGTCCTTGCCCACTTTCATGTTTTTAAGTTGCGTGTGTGACCCACTGAGCTTGGGTATGGAATCATTAACAGCAGCCTGGGGACGGCCTGTGGCACTGAAAAGGCTAACCTCCCCCCCGTCATGAACTGCCAACAGGGCCTCAGGGAAGGGGGCCCGTAAGACCCACGCACAGCACTGCCTGCATGCTCTAGGCCTTCGATTCTCCCCGGCTGCAGGAGGGGTGCTAAGCACTTAACAGACACTGAATTCTCGGCACCTTGACCACTTAGCTGGGAGTCTCGGCGTTTCCTGTGAAGTATCTTCGATGAGGAAGACAAACATCACAAAACAGAGAGAAAGGCAATTTCTCTAATAAACACTTAAAGAATATGTAAGACTGAGCCGGGCACAGTGGCGCATGCCTTTAATCCCAGCACTTGGAAGGCAGAGGCAAGAGGATCGCCGAGAGTTCGAGGCTACCCTGAGACTACAGAGTAAATTCCTGGTCAGCTTGGGCTACAGTGAGACCCTACCTTGAAAAGAAAAACTGTATGTAACATCACCCAGTAGTCAGGCATAGTAGCTCATGCCTGCAGTCCCAGTAACTGGGGAGGCTAAGGCAGGAGGCTTAAAGTTCCAAAGGATCTTGGGACTAAATGCAAAGACTCTGTCCTCTGCGACCCCCCCCCCCCACTTCCCAAAAGAAAAAGGCCAGGCACAGTGGTGCACGCCTTTAATCCCAGCACTCGGGAGGCAGAGGTAGGAGGATCACCATGAGTTCCAGGCCACCTTGAGACTCCATAGTGAATTCCAGGTCAGCCTGGAGAGACAGCTCAGTGGTGAAGGCTCTTGCCTGCAAAACCTAACAGCCTGGGTTTGATTCCCCAGTTCCCATGTAAAGCCAGATGCATGTAGAGGCACATGCATCTGCAGTATGTTTACAGCAGCCAGAGACCCTGGCAGGCTCAGTGAAGTGAAACCCTACCTTGAAAAACAAAAATAAGTAAGAAGAAAAATAAATAAAAAAGGAAAGCTGAGTGTGGTGATGCACACCTTTAATCCCAGCATTCAACTAGGGTTAGTGTTAGAGGTAGGAGGATCACCTGTGAGTTTGATGCCAGCCTGAGACTAATTCCAGGTCAGCCTACCTTGAAAAGCAAGCAAACAAATATAAATAAATAAATAAATAAATTGGAGGCTGGGCAGATAGCTCAGTGATTAAAGGCACTTGCTTACAAAGCTTGCCAGGCCAGATTCAAATACCCAGCCACTCATGTACATCTGATGGGCATTCATTTGCAGTGGCAAGAGACCTGGTGCACGCACGTAAATAATTTTTGTGGGGTGGGGGGGTGGGGGGGTTAGGGTTTCGTTCTAGCCAAGGCTGACCTGGAATTCACTGTGTAGTCTGACTGGCCTCAAATTCACAGCAATCCTCCTACCTCTGCTGGGATTAAAGGTCGATTCACCACCATGCCCGGCTACATCCTCTTGTTAAATGGTTTATGAGCCAGCCCGAGTGTACGGTATGCGTATCTGAGTGTGTGAGGTTAGAGGACAATGACAGTTGTCAGCCCTCACCTTGCACCTTGGGTGAAAGCAGGTTCTCCATTTGCCACTCTAGCTCACTCGGGAGCTTCCAGAAGATTCTGAGATAGGAAGATCACTGTGAGTTGAGGCCAGCCTGGGACTACAGAATGAATTCCAGGTCAGCCTGGGACTACAGCAAGACTCTACCTCCAAAACCAAAAATAAATACATAAAATAAGAGAGAGGATGTTATCTGTTTATGTATTGCATAGAAACAATAAGACAAAGATGAAAAACAGGTAAGAGGATTTCATTCCCTACCATGGAAACCTTTCATGGGGAGGCAGATAAATCCTGCCATGATGGAGGTAATAAAGCACATTTTTCCCTCAAATGCACACTCACAATACACCCCAAACCAGCACTTCTTTCCCTCTTAGAAATCCTACTGAGTCCTTAACCCTCTTACACAACCCTGGGAGAACTCACCTTAGTCCACCTTAAGGTATTAACATTACTGGGATCAACCCAGAGTTTATTTCCTTACAACTGCCACTCACAACCAGGTGTGGTGGCACACACCCTCAACTTGGCACTGGGGGACCTGAGGCACAAGGACTGCTGCAAGTTTGGGATCAGCCTGGGCTACCCAGTGAATTGCAGGTCAGCTGGGGCCAGAATGAGGCCCCATCTCGAAAACTGATAAATGGTGCATAGACAACACAAAATTCCTGCTTCCTGTGTGGGTAATGTCTGTCACTGCTGGTCAAGGGGACAACTTCCGCCCCACCCTGTTTGAGGCTGGTTCTCTCAGTGCTCCTTGTTTATCGCTCCATTTACCAGGATAGCTGGTTTGAGAGCTTATAGGAAATTTTCCTTCCTCTGCCTCCCACGTCTCCGCAGGCATGCTGGATTTACAGAAGGCGGCCACAGCTTCCACCTTTTAAGATGGGCCTGGGCATCTGAGCTTGTGTCACAAGGGCTTTATCCGCGGAATGCTGTTTAATACCCCACAACGCATAAGACAGCCTCACCCAACAGCTAAAACTAATGTGGCCCTAATGTCAGTCTTATTCAGGTAGAAAAACTACACTCCAAGCCGCCAATTCCCAGGATGGAATAACTGGACTCTTCCTCATCCCGAACAACTCTGCTTTTCCACACCACTGTAATGCTCACACTCCACCCGATAATCTAAGGTTGGTCATGTGAATCACCAGTGAATCATTGTGGCAACAAGGTCACTTGTGAATGGCTAAAGTGACAGGAACACACAGCAGATGAATCCAGCCCACAAGGTTTGGGAAAACGGGCCCAACAATCCCTCCCAACCCGGCATACACCCACCCTCCCCTTTCTAGTGGCCACGTCGCACCTCCAGGAGATGGAATTTTCTCTCTAGCCCTGTGAACGGGGCCTGGACACCTGACCAGCAGCAGCCAAGTCAGCATTAGCAAGTCTGAGGCAAGCAGCAGGGTATGACGTGTGAACACCCAGGCAGCAGATAGGAATGTCTGGCTGCCACCACAGGAGGAATCCTAGGTTAACGTGGAGAGATGGCTCAGGGATTAAGAGTGAACCCCTAGGGCTGGAGAGTGGTTTAGTGGTTAAGGTGCTTACCTGCAAAGCCTAAGGACCCAGATTCGACTCCCTAGTACCCACTTAAGCCAGATGCGCAAGATGACACATCTATCGAGTTATTTGCAGTGGCTGGAGGCCCTGGTACATCCACTCTCTCTTTTATCTGCCTCTTTTACTCTGTCTCTCTGAAATACACACACACACACACACACACACACACACACACACATTTTTTTGGTTTTTTGAGGTAGGGTCTCACTCTAGTCCAGGTTGACCTGGAATTCACTGTGGAGTCTCAGGGTGGCCTCGAACTCATGGTGATCCTCCTACCTCTGCCTCCCAAGTGCTGGGATTAAAGGCGTGCGCCACCACACCCGGCTTTATACCTATATATTTAAAAAGAGTGCTTCCCTAGCACAAAAAACCTTGAATAGCCAAAACAATTTTGAGCAACAGAAAAAAGGCTGGTTAGATCACCATACTTGATCTTAAGCTATGTCACAGAGCCCTGGTAACAGAAACAGCGGAGTACTGACATAAAAACAGACATGGAGCCCAAGATCCAGATGTACACCCAGGCAGCTACAGCCATCTGATCTGACAAAAATACCAAGAAGAGCCGGGCGTGGTGCCACAAGCCTTTAATCCCAGCACTTGGGAGGCAGGGGTAGGAGGATTGTCGTGAGTTCAAGGTCACCCTGAGACTCCACAGTGAATTCCATGTCAGCTTGGACTAGGCTGAGATCCTACCTCAAAAACAAAAAACAAAATTATTCATTGGAGAAAAGAGCCTCTTTAACAAATGGTGCTGGGAAAACTGGCTATCAATATATGTAGAAGGATGAAAATGCACAAGGATCAAGTCCAAATGGACCAAAAACTTTAATATCAGACCTGATATTCTGAAACTACTATAGGGAAAAAAGTAGGAGAAACCCTTCAACATATTGAATAGGCAACAACTTTCTGAATAGAACCCTAGTTGATCAGGAAATAAAGCCACTAATAAGCAGGGCATGGTGGTGCACGCCTTTAATCCCAACATTCAGGAGGCAGAGGTAGGAGGATCGCTGTGAGTTCGAGACTACCCTGAGACTACATAGTGAATTCCAAGTCAGCCTGAGCTACAACGAGATCCTACAGCAAACACACACACACACACACACACACACACACAACACAAAAACAATACTAATCAACCACTGGGACCTCATGAAGTTAAAAGTGTTTTTCTTCTTTCCTTTTCAAGGTAGGCTCTCACTCCAGCCCAGGCTGACCTGGAATGCCCACAGGACCGGGGTTTTAGATGTGCATGGCCACACCCAGCTGCTGAGGTAGAGATTCTGTCTCCAAGAAACAAGTGGATGAGTAAAGACGGAGACACCTGCGGGTTGCCTCTAGCACCTGTGCGGGCAGGCCCGCACGGCAGGGAGGAGAGTGAGGGATGGGCATACAAGCAGGGGAAGGATCTTCTCTTCTGGCAGTGGACAGAGGGAAGCACAGTGACAGTTATTTGTCTAGAAAGGCCCTTAGGGGTTGTGGCTTGGTGAATAGCGTGCTTGCTTCACACGCATGAAGCTGTAGGGTTTATCTCTATATAAACTTTTTTTTTCATTTATTTATTTGAGAGTGACAGACACAGAGAGAAAGACAGATAGAGGGAGAGAGAGAGAATGGGCGCGCCAGGGCTTCCAGCCACTGCAAACGAACTCCAGACGCGTGCGCCCCCTTGTGCATCTGGCTAACGTGGGACCTGGGGAACCAAGCCTCGAACCGGGGTCCTTAGGCTTCACAGGCAAGCGCTTAACCGCTAAGCCATCTCTCCAGCCCTATCTCTATATAAACTTTTAGAGGCCTTAAAGTTTGATTAATTGGGAGTCACAGGCAGAATTTAGTCCGCAAAGCAACTTACTGACACCCTGTCTCAAAAACAGAAAATAGGGCTGGGAAGATTGACTTAGAGGTTAACGAGCTTGCCTACTAAGCCTGAAGAGAAGACGTAGGTTCAAATCCCCAGTATCCACATAAACTAAATGCACAAGGTGGCACATGCAGTGGCTAGAGACCCTGGTGCATCCATTCCTTGTATGTATGTATCTATCCTCTCTAATAAATAAAATAAAATAATCTTAAAAAAAATAAAAAAAGCCAGCCAGGCATGGTGGCGCACGCCTTTAATCCCAGCACTCGCACTTGGGAGACAAGAGGTAGGAGGATCGCTGCGAGTTCGAGGCCACCCTGACACTCCATAGCGAATTCCAGGTCAGCTGGGCTAGAGTGAGACCCTACCTCAAAAACAACAAACAAAACAAAAAACAACAACAAAAACAGAAATTGCTCTGACCACTTGGGAAATTCCAGCTGTGGGTCAGTTTTTCCCTCTGCTGGATCTGGTCTGGCTTTGCTCAGGCCCAGGTCCAGCCTCAACAGCCCCCTAGCCCTTACTCTCCACATGAGCTCCCACAGGGCAGGAGCTCTCTTTTTTCCATGCACTCCAAGAAGGACCTTCAGCCACATGGGTGCCTTTCCTTGGCTCTGCACTAATAAATTTCAGCACTCAAGAAGCCACCGGAGACTACGTAGTGAATTCCAGATCAGTTTGGACCAGAGTGGGACCCTATCTGGGGGGCAGGGGAAGGGGTTAGAATGGGACAGATATTATAGGCAGGTGTGCTTGCCTTAAGTCCCAGCATTCAGGAGGCAGAAATAGGATTGTGTGGTGGTTTGATTCAGGTGTCCCCATAAACTTAGGTGTTCTGAATTCTAGGTTCCCAGTTGATGTCAATTGGAAATTAATGCCTCCTGGAGGCGGTGTATTATTGGGGGTGGGCTTATGGGTGTTACAGCCAGTTTCCCCATGTCAGTGTTTGGCACATTCTCCTGTACCTGTTGCCCACCCTCTGCTCATGCCATTGTTTTCCCCTCAAGACTGTAAGCCAAAATAAACCTTTTGCCCACAAGCTGCTCTTGGTTGGGTGATTTTTACCAGCAATGCAAACGTGATTGTAACAGTAAAAAGTGGTACCGAGGAGAGGGATTGCTGCTAGATACCTGATTGTGTGGCTTTGGCCTTTTGGAGCTGATTTTTAAGAGGAATGTGGAAGGATTTGAAACCTTGGCCTAAGAGATGCCTTGCAGTGCTGTAAGTACAGCTTGATGGACTGTTCTGGTCTGAGCTGCAAGACCTGAATGCAGTAAGAACTGTGGGCTGTGAGGTTTGGCTTGTGAGGGTGAGAAAGAGCTTTGCCTGGACTGAGTTAGAGGCAGTTTGTGTGAAACGCTTATGCCCATGTCCTGAGAAGTTGTGCAGTGATGCTTGGTGTAGAAATTAACTGATGTGAGCAGAGGGATATGGCACAGAAAAAAATGAAATCGTTGGGCCTAAACTGCTTCCCACTCACTTACAAATTGTTTGAGAGATTACAACCATTGAAATTGGGCCAGCTGACCTGCACTGGGGCAACAGGAAGAATGTAGACTCTTTTGAAGGGGCCTGAGTGCTCAAGGAGAGTCCTGTTCTTCAAAGTCTGCTTTATTCCCTCCTGGATTAACAAGTTGGCACCCTACCTGGTATTATGGAGTATCAGAAATGCAGGAAAGACAGGGTCATTGGGTTTACAACAGTCTTGTGTTTTGGAAATGGCCTTGGGCAGTGTGAAACAGGTGTGCTGGATGCCTGCATGGAGACCCCATGGGGCCATGAGGATGAACCGTAGATTGCAGTGAAGACCCAGTGGAGATGCTGGGGCCATGAGATGGCTGCCAAGGAGAGCTGCTGGCCCCGATGAAGTTTTCCTAGCTGGAGGGGCGGAATTGGAACTCCAGAGACTTGTTGCTGGTTAGTTATCAAACTGGGAGGTTTGTCACTGAGTTGTTGCACTTGGAGCTACAGAGTTTGGTATTTGCCCTGTTTAAATCATGTATTTCTTGAGTACTTTTTTTGCTATGCCCAATGCCATATTAGCAGTATGTTTATTCTGTGCCATTATGGGTTTGGGGGGGGGAATTTTGGCTCAGTTAAAAGACCTTGGATTATGGGGATGTTTGAACATCACTGGAATTGATAAAAACTATGGGGACTGTTAAAAGTTCGGTTGAATACACTGTCAAGGGCGGAATATAGTGGTTTGAGTCAGGTGTCCAGTATAAACTTAGGTGTCCTGAATGCTAGGTTCCCCAGCTGATGGCAATTGGAAATTAAAGCCTCCTGGAGGTGGTGTATTGTTGGGGGCGGGTTTATGGGTGTTATAGCCAGTTTCCTCATGCCAGTGTTTGGCGCACTCTCCTGTTGCTGTTGTCCACCTTATGTTGGCTAGGGGGTGATGTCCACCTTCATGCTCATTGTTTTCCCCTTGCCATCATGGAGCTTCCCCTCAAGCCTGTAAGCCAAAATAAACCTCTGCTTTTCCCACAGGCTGCTCTTGGTTAGGTGATTTCTACCAGCAAAGCAAACCTGACTGCCACAGAGCTATGAGTTCAAGGCTAGCCTGGGACTAGAGTGAGTTCCAGGTCAGCCTGAGCTACAGTGAGATCCTACTACAGAAAAAAACCAAGTTCTCCCTAGGTAAATGATACAAAAATACTGAATCATGGGGCCAAATGACAGTTTCAAAAAGAAGCCTAGGACTGCTCTTAGAGAACAGTTCTGTCATAATTTAAGCCTCAACTATACAGCCATCGAGGTCAAATAAATGGTAAGCAATATTAAATAATCAGCAGTGAAAGAAAGAAACTTAGGAAACTGAGATAGGAATATAAAGTCCAGGACCAGACCCTGTCTCAAAACAAAAATAAGCCAGGGGCTGGAAAGATGACTCAGTGGTTAAGGTGCTTGCCTGCAAAGCCTAAGGGGCCAAATTAGAGTTCACAGTACCCACATAAAGCCAGATGAACGAGGTGGCACATGTGTCAAGTTTGTTTGCAAGAGCTAGAGTGTCTATCCTCCATCTGCCTCTATCAAATAATCGTTTTTTTTTTTTTGTTTTTTTTTTTGGTTTCTTTGAGGAAGGGTCTCACTCTAGCTCAGGCTGACCTGGTATTCACTATCTACTCTCAGGGTGGCCTCACGGCAATCCTCCTACCTCTGCCCCCTGAGGGCTGGGATTAAAAGTGTACACCATCATGCCCAGCTAATTTTTAAAATGTAAACACAAAAACAAAACAAAAAAACCCAGGTGTGGTGGTGGTACACGTCTAACCTGCCTGTAGACAGAAGCTGGATCACGTATCCAAGGTCAAGCTAGCCTGGTCTGTGTAGTTAGTTCCAGGCCAGTCAAGTCTGTAACAGTGAAACTATCTCAAAAAAAAAAAAAAAAAAAAAAAGGTCAAATAAAGAGGCAGGGTGGGTGGCATCCTTGCGCCTGCTCAGCATGTACGAAGCAATCAGTGAGAGACTCCATCTCAGAGTGGATAGACGGGTGACGGCGGAGGGGAGGGGTGTTCTTCTCTGGCCTCCCTACCACACATTCACAGGGTGTGCACATTTACACACACACACATATATGCACACATCACACATTCTAAATATCACATACAAAAAAAAAAAGCCAAAGTGTGGAGCTATGGCTTAGTGCTTAAGGCACTTACCAGCAAAACCCAAGACTGAGGTTCGATTTTCTAGTACCCACGTGAACCCAGATGCACAAGGTGGCACATGCATCTGGAGTTCATCTATAGTGACTAGAGGCCCTGGCGCACCCACTCTGTCTCTTCCTCTCTCAAATATTTCTTTATTATTATTTTTTTTTTTTCTGGTTTTTTGAGGTAGGGTCTCACTCTAGCCCAGGCTGACCTGGAATTCACTATGGAGTCTCAGGGTGGCCTCGAACTCACAGCGATCCTCCTACCTCTGCCTCCCGAGTGCAGGGATTAAAGGCGTACGCCACCACGCCCGGCTTTCGAATATTTTTTTAAAGGCCAAAATAATGATGATGTTTGGCAGGCAAAAAAGCCAAGCAAGCCAGATATGGTGGTGCACAGGCAGAAGTAGGAGGATCCCTGTGAGTTCAAGGCCACTCTGAGATTACACAGTGAACTCCAGGTCAGCATGAACCAATGAAACCCTACCTCAGGAAAAAAAAAAAAAAAATTAAAAAGCAAGTATGGTTTAAGCACACAGCCCCTAAGAAATCCAGTGGGCATTAGCTTTTCTATCAGATTACAGCTAGCGCCAGAACAGAATCATCCTTTCGGAAAAGGCAGCAAGAAAGGGGGCAGCGTACCCACAGACTCAGCATCCCCCTCTCCACCCACCCAGGATTTCTTCCCCTCACACAGCTACAAGATAATAGCAGCTCACACTTGGGTGCACCTCTGTAATACTGCGGTGGGTTGATTCAGGGGTCCCCCATAAACATAAGTGTTCTGAATGCTATATCCCCAGCTGATGGCAAGTTAGGAATTAGAGCCTCCTGGAGGCAGTGCATTGCTGGGGGCGGGCTTATGGGCATTATAGCCAACTTCCCCTTGCCAGTGTTTGACACACTCTCCTGTTGCTATTGTCCATCTGATGCTGGACAGGAGGTGATGTCCATCTTCTGCCATGCCATCACTTCCCCCTGCCATCATGGAGCTTCCCCTTGAGTCTGTAAACCAAAATAAACCCCTTTTTTCCCCACAAGCTGCTCTTGGTCTGGTATCTTCTGCCAGCAATGTGAACCTGACTGCAACAAGTACCAAGGAAGAAAATGAACTACCTGCCATCTGACTTAATGCTGTAAGCAAGACCAAAAGCAACAACAAAGTAACATTGAATTTAAAGATACTGTGGGGCGTGGGCTGGAGAGATGGCTTAACAATTAAGGCACTTGCCTGCAAAGCCTAAAGACACAGGTTGGATTCCCCAGTACCCAGGAAAGCCTGTGGCACACATCTGGGCTTTGTTTGCAGTGGCTAGAGGCCCTAACACACCCATCCTATCCCTCTCTCTTCCTCTTTCTAATAAATAAATAAAATATTTAAGCCAGGTGTGGTGACTCACATCTTTAATCCCAGCACTCAGGAGGCAGAGGCAGGAGAATCGCTGTCAGTTCAACGCCACCCTGAGACTACATAGTGAATTCCAGATTAGCCTGGGGTAGAGAGAAAAACTTTAAAACCTTGAAAAACTAAGGAAAAAAAAAGGTACTGTGGGGCTGGAGAGATGGCTTAGTGGTTAAGGCACTTGTCTGAAAAGCCAAAGGACCCAGGTTCAATTCTCCAGATCCCACATTAGCCAGAGGCACAAGGTGGCTCACACATCTGAAGCTCATTTGCAGTGGCTAGAGGCTCTGGCACACCCATTCACTCTGTCTCAAATAAAAATAAATTTTAAAATCAGGAGCTGGGCACAGTGGCGCATGCCTTTAATCCCAGCATTCTGGAGGCAGAGGTAGAAGGATCACTGTGAGTTTCAGGCCACTCTCAGACTACATAGTGAATTCCAGGTCAGCCTGGACTAGAGTGAAACCCTACCTTGGAGGGGGAAAAAACTATCAATAATATGGGCTGCTGTGACAGATAAGGAGTAATTTTAGGTAGTTAGAAAGCCCATCTTCCAAACTGGTAAATAATCCCCAAGGGGGCTAGAAGCAAAGAAAAGCATTTAGAGCTAGGCATGGTGGTGCACACCTTTAATCCAACCACTCTGAAGGCAGAGTTAGAAGGATCCCTATGAGTTCGAGGCCACCCTGAGACTACATAGTGAATTCCAGGTCAGCCTGGGCCAGAGTGAGGCCCTACCTCAAAAAACCAAAAAGCATTTAGATAAAAGATTGTGCTGGGAGTGGAGAGCCATCTGTGTGGGGGCTTATTATCTTACCCCACCCTTATTGTGTCTGTCTGAAAGTGCCCATTATGAAAAGGCACATGTTCCGTCCATAACCAAGCAGCAAATGAAGCCAGGCACGGTGATGTACTTCTGCAATCCCAGCATTGGGGAGGGGGCAGATCAGCTCAATGCTAGCCTGGATTACTTGAGATCCTGTCTCCAAAAAAGAGAGGGGAGAGCAGGCTGGAGAGATGGCTCAGCAGTTAAGGGGCTTGCCTACAAAAAGCCTAAGGATGTGAGTTCAATTCCCTACTACACACGTAAAGCCGGATGCACAGAGTGGCACACGCACTTGGACTTCAGAGTTCATTTGCAGTGGATGGAGGCCTTGGAGTGTCATTCTTCCTCACCAATCTGTTCCATTTCACTCCGCATACAAATAAATATTTTTTTTTAAAAAAGGGGAGGTGGCAGGTGTGATGGCAGATGCGTTTAATCCCAGCACTTGGGAGGCAGAGGTGGGTGGATCACTGTGACTTCAAGGCCACCCTGAGACTACATAGCGAATTCCAGATCAGCCTGGGCAAGGAGTTCTCCACGTGGCTGCCCTCATCTTCAGCCTCTGCTACAGTGACAATGCTGAACTACCTCATGCTGGAAGACTAGGGAAGTAAAACTGTATAAAAACTTGTCAAGCCAAAAAAAAAATCTTAGCCAGGCACTGTGGCTGTATTCAAGAGACTGAGGCCAGAGATCCCTGAATTAAGTGTGGGGCTACTGAGGAACATGTGGAGATCCTCTCTAAAAGTAATAGGGGGCTCCACAGGAGTGTGGCTCACTGGTAGAGCGGGTGTTTAGCATTATGGGTCCTCAAGTTAAAAAACAAAATTTAAGCCTATTTCTAGATGCCTCAAGTACTAGCAATGCTTTCCAGACCTGAAACTGCATCACCCCACTAATCCCTTTCAGAGGCAGGGGAATGGCTCCATTGGAAAAGCACGTGCTATGCAAGCATGAGGACCTGAGTTCACTAAAAGTGTGGTGGTGTGCACCTGGAACCCCAGCACTCAGGAGGCAGAGGTAGGCGGTTCACTGAGAGTTTGAGGCCACCCTGAGACTACATAGTAAATTACAGGTCAGCCTGAGTGAGAGTGAGACCCTACCTCTAAACAAAGTATGGTGATGTGTACCTGGAACCCCAGCATTGGAGAGAGAGAGACATGAGGACCCAGGGGGCTCATTGTGACCTCCAAAGTCAACGAGACTCTGAAGGATAAGATGATGAGTGATTTGCGGAAGAAACCCTGGGCCACACACGCCAACACAAACCCACACGCATGTGAACACAAAAACTTCCTTGCAGAAGAAAATTGAAGATTCCAAAATGAATGATCTCCATTCCTCAGATGGCTAAATTCTACTGTCAACTTATCAGATCAAGAATCAAACATGCCTCTTGGGCAGGCTTATGAGGTGTTTCCAGGAGGGATTGGAGAAGACCTTCCCCCAGAGTGGGCGGGAGCACACTGGGCCTTCAGTCTGACTGCCTGAGGCATCTGTTGACCCTGTGGCAGACATCAGAACCCATTTCACTGGCCTCCCAGCATAGACTGGGGACTGGCAGCTCTCCAGGACTCCACCAGGCCTTCAGTGCCAGACTGGACTGCTGAGGCATCCGGCCTCCTAGACAGAGCAGCCACTGGGTTCTCTGCCTCTCCAGCCACGCTAGGACTTCCCAGCCGGTATACTGTAAGTTAATCTCTAATAAAAATCCCTTTATGATACACATTCATATCCTATCAGTTCGCTCACTACATGGCTTCAAAGGAACTGTTTTGCTTCCTTTCTCACTTAAAAAAATATTTTTTCATTTATTTGTGAGATAGACAGATACACTATGGGCATGCCAAGATCTCTTTCTGCTCCTGATGCACACACCACTTTGCATATCTGGCTTTATGTGGGTACTGGGGAATTAAACCCAGGCCAGCAGGCTTTGCAAACAAGGCCCTTTAACTGCTGAGCCATCTCCCCAGCCTCCAACTTCTTAGTTTGACACAGGGTTTCACTAGGTGGCTTGGGAAGTCCTTTAACTTTCCATCATCCAGCCTCAGCCTCCAAGTGCTAAGTTACAGTTGTGTACCACCACCCCCCATGCTCACCTCGGAATTTTCTTGTGTAACTGCTGAGATATCTTCCCTACCCAGATATTTTGCTCCCCCCCCTCCCCCCCCCCCCTGCCGGTAAGGTTTTACTCCAGTCCAAACAGACCTGAAATTCACTATGTAGTCTCAGGGTGGCCTCAAACTCACAACAATCCTCCTATCTCAGCCTCTCATCAGATTTTTTTTTCTTAATGTTATGTTTAATATCTATATAAAAAATAAATGGGGGGTACTGGAGAGATGGCTCAGCAGTTAAGGCACTTGCCGGCAAAGCCTAATGACCTAGGTTTGATTCCCTGGTACCACGTAAAACCAGATGCACAAAGTGACAATGCATCTGGAGTTCGTTGCAGCAGATGGAGACCCTGGCCTGCCCATTCTATCTTCATCTCTCTGCTTATAAATAAGCAAGGGGGCTGGAGAGTTGGCTTAGTGGTTAAAGTTGCTTGGTTGCAAAGCCTGAAAGCCTGATGGCATGGATTCAGTTCTCCAATACCCACATAAAGCCAGATGCACAAAGTGGCACATGTATCTGGAATTCATTTACAGTGACAGGAGGCCCTGGCATGCCCATACTCACCCTTTCTGTCTCTGAAATAAAAAAAAAAAATTAAAAAGTACAAAAAGTGAAAAATGAGGGCTGGAGAAATGGCTTAGCGGTTAAGGCGCTTGCCTGCAAAGCCAAAGGACCCAGGTTCAATTCCTCGGGACCCACATAAGCCAGATGCACAAGGGCACACACATTTGGAGTTTGTTTGCAGTGGCTGGAGGCTCTGTGTGCCCATTTTCTCTCTCTCTCTCTCTCTAATAAATAAAGAAAAAATAAAATATTTTTTAAAAATTAAAAAGTAGAGCTGAATGTGGTGGTGCATGCCTTTAGTCCCAGCACTCAGGAGGCTGAGGTAGGAGGATCACATTGAGTTTGAGGCCTGCCTGAGAGACAGAGTGAAGTCCAGGTAGCCTGGGCTACAGCTCTACCTTGGAAAACCAAATTACCCAGGTGTGGTGAACTGACATGAATTCAGAGTTACAGAACAAGCTTTGGGTCAGCCTGGGCTGGAGTGAAATCCTGCCTTAACCCCCACCCTCCCAACCCAAGACAACTCTGAGCCTGGCACCTGTGAGCCCAGCAGTGGGGAGGTGGAGGCAGGAGGATCAGCCCAAGCTACTTGAGACAGAAATAAATTACCTGCAACAGACAGGCATTGTGGCACATGCCTTTAGTCTCAGCACTTGGGAGGCAGAGGTAGGTAAATTTCCATGAGTTCAAAACCACCCTGAGACTACCTAGTGAATTCCAGGTCAGCCTCAGCTAGAGTGAGACCCTACCTCGAAAAACAAAGACAACAACAAAAATTATCTGCAATTCTTGTATTCACCACTTCAGGAGTAGAGCTAATGCCATGTGGATGATCAGTGCTATCCAATCAGGTGAGACGTGCTTCACGGTGAGAGGGACTCACTCTTACATTGCTGGTGGCAACCTGGCTAACCTTCCACCAGCTTCTTACAAACAGAGAAAGCTGGGGCAATGGCTGGGGGTTTAGCACCCATGTAGAAAGCTGGGTATGGTGGTATGCCCCGCAATCACACACTGGGGAGGCAGTTCGAGGCCACCCTGACCACCTGGTGAATTCCAGTCTAGGTCAGCCTGAACTAGAGTGAGACAATACTTCACAATTCCAAAAAGAAAAAAAACAAAATTCATACAACCAGTTGAATGCAATGCATATGCCTGCAATCCCACAGTACTCTGGAGGCTGAGGCATGAGGATCTTGAGTTCAAGGCTACTGGGGACGACATAGTGAGTTCCAGGGCAGCCTGGGCTAGGACATGAGACCCTGTCTCCCAAAAATTAAAAAATAAAACCAACACCAGATGTACTTTCATAATTTTTTTTTTTTTTTTGGTTCCGAGATAGGGTCTTACTCTAGCCCAGGCTGACCTGGAATTCACTATGGAGTCTCAGGGTAGCCTCGAACTCACAGCAATCCTCCTACCTCTGCCTCCCAAGTGCTGGGATTAAAGGTGTGTGCCACCACGCCCGGCTTCATAATTAAATATTTGAAAGCGAAGGGATGTAAGACAGTTGGCTCCAGAAGGCTTTCCAACCTAGAAAGGCAGCCAATGAGACGCCCCCCACCCCGTCCCCGTCCATAGAACTGAAACATGTACTTCAGTAGGAAGAAGCAACACAGAAAGAAAACGCAAAGAGCCAGGCAAGATGGCTGACAGCTGTAATCCCAGCACTTGGAAGGCTGAGGCAGGTGGATCACAAGTTCAAGACCAGTGTGAGTTCCATCCAAGTCAACCTGGGCTTGTGGGATTCTGCCAACAAGTAAATACATGAAAGTCAGGCACGCCTTTAATCCCAGCACTAGGGAGGCACAAGCAGGAGGATCGCCGGGAATTCTAGGCCAGCCTGGACTAAAGTGAGATCCTACCTTGAAAAACCGAAACAGTAAGTAAGTAGAAATGTAAAGTGGTCTTTGCTTTCTTTTTTTGCTCCCCATTTCCCATGGAATCTGGCAGGAATACAGAACTCACCAAAAGTCTTGCCAGATAAAAGATTAGGGTTGGGGTCTGGAGATATGGCTTAGCAGTTAAAACGTTTGCCTGCAAAGCCAGAGGATCCCAGTTTGACTCTCCAGGACCTATGTAAGCCAGAGCGCAGGGGGGCAACTGGAGTTTGCAGTGGCTGGAGACCCTGGCGTGCCCATTATCTCTCTTCTCTGCCTCTTTCTCTCTCTTAAGTAAATAAATAAAGATTAGAGTTGGGCCGGAGAGCATTTGAAGGCACTTGCTTGCAAAGCCTGAAGGCCTGTGTTCAATTCCCCAGTACCCGTATAATGCCAGGTGCAAAGTGGAGCATGGGTATGGAGCTCGTTTCCAGTGGCACCAGGTCCTGGCACACCCATTCTCACCCCGCTCCCTCTGCTTGCAAATTAAAAAGTTTTTTTTTTTTTTTTTTCAAGGTAGGGTCTCATTCTAGTCCAAGCTGACCTGGAATTCACTAGGTAGTCTGAGTGACCTCCAACTCACAGCAATCCTCCTACCTCTGCTTCCCGAGTACTGGGATTAAACGCGTGTGCAACCACGCCCCGGAAAAAAAATATTTTTTTAAAGAGTGCAGGGCTGGAGAGATGGCTTAGCAGTTAAGGCACTTGCCTGCGAAGCCTAAGGACCCATGTTCAATTCCCCAGAACCCACAAAAGCCAGACACACAAGGTGACGCATGTATCTGATGTTTGAGTGCAGAGGCTAGAAGCCCTGGTGAGCCAATTCTCTCCCTCCCTTCCTCCCCCCCTCGTGTGTGTGTGTGTGTATCATAAAAAATAAAATAAAAGATTACAGATGGAGGGCTGGAGAGGTGGCTTAGTTAAGGTGTTTGCCTACAAAGCCAAAGGACCTCAGTTCAACTCCCCAGGACCCGCGTAAGCCAGATGCACAACGTGGCACATATGTCTAGAGTTCATTTGCAAAGGCTAGAGGCCCTTGAATGCCCATTCTCTCCCTCTCTCTCTCTCTTTCTCTCACTCTCTCAAGTAAATAGTTAATTAAAAAAAATTACAGATGGGCTGGAGAGATGGCTTAGCAGTTAAGGCACCTGCCTGCAAAGCCAAAGGAGCCAGGTTCAATTCCCCAGGACCCAAGTAAGCCAAATGCACAAGGGGGCGCATATGTCCAGAGTTCATTTGCAGAGGCTAGAGGCCCTGGTACGCCCATTCTCTGCTAGTCTTTTTCTCTCAAAATAAATATATTTTTTTCCTTTTTCATGGTAAAGTTTCACTCTAGCCCAGGCTGATCTGGAATTTACTATGTAGTGTCAGCAAAGCCTTGAACTCACAGCAATACCCCAACTGCCTCCAAGTGGTGGGATTAAAAGCATGTGCCACCAAGCCTGACTTTAAATAATTTTTGAATAAATCTAAAAAATTAATAATTAAAAAAAAAAAAAAAAGAAGCTGGGCATGATAGTGCATGCCTTTAATCCCAGCACTTGGAAGGCAGAGGTAGGAGGACTGCCATGAATCCAAGGCCACCCTGAGACTACATAGTGAATTCCAGGTCAGCCTGGGCTAGGGCGAGACCCTGCCTCGAAAATAATAATAGTAATAAAAAGGTTATGGTTGGTGGTAGAAGAGTGGGAAAGGTAATGCTTACTTTGTGGGAGCCCCCCAGCTCCAGAAGCATCCTGGTAACCATAACACACCCCGCATCTTATAGCTTGCAAGGCCAGGCTTGAACCGCCCTCTGTTCTCAATGCTCAGGAGTGCTCATTAGGGGGAGAACACTACCACATGGCAGGAAGGCGTTTCCTCAGTCAGCCTTGGGTTGAATATAGTTGCCAGAAGACCCCAGCACTTTCCTCAGCCCCCGGGAGTTAATGGTTTGCTCACATTTCAGGTGAATGACTCTTGTTTATTTAGGCGAATGTCATATGGCTTTTAAGTCCTGTGACTCCAAATGGAAACACAAAGCCAGCTAAAGCTAAGTCCCTGTGAAAAGGGGCTGGATGATGACGGGAAACAAAACTACTGGATAACCACGATCACTGGCTGTGAGCTGTGGTGGGCATTTCATTGACACATTCTTGAATGGGTAATCAGGGTCTGAAATCCGGCCAGCGGTAGTCTAGGTCAGCATGATTCTTTAAACCTCCCTCCCCCCTCCCCTTCGCTCTCTCTAAGTTTTTATGAAACAGGGTCATGCGCCTTTAATCCCAGCACTCTGGAGGCAGAGGTAGGAGGATCCCAGTGAGTTCAAGGCCAGTCTGGAGCTACAGAGTGAATACCACGCCAGCCTGGGCTAGCGTGAGACCCTACATGGAAACAAACAATTCTCAAACTTGCTATGTACCAGAAACTGGCCTTGAACTCTCTGCATCCTCCTGCCTCACCTCCCACATCCTGATTGCGGCATGCACCACCACACCTGGCTTACCTTTTTTAAAAAACTAAACAAGAGGTGGACTGAAGTAATGGCTTAGCAGTAAGGCCTTCAAAGCCTAAGGACACAGGCTCTAATTCCTCAGGACCCACGTAAGCCAGATGCACATGGTGGCGTATGCACATGAAATTCATCTGCAGTGATTGAGGCCCTGGCACGCCCATTCTCCCTCTCTCTCACAAATAAATAAGCTAACTAGAAGTAATGGCTGTATAATACTATAGATTGTGCTAGATACTACTAAGTTTTACCATTAAACTGGGTATTAGTGACTAGTGCCTTTAAATATCAGCACTCACAATGTTAAGGTAGGTGAGACCTCCATGAATTCAAGGCCACCTGGTCTAGAGTGAGGCCATGCCTCAATAATAATAAATAAATAAAAATGGGCTCTTTGAGATTTTGTTATTATGAGCAGGCTACGTTCATGTTACATGGTTTTAACTGCAATAGACACAACACTGCTTCCTCCACTCTTTTCAATATAGTTCGGCTTAAAGCTTAATAAGCAAGGCTTCCCCAAGCTTTAGATCTGGAATCCTGCATCAGGATCTGCTCTTAATCCAAGAATGTACACCTCAAAGCATCTTTTATCTCTAAAGATCCAGAAGTTACATGAGATTTTTTTTAACTATCAGAACAGCACTTAATATTCATTTCTGCATTGTGAAGCATAATGTGTAAAAACAAAGTTATCTATTCTCTTGGCTCCAGAGAGAACAATTCAGACCACATGACTGAGAATAATGGCTGGCACGGGCAAGCTCCACCTCCTAAGGATCTACAGAGGTGGCCAGCACCCCATTAGGGATAATGGCTATTGATCTAGCCTCCTGGGAGCACCAGTGCAAACAGAGCATAGCAGACAGTAAGAATTTTAAAATATATTGATTCCACTCGGAAGACATGTTGATATAACCATTAGGGCTTTTTGCACCCCGAGTCCCCAGTTAAGAATGCTTAACCCAGTAACTTCAGGAAGATTAGTAGTCTACCTTTTCTCCCCGTGAGGCAAGGACCAGTAGCCTAATTAGGATATTACCTTCTCAGGAGGCTATGAAAAGCTTAAGAACAGAACAATTCAGTGGTCTGCCCCGTTCTCTGAATTCCCTAGCAGACCCCTGAAACTGTAGGTAATCCCAAACACTGTTTCCAATGTCCCCTGTCCATGATATAGCTGATAAAATCTAATCTCTAAATTAGGCACAGTAAGAGATTAATAATAAATCAGAAACAATGATAACAACAGACAGTCATAGAAGTTGAAAATTTATTACTTTTTAATATTTTTGGACCATGGTTGACCAATGGTGAACAGAATATAGAAAAATGTGGCTGAGGGACAACTGTGTCATGTAACAAGAGGTGCTCGTGCTTTCCTCAAATGCAAGTCACACATTTAACTGAACCGACCTTTCTCTCGCCCTTTTCAAAATTCCTGTTTCTATCCTGCTCACCAACAGTCCGACAATGTTACTAGCAGGATAATTCCCCTAGGTGCAGCTACACTCGAACTCCCCCAGAATCACCAAGTCAGCCTTCCCAGCAGAGCTCAACTGAGTATTAATACGAAATTTCTTTCTTTATCCTAAGTTCTCATATGATGACTGTTTAAATTGGGGGGGGGGGTACTGAAGACTGAACCCTGGGCCTCCCCAGCACTCATGACCTTTAGCAGCATTAGTAGTTACCATGTGCCCCTCACTTTTTGGCATTGTTTCCTACAGATGTGGAAAATGAGGGCCAGAGGTAAGCGGATTTTCTCAGAATCACAGTAAGCAGACACACAGATGAGCAAAGAGGGAACCTTCCCAGGTTCAGAGCTAAAACACTCTGTAATGGATTCTCATTCCCTAACAGTTACTTACTGGAAATGGCCAGCAGGAAGCCATCGCTTTTTTTTTTAAGGTTCTTATCAAAGCCCATCAAATGAATTATCTCCAATAACCAAATTACCCATCCCACCTCTGCATAAGGACTGTACACACATTCTTATTTTAAAACTCCTTCAAGTAAGTGATGTGGAGCTTATAAATGTACAAGTAGCTCTTGACTTGAACTTTTATAAGAAAATTAGACCTAGAGGTCACTGCTTTGCATATTTAAAGGAGAATGAATTTTAATGCTGTGGAGCCATTCTCTCTAGAAGTGCTTCATTTCCACCTGGCTTATCAGCTCCAATTTCTGCATTACCTTGGACAAATGCCACTTGAAAAACTCCCTACCAGCCCTTAGGTGCATTGCAGCCTCTGTGTCATTGCATGTGACATCACTGGGTTGCTATGGATATAGGTGCGAGGTCACTCGCTTTCCTGCGAAACTAGAAATACGGAAAAATTAGCCTAAATATCACAAGCTAAAGAGGTATTTCCAAGATTGGCGAGTTCCAGAAAGCCCAACATTGTGTCATTTGAGCACTGAAACATTATGAAACAGCAACTGTAACAGCATATGAATACAGCAAGATTTCCAATTTTAAAATCAATTCTTTTTCATAAGGAGAAAACCCTTTTTTGCAGCTGGCTTAAATGCAAAAAAAAAAAAAAAAATCAAGCATTGGCACTGATGCCTTTCAAAAAACTAGTAAAATTATGCAAAAAATAATTGGTAATATCTCTACTGCTTCATTTGAGAGATTAACATGCAAGGTACATGTCAGCGTCCACTTCACACCAGAGATGCATTTGAAAACCTTTGTTACATAAGGCAGGAACTTAAATATTAAGGTAGTGGAAAACCCAAATTATTAATTTTTTTGCATTTTATTTTACAATATTTAGTAATTCCCCTTCCTCTAATATCAAACTGGGTCCCAACTGGTTGGCTAAATTAGTGTTCCTGACAAATTGGTGCAACTCAGGCAAGGAACCTGCATCTCAGACAAAATGCGACAACTAGGAACCAGTAGTCTCTTATCGCAGAAGGAATGTATAAGCTTAGTAAAAAAAGGAAAAATAAAACCTCAGATACAGCTAACAAAATTAATTAAAAATAAAGAAAGACTCCCCCCCCCTTTAAAATAACTCCTCCCAGCCTCCACCCAGTCTAGGCTCTCTGCAATATGACAAATGCAGAATCTTCTGGAATGACTTGATACTGCCTCCCACCACTGCTTTGTTTGCAATATCACATCAGACAGAATATATGTGTGTGTGTATATGTATGTGTATATATATATATATTTTTTTTTTCCGACTTAGAGGAATTTCAGCAGAGGCGTGCCTGCATTCAAAAGAAAAACAGCATATATCACAAATGGGATTGGGTCAGCTAACAGTCACCACCTTAATTTTAGAAGACAATATACTAACCCTTTTCCACACAAAAACATTTAAGGAAAAATGAAGAAGGCAAGTGGAGGGCAAATCAACGAAAAATGTCAGTGAGACACTTGCCCCCCACCTTCCTAAAAGCCACAGGACTTGCTTTGGGAAATGGGTAAAAGAGAAGCCTTTTGTTAAGGGGGGAAAAAAAACGTGAACAAGGTGGTTTCGATTTTGCACCACTGAGGCCGCGTTTTGAGAAAAAGCTACATTTCCCACCCCGCTCCGCGAGAGATTCTTGAAAGGATGTGTCAGGAGAGCACAAGTAGGGGAAGAAGATGGGGTAGGAGTTTGAGGGGGATGGAAAACTGGGAGACCTGCGGAGTGAATGGAAAAGGCGCCGCCCAGACACCAGGGAGGGGGGGAAAAAAAAGGAGGAACCGCATCCATGCGGTCCCCCGCCCCCACGCCCAGCCTGGGAGGAGGGGAAGTGGGGCACAAAGGATGCTCACGGTCCCCCCCACACACACCTCCTTCCCCGGCTCGAATCCCCAGCAGACCCGCAGACATTCAGACCGGGGAGACCACCACACACACACACACACACCAAACCCCCCGGGTACTGAGACCCCGCCCCAGCCTGACCCCGGGGATGTGAGGGGGGGGGAAATGGGGCTCCCCGGGAACCCAGGGGAGAGGCCGCGTCACCGTTCGGATGCCCGCGGCTATCCAGACCCTCCCCAGATCTCCCCGCTGGAGTGCAATGGGGCGATCACCCTACAGTCACGACACAACACTGTAAGCCCCCGGCCTTTTTTTTTTTTTTTCTTTTTTAATTTTGATTTTATCCCCCACGCCGAAGGGATCGTGTCCCCCCGACACACACACACACCCCAACCCACCCCGGGTAGGGCTGGGGCGAGGCGAGGCGGGGCGGAGGGGGGGAGGGGAGGAGACACTCACGTTCTTCATGGCCGCGGCCATGTCGTCGTAGCGCTCCGCCTGCTCGGCCAGCCGGGCTTTCTGCACCAGTTGCTCGCGATCCACCATCTTTCACGGTCTGGAGTGTCGGGTGACGGGGCGGGGTGGGTGGGAGCAAGGAGACCGAGATGGCCTTGATGAGCGGAGGGTGGGGGAAAGCGCTTTTGGAAGCGAGCGAGCGAGCGGCTGGAGCCCGTGTGCCGGAGGGATCCGACTCACGAAGGCAGTGGCGGTGGCAGCGGCGACGGCACCGTGGAGGAGGAGGAGGAGGAGGAGGAGGAAGAGGCGACGCGAGCTGCGACCGCGGGACCCGGCGCGAGGCGGCTGCGGCTGATGTGCGTGCCGCGAGCGGACAACCCCCGGCGGCCCCGCCCACGTCGCGTGACGCAAGAAGCCCCGCCCACTCCCCCGCCCCGCCCGGCCCTGCTGTGGCCGGGCCTTCGGTCCCTGCCCCCTCACCCCGCCCAGCATGCACTCGCGCTCGCTATAGTCTTCTGAGCGCCGCCCCGCGCACTTTTCCACGATCCTCTCTCCCAGCTGCTCCTCTTCTTTTCTACCTCACCCCGAATCCCTTCATCTACATTCTCCAGACGACCCCCTCCTCCTCCTTTGCTCCCCCATCCCGGCCCTGCCCAGACTCTGGTTGCGCGGCCTCCTGGGAGTTGTAGTTCGACCGGCGGCTGGCCGGCTCGCTGAGTACACCAAGGACAAAGGAGGGGGCGGTCGAGACTACAACTCCCAGAAGGCGTAGCGCGCAGGGCGGAGGCGGGCGAGGTGGGGGTGGGGTCTAACCCCGAGGCCGCTGGGGACCCCTGGCGGGGATGAAGCTTGCATGTCTCGTAGCAAGTGCTGATTCACGGCCCCGCCCGGGTATCCTCCGGGCAGTTGAGAGGGGATAGGGCAGAGGGCCTTAATTCTAGACCTTGTTTCTGAAACTGAACTAGCTGGCCATAGGGGCGTGGGAGGGAAGGGGGAACAGAGAGGCGCATCCACTGTAGGTCCTCACTGTCCAGCACTACCATCCAAAGGAGTAGGCAGCCGGTAGGATGGCTGAATTAAATATGCAAAAATATTGGAGGAGGACTGGAGAGATGGCTTAGCGGTTAATAGCTTGCCTAGCCAAAGGACCTAGGTTCGATTCCCCAGCACCCACGAGAGCCAGATGCACAAGGTGACGCATGCATCTTGGAGTTCATTGGCAGGGCCTGGAGCCCTGACACACACCCATTCTCTCTATCTTTCTCTCTCTCGCTCGCTCTTTCTATCTCTCAAATATATATATATGATCTGTTAACCCCCCCCCCAGTGGAAATGCTAGTAATACCCACGAGGTATTAATGGTCAGTTTCTCGAAATGGTGCAGCTGTCTCTGTACACTAGAAAGACCCCTTCTTCCTCTGAGTGGATTCACTGGACCACCACGGGCTCCACAGAGCACACACCCAGAATTTTTCTTGGGGGATGTGTTACTTTTAAAGCAGAGTCTCACTCTATAACTTAGCTGACCTGGACCTCACTCCATTTCCCCAGGCTGGCCTCAAGCTCACAGTGATCATCCTATCTCAGCCTCACAAGTACTGGGATTAAAGAAAAACTTGTGTCACCAAACCTGGCATACATCCCATAATTTTGACAACATATTGTTTTTGTTTGGTTGGCTCATGTAACTAACCCGGGGTGGTCTAGAAGCCTTAAGTAGCTGAGGATGGCTTTCAACTTCTTTTCTCTCTCTCTCTTAAATTTTTGTCGTGGGGGGGGGGGTGCATATGGGCACACCAGGGTCTTTTGCCACTGCAAACACAGTCCAGACACACGTGCCACTTCTTGGGTCTGGCACATGTGGGTAGTGGGGAATTTAAACCTGGACCAGTAAGCTTTTCAAGCAAGTGCCTTTAAAGGCTGAACCAT